>NC_134354.1:168455241-169059616 GCF_048569485.1 Anomaloglossus baeobatrachus
CAAAAGATGACCCCGGGGGATGATGTGGAAGCGTTCCTCGCGGTGTTTGAGCGGGTTGCCGAGCAGGAAAAGCTGCCGACCCCCCAGTGGGCTGAGGTATTGTCGCCCTATCTGACGGGGGAACCCCAAAAAGCGTACCTGGACCTCTGTACCGAGGACGCCATTGACTATGTGACCCTGAAAGCCGAAATACTGGCTCGGTTGGGGGTGAATACCTATGTACGGGCTCAGCGGGTAAATCAGTGGTTCTATGAGGAAGCCAAACCCGTACGCTCCCAGGCCTATGACTTATTGCATCTTGTAAAAAAGTGGTTGCAGCCTGACACTCTGAGCCCGGCGTAAATGGTGGAAAGGGTAGTAGTGGATCGTTTTGTGCGCACTTTACCCGTCACCGTTCAACGGTGGGTAGGACAGGGGGACCCGAGTACCCTGGACCAATTAGTGTCCCTGGTAGAGCGGCATGTGGCTACGCAGGACTTGATACGGGACACTGAGACTTTGCGTACCGCCCGTCGGTCCGGCCCCTCCAAGCCTAGGGCCAAGGACCCACCGCTGACAACGGTACAGGAGTCCCCTACCGTCCCGTCAGAGGCCGCGGCCGCCATTCCTGAGGTCCGGAAGGTTCTGTACCCTAAACGACAACCCGTCAAGGGGGTTTCCGTCCTCATTAGATGTTGGCGGTGCCAGCGGGTGGGACATATGGAAGCCCAGTGTCCACTCACCACGGAGCCCATGGATTGTGGGGTTACCCGGCGGGGTTCAATGTATGCTCAGGTGGTGTGTACCGCTGACCTGGTCTCCCCAAAGACGGAGCCCCACTTGTGCCAAATACAGGTGAATGGATGTCCGGTTACAGGATTGTTGGATTCCGGGAGCTTTGTGACCCTTGTGCGATCCACCTTGAGGGCTGAAGTAAAGGCCACAGGACGTACCGTGGGGGTGGTTTGCATACATGGGGACCGCCGAGACTATCCCACGGGGATTGTCACCATCACAGCACCTTGCGGTCAGGTGCAACATGAGGTGGGACTTCTTAACACTCTTCCTTATGACGTGATCCTCGGAAGGGATCTGCCCTATTTTTGGACTTTATGGAGGGGACCCTCTAAGTCCCCTCAGATATTGGTCAGTCCGGGACCTGAGCCCTACAATCCTGAATCCGGGACGCCTGCCGTAGGGGTCACCATGATAGGGACAGAGTGTGAACCCGATAGGTCACCCCTAGAGGTATTGGCAGGAGTGGCTGAAATGGTCGAGCCCATCCCGGAGTTGGAGGCATCCCCAGATACGTTTGGGACAGCCCAACTCCAGGACCCTACATTAATACATGCCCGGAGTCGGGTGACAGTAGTTGACGGGGTGGCACAGCTGCCCGGTGCCCAGGTAAGGTACCCCCATTTCGCTCTTAAGCAGGATTTACTCTACCGGGTAGATGAAATACGGGGCGTGGGGGTAGAGCAGTTGGTGGTGCCCCAGCCGCATCGCCGGCGGGTCCTCGACTTGGCTCATAAACACCTTATGAGTGGCCACCTAGGGGTCAAGAAAACGCAGGAGCGAATATTGCAAATGTTCTATTGGCCCGGGGTCTTTGGGGAGGTAAAACGGTTCTGCGAAACCTGCCCGGAGTGTCAGCTTACTGCACCCCTGACCCATTTTCGCAGTCCGTTGGTACCGTTGCCCATTATAGAAGTCCCTTTTGAACGGATAGGGATGGATCTGGTGGGGCCCCTCATAAAGTCCGCTCGAGGGCACCAACACATCCTAGTGATCGTTGACTATGCCACCCGGTATCCCGAGGCGATACCTCTCAGACATACTGCAGCAAAGCTTATAGCTCGGGAGTTGTTTGCTGTGTTCTGCCGGGTGGGGTTGCACAAGGAGATCCTTACGGATCAGGGGACCCCATTCATGTCTAAAGTGACCAAAGAGCTATGCCGGCTACTCCAGATCAAGCAGTTGCGTACGTCTGTGTATCATCCTCAAACGGACGGTTTAGTCGAGCGTTTCAATAAAACCCTGAAAACCATGCTCAAAAGGGTGATTTCAAAAGACGGGAAAGACTGGGATATGATGCTTCCCTATTTGATGTTTGCCATCCGTGAGGTGCCACAGGCATCCACGGGGTTTTCGCCTTTTGAATTGTTATACGGGCGACATCCCCGGGGATTGTTGGACCTGGCAAAGGAAACATGGGAACAAGAGCCCACCCCCCATAAAAGTGTGATTGAACACATTTTAGGAATGCAGAACCGCATAAGCGCGGTCATGCAAATTGTGAAGGAGCATTTACAGGAGGCTCAGGCCGCGCAAAGCGGCCGCTACAATAGACAAGCCACAGTGCGGACCTTTAAACCCGGGGATCGGGTGTTGGTATTAATCCCCACGGCGGAGAGTAAATTCCTGGCTCAGTGGCAAGGCCCCTACGAGATAAAGGAAAGAGTGGTGGTTAACTATAAAGTATTGCAGCCCGGTAGGCGGAAACCTGAACAAATATACCATGTCAACCTATTAAAACCTTGGCAGGAACGGGAAAGCCTGATGGCTGTTTTTTCCCCATCTCCCTCCTCTTCGGGTCGTTCACCTCCGGCTCCAGCGACCTCCGGAGAGGACGAACCGGAAGTAAGGATTGGAGAAGCCCTCACCAAGACACAGAGGCGAGAGGCCAGACGGTTGGTTCAGCAGAACCCCGATGTCTTCTCCGAGCTGCCCGGTAGGACCAGTCTGATACAACATGATATTGTCACTGAGCCCCATCTGAAGGTACGCCTGAAGTCATACCGGGTACCGGGGCTCGACGACAAGCCATATCAGAGGAAGTAAAGACAATGTTACGCCTGGGGGTCATCGAAAAATCCCGGAGTGAATGGGCTAGTCCGATTGTCCTAATACCAAAACCCGATGGCTCCTTAAGGTTCTGCAATGACTTTAGGAGATTGAACGAAATATCCAAGTTCGATCTCTACCCCATGCCCCGGGTGGATGAGCTGATTGACAGGCTGGGACAGGCGCAATATTTTACCACGCTCGACCTGACCAAGGGGTACTGGCAGGTGCCACTGACGGAGTCCGCCAAGGAGAAAACCGCTTTTGTTACGCCGGAGGGTCTCTTCCACTATGTTGTCTTGCCTTTTGGGTTACATGGCGCTCCGGCCACGTTCCAGAGGTTGATGGACTTAGTGCTGGAACCCCACCAGGCGTATGCATCAGCGTACCTTGATGACATCATTATTTACAGCTCCGATTGGCAGACCCACTTGGAACAGGTGCAAGCGGTGGTGGACGCGCTTCGAACAGCCGGATTGACAGCCAATCCCAAGAAATGTGCGTTGGGACTCACAGAAGCCCGCTACTTGGGCTACGTGATAGGCCAAGGAGTGATCAAGCCCCAAATTAACAAGGTTGAGGCGATCCAGAAGTGGCCTAGACCCCTGACCACGAAGCAGGTTAGGGCCTTCCTGGGTATCGTGGGATACTACAGGAGGTTTGTAAAAGATTTTGCGGGACTATCAGCCCCCTTGACGGACCTTCTCAAAGGCAAGACGTCCGTCATGGTGCGCTGGACTCCGCAGGCCGAGGACTCCTTCCAGGCCCTGAAAGGGGTCCTGTGCGGACAGCCCGTTCTTGTAAACCCTGATTCCGGAAGGAGTTCATAGTACAGACTGACGCCTCGGAGGTCGGCCTGGGGGCAGTGCTGTCTCAGGTGGTTCAGGGGGAGGAACACCCCGTCACCTTCTTAAGTAGGAAGCTCACCCCTCCCGAGCGGAATTATAGCGTAGTGGAGAAGGAGTGCCTGGCGATCAAGTGGGCCTTGGAGTCCCTACGCCATTACCTGCTGTGACGGCAGTTTCGCTTGGTGACTGATCACTCTCCGCTGGTCTGGATGAGGTCCGCCAAGGAACAGAATGCCCGGGTTACCCGGTGGTTCCTTTCTCTGCAGAACTTCCGGTTTACGGTTGAACACCGGGCCGGTAGGTTGCAGGGCAACGCCGATGCCTTGTCCCGCGGCCCGTGTTTGATGGCGGGAGTTCAACCCCGCACGCTTGAACTGAGGGGGGGGGTATGTGAGACTGTGACCGGGGTTATCTATGACGGCCGGTATGTCTCGCCCCGGTTGTGCTCACTCCATGATAGAAAGTAAATCCACTCTAGGGTTAATGCTGTTTCCCTACAGGCTGAAGGAAGGGTTAAATGGAGACAGGAACAAGGGCAGGTGTGCCGGGTGTGAGGGAGTGAACAGAACTCCCTGAGTCCTCTGCTGGAGAGGCACATGTTTATTGTGGTGGACTTTTGTTTGGATTAAACCGTGTGCTGTGAACCTTAATGCCTGGATCCCGTGTCTTCTGCTGCGCAGCCGACCGTGCTACCTCACAACATGCTCGTGCCCAATGAGCTATATTGGCAAAACAAAACGCCAGCTCCGTGTACGGATAGGGGAACACCTTGGCGATATAATACACAAGCGAGATACACCAATCACTAGACATGTGGTACAGTGCCACCAGGGGAATCCCAAATCTATCCAATTTCAGGTGATTGAGGTGATACCGAGATCTCCACGAAAGGGCAACTGGGACAAGAAAATTCTGCAGCGGGAGGCGAAATGGACCTATCTGCTTGATACCTTAAAACCTAAAGGCCTAATTGAGGTTCTCAGCTTCACTAGTTTTATTGAATGAGCGTCGCTAATCCACTAAGAGTTCTTATGTAAGAAAACCCTGAAAATATTGTTTTGAGGATTTTCCGTATCCAGTGTAAGCACCCAGGATAAGGGGTGTTAAATTATATCTGTCAACAATAGATCCTGAATTGCCCATCCTTCATCCCATAAGAAATGGGGTATATGATGTTAAATTAAATTATATACTATGTATCTGCGGATGTGGATGTGTAAGACATCCTTATAACTGCCCCATAATATATCTTATATGAATGTCCCATGATGGTGACAAGTGCCATAAATACTAAATGGGTGGGATTAAGATCAACTTATAATTACCCCATTTAGAACAACACTGTACTTATAGAGAGAGTGTTAGCTGCTGTGACTATAATTTTGGCAGCGCTGTAATACTAGCACTGCTGGATGACCTGTAATATAGTACTTGGAACACAGGAGGTTGTGATGGGTTAATCAGCCCTGATAGATGTGACCTGTCTAAATGCCTTGATGCAACTTATAAACTAGCAAAGGCACAGATGCGATCCTATATATTCATTATCTAAGAATGAGAATGGACAGGCGGCTCGGGAACGCAGATGCGTCTCATGCACAAACAGGCTCTCATGTAACACACAGCACGTTCGCTAGGGACCATATGGAGCGCACGCTGCATTCCACGTGATTCACCGCCCAGAAGATATGAGTCATCAGGTGGGCAGAGTTTAATTAGATCGTGCCCTGGATGAACGTGATAACAAACGCTGATACCACCCTTGCATACTAACGAGGGGTGCAGCGCAGCGCTCCACTGAGATTGCTGCTGGGGATGACATCATCCAGCTAGATGAGGGAAGCCCCGCAAAACACGTGGCATATGAAATACCGCCCACAATAGGAGGCGGGAAACCTTGAATCTGCAAGAGCCAGGATAGGCTGCTTCTAAGGGGGATGGGATCTTTAACCCCTTTAAAGATACTCATGAAGCACGCGCACCAGACTATTAAGGAGTCGGTGCCACAGTGAAACGCTGCTATTACAAGCACTCACTGTTTTCAGAGCCTCCCTTATGATGCACTGTTGATCTGGGAGGAGACCTTCACCATTACAGTCAGCACGCGACAGGGTGATCCAGGACAGCATCCGGACCCCTATAGGGTAACTAACAACTACCCATCTATTGGAAGGACATATGGAAGCATGAGGTATGTGCAATTCAGGATGGATGGGTCATGGGATGGCGAAATGTGATACATTTCCTAAGTGATGATATGTTCTAATTATAGATTGATGGCCTAAATTAAACAGTGACAACTTGCAAATTACATCTCCCCTGATGAACCCTGCTATATTGGGGAGAAACGCGTCGGGAGTAATAACGGTCCTGGCAAGATAAGTGCTAGGACAGTTGGGCCTATCATACCTTCTGTCAAGACCTTTTATATCTCTCCAGAACTCTATTATAGATATCTCCCTAAACAATATAGTCTACTAGTTCATTTAATGACTGAGGGCCGATAGCTTTAAGAACTATACTAACTGGAGTACTGGGGATGAATAATTCTCTCTTTTTAATTCACATAAGGTCTTGACTTATGACTTGTGACGCATGACCACTTAATCACTCCAACACATTGCACTGGTGGTGGTTATAGGCCTGAAATAGTGACAGGGGCATATAGGGCTAGCCACCGAGGAACGGGGGCACCCAAAAACTTTAAGGTGTATTCACCTCCGTTGCCAGGTAGGGATAAACATTAGGGAATATTAGGTCCCTCTATCCCATATCGCGATATCATTAAAAGCCACGAACGGGGAGCGCACGCCCTTGGCCCACTGCCCTATTTTCAGGACCTTATACACTATTCACAATTCACGACTTTTTGTCTAGTGTTGAACTACTGGGTATGACCCCAAGGTTTGTTTAGATTGGGAACATTTTAATGAATATTTAATAAAATTTATGTTTTAGAGGTTTTTTCATGGTTATGGGTGTTTTATATGACAATACAGCACAGATTAACCCCTTCACCCCCGGCCACTAAAACACCCTAATGACCTGGCCATTTTTTGCAATTCTGACCAGTGTCACTTTGACAGGTTATAACTCTGGAACGCTTCAACGGATCCTGGCGATTCTGAGATTGTTTTTTCATGACATATTGTACTTCATGTCAGTGGTAAATTTAGGCCGATATTTTTTGCATTTATTTGTGAAAATTTAGGAAATTTTGCGAAAATTATGAAAATTTCGCAATTTTCAAACTTTGAAAATTTATGCCCATAAATCTGAGAGATATGTCACACAAAATAGTTAATAAATAAACTTTCCCACTTGTCTACTTTCCATCAGCGCAATTTTCGAAACAATTTTTTTTCCGTTAGGAAGTTAGAAGGGGTCAAAGGTCATCAGCAATTTCTTATTTTTCCAACAAAATTTACAAAATAATTTTTTTTAGGGACCACATCACATTTGAAGTGACTTTGAGAGGCCGAGTTGACAGAAAATACCCAAAAGTGACCCCATTCTAAAACCTGCACCCCTCACACTGCTCAAAACCACATCCAAGAAGTTTATTAACCCTTTACGTGCTTCACAGCAACCAAAGCAATGTGGAAGGAAAAAATGAAAATTTTACTTTTTAACACAAAAATGTTACTTTAGCTATAAAATTTTCATTTTTACAAGGGAGAAAAGAGAAAGTGCACCCTACAATTTATTGTGCATTTTCTCCTGAGTACGCTGATACCCCATATGTGGTAAAAATCAATTGTTTGGGCGCATGGCAGAGGTCGAAAGGGAAGGAGCGCCATTTGAATTTTTGAACGCAAAATTAGCTGCACTCATTAGCGGACGCCATGTCGGGTTTGAAGACCCCCTGAGGTGCCTAAACAATGGAGCTCCCCCACAAGTGACCCCATTTTGGAAACTAGAGCCCTCAAATAATTTTTCTAGATGTTTGGTGAGCACTTTGAACACCTGGGGGCTTCACAGAACTTTATATCGTTGAGCCGTGAAAAGAAAAACATTTTTTTTTACCACAAAACGGTTGCTTCAACTAGGTAGCTTTTTTTTTCACAAGGGTATCAGGAAAAAATGCACCATAAAATGTATTGTGCATTTTCTTCTGAGTACGCAGATACCTCATATGTGGTGGAAATCAAATTTTTGGACATACGGCAGGGCTCGGAAGGCAAGGAGCACCATTTGAATTTTTGAGTGCAAAATTAGCTGCACTCATTAGCGAACGCCATGTCGGGTTTGAAGACCCCCTGAGGTGCCTAAACAATGGAGCTCCCCCACAAGTGACCCCATTTTGGAAACTAGAGCCCTCAAATAATTTTTCTAGATGTTTGGTAAGCACTTTGAACACCTGGGGGCTTCACAGAAGTTTATATCGTTGAGCCGTGAAGAGAAAAAAAAATATTTTTACCACAAAACGGTTGCTTCAACTAGGTAGCTTTTTTTTTCACAAGGGTATCAGGAAAAAATGCACCATAAAATGTATTGTACATTTTCTCCTGAGTACGCAGATACCTCATATGTGGTGGAAATCAAATGTTTGGACACACGGCATGGCTCGGAAGGCAAGGAGCGCCATTTGAATTTTTGAGTGCAAAATTAGCTGCACTCATTAGCAGACACCATGTCGGGTTTGAAGACCCCCTGAGGTGCCTAAACAAGGGAGCTCCCCCACAAGTGACCCCATTTTGGAAACTAGAGCCCTCAAATAATTTTTCTAGATGTTTGATGTGCACTTTGAACCCCTGGGGGCTTCACAGAAGTTTATAACGTTGAGCCGTGAAATGAAAACAAAATTTTTTTACCACAAAACGGTTGCTTCAACTAGGTAGCTTTTTTTTCACAAGGGTATCAGGAAAAAATTCACCATGAAATTTATAGTGCATTTTTTCCTGAGTACGGCGATACCTCATATGTGGTGGAAAGTGATTGTTTGGGTGCATGGCGGGGCTCAGAAGAGAAGGAACGCCATTTGACAGCAAAATTGGTTGGAATCATTAGCGGACGCCATGTCACGTTTGGAGACCCCCTATGGTGCCTAAACAGTGGAGCTCCCCCACAAGTGACCCCATTTTGGAAACTAGACCCCTCAAGGAGTTTATCTAGATGTTTGGCGAGCCCCAAGGGGCTCCACAGAAGTTAATACTGTTGAGCCAGGAATACAATTTTTTTTTTTTCACCACAAAACTGTCACTTGAAGCAGGTAGCTTTTTTTTCCACAAGGGTATCAGGAAAAAATGCACCATAAAACGTATTGTGCAATTTCTCCTGAGTACGCAGATACCTCATATGTGGTGGAAAGTAATTGTTTGGGCGCATGGCGGGGCTCAGAAGAGAAGGAACGCCATTTGACAGCAAAATTGGTTGGAATCATTAGTGGATACCATGTCACGTTTGGAGACCTCCTATGGTGCCTAAACAGTGGAGCTCCCCCACAAATTACCCCATTTTGGAACTAGACCCCCTCAAGGAATTTATCTAGATATTTGGTGAGCCCCTTGTACCCCCAGGGGCTCCACAGAAGTTGATAACGTTGAACCGTGAAAATTATTATTTTTTTTTAACCACAAATTTTTTGCATCAATCAGGTAGTTTTTTTTTTTTACAACGGTATCAGGAAAAACTGCACAATAAAACGTATTGTGCAATTTTTCCTGAGTACGTAGATACCTCATATGTGGTGGAAAGTAATTGTTTGGGCGCATGGCAGGGCTCAGAAGAGAAGGAACGCCATTTGACTTTTCAAATGCACAGACGCGGTGCACTAATCGGCCGCTGCAGGACGCACGGTCGGATGCGATACAAAAAGCGTTGGGGATACGTAAAAAAAAAGTCACGCCAAAAATTGACCATGGATGCAGATACGTTATGTGCATCCCTGATCAGCGCTTGGCAGGATGCACGGACGGATGCGATACAAAAAGCATCGGGGATACGTAAAAAAAAAGTCACGCCAAAAATTGACCATGGATGCAGATACGTTATGTGCATCCCTGATCAGCGCTTGGCGGGACGCACAGACGGATGCGATACAAAAAGCGTCGCAGATACGGAAAAAAGTCACGCCAAAAATTGAGCAGGGATGCCGATACGTTATGTGCATCCCTGATCAGCGCTTGGCGGGACGCACAGACGGATGCGATACAAAAAGCGTCGGGGATACGGAAAAAAAAAAGTCACGCCAAAAATTGACCACGGATGCCGATCCGTTATCTGCATCCCTGATCAGCGCTCGGCGGGACGCACGGACGGATGAGGTGTAAAAATGGACAGGGGATACAGAAACAAAAAAAAAAAGTTATACTCACAGTACCCAGAAGATTAGCAGGAGGATCACTGACCAGAAGAGCTGCAGGAGGAACAGATGGCAGAGAGATGGACAGCTTTACAGGAGCAGCAGGCAGGACGTTGGACAGCTCTGCAGAATGCCCAGGAAGGACCCAGCGATGGAGGCAGATGTGATCGCGCCAGTTAAGACCTCGGACGACCCGGTGAAGACAGGTAAGAGGACGTCGGGGGAGAGCAAAGGGGGAGAGAGCAGAGGGGGAGGTGGGGAGACCAGAGGGGGAGACCGGAGAGGGATCTGCAGAAGCAGAATAGAGATAATGGGGGAGGCAGTCAGATCGCAGGGGGAGCAGATCGGGATGTCGGGGGGGGCAGATCGGGATGTCGGGGGGTGGCAGATCGGGGCGTGGGGGGGCAGATCGCAGGGGGGCACGGGCAGGGGCCATCACGGGAGCGTGCAGGGGGCACCACGGGAGCGCGCACGGGCTGCAAGGTGAGCACAGTCCTCACGTGCAGCAGGAGCGGTGACATCAGCGTCGGCAGCAGCAGCGGTGGCGTGGTACCACAAGTACCAGCCACTGCACGCTGCAGACATGTTGGGGGAGGGCTCGCAGGCCAGCACAGGCCTGGGGAGGGCGGCCACCGGCAGATCAGACCGCCCCACTGCACACTGATTGGAGCGATTGCGCGTCATAGCACGATCGCTCCAATCAGTGCTGCAGGGGCTGGGGGCGACATTTTAGAGCTCCGGCTATGATTTGTTGAAGCTGCTAGAGCAGATCATAGCCGGATCTCACAGTATCGCAGTAATTCTGGCATTATTTTTGCCGAAATTAGTACGAACGATGTGGTTGGCGGTTCAGATTTGAACAGCCAATCCCATCGATCGTCGATAGGGAGTGGCGATGCCACCCCCCCTGGGGTCAAGCAAAGGTCCCTTGCTGTAAGAAACAGCAGGGGACATCATTTGAAAGCCGTTGCTATGGCCACGGCAATCAAATAAAGTTTAGGCCGTAAAATTACGTCCCTGGTCGTTAAGTCACGTTAAAATAGGACGTAATTTTACTGCCCGCGGTCGTGAAGGGGTTAAGTTAAAAAAAATTTTTGGAGTTTATGTCGGACAACTCTTTTAAACATTTTGTTTCCTTTGTGTGTATTGGAACAAAATGAATCTGAAAAAGAGGCACATTTGACATAATTTCATGCAAAAGTGGGCTGAACAAAAATTGTTGGCACCTTTCCAAAAACGTGGGTAAACAGCTTTTTTTCAAACATATGATGCTCATTCAAACTCACTAGCGGCAAGTATCAGGTATGGACAATATGGAAATCACACCTGAAACCAGATAAAAAGGGGAGAAATTCACTAAATCTTTGCATTGTGTTTCTATGTGTGCCACACTAAGCATGGAAGTATAATATATATACATACTGTGAGACTCATGTGGGTTTAGTGGATGAGGGCAGGTATATCTCACCCCGGTATCGGTCCTATGTGACTTAGCCTGGCCAGGATCACCTGGCTACTAATGGATTAATGGGAGGTGAAGGACGGAGGTAAAAGGAATCTGGGAAGTTGGGGGAGGGTCTCCATCTGGGAACACAGTAAGCCTGTCTGTGTAGGAGACACTTGTGAGGAGCAGTGCCTGATGTTTGTATGGTTTAGCTGGAAGGGAGAAGCCCTCCAGTTGGTAGTTAGGATAACACTGTGTATAGTTAGTGCCGGACAGGCAAGGATTTATTTTGTTGGTGTTTTTTTTTCTTTTTGTTTATGCTTCACTGCAATAAACCTGACCAAGCGTCAGTTACACCTTGAATTCGGCTGTCTGCCTGAGGTGAATACGTGCCCTTTGAACCCAGCAAAGGCGATCCCGGAGCGTGTTATCACATTGTGGTGGAGAACGCGGGCAGCACGTTACAGCGCATCATAATGGATGACGTGGTGAAAGCGCTGGTACAATCCGCAGCTGTGCAGCAAGAGGCTAATCGCTTGATGCCGGCACAGTTGAAGGAACTGGTGGAATCGACGGTTAAAGACCGCCAACTTTTGCAGCAGGTGGCGCAGCGTCTGGCGACCGTACCGGAGAGTAATGCGGAGGCTGACCAGAGGGTGATTCATGTGAGTCGGTGCTGGCAGAAATTAACCACAGAGGACGATATGGAAGCTTACCTGACCACGTTTGAACGGACGGCGGAGCGGGAAAAGTGGCCAAAGGAGCAATGGGCCGACTTGCTTGCACCGTTTCTGGCAGGTGAGGCACAAAAAGCCTACTTTGATCATGAGCCTGAAGCAGCGCATGACTTTGATAAACTAAAAGCCGAGATCCTTGCCCGGCTGGGAGTGACGACGGCCGTGCGAGCACAGAGAGTTCATCAATGGACTTATCAGCCCGATAAACCACCGCGGTCACAGATGTTTGACCTCATTCACTTGACCAAGAAATGGCTACAGCCCGAGGTTCTGACGGCGCCAGAGATGGTACAAAGAATCGTTCTTGATAAATACCTAAGAGCTCTACCGCCATCTCTGAAGAGGTGGGTAAGCCATGGAAACCCCACGACAGCGGATCAGCTAGTGGATCTAGTGGAGTGTTATTCCTTGGCAGAAGGACTTATGGACGATGCTACACATCCTCGCTCTTCCCCTTCTCGACGAGGATCTGGTAAGACTGTTCCAGGGTCATGGGGAGGAGGAAAATATCCTAAGGCAGTGGAGGAGGAAAACAGGACTGCTGGCCCTGTGAGGGCTAAGGTGCCAAACTATGGTCTTAGCAAGGGGCCCGTGAGGTGTTTCCGCTGCCAGGAGGCGGGCCACATTGCTGCAAACTGTCCAGTAACTGCAGAACCGATGCAGTGTGATGTCACGGACTTTGAAAAACGCAGGGCTATGGTTGCACGGGTAGTGTGTGTTGCTGCATGTCAAGGCGATATGAAAAAACACCTGTGTGAAGTGTCCATTGATGGCAATACTGTTGTTGCACTATTAGACTCGGGAAGTGTGGTGACTCTGGGAAAGGCCAGTCTGGTGGCAGTCCCGATGGGACCGTCAGATAAATTTTCTGTGACATGTGTGCATGGAGACAGCTGCTCGTACCTCACAACGGTCTCCTGCATTACTACGCCCTATGGGTCTGTGCATCATAAGGTGGGACTAGTACCAGCACTATTGCATGATATCATTTTGGGCAGGGATTTTCCCCACTTCTGGCAGTTGTGGGAGAACCAATTAGTACCCCAGGGTAGCCGCACGGATGATCCTTCTCCCACACCTTGTGTGGGCCCGGAGCCACTAGAGGATGCCCCACAAGAGGGTTCAGAGGAGGAATCCGCTGAAAACAACCCCAAGTTCCCCTTTTCAGTTCTGGCGGGTGATTCCGATGAACCCGGGGCAGAGGCAGACACGGGTGGCTGTCCCCCTTCCTCTTGGCTGAATTTGGAAGTCCAGAAAGATGACTTCCAAAGTGAGCAAATGAGAGATCCTACCCTTTCTCAGGCTATAAAAAATGTTAAAATGATAAACGGGGTGCAGGTGGATGCAGGTACTAGGCTGTCTTACCCCTACATGGCACTGGAGAATGACTTTCTCTATCAGATAGAGAAGAAGGGGGATGACACAGTACAACGATTGGTTGTGCCGAGAGCCTACAGGCGGAGAGTGCTGGACCTGGCACACGGACACATGATGGGGGGACACCTGGGGGTCCAGAAAACTACCGAAAGGATATTACACTGTTTTGTTTGGCCCGGCATGCATCACGATATTCGCACCTATTGCGAGTCTTGTCCTGACTGCCAAATCTCTGCGCCTAGGCCCCGTTTCTGTAGCCCCTTAGTACCTCTGCCTATCGTCGAGATCCCATTTGAGAGAATTGGGATGGATTTAGTTGGACCCCTCCCCAAGTCTGCACGAGGACACCAGCACATCCTTGTCATCTTGGATTATGCCACTCGTTACCCCGAGGCCATCCCTTTGCGTAACACGGCCACCAAGACCATTGCCAAGGAGCTGGTCCATGTGTTTAGTCGGGTTGGTGTCCCAAAACAAATACTCACAGACCAAGGAACCCCCTTTATGTCTAAAGTAATGAAAGAACTCTGCAGGCTGTTACAAATAGCACAGTTATGCACCTCCGTGTATCACCCTCAAACGGACGGACTGGTCGAACGGTTTAACAAAACTTTGAAACAGATGCTCCGTAAGGCGATAGACAAGGACGGGAAGAACTGGGACTACTTACTCCCGTATTTGCTTTTTGCCATCCGGGAGGTGCCCCAGTCTTCCACCGGGTTCTCTCCTTTCGAGCTTCTGTACGCCCGACGTCCCCGTGGACTGTTAGATGTCGCTAAAGAAACCTGGGAGGGACAGGTCACCCCGTTCAAAAGCGTAATAGACCATGTAACCCAAATGCAGGACCGTATTGCGGCGGTGATGCCCATCGTTAAAGAGCATATGATACAGGCTCAAGGAGCACAGAAAAGGATTTATGATAGGGGGGCCAAGATCCGTACTTTTGCACCCGGAGATAGGGTGTTGATCCTGGTCCCCACGGCAGAAAGCAAATTTCTGGCAAAGTGGCAAGGCCCCTTTGAAATTAAGGAACGGGTGGGTGAGGTAAACTACAAAGTGTACCAGGCTGGTAAAAGGAAGCCTGAACAGATTTATCACGTGAATCTGATAAAACCCTGGAAGGACCGTCCAGCTCTGTCAGCAGGTCTGGCCCTTCCGGTCTGCAAGCAGACCATACCGGATGTCGGGACGGCGGAGACTCTGTCGGAGCGGCAAAAGACCGACGTCAAGCAGTTTGTAATCAACAATCACGAGTTTTTCTCGGAAAAGCCCGGGCAGACCACTCTCATTAAACATGACATCATAACAGAGCCTGGGGTAACAGTTCAGGTAAAGCCCTACCGAATACCGGAGGCTCGGCGGGAAGCTGTCTCCCGAGAAGTGAAGACCATGTTGGAGTTAGGTGTAATCGAGGAATCGCATAGCGCCTGGTCGAGTCCGATTGTGTTAATACCGAAACCAGACGGCTCCATTAGATTCTGCAATGACTTCAGGAGATTAAATGCGGTCTCCAAATTTGATGCATACCCTATGCCACGGGTCGATGAATTAATAGATCGGCTTGGAAAAGCCCGGTATATCACGACCCTAGACTTAACGAAGGGCTATTGGCAGATCCCGCTAACAGAGGCCGCTAAAGAGAAAACCGCGTTTTCTACACCAGAAGGTTTATACCAGTATGTGTATATGCCGTTTGGACTACACGGGGCACCGGCAACCTTTCAAAGGTTGATGGACCGAGTCCTGAGGCCCCATAGGCAGTATGCTTCTGCGTATTTGGATGACATAGTCATTTACAGCCTGGACTGGGAGACGCACCTCCAGAAACTAGAGGCTGTGATTGAGGACCTGCGGGAGGCGGGTCTAACAGCAAACCCCAAGAAATGTCATATCGGGCTGGAAGAAGCCCGGTATTCGGGATACGTAATTGGGAGGGGAATTGTTAAACCCCAGATTGACCAGATACAAGCCATTCAGAAATGGCCGCAACCAGTCAACAAGAAGCAGGTGAGAGCGTTTTTGGGAATAGCCGGCTACTACCGACGGTTCATTCCCAATTTTGCGGCTACCGCTGTTCCCCTGACGGACCTTACCAAAGGGAAAGACTCTGTCATGATCAAATGGACCACGGCAGCCGAAGAAGCCTTCCATAACTTAAAACTAGCTCTTTGCTCTCAACCTGTGCTAATGACTCCTGACTTCCGCAGCGAGTTCGTGGTCCAAACGGACGCTTCTGATGCCGGTATAGGGGCTGTATTGTCACAACTGAAGGACGGAGAGGAACATCCAGTCCTTTATCTTAGTCGGAAACTTAATAAGCATGAACGCAACTATGCCATAGTGGAAAAAGAATGCTTAGCCATTAAGTGGGCTCTAGAGTCCCTTAAATATTACTTGATTGGAAGGAAGTTCCGGCTGATCACTGACCATGCCCCTCTCAAGTGGATGCACTTGAATAGGGAACGGAATGGCCGAGTGACCCGGTGGTTCCTTGCACTTCAGGCCTACCGTTTTACAGTGGAGCACCGCCCGGGGGTGCGGATGGGGAATGCTGATGCCCTGTCTCGTGTGCACTGTTTTGTGGGTGCTGCTGCTCAGCTGCAGTGGTCTGAGCAGAGGGGGGGGGATATGTGAGACTCATGTGGGTTTAGTGGATGAGGGCAGGTATATCTCACCCTGGTATCGGTCCTATGTGACTTAGCCTGGCCAGGATCACCTGGCTACTAATGGATTAATGGGAGGTGAAGGACGGAGGTAAAAGGAATCTGGGAAGTTGGGGGAGGGTCTCCATCTGGGAACACAGTAAGCCTGTCTGTGTAGGAGACACTTGTGAGGAGCAGTGCCTGATGTTTGTATGGTTTAGCTGGAAGGGAGAAGCCCTGCATCCTTAGGGGGATGCAGAACCTTGTATCACCCTGATGGTCTCAGGGGCGCTACATTCCACCTTCACCTTGGTTAATTCCAGCACGTCCTCGGGCTGCAAGGTAAAACTGGTTACACATTTTTTTTTTTATTTTCATGTAAAACATTAACAGGTCTTTCCTTGCAGGGGAGGTTCATTGCTTCAAACGTTTCAACTTGGGATACCCCCCCTGCATCCACTACCCAAAGGTCCTGGTCCCAGAACCCTCTAAGGAGGCAGGTCACCGGTTCCGCAGGTGACCAGGTCCGGACCATCTCTGTCCCGGACCTTTCCTGCACCCGGCCTCTTCTGGTGGCGGTGCTTACAGCAATGTCCGCTGGATGAATGGACCCTGGTGGGGCACAACAGGTGCAACTTTGTACAAAAATACAAGTTTGTGTTGGCTGCTGCCAGTCCTGAGGCCTGGGTTCATTTTTATATCAACACATCAACTGTTAACTTTTTCAACTTTGCTGCAATTGTCCATTGTTTAAGCAGTAAAATCTACATTTACATTTTTACATATTTACATTTTATGTTATACACTTTATTTTCTGTACCTGAGCAGAGGTTGACCTAGGTTGCTGTGGGATGATTTACGCAAACCTGGTATGTCAACTTGTCTTTGTGGTGCTCTGGTATCTTGTGTCTGTGTCACTATAGTGTTGCTAAGTGAACTGAGTGTTTGTCTGTCGCTTCTCAATCTTCTAGGTTGAGCGTCTTGAAATGTACTTTCTGTAGGCTCCTCTAGTGTTACTGCAGCAGGTATTTCTTCTGGAGCTGGGGTTACTTCTCTTTGGATGACTTTTTCCACTAGTTGCAGGAATGTAATCATTGGTAAAAGGATTGCTCTGTTATATTGAGGCCAGTTCTCAGGAAAATCTCCAAGTATTGTGTGTATCACCTTTTCTTTTGGTTCTTGCACTTCAGGGATAATGGGAATCTCTTTTTGAGGTTTTAGCTGTTCTGGACATTTCTTTAAATGGTCTCTGGACACTATAGATGTAGTTTTCCCTTGATTCTTGGTAATTACACAAATTTTCTTTTGTCTTTATTGGAAGGTAGCACTATGTAAGGTTCTGCTTCCCATTTATCGTCGAGTTTGTGTACTCTTCTCTTTCTTTTCAGTACTATTTGTCCTGGTACTAAGGGAGCAGCTTTTGCTTTCTTGTTAAAGTCCTTTTCCTGTTTTTCTTGACTCTAGTTCAAGCTGTTCTCAACGCATTTTTGTATGTTCTTGTACTGTGCTTGACGAGTAGTATTCCAATCACTTTCAGATGAATCTAGTTCTGGCAATATGACTTCCATTTCTAAATCAACTGGTAGTCTTCCAGGTATCGCTCTCATGAGACAGGCTGGCGAACAGTGTGTTGAGCTTATTGGGATGTTATTGTAGATATCCACTAGGTTTGGTAGCTTCTCGGGCCAGAAGTTTCTTTCCTCTAGTGGGAGAGTCTTCAGCAATTCCATGATGATTTGATTCATTCTTTCACACACGCCATTAGTTTGTGCATGCTAAGGAGTAGTACGAATCTTCTTGCATCCGTACAGGTTGCAGAACTCCTGAAAGATCTCAGCTTCAAATGCAGGTCCTTGGTCTGTTAATACCTGTTCAGGGTATCCATGTGGTCTCCTGAAATGCACTTGAAAGGCATTTGCTGCTGTCTTCGCTGTCAAGTATTTAACTGGGATGACCACTAAGAACTCGGAGTAATGATCCACTATTGTTAGGGCACAGGTGTAGCCGGTTCGACTGAGTGTCAGCTTCATGTGATCTAGGGCATTAAGTTCCAAAGGCTGTTTTGTAACAACGGGCTGCAGTTGCGTTTTCTGACTGTTCTGATCCTTCCTTCCTTCTCAGTGCACAGGGACCACAGTTTCTGCACTAGTTTTCTATAGAGTTTCTCATTCCAATCCAATAGAATCTGTCCCGCAGCAATGCTTCCAATTTCCTTCATTCAAAGTGTCCTACTCGATCATGGTAAGCTTCCAACACTATCTGGATGTGGCTTCTGGGTATCACCTCTTGACACACTCTTTCATGAGTTTTAGGGTTGGTAACACTTCTGCATAGTTTACCTCTGTGGATGCATAACCTGCTTCTTTCTTTCCACAATTGTTGAGCTTCAGGTGGAGCATCAGGACCTAGGTGTGCATCTGGTTGAGTGATCAGCTCCTTGACCAACTTCACAGCAGGGTCACCATCCTGACTCTCTTTCCAACCATGATGAGGTAACGGGGTTAGTGCAGCATCTTGATGCTTGTTATAGATTTGTTGGTACTGGGAAGCACTAGGGCGATGGAAAGCTGGTAACTCGATTTCTTCCAACTCATCCACATCTTCTCCCTCTTCTGGCAGGTGAGGCATCCTGGATAAGGCATCTACGTTGGCATTCTTGTGACCGGCACGATATTTGATGGTGAAATCGTAATTTGCCAGTCAGGTCATCTACCGCTGTTCCAATTTTCCCAATATTGCTGTATTCAGGTGGGTCAGGTGATTGTTGTCAATGAACACAGTAAACTTCTCAGCTGCCAGGTAATGTTTGAACAACTCTGTGACAGCCCAGACCAACTCTAGGAACTCCAATTTAAAGGAACTGTAATTCTCAGGGTTCCTTTCCATAGGGCGAAGCTTCCTGCTTGTGTAGGCAATCACTATCTCTTTACCGTTCTGTACCTGAGACAACACAGCTCCTACTCCCACGTTGCATCTATGTACAGCACAAAGGGTAGATTGTAGTCAGGGTATGCCAGAATTTCATCACCAGTCAGGGCCAACTTCATCTGTAAGAAGGAGTTTTCTTCTTCCTCTGCCCATTCGAATGGAGGACCAGAAGTTTTCCCCTTTTTGCCTTGACCTACCAGGAGTTCCTGTAAGGGTGCTGCCATCTTCGTGTAGCCTTTGATGAATCTCCTGTAGTATCATGCCAGGCCTAGGAATTGGTGGACTTCCCTGACAGTAGTTGGTCGTGGCCAGTTCTTGATGGCTGTTACCTTTTCTGGGTCTGATGCCACTCCTTCTGCACTGACAATGTATCCAAGGTATTGGACCCTGGGCTTCAACAGGTGACACTTGGATGGTTGCAACTTCATTCCATACTTGGATATTGCCTCGAATACCTCGGCCAGGTGTTCCAGATGATCCTCGTAGGTCTTCGAGTAGACGATCACGTCATCCAGGTAGAGCAGTACTGTCTCGAAGTTGCGATGTCCCAGATAACATTCCATCAACCTTTGAAACGTTCCTGGCGCATTGCAGAGTCCAAAGGGCATGCTGTTAAACTCACACAATCCCATTGGGGTAGCAAATGCAGTTTTTTCCTGGTCCTCTTCTGCGACAGAGACTTGTCAATAGCCACTGGTGAGATCTAAGGTGGAAAAGTAGTTAGCAGCCTTCCATGCAGAAAGGGATTCTTCTATACGGTGTAATGGATAGGCGTTTGTGTGTTATCTGGTTGATCCTCCTGTAGTCCACGCACATCCTCATGGTGCCATCTTTCTTTTTCACCAGAACCAATGGAGCTGCCCAGGAGCTACAACTGTCTCTGATGACCCCAGCCTCCTTCATGTTCCTTAGCATTTCTTTGGCACACTGATAATGTTTAGGTGGTATAGGTCTGTACCTTTCTTTAATGGGAGGGTGATTCCCTGTAGGTATGTGATGGTGTACCCCTTTGATTTTCCCAAAGTCTAGTGGGTGTTTACTAAAGACTTGCTTGTATTCCTGTACTACCCTGTAAACCCAGTGTTTCTGGTATGTAGGTGTGGAATCAGTACCTACATGTAACTCCTGGCACCAGTCCTCTAACTGTTTTTGGGGGTTGTCAACCTCTGCTGGCTCTGTTGGGACCAGGGATTCCACTGCCTGGATGGAGTCATCGGCTACTGTGAACAATTTGGCAATGGTGGCGTACCTGGGCAATTTGGTTTCCTCTTCCCCACAATTTAATACCTGCACGGGTACTCTTCCCCGGCAGAAATCAACCACTCCCTTGGCTGTCAGGACCGTGGCCCAATTTTCTGAATAGATGGGCTCCACTATCACCTGGTAGTCCTGCCCCTTTAAGCCTATGACTGCCCGACACCAGATCATCATTTCAACTCTGGGTGGTATTACAATGGGACCAGGGTCTATCAACTCATACATTACCAATTTCTCCACCAGACAGGGTTACCTGTTGCCTTTGCAGGAGGGCTCGGATTTTTCTCTGCAGGACCCTCTGCTGCCCAGCACCTGCAGTTTCAACAATCTGTTGGAGTAAAAACAACACTTCTCTTACACAGTTTTTAATCACATTGGTACCTAAGATCACCTGTGGATTTCTGTCATTTACATCACTTTTGACTACAATTAAGCCTTGGCCTTTTAATTCTACCCTCCCCACTTTTATGGTTGCTTCCTTAAACCCAACTTGAGTTACTGGTAGTCCATTCACAGCATAAATAGCGAGGCCCGAGTCCGGACAGGTAAGTTCAGTGTCTGACCAAAACCTTTTGTACAGTACATATGGTATGGTGGTTACCTGGGAACTGGTATCCAGCAATGCTGAAGTGGGCATACCGTCCAAGGTGATGGACAGAATCGGGCATCCTTCTACATACCGGTCTCGCCAGTTAGCTGGGCCTTGTCTCCTTAATCCTGGGGGTTGGCCCTTGGCCCCAGGGTTTGCCGGTTTAAAGGACACCTGCGTGCAAAATGGCTGGCCTTGTTGCAACGACGGCAGATGAGTTGTCCAGATGAGTCGTAGCAGTCACTGCTCCTCCCTCTGGATGACGGGATTCTCCTACCTCGAATCCAGGGCAATCAGCTAACTGGATCTTCTCCAACGGCTTGGATTCCAGCTGGATCTGCATCACTTTCAGGATTTTAGCAACATGCTTGCTCAGCTGCTGCACCTGGGAACACAAGTCAATTGGAGCACCAGGGGGCACAGCCTGCTCATTAGCTGCTGCCATGGTTGAGGAAGTGGGTTCATCTTCACAGGTGAGATTCTGGTTTGCCAGGACTGGGAAACAGAGTCTGTGGTTGCAGAGGACTGGAGGGCTTTTATAGCTCGGTCTTTTAAAACATCAAATTCCAAGTTTGAGTGTCCTAGGGCCGACAGGCGCAGTTTTTTGCAGTCCTCTACGGATTGCTACCTCTGCAGGAATTGTTCAACCATCATTTTGTTTTCTACCTGGTTATCAATGGGGTCTATGTGTTTCAGATCCCATAGTGCAGCTTACAATATTAACGCATAGTTTCTCATGTTATCCTGGGGCCGCTGCCGGCAATTATAAAAGTCCATCCACAGCTCTGCTTCTGTGCGGGTTTCAAAAGTAGTCTCTAGTTTTTCAAAGATGGTGGGCACAGATTCCCCATCTATATCGGACCAGGTTCCACCTCCAGTTCTGCTGCACCCGTCATCTGTCCCAGCACAACAGATGCCCACTGCTTACCGGTCATTGCATACATGTCCACAAGGTGCATATTTTCTTTTTAAACCCGGGTAAGGCGTCCGGTTTGCCATCATATTGGGGCAGCCATGCCGCTCTGGGGACGTACGGCATGATCGGTACTATTGCTCCGGCACCAACTCCGGCTCCAGGTGCTGCCGCTTGGTCCACCGGGGCAGACCCCGCTGCATTTCTGCTATCAGGAGACTGAATTTTTCCAGTCCACCTTAGTTTTTCTTTACCACTCTCGGGGGACTGGGGTACCTCCGGAACTTCCGGGTCAGGTTACTGCCTTCTTCCGCCCGCGCTTACAGGAGTCGAGGGTGGGGTTTCTTTTCGTGCCTTTTAGTCTGTTGTGGCACAGTTATTTTTCACAGCAAAATGGCGGCAGTTTTTCAAAGAATAAAGTTCAGTCCAAAACACATAGTTTTTAAGTCACACGTCACCAGGTTCGACCGGGTCCAGTTCAATCCTGTTCGTGACGCCAGGGAAAAGGGTTGTAGCACCCATGGATATGGGGTACTCGCTTCCCGGAAGAGTCTCTATTGGGGATGTCTCGGTGGTGGCCGTTACCCGGTTCTGATCCCTGTGCCCTTTTTGTAATAGGGATAATTACAGGGGAGATTATGATAATGTTCACTTGTGACACCACTTGCGGTGTTGCGTGTAAGGGCGGCTTTGCACACTACGACATCGCAGGTGCGATGTCGGTGGGGTCAAATCGAAAGTGACGCACATCCGGCGTCACTTGCGATGTCGTAGTGTGTAAATCCTAGATGATACGATGAACGAGCGCAAAAGCGTCGTTATCGTATCATCGCTGCAGCCTCCAACATTTCCATAATGCCGGTGCAGCGACAGGTGCGATGTTGTTCCTCGCTCCTGCGGCAGCACACATCGCTGTGTATGAAGCCGCAGGAGCGAGGAACTTCTCCTTACCTGCCGCCGGCTGCAATGAGAAGGACGGAGGTGGGCGGGATGTTTACATCCTGCTCATCTCCGCCCCTCCGCTTCAATTGGCCGCCTGCCGTGTGACGTCACTGTGACGCCGCACGACCCGCCCCCTAAGGAAGGAGGCGGGTCGCCGGCCAGAGGGACGTCGCACGGCAGGTATGTGCGTGTAAAGCTGCCGTAGCGATAATAATCGCTATGGCAGCTTTCACTAGATATCGAACGTGCGACGGGGGCGGGACTATCGCTGCAGCATCGGTAACACATTGTTACCGATATTGCAATGTGCAAAGCCCGCCTAAGTGTAGGGAGCCGCCGATGCAGTATTTCTCTACTGGGGCTGATGGTATTGGCAGCTAGTATGGTAGTCCCTCCGCAAGTAGGGTTTTGCCCCAGAGGGTGTATGCTGCAGTGGGCATCGGAAGAAGTTAGTTCAGATGTTCAGTGCAACTGGTTTACTCACTTTCTGCAGATGTTAACTGGTTGCCCAAGGCCACCTGGTTTTGCCTCCAGGTCCCCTTCGTCCCAGTGCCAGTCTGATTCTCTGGTACCTTCTTCCCCTGCATCTGTCTCTGGTAAGTGGATCCCCGTGGTATAGAAAAACTGAGGGTCCCCGTTCTGTGGATCAGTTTGACAGCTCTCAATCTCTCTTTATCTCTCTCTCCCCCTAGGACTTAGTGGCAGTTATAGGCTGATATTAACTCCTTATTAACCCGATTTCCAACACACCAGGGAAATTGGGAAGAGCTGGGTAAAGTGCAGGGACTGTCACATCTATTGGATGCAGCAATTCCGGGTGGCTGCTGGGTGATATTTATAGGCGTGGCAGAGCCTAATAACCATAGCTAATAACCAGCTGGGGGCTTTCTCTTGGCTAGGTATCAAAATTAGGGGAACCGCACTCCATATTTTTTTTTTATTATTTATTTTACTGTACAATATAGACCCACTCACTTGTGGCTGTGATTGGTTGCAGTCCCACAGCTGTCACTTAGTGTGTGGGCGTGTTTGACTGCAACCAATCACAAATGCCGGTGGTCGGGAGAAGCAGTAAATATGTATGAGCCTAATGAGCAGGTCCAGAAGAAGAATGAGAGGCAACTGGAGCAGCGTTACAGCCGTGCCAGTGATCAGTGAGTATGAAGGGCTTGGGGGGAGAGAGAGAGAGAGAATGAATTTATCCTGGAATAATGCGGATGACTAGCATTTTCTTTTTACAAAAATGGATCCAAAACGATACCAAAACACAGTGCAAATGCACAGCTAACATTTGTCTTGCATTTTCCAATCCATTTCAGCCCTTTCCTGAGGTCCCCAGACCTTTGCTGGGTCCAGCAGAAAATTACTCGCATTTCCCATTGACTTGCATTGTACTTTCTTTTCGGAACGAATACATGAGTATTACAAAGTACTTGTTACGAGTATAGCAATTGCGAATATTTGGGTACTCGCTCATCTCTAAAAAAGACACATATTTTAAGTTTTTCTCACTATCTAACATATCAGAATAAACTTTTCCTGTTTTAGGTCAGTTAGGAACCAAAATTATTTATATTTGCCAAATGCCAGAATAATTAGAGAGAAAATGTTTTCAAGTATTTTTATTACTTTCTGCAAAAGTCAACATTATACACTATGGTTTGGTTAAAATTATTTCCCAAACCAAAAAAGCTATAGAAATCAATGATTTATTAAAAATATTTGTTTTATTTCAAACATCATTAAAAATGTTTAACATACAACTATAACATTTCCAATGGAGTACTACATTTTTACAACCAGAGACACAGAGATGAGTTAAAAGTGATTGTATATATATATATATATATATATATATATATATATATATATATATATATATTATTAAAATATTCTAACTAAAAATTATATTTGTACTATATATATATATATATATATATATATATATATATATATATAGCTATATATATGTATATATATATATATATATATATATATATTTATATATATATATATATATATATATATATATATATATATATACAGTACAAATAGAAATTTTAGTTAGAATATTTTCACAATATATATATATATATCTTCAATATCAGGGATCTATCAGTTCAGTAGTATATATCTTTATATATAAGCAGTTAGTATTAATCTTAAAACAGGCAATAAATATTTCATGGTTAAATTCAAATTAATTGTATGAACTAGTTTATAAAAATAAGTAAGTAAATGTGTCTGTAAATAAACAGCAATGATTATAAAGTGCTTAGTATTAGCACATATATTCACCAGATCAATGAAACATAAGCAATAAAATATAGTTCATATTATCAAAGAGCACCCATAATATATCAGCCATCCTGAATGATTCCAAATTACTGCTATATATATTAAAATAAAGCAACAAATGCTACAGTTAGGTCCAGAAATATTTGGACAGTGACACAATTTTCGCGAGTTGGGCTCTGCATGCCAGCGCATTGGATTTGAAATGGAACCTCTACAACAGAATTCAAGTGCAGATTGTAACGTTTAATTTGAAGGTTTGAACAAAAATATCTGATAGAAATTGTAGGAATTGTACACATTTCTTTACAAACACTCCACATTTTAGGAGGTCAAAAGTAATGGGACAAATAAACCAAACCCAAAAAAAATATTTTTATTTTCAGTATTTTGTTGCGAATCCTTTGGAGGCAATCACTGCCTTAAGTCTGGAACCCATGGACATCACCAAACGCTGGGTTTCCTCCTTCTTAATGCTTTGCCAGGCCTTTACAGCCGCTGCCTTCAGGTTTTGCTTGTTTGTGGGTCTTTCCGTCTTAAGTCTGGATTTGAGCAAGTGAAATGCATGCTCAATTGGGTTAAGATCTGGTGATTGACTTGGCCATTGCAGAATGTTCCGCTTTTTTGCACTCATGAACTCCTGGGTAGCTTTGGCTGTATGCTTGGGGTCATTGTCCATCTGTACTATGAAGCGCCGTACGATCAACTTTGCGGCATTTGGCTGAATCTGGGCTGAATGTATATCCCGGTACACTTCAGAATTCATCCGGCTACTCTTGTCTGCTGTTATGTCATCAATAAACACAAGTGACCCAGTGCCATTGAAAGCCATGCATGCCCATGCCATCACGTTGCCTCCACCATGTTTTACAGAGGATGTGGTGTGCCTTGGATCATGTGCCGTTCCCTTTCTTCTCCAAACTTTTTTCTTCCCATCATTTTGGTACAGGTTGATCTTGGTCTCATCTGTCCATAGAATACTTTTCCAGAACTGAGCTGGCTTCATGAGGTGTTTTTCAGCAAATTTAACTCTGGCCTGTCTATTTTTGGAATTGATGAATGGTTTGCATCTAGATGTGAACCCTTTGTATTTACTTTCATGGAGTCTTCTCTTTACTGTTGACTTAGAGACAGATACACCTACTTCACTGAGAGTGTTCTGGACTTCAGTTGATGTTGTGAACGGGTTCTTCTTCACCAAAGAAAGTATGCGGCGATCATCCACCACTGTTGTCATCCGTGGACGCCCAGGCCTTTTTGAGTTCCCAAGCTCACCAGTCAATTCCTTTTTTCTCAGAATGTACCCGACTGTTGATTTTGCTACTCCAAGCATGTCTGCTATCTCTCTGATGGATTTTTTCTTTTTTTCAGCCTCAGGATGTTCTGCTTCACCTCATTTGAGAGTTCCTTAGACCGCATGTTGTCTGGTCACAGCAACAGCTTCCAAATGCAAAACCACACACCTGTAATCAACCCCAGACCTTTTAACTACTTCATCGATTACAGGTTAATGAGGGAGACGCCTTCAGAGTTAATTGCAGCCCTTAGAGTCCCTTGTCCAATTACTTTTGGTCCCTTGAAAAAGCTGAGGCTATGCATTACAGAGCTATGATTCCTAAACCCTTTCTCCGATTTGGATGTGAAAACTCTCATATTGCAGCTGGGAGTGTGCACTTTCAGCTCATATTATATATATAATTGTATTTCTGAACATGTTTTTCTAAACAGCTAAAATAACAAAACTTGTGTCACTGTCCAAATATTTCTGTACCTAACTGTATATCTGGATCACCTGAAGTTGTAAGCTTGTTGCTAGTTTTGTGAGGTGTTGCAAAGTATATGTGTCACCCTGTTTAAGGTGACGGACTCGGCCGTAATCACCATATAAATATAGCAGATTTATGTTTCAGATTTTGAAAAAAATCTTTTAAATAAAAGCTTTCTTACGAAAAGATGCAGATCTTTTATTGTTGTGAAGAGGTCTGGTGAAGAAGAGGGAGAGAATGAAAAACCCTTTTCCAACAATGTGATATGGATATGTGTTTGAGAAAGCACATGTGAGGAAAGGTTAATTACCTTAGGGGTACTTTGCACGCTGCGACATCGCTAGCCGATTGTAGCTATGCCGAGCGTGATAGTCCCCGCCCCCGTCGCAGATGCGATATTTTGTGATAGCTGCCATAGCGAACTTTATCGCTACGGCAGCTTCACATGCACTTACCTGCCCTGCGACGTCGCTCTGGCCGGCGACCCGCCTCCTTCCTAAGGGGGCGGGTCGTGCGGCGTCACAGCGACGTCACACGGCAGGCGGCCAATAGAAGCGGAGGGGCGGAGATGAGAGGGACGGAAACATCCCGCCCACCTCCTTCCTTCCTCATTGCAGGCGGGATGCAGGTAAGGAGATGTTCCTCGCTCCTGCGGCTTCATACACAGCGATGTGTGCTGCCGCAGGAATGAGGAACGACATCGTATCTGTTGCTGCAGTGAAATTATGGAAATGACCGACACTACACAGATCACCGATTTTCGACGCTTTTGCGATCGTTTATTGGTGCTTCTAGGCTTTACACGTTGCGACGTCGTTACCGGCGCTGGATGTGCGTCACTTTCGATTTGACCCCGTTGAGATCGCAGTAGTGATGTTGCAAAGTACCTTTTAGGTCGATCTCTCAAGTTCATTCTAGCCTCTGCATCAAAAATGTTATATTGCTTTTTTATTTGCTAGTTGTTTCTTTTGCATTTTACGTTTTTTAGGGATCTCAGACATAAGAGATGCTGTTTCATTGTCTTAGATAGAGGACATTTATGTAATGGAACCTTACTTAATTTCTTCCTTGATTTTATGATTTTGCCAAAGAAAAATATTGTTTTTCTCAAAATCCAAGATATCCCTCTGATATTTAGACGCTTTACTAGCAGTGATGTTCTTATCCCATTTCTCAGAGTCTTTGGTCATAGATATGGAGAATTCCTTAAAGGCATCTGTGACGGGGTGTACATCAGAGCAAAGAGAGACAACAGGCCGAGGATGATCCAACAGGTTTACTAACAGGAATACAGGAACAGCACACGACAAGTCCAAATAAAACAGATTCGGGGGCACCTCCCGATAATCCAAAGTGCCAGATCACAACGTAATAGTCCTTTTCAGAGTCCCAGAAATCCCACACAATCCACTGGACGGCGAGGTCTGTCCGCAGATTCAGATCTCGCTCCCTTCCTCTTCAAAAACTCAACTCCCAACTGCATTTAGAAACAGGAGTGAATTGTTTGAGCTCGTGGGCCCGCCCCTCAAGGGTAGGGGTCTATGCAATGGTTGGGCCCACTAGAAGATTCTAGAAGGTTGGCTCCGAGATGTCTACAGGTTTGTGTAGTTGGCGTTATCCACTGCTTACGAAACAATGAGAAGTTCCCCTGGCTGTGTGGACAAGAGATAATTGCATTATGGGCCCAGAGACACAGGAGATGGGGGGAAGGTATGGTTACTTACATCCCAAGACATTTCAAAGTGTTCAGTAAGTACAACCAAAGGAAAGTGACATCACATCCTGACATAGTATTACAGCAAATACAGTGAGAAGGTAAAATACATCATGACAATTCCTTCCCCTCCCAACTTGTGTACGTACTAGGGACCTCTACAGGTCGCTGGTTAAGTACACGCAGGCATGGCTGACAGGACTCAAGGCTCCTCTTGCCTGGACAGTCCATCTGCATTTTGGTGTTGGCTGCCCCTTCTATATTGTATGGTAAAGTTATAGGGCTGCAGAGCCAGGCTCCATCGCAGTAAGCGTCCATTGTCCCCAGAGACTCTGTTCAGCCAGGTGAGGGGATTGTGATCAGTAACCACAGTGAATTCCCGTCCATACAGATACGGCCGTAGTTTCTTAAGGGCCCACACTACAGCCAGACATTCCTTCTCAACAGTTGCATAGGCCACTTCTCGGTCCAGCAGTTTCCGGCTGAGATAGGCGATGGGGTGCTCGTCCCCAGCTGCATTCACCTGGCTGAGGACAGCTCCCAGTCCATAAGCAGAGGCATCCGTTTGCACAATGAATCTCCTCTTGTAGTCTGGAGCAGCCAGGACAGGATCGCAGATCAAAGCATCCTTCAGCCGGTTAAAAGCCTCATCACAGGCTGGAGTCCAGATCACCAGCCGGGGCATTGTTTTCTTGGTCAGGTCGGTAAGAGGCTTGGCCACAGTACTGAAATGAGAAACAAATTTTCGGTAATAACTGGCAGTGCCCAGAAAAGCCATAACTTGTTTCTTAGTTTGGGGTACAGGCCAGTCTCTAATAGCCTGGATTTTGGCAGGCTCAGGTCGGAGCTTCCCTCCTCCCACTCTATGTCCTAGGTACTGGACTTCCCCCATCCCCAATTGGCATTTATCGGGTCGAATAGTTAGGCCGGCTGCAAGAATCAGGTCCAAAATAATGGCTACTTGATTCAGATGTTCCTCCCATGTGTGGCTGAAGACGGCGATATCATCCAAGTAGGCACAAGCAAAGTCATCACATCCCCGGAGGATCTGATCCACCATTCTCTGGAGGGTGGCCGGGGCATTTTTCATTCCAAAAGGCATGCTTAGAAATTCATACAGACCAAAGGGGGTTATAAAAGCGGACCGTTCTCTCCCTTCATCCGTTAGAGGGATCTGCCAGTATCCCTTACTGAGATCCAAGGTAGTGACATATCGGGACCCAGCCAGTCGGTCTAGAAGTTCGTCAATACGAGGCATTGGGTAAGGATCGCTGACGGTATGGTCGTTTAGTCGCCGATAGTCCACACAAAATCGAGTACTCCCATCCTTCTTGGGTACTAACACCACAGGGGAGGCCCAAGGGCTATGGGAGGCCTGGATTACCCCAAGCTGTAACATCTCCTCCAGTTCGTGCTGCATGGTGTTTCGAACTGATTCAGGTACCCGGTAAGGAGCCAGTTGTATGGGACGGATGCCCTGAGTGTCCACATGATGTTGGGTGACGGTGGTTCGACCTGGTTGGGATGAGAAAGCAGCCCGTCTCTGTTGAAGCACTTCCAGCATCTGGATTTTCTGTAAGGAGTCCAGGTAATCTCCCAGGGGAACCTGTTCCACAGTGGATGGGGCTCTCGCTGCTTCCACGAGATCAGGTAGAGAGTCCTCATCCTCTTGACCATCTTCTGAAGCCAACCGACAGCTTGCTATCATTGGAATGTTCCGGTCATGGTACTCCTTAATCATATTCACATGGACAGTCTTTTGCCTTAGCCCCTGATCATCTAAAGCAAGAAGGTAATTGGTATCATTCAGTTTTCTGAGAACCCGGAAGGGACCCTCCCATGAGGTCTGCAGTTTATTCTGCCGATGGGGAACAATCATTAAGACTTGTTGTCCTTCTACAAACTCCCGATAGCGTGCGTTACGGTCATACCATGTCTTCTGTCTGGTTTGAGCCATACGCAAATGACTCTGTGCAAAACTAGCAAGTTGGGCCAAGGTTTCTCGCAGCTTTAGGACATAAGGGACAACAGGGGTTCCTGTATCTTCAACTTGCCCCTCCCAGTATTCCTTGAGCAGGGTTAAGGGTCCTCGGACCTTTCTTCCATAGAGTAGTTCAAAGGGGGAGAACCCAGTGGACTCCTGGGGAACTTCCCGATAGGCAAACAAGAGATGGGGTAGGTACTTCTCCCAGTCTGAATCTCGGTCCGTGAAGGCCCTCAGCATATTCTTCAGAGTGCCGTTGAATCGTTCACAAAGTCCATTTGTTTGGGGATGATACGGGGTCGTTCGGATCGCTCGTACTCCACAGGTGCGCCACAGACACTGGACCAACTCTGACATAAACTGGGAGCCTTGGTCCGACAAGATCTCACTGGGGAATCCTACTCTGGTAAAAATAATAACCAAGGCCTCGGCCACCTTGGCTGCAGAGATACTTGACAAGGCCACGGCTTCTGGATATCGGGTGGCGTAGTCCACAACAGTGAGAATGTACTGCTTTCCAGATTTACTTGGTTTAGCCAGAGGTCCAATGATATCAACAGCTACTCTTTGAAAGGGTTCTTCTATTATAGGGAGCGGTTGCAGGGGTGCCTTTGGGTGATCTCCGGGTCGCCCTCTACGCTGACATATGTCACAAGTTCGGCAGAAATGCGCCACTGCTTGGGAAATCCCCGGCCAATAAAAAGTTTGAGTCAATCGTCTCTCGGTGCGGGTTTTGCCTTGATGGCCAGCCGTAGGAATGTCATGAGCCAGGTGTAATAGGGGAATTCTGTACTTCTGAGGAACAATCAGCTGTTTGCTATAAGTCCAGGGCTTATCTAGGGAGTCGGCATTGGCAACCCGATACAGAAGTCCATTTTCTCTGATAATTCTTTCTCCGTTTTCCCCTAGCTGCCCTATTTCAGCCCGAGTTCTAAAACTAGCAAGGGTGGGGTCAGTCTCTACTTCTTGTCTAAACTGAACTTTATCCCAAGTAACATTCATATTATCCCCACAAGAAGAATCACTCACCGGCTGTAATGGCAGTTCTGGTGGCCTCAGTTCCATGGATGGGTTGTACACGTCCACATGGGCTGCTCTCTTGGCTTGACTTCTGGTTACCGCACCGACAAAGTGGCAATGAAGATTCCCCACATCATTTCCTAGAAGAACGTCTGCAGGGAGGCCGCTCATCACACCGACCACACATTGTTTTGCCCCAAAGCCATAATCCAGGGTCACACTCTCTCTTGGAATATATCTCTGGGTACCTCCTGCCAGTTCAATGGCAATTCCTGGTCCCTTTTGAATTGCTTGTGGTTGAATTACTCGGGGATCGGCTATGGTGAGGAAAGCCCCAGTGTCACGGAAGCCAACAACTTTTTGGCCATCCAGCACGACCTCCTGTAGATGTTTGTCCTGAAGATCAGAAGCACAGGTGGCTGGAGCTCGCACCCCATAGACTCCGGGTAGGGGAGCCAGGATATCTGAGTCACTTGGCAAGTCATCAGGCACAGAATCCAGCTCTTCTCCTGGTGAAGGTGTCTGTAGGTAATGAACAGGCAAAGGCGGTCTGTAGCTGTTCTGTCTACGAACACCTGGACATTGGAATTGCATGTGCCCAGGCTGCCCACATCCATAACATCTGCGCTCTGGGATTCTTCCTCCGCATCGTATTCCCAAAGGTGGAGCATGAGTAATGCGAGGCACAGTCACACGAAGGTCCCCATGAGTTGACGGTCTAGGGTGATGGTGAACATTGGGGCCAGAAGGACCAGGGGCCACCAGCGTTGGGGGGTTGGTGTTTTTTTTCTCACTGGGTAGTAGTTTTTTCCACTGAGGCTTGATGGTGAGAGCCTCATCAGCTAGAGCTGCAGCTTCCTCCACAGTGGCTGGTCTCCTTTCACGCACCCATTCCCGGATCTCAGCGGGGCACTTGAAGTAAAACTGCTCTTTTAGGAGGACCTGGAGGACGGTCTCCAAGGTTAAGGCCTCCTCTGCCTCCAACCAACGATGCCACAGATGTTTGAGTTTGTGGGCATACATCTTGAAGGACACTTCCTCATCACATGCTAGAGTACGGAACTGAGTCCTGTAAGTGTCTGGCGTTACAGCATAATGTTCTAGAATAGTCTGTTTAATATCCGCATACTCACAGTTCCACCGAGGGTCCATAGCTCTATAGGCTGCAGCAGCTCCACCCTCTAAGAGCCCAACCAGATGCCGGACGCGCTCCCTTTCTGGGACTTCCATTAATCGACACTGATGCTCAAAGTCCTGGAAGAAGCCCTCAATGTCACCAGCAGCCTCATTAAACTGCTTGAAGTCTTTGCGGGACACTCTGGGAAGTTCCCTCATGATGGGTGCTGGGGTTACAGTCTGTCTGGAACCTCTCGCGGCTTCCACAGCGAGCTGCTTATCCAGCAATGCCATCTCCTCCATCCTGCGCTCCTTCTCTTCAGCTCCACGCATGGCCTCCCTCTTATCTTCTATGGTGGCCTCATCTCCAAGCAGTGCCATCTTTTCCTTGTACCACACAACCCATTGACTTTTTTGGGTATTCACCTCCGGCTCCCGTCTTTGCTCCCCTTGCTGTGGAAATTGTTCCTCGGTGCCATCTTGCAGGCAAGCGTGTTCCAATGCCTCAATTAGTTGCTCCTTAGAGAGTCCTTTGTAGCCGACACCTAATTCACGGGCCTTTGTTTGTAGACTCGCCACAGTCCAGTTCCTGTATCCTGAGGTTCTGGTTTCAGACGTCGATTGGCTGTTGTCCTCCATTTCTTCTGCTCTGATCCCGCTGCTGCCACCAGTTTGTGACGGGGTGTACATCAGAGCAAAGAGAGACAACAGGCCGAGGATGATCCAACAGGTTTACTAACAGGAATACAGGAACAGCACACGACAAGTCCAAATAAAACAGATTCGGGGGCACCTCCCGATAATCCAAAGTGCCAGATCACAACGTAATAGTCCTTTTCAGAGTCCCAGAAATCCCACACAATCCACTGGACGGCGAGGTCTGTCCGCAGATTCAGATCTCGCTCCCTTCCTCTTCAAAAACTCAACTCCCAACTGCATTTAGAAACAGGAGTGAATTGTTTGAGCTCGTGGGCCCGCCCCTCAAGGGTAGGGGTCTATGCAATGGTTGGGCCCACTAGAAGATTCTAGAAGGTTGGCTCCGAGATGTCTACAGGTTTGTGTAGTTGGCGTTATCCACTGCTTACGAAACAATGAGAAGTTCCCCTGGCTGTGTGGACAAGAGATAATTGCATTATGGGCCCAGAGACACAGGAGATGGGGGGAAGGTATGGTTACTTACATCCCAAGACATTTCAAAGTGTTCAGTAAGTACAACCAAAGGAAAGTGACATCACATCCTGACATAGTATTACAGCAAATACAGTGAGAAGGTAAAATACATCATGACAGCATCCTCATCCAATTCCGTCTTGATGCTCTCCTGTAGATTTTTAATTTCATCCTCAATCTTTTTTAGAGTAATAGAATTTTTATTAATTATGATCTTGATAAATTTAAGTGAGCAGGTATTTGCTGCTTCCATCCATCGTTTAATCAGTATATCATCCTCCAGATCAAAAGTGGGGTAAATCTGTATATTATGTATATTGCATTAATCATTGTTTAACACACTATATTATTGTTTAATACACTATAACTATTCATGACTATATTCTTAAATACATTATTAATATTATATAACTATTTGCTACACATTTTATATATTTTTATCATTTTTGTCACGCATGGATATGCGCATACATATACTATTTACAACTTAATAAAGAAAGAATCGGGGGTTTTGTATGCATATTGCAGTAATCACTGTTTAACACACTATATTGTTCACTATTATTGTTTAATACACCATAATAATTTATGATTATATTCTTAAATACATCATTATATTATATAACTATTTATATGCTACACATATCATTTTCTTTATATTTTTATTGTTTTTGTCACGGATAGATATAGGCACACTCTATATATACGCTATTTATAATATAATAATGAAAGAACTGGGTTTTTTTTTCAGAGAATAGAAAAGGTTTTTCTGGAAGAATTTTTCGAGGGAAGTCTTTTTATATCTCATGTATTATCGGCACTTTACTGTAATCTTATTTTTCAACTGTGTTTATCAACTATTTGTCGCTCCTATTTGATATTGTATTTATATTATATGTATTTGTAGGCTTATATACCATGTATTGTATGTATGAAATGTAGTATAACTATGCATTTGAATGCCTTTCATATAGTAGACATTATATGCATGAATGTGATGTATTCTATATTAATTGTACTGGTATTATTGTATTGGTTATGACTTCATAACCTGATGCCCGAATATATATATTAATAGTGATCTAATATATTAATATATCTCAATTTCAGCAAAAGCCATATATTATATGCCTTCTCCTTATATTATTTATATATATATATATATATATATATATATATATATATATAAATATATATATATATAAATTATACTCTATAAACTTTGAACTGAAGCACTTATTGAATATAAGAAAATCCACACATAGTCTATTTTTCATGTCGACATTGCCTCCTGTATTGTGCGCATGTTCAGTCTTGCGGCGCTATTACCTCTGATCAGTGATATTATATGACGCTACGGGGCCTCCGTTGTCTTGTGACTAATGAAACGCAGCGTGCATCTCACTTCCACTGATCGGAGGTTATTTGTCTATCTAGCCCCGTGACCTGAACTATGCACCGTAACACACAGCTGTTGGCGGTCCCGACATTAAAAACACACTATAAAAGACCGCAGCCCCTCACCTTAACACACACCCCCGAAGAAGAAAAGGCGAAACATATGTTGGGGTGACGGGGCGTGGAAAGAGTTATAGTGAGTATTGTGCGGGTTTTTATGTCTGCTATATTTATATGGTGATTACGGTCGGGTCTGTCACCTTAAACAGGGAGATACATATACCTCGCACACCTTACAAAACTAGCAACAAGCTTACAACTTCAGGTGATCCAGATATAGTATTTGATGCTTTATTTTAATATATATAGAAGTAATTTGGAATCATTCAGCATGGCTGATATATTGTGGGTGCACTTGGATAATATGAACTATATTTTATTGCACATGTTTCATTGATCTGGTGAATATACTGTATGTAGTAATGCTAAGCACTTTATAATTATTGCTGTTTATAGACACATTTATTTACTTATTTTTATAAACTAGTTCATATAATTAATTTGAATTTAACCTTGAAATATTTATTGCCTGCTTTAATATTAATACTAACTGCTTATATGTAAAGATATATACTACTGAACTAATAGATCACTGATATTGAAGATATATATATTATTAAAATATTCTAACTAAAATGTATATTTGTACTGTATACAGTTAGGTCCAGAAATATTTGGACAGTGACACAAGTTTTGTTATTTTAGCTGTTTACAAAAACATGTTCAGAAATACAATTATATATATCATATGGGCTGAAAGTGTACACTCCCAGCTGCAATATGAGAGTTTTCACATCCAAATCGGAGAAAGGGTTTAGGAATCATAGCTCTGTAATGCATAGCCTCCTCTTTTTCAAGGGACCAAAAGTAATTGGACAAGGGACTCTAAGGGCTGCAATTAACTCTGAAGGCGTCTCCCTCGTTAACCTGTAATCAATGAAGTAGTTAAAAGGTCTGGGGTTGATTACAGGTGTGTGGTTTTGCATTTGGAAGCTGTTGCTGTGACCAGACAACATGCGGTCTAAGGAACTCTCAATTGAGGTGAAGCAGAACATCCTGAGGCTGAAAAAAAAAGAAAAAATCCATCAGAGAGATAGCAGACATGCTTGGAGTAGCAAAATCAACAGTCGGATACATTCTGAGAAAAAAGGAATTGACTGGTGAGCTTGGGAACTCAAAAAGGCCTGGCATTCCACGGATGACAACAGTGGTGGATGATCGCCGCATACTTTCTTTGGTGAAGAAGAACCCGTTCACAACATCAACTGAAGTCCAGAACACTCTCAGTGAAGTAGGTGTATCTGTCTCTAAGTCAACAGGAAAGAGAAGACTCCATGAAAGTAAATACAAAGGGTTCACATCTAGATGCAAACCATTCATCAATTCCAAAAATAGACAGGCCAGAGTTAAATTTGCTGAAAAACACCTCATGAAGCCAGCTCAGTTCTGGAAAAGTATTCTATGGACAGATGAGACAAAGATCAACCTGTACCAGAAAGATGGGAAGAAAAAAATTTGGAAAAGAAAGGGAACGGCACATGATCCAAGGCACACCACATCCTCTGTAAAACATGGCGGAGGCAACGTGATGGCATGGGCATGCATGGCTTTCAATAGCACTGGATCACTTGTGTTTATTGATGACATAACAGCAGACAAGAGTAGCCGGATGAATTCTGAAGTGTACCGGGATATACTTTCAGCCCAGATTCAGCCAAATGCCGCAAAGTTGATCGGACGGCGCTTCATAGTACAGATGGACAATGACCCCAAGCATACAGCCAAAGCTACCCAGGAGTTCACGAGTGCAAAAAAGTGGAACATTCTGCAATGGGTAAGTCAATCACCAGATCTTAACCCAATTGAGCATGCATTTCACTTGCTCAAATCCAGACTTAAGACGGAAAGACCCACAAACAAGCAAGACCTGAAGGCTGCGGCTGTAAAGGCCTGGCAAAGCATTAAGAAGGAGGAAACCCAGCGTTTGGTGATGTCCATGGGTTCCAGACTTAAGGCAGTGATTGCCTCCAAAGGATTCGCAACAAAATATTGAAAATAAAAATATTTTGTTTGGATTTGGTTTATTTGTCCAATTACTTTTGACCTCCTAAAATGTGGAGTGTTTGTAAAGAAACGTGTACAATTCCTACAATTTCTATCAGATATTTTTGTTCAAACCTTCAAATTAAACGTTACAATCTGCACTTGAATTCTGTTGTAGAGATTTCCTTTCAAATCCAATGTGGTGGCATGCAGAGCCCAACTTGCGAAAATTGTGTCACTGTCCAAATATTTCTGGACCTAACTGTATATATATTTATTCAATCACTTTTAACTCATCTCTGTGTCTCTGGTTATAATAATGTGGAACTCCATTGGAAATTTTATAATTGTATATTAAATTTTTTTAATGATATTTGAAATAAAAAAAATATTTTTAATAATTCATTGATTTCTATAGCTTCTTTGGTTTGGGAAATTAATTTTAACCAAACCATAGTGTATTACCGTATTTTTCACTTTATAAGACGCACTTTTGTTCCCCCAAATTTTGGGGGAACATAGGGGGTGCGTCTTATAATCCGAATATATGGGGGGTGTATATATATACAGAGTCCAGTGGAGGTGCAGGCCACTCTGGAGCGGTGCTGGGGGGGCTGGTAGAGGCTTGTGAAGCTGCGGGCGGCAGCGTTTGATCTCCTGCACCCACTCATATAATATGCACAGCCGCTGTCCATCACCATGGTGCTGAAACTGCACCGCGGCGATGGGCTGGGGGAGCTGCGCATATTATCTGCCTGTGCTTACCTTTGATCGCACATGGCCCCTCCCCCTGTGTTAGCTATGGCCTCCATGCTGCTGCCCATAGTAAAATAATAAACTCTTTACTCACCTCCTCCAGCGTGTCTGCCCGGTCTCCCTCCTGCTGCTGTGATCAGGCACGCAGAGATATCACTCTGCTGTCCTGATCACATGACCGGCACTAGAACCAGGAAGTAGGAAGTGCAGGAGACAGGAGGAGCTCAATCCCGAGGAGGGAGACACGAGACAGGACAGTGCTGCAGTAGGTAAGGAAAGAGTTTATTTTACTAAAAGCAGCAACATGGGGGCGATATCTAACAGAGGGTGATGTGTGCCTGCCACAGTGGGTCTGTGTGCCTGCCACACTGGGCCGTGTGCCATCCACAGGGGCCCATGTGCAGCAATAGGGGTCCTGTGTGCCAGCCACAGTGGGCCTGTGTGCCAGTCACAGTGGGCTGTGTGCCAGCCACAGTGGGCCGTGTGCCATCCACAGGGGCTTATGTGCAGCAATAGGGGGCCTGTGTGCCAGCCACAGTGGGCCTGTGTGCCAGCCACAGTGGGCCTGTGTGCCAGTCACAGGGGGACGTGTGCAGCATTAGTGGGCCATGTGCCAGCCACAGTGGGCCTGTGTGCCAGCCACAGTAGGCCTGTGTGCCAGCCTCAGTGGGCCTGTGTGCCAGCCACAGGGGCCGTGTGCAAGCCATAGAGGATGTGTGCCAGCCATAGGGGACATGTGGCATCACTGGGGGACGTGTTCAATATAAGGTGGCCATATCCAGATTAAGGGGGTTAATTTTAGGATGAGGGGGCTATGAGGGACATATACCCTATATTATTTGTTAGACGGACACTGGCATTATAAGACGGACCCCATTTATTAAAAAATTCTTTATTCCTTCACCAAATTTGGGGGTGCGTCTTATAATCAGGTGCGTCTTATAAAGCGAAAAATACGGTATGTTATTGTTTGAAGCTTGACCACTCAGTGGGGAAATATAATTTATACTGGCACACTGTGTGAGTAAAAGTAAACATTAGTGTTTGGTACCACTGCCCTTAAACTCTATGACTTGGGTCAAACATTTTGGATGGCTTCTCAAGACAGCTGGTAGGAATTTGCGCCCATTCCTCCTGACAAAAATGGTGTAACTGAGCCATGTTTGAAGGTCATCTTGCTCGCACCTACCCTTTAAGCTCTGCCCATAAATTTTCAATAGGATTGAGATCAGGTCTTTGTGATGGCCACTTCAAAAGATTGACTTTGTCATCCTTAAGCCACTTTTTAACCAGTTTGGCAGTGTGCTTCAGTTCATTGTCCATTTAGAATACCCATTTCTGAACAAGCTTTAAGTTCCTGGCTGATGTCTTGAGATGTTGCTTCAGTATTGCCACATAATCTTCTTTCCTTATGATGCCATCTATTTTGTGAATTGCACCCTTCCTTCCTGCAGAAAAAAAAGCCCACAACATGATGTTGCCACCCCCGTGTTTCACAGTTGGGATGGTGTTCTTAGGCGTCAAAGTTTCTCCCTTTTTCTTCCAAATGTAAGGTCGGCGTCACACGGTACGATCTATCGTGCGATTGCATGAGCAATCGTACCCACCACCGTCGTTTGTGCGTCATGGGCAATTAGTTGCCCGTGCGCACAAAGTCGTTTACCCCGTCACACGTACTTACCTCCCTAACGACGTTGGTGTGGGCGGTGAACATCTTCTTCCTGAAGGGGGAGGGACGTTCGGCATCACAGCGACGTCAAACAGCGGCCACCCAATAGAAGCGGAGGGGCGGAGATGAGTGGGACGTAACATCTCGCCCACCTCCTTTCGGGGGGATGGCGGGATGTTACGACCCGAGTCCCGCGGGACTCATTTAAGCTGTGTTCGTCGTTCCCGGGGTGTCACACAGAGCGATTTGTGCTGCCACGGGAACGACGAACAACCGGCGCGCAGAAGGAAGAACGACTTTATGAAAATGAACGACGTGTCAACGAGCAACGATAAGGTGAGTATTTTTGCTCGTTCACAGTCGTTCGTAGCTGTCACACGCTATGATATCTCTAACGATGCCGGATGTGCGTCACGGAATCCGTGACCCCGACCACATATCGCCCGATATATCGTAGCGTGTGACTTCGGCCTAACGATGGTCATTATGGACAAACAGTTCAATTTTATTTTTGTCAGACCTCAGGATATGTCTCCAAAAATTAAGGTGTTTGTTCCTGTGTGCATTTGCAAACATTATTTAGCTTTTTATTTTCTTTTTTGTGTTTCAGGTGTGCACTAAAATACATCCACAGGTGTGTCTCTAATTAACTCAGATGTTGTCAATAAATCAGAAGCTTCCAAAGACATGACATCATCACATGGGCTGTCCCATATTGTTTCAAGACATAGTGCTCTTACTGTATGTACACTTTTGACTTTGCAGAAAGTAATACAAATGTCTTAAAACATTATCTCTTATTATTCTGGCATTTGGCAACTATAAATAATTTTGGTTCCTAATTGACCTAAAATGGGAAAGGTTTATTCTGGTTTCATGTCAGATAGTGAGAAAAACATGTAGATGTGTCTTTTTAGATAGTGTATGAAAACATATGATTTCACCTGTATATAGTATTATGACTACACAAAAATATTTATACTCACTTTTCCGGCTACTCACCACTAAGTCTGGTCCTTATCCCATCAGTGCTGAAATTCAGGGTGGCTCGAAAAGTAGCCCTAGGCTTCCAGGTTAGCTAGGCCCTTTCTTGGGATCTGTGCATACTCCCTCAAATGCAATGGCATGTGAGGTCATAGCATGGACTGTGACTTTTGTAAGTACATGTACAAAACCCTTCTGGATGTAGAAAACCTGGAAGCCTTAGCATAGCTACCAAATTTGAGTGCTGCACATTTTAACCACACAGAAAGCTAACAGTAGCACAAGCAATAAGTGGCCAGGGGTTGTCATGTTGAAAAATGCTAGTCCTACTACAGGGAATTATAGTGTGTGGTGGTATTATGTACAGTAGCTGAACCTCTACATTCTCCATTCAAGCTGCACCAGCCGCTCATAATTACATTGATTTTGTTGGGAAAACGTTGTATGGCAATTTCTCCAAAGTGTCCTTGGAGCCATTTTTCAATAAGTCAATGCAGGCTTTTGCTACTGTTAGCAGATTGGAGCAATATGTGCGACCTAAACGTCTGCAACTGTGTGGCCTAAATGTGCTACCATGGCCTGCAACATCTCTGGACTTGTTTCCCATGGAGCATCATTGGTGGGCAAATGTGAATGGATCTGCCACCAGTGGATCTTGATGATTTGCATAGCAAAATGTATTCAGCCTGGAAAAACATCACTTACACAGTCATTAATAACTTGAAATATAGCATCCCATGGTGTGCAAGGGCATTTATTCTCTCTAAATAAATTGAGATGCAAGAAAAATTTTGTTTCCATTTGTTCCAAATTTTCATGTAAAATTGGCAAAAATTGCTGGATGATTTTTTGATCTTTTCCTGGTATCTGTACACAGCCTAGCTCAGTGGTATTATGTATGCAGTAGTTGAAAATCCGGAGTTTTGTTTTGTACATTCAGATTTCTATGTGTAATTATAGTTTATACTTTATCGTTCTCTTTAAAGCTTCTCTCCCTTGTGTCGGGGAAAAAAAGAAATCATTTGCATAGATTGTACATGACATGACAAATACTGTGCATATTCAGGTGATACAGGATGGTTTAACCTAATAATCCTCTTCTCTATGTACCAGCCACAATATTTGCAGTTCTAAATGTCATCTGCTACTCAGTGAAAGGCAATATTGTTGACACAATAAAATATTTGCCATTCACATGCTCGGCTTTAGTTGTATTTTATAAAAAGGAATTAAATATATAACGTACAATAAGCCTCATAAAAAAGGTAGCTGAAGGTATTGCCTTTAGCAAATAATCAGATTTTAGCTGACATTTCCCAGTGCAGATTGGGATATGAATGGGTTGTCCCGCGAAGGCCACCTGGGATCAGCCTTTGGGATCAGCTGTTATCACTGGGAAAAGCTTCATTGTGCTGAACAATTTCCCTGCAATGCATTTTTGACACACTTTTTGTCACACCTTGCCACATAAGAAGATATCACTTGCTTTGTAAGGCTTTCTTTACATACATTACATATTTTTAATTCAGACCCAGATTAAGTGGGATTTGTGCTTTTTGATTCTTATAGAGCTCTAGAACAAAGAAAAAGTGACTTTTCAAGAGATGTGTCCTTTATTTTCTGACTAGATTTTCAAATATCTGGTCATGTTCTTGAAGGGAATCTGTCAGCAGGTTTTTGCTATGTAAGGTGAGGACAGCATGCTGTAAGAGTTAAAAAACAAAAGGCAACTGTGCTTCTCTTATCTGTGTGTGTAACTGTATACATAAACTAAAGGTTTAAATACCCCACAATTACCATTACAGGACTAGAAAGTAAATCATAGGGCAGTCCAATACCCCCCCCTGCTGTGTTTGACACCTCACTATCAATGCACAACCTCTATTGAGAGCCTGATGTAGGTGGAACCCTTCTTTCAGCTCTGCTATGTTCCTGAGTCTAATTTTTTTGATTGTTTCAGAAAGGCCACACCCAGTAATCTATATGACATCCTGTTGAATCTCCATGCCTACATTATATTGTAGTCAGATGAAGTAGCAAAAGCGTGATAAGATTCTCTTTAAAGTGGTTCTCTTGTTTCTATCTTCAGGAGCGCCTGGTGGCTTCCTTCTTTCTGTGTTGCAGTGCACTCCTGTTGAGGACCAGCTGGATTTTGGCACCGTTGTCCTGAATTCGATGCTCTCCAATGTTGTTACCTGAAGTAGCTCTGACTCTTCAGCTTTTGAAGGAGCACAGTTTCAGAGCAGCAGATGTAAACTATATAGTACTATGCTCCTTGTGTAGGAGACTGGATACCTCTGTTAGATTGCTACAGTAGCTGGTAACCTAGGCAACAAGAAGTAAACTATCCAAAAAAAATCCCTCAGTTCTCCACATGTAATGTAAACTGCGAAAAATTTTGAAATATTATTAATTTAAGAAAATGCTAAACCTCTTTAAAGGTGTTATCCAGACCTACCATATTTATGACCTATCCTTATTGTAGGCCATCAGTATCAGTCCAATGTACATCTGTGATTTTTTCCTGATGAAGGAGTCATTAAAGACTCTGAAAGGCGTTGAAAAATAAAAATCACGAACATTAACCCTTGGATTCATTTCCTGCATTTCTCCACCGCATTGCAGTTAACCCTTTCCTTTCTCCATTTCTACATTATAATTAGAGATAAGTAGATTGCTTTACTCATTTTGGTTCACAGTCCAGGTCAGAGCTATACAAATTTCCTTTGCTTCTGGGCTCCCTGATGCAGCATTTGATTCACTGGCCTGGATTGACATCACCTGTGCGGCGTTCGGCACACCAATCCATAAAAAAAATAAGCCGAGCATCAATTCCGAAAGTGCAAGTAAATTTGCGCAGCTGCTGTCCACAGCCATAGAGCACTGGCCTGGAGTTACTGGAGTTACTTGAAGCTATCCGTTCACCATTACCAAGCATACATTATTTATATAGAAGTCTTGGACAAGTCCTTCAATATGTAACCATTCATCTTATAGGGTCTGTAGGGGCGTAACTACAATAGGTGCAGGGGATGCAAACATACCCAGGCCCTGGAGCCTAGGGGGCCCAAAAAGTCCTTTTAGCCTATGAAAAGAATAACGCTATTAAAGACTTGCAATAATTGGGGGCCCCATTGGAACTTTTGCATTGGGATCCATGAGCTTCACATTATGCCACTGAGGGTCTTTATGTATTACAGTTACAATATTATATCAGATGTCTAAAGGTAAACAGTCACTCAGTTGCTATGATAAACTTTAATAGATATAAAATGACATATTAGCATTTAATTAACCAAATGTTAGGATCAACCAAGATGAGGCATGTAAACAGGCCCAGCTCTAGGTTATTGTGGGCCCCTGGTGAAAGAGTTTCAGTGGGCCCCTTTAACACATACATTCATGATACACAGATACAGCAGAGAATTATAGCTATAGCACAATGCCAGCAGTATTAGAGGTAAATGGGATATTGAGAAATGTACCCTACCAGCAGAAACTGTCCTCAGCAGTGTACCCTTTTCAAAAAATGGTGACCCAGACCATCTATTCCATGTTGAACCTGCAAATATTACTTCATTCATGATCAGATTTTTAGATGTATTTCTGCTGCTAGGTATGACAAGCATCAGCTTATAAGCTTGTGATTAGACATAAGTGGACCTGAACTCTAAAGTTTGGTTTTCGTACCAAATCAGTGTTGGAGCTTCGGTGCTTTATATATGCTAAACACTCAAGCCAGTATCAATGTTTGATTTGCTTGCACTGTGAATAAAATCAGCATTATAGCATGTTGTGATGGTATAGCTGGAGAGCAGGGGACAGAAGTTCCTAGACTGTCCCTCAGGCTAAGGGACCCTCCTAATCCCAGAGTTACATCTGATGATGAGGATACCTGAGCTGCCTTTCTTGCCTTGCTCCTGACCAGCACTGATCTTATACCCCTGGGCTGGGCCGGGGAAGGAGTGATAAAGCCAACTGAAATAGACAAACAGGGGAAACCAAATTTCTATGTCACAGCACACATGCACACACACACACACACACACACACACACACACACAGAGGTATAATACAAAAAGACCTTAGAAGGAAAATAAGAGCCGGGAAGAAACAAGAAAACAACAAGAGAACTCCACAACAACTTCACGCAAAAAGTAATACAATCACCAGCAGGACTGGGATACAACAGCACACAAACCAGTTTAGCAAAAGCTATAGTCGGCATGGGAAGACAGGCTCCACCATCTTAAAAAGCCAGAGAGTGACTGTGATAGGACCAGCAGGCTAGAAGAAATCAACTCCTGTAAGCCCGATCACTAATGAGAACACAACTGGTTGATGCCCAAGCCTGTCTGTGTAACTCAGATGCACCAAAGGAGGCATACTTTGTAGCGTCAGATTCCGTAGTGTGAACAGTGTGAGATGCCGCCATGACTCTCGTTGAGTTTAGAGCCAAACACCGTGTGCACAAAGCAAAAAAAAGAAACACCCCCCCCGCTTTCCCTGAAGTGCTCTGTTTATGACTGGCTGTGTGTGGGTGAATAGCCAAACTGACAATCAGTAACTTCCAATGAGGTTCGGGTCATGTCCAGGTCCAGAACAGATCTTTATCTAAAGTCCTGCTGAAATTACAGGACTTGAACTTCCTTGGGTCCGGTCATTTATACTTGTGATTCTTGATTGTAGACTTTGACATCAAAGGCCAGTGATTTGCTGCAGTGCTCATGGGGATGGAAACCAATAATAAAGACCAATACAACGACCACCCACAACAATTCTTTAAATGCACCAAGAATCAATAAAAAGTGGATGGATCTGACTGCTGTTATTGTTGGTGTGTCAATGGCAGTAGTGCTCCCATGCAGGTATGTATGTAAAGATTTCATACAAATAGTATAATTTACATGGTTTGGCATTGTTTAGTAACTGAAGCTTTCTGAATATATTTCTTTGCACAGTGAGTAGCTACCATAGAACCTCTTTTGATTGAATTGAGCTGTGTTGAAGTTCCCTCAACACTAGGTGACCAATAGCACCATAAAGCAGGATATATGCTGAAGAGACTTCACTCCCTTCATTCTTGGTTTATAAAGTTCTCAGTAGTGAAATGCTCACTGATGATGATATTTTGGCATGTTCCAGCAATATAATATAATATTTTAAGATGTGTGTACCTCCTTAATCACCATTTAATCTACTTTAATTTACATTTGTCCAGGTCATTTCCATGCATAAAGTCCATTACAACAGATTCTACATGTGCTACCATGATACAGTTTTCATTGAAGCATTTTTTTCATATGTATTCTATAAAAGCATCTGTAAAACAATTAGAGCCGTCAATCATGGCAAAGCCATAGTAAAAACTGCATCTATAAATATCATACTGCTGTTTTTCCAGTACTTTTTATGATGTATGATATAACAAAATATGTTAAGTCTCATAATACTGCATGGACAGTATAGTTTCCTATGTTCCCCGTTTTAAGCTTGAAAAAAGATACAAGTGTCACGTGCGTGTCATGGGTGACAGACAGTCATGTGGTTTCTGGCAATAGAAGGTCACAGCATTTGGCTGCCTAAAATGCTCCCTGACATTCTATTGTTCCTGCTGTTAGTATTCATTGTACTAAGTAGCTTTCCTGCTGGTTTTCATCTCTTCCCCTTTAGGACCCTGTGAAGCTCTCCTTCCATCCAGCTGTTGATTATCAGTATTAACCCTTGTGCTTTAATACTCTCATCTTACCTAGACGTGTGCTGTTGATGTTATTCAGTTCTTTGTGTTGCTTATTGTTGCTGAAACTTTGCTGAACTTCTGCCTGAGTCATCTCTGGAAAAGTAGTTAATGCTTTTCTCCCTGTGTGTCCTCCTTTTGTCTGCTTTACTGTTTAGTGGGGTTGACGAAGGGCTCATCCTACATGTTCCTTATTTAGGGTCTTGCACTAGGAATACCTAGGATTAGGTATCCAGCTTGGCAAATAGGTGAGGAACCTATCTAGGGTGGTGATAAACCCCAAGGACCAGCGGTAGGTTTAGTCAGAAGTCACCATCTCCCCCTTCCCTAGACGCAGGATTCCCCTTCCCGTCGCCATTTGCTTGGTACTCTCCTGTACATAGTGTAACGTCTTGGATGTGGATTCACTGGGCCATGCACCGGACTCCCCCAGAGAGGCAACCCGGAGCTAACCTCTATACAGGGACTGTCCGGTCACCCCGCCAGAGGGCCTAAATGCACGGTAGCCGGAACACGGGAGGTACGAAATCCAAGTCCTATAGAAGTCTGCAAGAGTCCAAAGGAAACCGTAGGCAGGCCGGATGACTGGAACCGGGTTCAAGTGCCGAGTAGAGACAACGGGCAGGATCAGGATCCAGACGAGATGTGCAGAGCGATGTACCAGGTAAAGTCGGGGATCGGTGACGGGTGCAGGCTGACGGAAGATGGCGGGATCCTCATCAGATGGTCACCGGGACACTTCCTGGAGAACCAATAGTCAGGACCAGCGGAAGGACTCTGCAGACGAGACAGTGTTAATAACGAGACAAAGCACAAGGGGACCTGAGCACCTAGCAATAGAAACACATTGATCAGGCTCCGCCCACCTGGAAAGGGAAGTCTTATATACCCTGCACCTGTATCAGCCGTATCCTGTTCCAGGGATGCTGGGCCTATAAGGCAAGGTGAGTGAACGCGGCCCCGGCCTAATGCACATGCATGAAGCCTAGGACCTAGAGGCAAACACAGGAGGCCTGGGACAGGATGCAGGGGAGCACGAGTGGGAGCAGCGGCCGCGAACGGCAGGCACGTGGACCGGATCAGTGGGTAAGGAGCGGTGCTGGGACACCGGAAGCGTGACACACAGCATGATAACAAGTCATTTGAGTTGAACTTATAAATTAACATGTTGGTCCAGGGAAAGGCAAAAGCCTCAAGAGGCAGATGATAGCTGCCCCATATTAGAGAAATTATTCCTTCCCATTGCCACATAAGGCACTCAAACTAGTTCCCTGGATCAACATCTGAACTCCAAAAACTATCACTCATAACCTGAACTACATTATATTTTTCAAGAAATGTATCCATGTTCTCCTTGAATGTGTTTAATGGACAGAGCCTTTAACATAGTGCAACAGAGAGTTCCATCGGTGCATATCCTGATGAAGTAGTGGGGTTATCACTTCGAAAAGCATTGAATAAAGCATCCTCATCTACAATCCAGCAATTTGGACCTTTTTTTATCTACAGCAGCGAAGTTCTAATCCATGGTTTTCTCCTAGTTCCTTTATATGTTTTGGGCATTAATATTTACACCAGATTAAACTACACATTATTGTCAATGATTAAGCATTAATGCTCAATAAAAAGTCTACATATCCATCCATCTATCCATAATCACTGAGCAGTTGACATAATCGCCTTGTAGTCCTAAGGTCGGTGTTTAAGTCCAACCAAAGATAACATGTGCATGAAGTTTGAATGTTATCCCCATGTTTGTGTGAGGTTCCTCTCGATATTACCAGGCTCTACTTCCAATAAGTGGCACTAAAGTTCGTCTCCTTCCTCCCTGAAAAGACAATTTGAATATTTCCCAGAGGAGCATTGCAGCTATAAGACTCCTCACTGGCAGCCAGAACTGGTATGTCAGGTCTCCGCAAGGAGAAAAGATTCCACTTAGGCGGGCTTTGCACGTTGCGACATCGCAAGCCGATGCTGCGATGTTGCACGCGATAGTCCCCGCCCCCGTCGCAGGTACGATATCTTGTGTTAGCTGGCGTAGCGAAAATTATCGCTATGCCAGCTTCACATGCACTCACCTGCCCTGCGACCGTCGCTCTGGCCGGCGACCCACCTCCTTCCTAAGGGGGCGGGTCGTGCGGCGTCATAGCGACGTCACACGGCAGGCGGCCAATAGTGGCGGAGGGGCGGAGATGAGCAGGATGTAAACATCCTACCCACCTCCTTCCTTCCGTAGAGCCGCCGGTGGCAGGTAAGGTGATGTTCCTCGCTCCTGCGGCGTAACACACAGCGATGTGTGCTGCCACAGGAACGAGGAACAGCATCGTACCTGTCGCGGCAGCATAATTATGGAAAAGTCGGAGCCTGCACCGATGATACGATAACGACGCTTTTGCGCTCGTTAATCGTATCATCTAGAATTTACACACAATGATGTCGAAAGTGACGCTGGGTGTGCGTCACTTTCGATTTGACCCCACCGACATCGCACTTGCGATGTTACAACGTGCAAAGCCGCCCTTAGACCCCACGATAGCTTCTCATACAGCCAGATCAGATCTCATACTTTGCACTTATGAGGTTCTGATCTGGCATAAATTCTAGGTCATAGTAAAAGGCTTGTAAAGAGCCACTTTTGACATTTAGGATTGCTACTTTCAATAGAAGGCACTGGAGTTTGTCCCCTTCCTCCCTGAAGAGACAATTTGAATACCAGTCTCTAATCATCTATTGATCGGAAATTTACATTGTACGCGTTATTGAAGACAACATCTGTAAAGTGCCTTGGAATATGTTAGCGCTATAAAAGTAACAGAATAAATAATCCATCTTCTGTACCTTATCTAATTTTATCTATATAATTGTCTTGTCCACATACATTAGTTATGCAACACCAACATAATGTCCTATGTAAAACTAAATAACAAGCTCAGCTATTTTTTTTCTGGAATTTAGTTAAACAATTCTAGCAGAAGCAAAACATGTGCGCTCCTCGTCCTTACTTATTATACCAATTGCAGAATCATTTTCCCTGAGGGAGACAAAATGGCTGAGCATGTCAAAACTGGTTGCTGCTAATGATTGTGGGATAGAGCAAAGAATATCAATATCTACCAGTATTCCAAAAGTAAATGTCTCTGCCACACATTAGAGCTCTGATACTGTATGAATCAATTATGGCCATTATGCAATTACAATATTAGAGTGAGTTTGGTTCTTTGGATATGGTGGTAGTCTCTTGAATTGGTCTTTTTTTTTCCTTTAGACAAAATAGTGACAATAAATTCCTTGTCTGTGATTGAAACAAGTAAACTTAATTGTGTGTAGCACATGCATTTTGTAATGTCAGAAAGTACTGTAAAGCTTAATGATGGGTATATTTGTGTAGCAAGTTGGAATTAGTGAAGAGTAATTGGATACACTGATACTGACTCATTCACCAATAAATATAAGTCCCTGAATTGATTTCCACGATTCTAACCCCTTTTTATAGCTAGGAAAGAATGGGCAGACTATACTGCGCTTCCCAGTTACTCTAGAAATTCTATATAGTTTGCAGACTTGGATTAAACTACAAGAAAAGAAATGTAAGGTATGGGATTTTGAATATATTTTTTGTTTTATTGTTTTGTATTGTATACTTTGATATGCAGAACTGAGAATGGCTCATGCATATAGAGCTTTACAGGGAATCTGTCAGCAGGTTTTTGCTATGTAATCTGTAGACAGCATGTTGTAAAGCGGGCTTTACACGAGACGACTGATCGTGTGATGCATCGTCGGGGTCACGGTTTTCGTGATGCCCATCCGGCATCTTACACGACGGTGTCTCGTGTAAAACCTCCTAGCGACGCAGTATCGCTCACAAATCGTGAGTCGTGTACTCGTCGCTAGGTTTCATAAAATTGTTTAATTAAAATGGCGGCGGTTGTTCATCGTTTCCGTGGCATAACACGTTGCTCCGTGTGACACCACGGGAACGATGAACAGCAGCTTTGCCTGCCTCCCGCGCCACCCGACGGCTTAATGGAAGGAAGGAGGTGGGCGGGATGTTTACATCCCGCTCATCTCCACCCCTCCGCTTCTATTGGCCGGCTGCCGTGTGATGTCGCTGTGACGCCGAACGTCCCTCCCACTCCAGGAAGACGTTCGTCGCCCACAGCGAGGTCGTCCGGAAGGTAAGTACGTGTGATGGGGGTTAAACGAGTTTGTGCGCCACGGGCAACTAATTACCTGTGACGCAAAAACGACGGGGGCGTGTACGATCGATTGTGCTATCGCACAATCGGTCGTCTCGTGTAAAGCAGGCTTTAGAGTTATCACAGAGATTTCAGCCATGTGTCTCTTATCATAAAGTGTGTTTTTGTTTACATGCATGTTAGCTTAAGCTTCAGTAGCTATCATTAGTTGGACTGAGAAACCTTTGAGCTCAAGTTTGACTCCAACCCGCTCTGTGATTAGCAGTTTCTGTGTATAGAAAAGTACTTCTAAATAGTGATGGGCGGACCCAGATTGTAAAAGTCCGGATCCACGAGGGTTCAAAAGTATCTGAGCATCGACCGGAGCCTGGAATTCTTAGTAATTAAAAACAATAATGGAAAAATAAAGAAAAAAAGGGAAAAGCAGGCGCTTTATACTTACCAAGTCTCTTGCGTGGCTGTACACTTCTTCTGGGACCACGCATTAACCTCATACATATGCAATGTTTTACTTGCCCATCGTCACTTATGGAATCTCTGATTGGTTGCAGTCAGATGTGCCCCCACCCTGTGTGGCAGCGTGTCTGACTGCTTGCAATCAGAAAGGCGGTCTGTGTGTCTATAGTGTAAAGACAAATAAATTTAAAAAATTGACATAGGGTCCCCATCCTATTAAACCCAGCACAGATAAAGCATATGGCTACAGGCTGCAGCCTCTAGCTGTCTGCCTATCTTGGCTGTGTATCAACATGAGAGACACCGTATGCAGCTTTATTAAATTATTTAAATAAAATAATTTTAAAAAACAGCATTCGGTCTCCCCCCATTTTCATATCCAGCCATGATAAAGCTGGGGAGCTGGTATGCTCAGGCTGGGGAGACCCATGCTTATTGCCCCCCTAAAAATAGCAGCCTCCCAGGATTGTTGCATCCATTAGATGTTACAATCCCAGAACTTTACCAAGCTCATCCTGATTGCCTTGGTGCAGTGGCAATCGAGGTATTAAGGGGTTAATAACAGCTCACAGCTGACTCTAATCCCCAGATTAGTAAAGGGAGGCATCTATGAGACACCCATTACTAATCTCTAAGTGAAAAGAAATAAACACAAACACCAAAAAAATCCTTTATTTGAAATAAAATACTGTACATATACCCTCATTCACTCCTTTATTAACCCAAAAACACCCAGATCCAACATAATCCACACGAGGTCCCACAACAATTCCAGCTCTGCTACATCTGAAGTGACAGTGCGCAGGCACAGAACGTGACCACTGTAAGCTTCAGGCAGAGAATGACTGAGCCGCGTGATGAGTGGTGACATCACTCAGGTTATTAGCGATCATAGCTGGAGGTTCTCATAGTCCCCCACCTGTGACCACAGGTAACCTGACTTCAGGTGTCTTCATTGAACTGAGTTCACAGATCTCATTTTATGGCAATAAACCACATTTTTTGCTAAGAGTTGCAGAGTTAGTGCAGAAATTTCTACACCATATTTCTGCACCTAATCTATACCACCTGGCAAAAAATGCATCAAAACACCATGCTATTTTGATGCGCTAGTGATGCGAATGTTTTTGCTAGGAGGTGTAGATTGGGTGCAGGAATTTGGTGTAAAAATTTCAGCACCAAATCTCATCTCTTGACCAAAAAATGCACAAAAATGGTTTTGATGCCATTTCAGTGCAGTTTTCTGCCAGGAGGTGCAAATTTGGTACTGAAAGGTCTGCAACTGAGTATACTAAAGTATACAATAGGCCTCTGTGAAACTGGCACCTGAGAGATGTCTCCTTTCACAAGACTTCAGAGGTTCATTGTCAAAACTTGGAACTATAGTCATTAGCGGTGCAGCTCCCCCCTGCATTAGGTTCATGATCTTTACCGCTGCATCCTGGACCCTGTAAGATTTATCATAGAAAATTCCTAATGCATCAAAAAAGGTATCAACAGGAGACTATTCCTGACCTAGTGGAGCAGAGACAAACAAAAAATGCCCAAGTCTGAGGACCCCCTCGCAATAGACACATGATTCCCACCCGCTGGGACTCATTCCTTGACTACCTGGGTCGCAAGGGAAAAAATAGTTTACAACTCTCCCTGAAAACGCTAAACTGGTCTTTCTTCTGGAAGTGCCACCACAGGTTTGGAAGAGACTTATTGCACATCAGAGGTTTCAGAAATTATGACTACAGTCGGTAGTGGAGGACTTTGGGAAGCACCCATAGTACTAGAAAACTCACCCTGTAACTGTAGTTACATGACCTCATGCTGAAGCATCTACATCAGATTTGCCACTGTAATACACAGAGTGTATGCACATGATCCATAGGTGGGAAAAAAAAAGATATATTGCTAGACATATTGTGACACTAATCACTTATTTATGGGCAAGTTGAGAGGCAGGGTGGTTGGATTTTCCTAGGTCAGATACCAGCAAAGCTTGTCGTGGATCCAAGGAGTAAACAGAAACGTAGTCAGGTCACAGTCCAGGGTCAAAATACCAGGATTATAGCAGAACAGAGCAAAGGATCAAGACAACAACAAGAAATGAATAATTGGGTCCATATTATTAAACACCTATATATATGAAGGGTCACCAAAAGAGGCACAAAAAGAAGAAAGAGAGACCTTCAACCATACATGATTACCGCACCAATATCATAATAAATCCAGGAAAATTCCATTTCATATAAGGTGCAATTTAATTCACATATAACAATACAATTTACCAATAGATTTAAAGGGATGTCATTTGGACACACAAAGTGCAGAAGTGCCTGTAAAAAATCACACCCAGGGAGGCGTGCCTGAAAAGGCAGATCCAGGGGTTTAATAAAACATAACATGCATGGGGATTATTGTAATTGCAAGCATGCAGTATTCTGTAGTACAACCATTGTATACAATTACATTTCATCAGGTTAGCTGAGCATAAGATAATAACCACTATTCAGCAATCACAGCTCATGATAAAACATGATAACAGAATGGAACATTATCCTTGCATATGGGAAAGTGCATACAGAACAAGCTATTATCTCCATGTATGGAAAGGTGCTGTCACAGCCTGAACCATAGCCATGGCAATTGGGAAACAATAAGCTCCCTTGTGAATATAAGAGGCTGGACCGGCAGATAGGATAACCTACCACAATAACCCCAGGACCTGGTACAGACACACCACCCTGCACCTCGACGCAATTCGCTGTCGCTTCGTCGGGAGGTGCAGGAGTGATGTGAGTGGCTGCTATATATCCGAAAATATATCCCTTACCGTCCCTCATTGGCGCGCCGCGGCAATCCGATGCCCATCCTCCACACTGACCGGCGTCCCGGAAACCGAGGTGCGCATGCGCGCAACCCAGAGTCCTGGTAGGTCGCCAGACAGAAAGGAGGAGGGGAGATCGGACGGCCGTGCGCGCTCAGGACGGAAGCCGGTGACACCATATTTAGAGAGGGCAAAGAGATGGGCAGCACGATAATGCAGCACATAGCAGCAGAGAGCAATGACAAATAAGATCACATATACAGTAAGTCAATTTGTTAAACAACATAATAATGATGACGAGGATCCTTCTATTAGCAGATCTCTGTTGTGCTATAAATCCATATGAAACATATAGTTGTCTCTCTTCACTCTCCAGTGTCTCCCTTCTGGTAACCAATCAAATCAGGGGCAGCAGCCAGTCACATCTAAAAAATCATGTAATGGAAAAACATAAAAATTAATTAAAAACAAAAAATAAAAAATGGTGTATAGCCACCGGCACAATCACCCACAACCAATGCAGAGCCACGGTTAGTACATTTAATTCTGTTCAAGCAGATCAATTCAAAAACGGCTTGTAACTAATCATGTCATTCAAACCCCTTGGTTTAACGGTGTCAAGTATAGTTATCCACCGAGTTTCTCTTTTAAGTAGTGTATTTTTAAGGTCACCACCTCTAGATCCAAGATGAACTTTATCAATTCCTCTGAACTTTAACAAACGCCAGTTACAGTCATGACATTCTTTAAAATGTTTAGGAATATTTTTTTAAAGGAAAATATCCTCTGGCCTGTGTAGTTTGGCCGCGTTTTTGATATCCCGGATGTGCTCCAAAATCCGCACCCTGAATTCCCGGGAAGTCAGCCCTACATAGACCAGACCACAAGGGCAGACCGCCCAATAAATAATGCCTGACGAACGGCAGTTGATGAATTCTCTGATTTTATAGACATTTTTACGGCTTGAGTCCCAAAACTCCACCGCACGATCCATCTGAGGACACGCGCCACAATCCCCACAAGATCGAGAACCCCAGTTGGAACCCCTAGAACTGCCAAAAAAATTAGTAACAGTGGGAGTATAATGACTCCTCACAATTTGATCCTTTAATGTTTTTGATCTTCTTGGCGTAATAGCAGGTGTCGGACTTAAAATGTGAGATAAATCACTGTCAGTCTGAAGAATTGACCAGTGTTTTCTGACAATGTCCGACATCTCCCTCCACTGGGCATGGTAAGGGGTGATAAAGCGAATGACTTCATCATGGCACTTAATATGAGTTTTAAGTAATTCCTCACGTGGAGTATCCCTAGCCCTAATGTACCCATCTTGTATGGATCTATGATGGTAATGGCGGGCCCTGAACCTCTTTTTTAATTCATCAGATTGCTGCTCAAACAAGGCATCACTAGAACAGACACGTCGAACACGTAAGAACTGGCCAATAGGTATAGACTTAATCACCTGGGTTGGATGTGAAGATTTTGCATTCAGGAGTGAATTCACCGCTGTTTGTTTACGAAATAAATCTGTGCATAAAGTTCCATCATTCCCTTTAAAAACCCGCACATCAAGGAAGTCGATTCTCTCACTGCTGTGGACATAAGTAAGATGAATATTAATAGAATTAGTGTTGAGTCGCTGCATAAAGGTGTCAAGCTGATCAATCTCCCCCTGCCAAATCAAAAAAATATCATCGATGTAGCGCAGCCACATGTGGACTGCGCCCATCTCAGAATCTGGAAAATAAATAGACCGCTCCCAATGTCCAAGAAAGAGGTTCGCGTATGAGGGCGCACAAGACGCCCCCATCGCAACTCCTCTCTCTTGGAGATAGAAGCGGTCCTTAAATAGAAAAAAATTATGAGTGAGAATAAATCTTAAAAGAAGCAGGAGGAGATCAATCAGCCGGGCATCCAACCCAGTGGTTTTCAGAAAAAAATTAACCGCTTCAACACCGTCATCATGCTTTATAGATGTGTATAACGACTCAACATCAGCGGTTATCATTACCACATCAGTTTCAAAGATTATACCATCAAGTCTATTTAGAAAATCGGTAGAGTCCCGGATGTACGAGGGAAGGGTATTAACCAAAGGTTAAAGGTAATAGTCAAGGAATCTGCAAGCAGGTTCACATAGACTGTTATTGCCAGAAACGATCGGTCTCCCTGGCGGACAGATTATGTTTTTATGTACCTTTGGTAGAAAGTAAATTGTGGGTACAATAGGATGTTCCACTATCAGTCCCTCAAAAATGGACTTAGGTATGATGTTTCTCTCAAATGCCAGAAAAAGCAGATCAAAAAGTTCACTCTGATATTTCCTTAATGGATTAGTCTCTAATTTAGTGTAACAGCTGGTGTCATGGAGTTGTCTAAAAGCTTCTGCTTCATATTTCTCTTTTCCCCACAATACTACATTCCCCCCCTTGTCGGATTGTTTTATGACAATATCATCCATATTTTTTAGTTCTTGCAAAGCCACTCGTTGATTACGGGTGAGGTTGTCATGTGTACGCCTACGAGGTAGGCGTCTAAATTCCTGTGTTACCACTTTCGTAAAGGTATCAATCACAGGACAAGTCGACAAGGGAGGAAATGCAGTAGATCTTTTTTTAATAAACGAGGGAAAGCCTGCCATGCTTCCATCCTCCTGTTCTGCCAATAGTGACTCCAATGTTCTCACTGCCTCCAATTCTTCAGGAGATAAGTCAGAGTGCAAACTCATCTCTTTTTTCCTGAAATACTTCTTAAATAGAAGCTTACGACCAAATAGATTAAGGTCCTTGATGGCAGTGAAAACATCGAAGTCAGCTACAGGTGAAAAAGAGAGACCCAACTGTAACACCTCAGCCTGATCATTTGTTAACAATTTGTCAGTAAGATTAATTACCTTAAGGGTATCCGCTGGGTTAGAGGATTTTTGTGCATTCTGGCGCTGCTTTTTCTTTGCAAAATTTCTCGTTTCCATCCTATATGTGAAGGGATTGTGTCTTCCATGACTACCAAAGGGAGGGCGGGAATGTGATATTCCCTCACCAGAGGAGAGTGATTCCGTGTTCGACTGTGACTTGGAGCGACTATTAGACCCAGACTTGAAGAATTTGTTATGATGCCATCTGAAAACATTCCCATTTTGATAATCAGTGACATCACGCTTGAATTTATGTGCCTTTTTCTGTTTGATATCTGCCTCCCATTCCTCAAATTCTTTGGCCAGCTCCCTGTCAAAATCTGAGAGGGCAGTTTCAGACATATTCTGCTTCAACTCATTATTGATTTTCTCAATTTCACATTCAAGTTCTTGAATTCTCTTTTTGTCATAACCTACAAGAAGCTCCAGCATGGTTCGGGAGCATAACATGCAGGCCTCTTCCCACCTGGTTTTGAACATATCATCATCTACCACAAAGGCAGGAAATGTCTGAATACGTAGCCCTCTTGGTATAATATTTTTACAAAGATATTGCTCTAGTGATGCCTTATTCCACCACGTCTTGGTCCGCTTGAACAGAAAGTTTTTCAATTTAACCTGGAGCTCGCGGTGCTGCACTGGGGGCGAGGGGCCAGGCTGGCCATCACCATTTCCAAACACATCCGACACCTGTGTTGCCCAATTGGCATCCCGACCTCGATAATCCATTGTTGGACCTATATTCCCCAAGAAACCAGAAAACAACAAGAAATGAATAATTGGGTCCATATTATTAAACACCTATATATATGAAGGGTCACCAAAAGAGGCACAAAAAGAAGAAAGAGAGACCTTCAACCATACATGATTACCGCACCAATATCATAATAAATCCAGGAAAATTCCATTTCATATAAGGTGCCTGACTGTAACTGGCGTTTGTTAAAGTTCAGAGGAATTGATAAAGTTCATCTTGGATCTAGAGGTGGTGACCTTAAAAATACACTACTTAAAAGAGAAACTCGGTGGATAACTACACTTGACACCGTTAAACCAAGGGGTTTGAATGACATGATTAGTTACAAGCCGTTTTTGAATTGATCTGCTTGAACAGAATTAAATGTACTAACCGTGGCTCTGCATTGGTTGTGGGTGATTGTGCCGGTGGCTATACACCATTTTTTATTTTTTGTTTTTAATTAATTTTTATGTTTTTCCATTACATGATTTTTTAGATGTGACTGGCTGCTGCCCCTGATTTGATTGGTTACCAGAAGGGAGACACTGGAGAGTGAAGAGAGACAACTATATGTTTCATATGGATTTATAGCACAACAGAGATCTGCTAATAGAAGGATCCTCGTCATCATTATTATGTTGTTTAACAAATTGACTTACTGTATATGTGATCTTATTTGTCATTGCTCTCTGCTGCTATGTGCTGCATTATCGTGCTGCCCATCTCTTTGCCCTCTCTAAATATGGTGTCACCGGCTTCCGTCCTGAGCGCGCACGGCCGTCCGATCTCCCCTCCTCCTTTCTGTCTGGCGACCTACCAGGACTCTGGGTTGCGCGCATGCGCACCTCGGTTTCCGGGACGCCGGTCAGTGTGGAGGATGGGCATCGGATTGCCGCGGCGCGCCAATGAGGGACGGTAAGGGATATATTTTCGGATATATAGCAGCCACTCACATCACTCCTGCACCTCCCGACGAAGCGACAGCGAAACGCGTCGAGGTGCAGGGTGGTGTGTCTGTACCAGGTCCTGGGGTTATTGTGGTAGGTTATCCTATCTGCCGGTCCAGCCTCTTATATTCACAAGGGAGCTTATTGTTTCCCAATTGCCATGGCTATGGTTCAGGCTGTGACAGCACCTTTCCATACATGGAGATAATAGCTTGTTCTGTATGCACTTTCCCATATGCAAGGATAATGTTCCATTCTGTTATCATGTTTTATCATGAGCTGTGATTGCTGAATAGTGGTTATTATCTTATGCTCAGCTAACCTGATGAAATGTAATTGTATACAATGGTTGTACTACAGAATACTGCATGCTTGCAATTACAATAATCCCCATGCATGTTATGTTTTATTAAACCCCTGGATCTGCCTTTTCAGGCACGCCTCCCTGGGTGTGATTTTTTACAGGCACTTCTGCACTTTGTGTGTCCAAATGACATCCCTTTAAATCTATTGGTAAATTGTATTGTTATATGTGAATTAAATTGCACCTTATATGAAATGGAATTTTCCTGGATTTATTATGATATTGGTGCGGTAATCATGTATGGTTGAAGGTCTCTCTTTCTTCTTTTTGTGCCTCTTTTGGTGACCCTTCATATATATAGGTGTTTAATAATATGGACCCAATTATTCATTTCTTGTTGTTTTCTGGTTTCTTGGGGAATATAGGTCCAACAATGGATTATCGAGGTCGGGATGCCAATTGGGCAACACAGGTGTCGGATGTGTTTGGAAATGGTGATGGCCAGCCTGGCCCCTCGCCCCCAGTGCAGCACCGCGAGCTCCAGGTTAAATTGAAAAACTTTCTGTTCAAGCGGACCAAGACGTGGTGGAATAAGGCATCACTAGAGCAATATCTTTGTAAAAATATTATACCAAGAGGGCTACGTATTCAGACATTTCCTGCCTTTGTGGTAGATGATGATATGTTCAAAACCAGGTGGGAAGAGGCCTGCATGTTATGCTCCCGAACCATGCTGGAGCTTCTTGTAGGTTATGACAAAAAGAGAATTCAAGAACTTGAATGTGAAATTGAGAAAATCAATAATGAGTTGAAGCAGAATATGTCTGAAACTGCCCTCTCAGATTTTGACAGGGAGCTGGCCAAAGAATTTGAGGAATGGGAGGCAGATATCAAACAGAAAAAGGCACATAAATTCAAGCGTGATGTCACTGATTATCAAAATGGGAATGTTTTCAGATGGCATCATAACAAATTCTTCAAGTCTGGGTCTAATAGTCGCTCCAAGTCACAGTCGAACACGGAATCACTCTCCTCTGGTGAGGGAATATCACATTCCCGCCCTCCCTTTGGTAGTCATGGAAGACACAATCCCTTCACATATAGGATGGAAACGAGAAATTTTGCAAAGAAAAAGCAGCGCCAGAATGCACAAAAATCCTCTAACCCAGCGGATACCCTTAAGGTAATTAATCTTACTGACAAATTGTTAACAAATGATCAGGCTGAGGTGTTACAGTTGGGTCTCTCTTTTTCACCTGTAGCTGACTTCGATGTTTTCACTGCCATCAAGGACCTTAATCTATTTGGTCGTAAGCTTCTATTTAAGAAGTATTTCAGGAAAAAAGAGATGAGTTTGCACTCTGACTTATCTCCTGAAGAATTGGAGGCAGTGAGAACATTGGAGTCACTATTGGCAGAACAGGAGGATGGAAGCATGGCAGGCTTTCCCTCGTTTATTAAAAAAAGATCTACTGCATTTCCTCCCTTGTCGACTTGTCCTGTGATTGATACCTTTACGAAAGTGGTAACACAGGAATTTAGACGCCTACCTCGTAGGCGTACACATGACAACCTCACCCGTAATCAACGAGTGGCTTTGCAAGAACTAAAAAATATGGATGATATTGTCATAAAACAATCCGACAAGGGGGGGAATGTAGTATTGTGGGGAAAAGAGAAATATGAAGCAGAAGCTTTTAGACAACTCCATGACACCAGCTGTTACACTAAATTAGAGACTAATCCATTAAGGAAATATCAGAGTGAACTTTTTGATCTGCTTTTTCTGGCATTTGAGAGAAACATCATACCTAAGTCCATTTTTGAGGGACTGATAGTGGAACATCCTATTGTACCCACAATTTACTTTCTACCAAAGGTACATAAAAACATAATCTGTCCGCCAGGGAGACCGATCGTTTCTGGCAATAACAGTCTATGTGAACCTGCTTGCAGATTCCTTGACTATTACCTTAAACCTTTGGTTAATACCCTTCCCTCGTACATCCGGGACTCTACCGATTTTCTAAATAGACTTGATGGTATAATCTTTGAAACTGATGTGGTAATGATAACCGCTGATGTTGAGTCGTTATACACATCTATAAAGCATGATGACGGTGTTGAAGCGGTTAATTTTTTTCTGAAAACCACTGGGTTGGATGCCCGGCTGATTGATCTCCTCCTGCTTCTTTTAAGATTTATTCTCACTCATAATTTTTTTCTATTTAAGGACCGCTTCTATCTCCAAGAGAGAGGAGTTGCGATGGGGGCGTCTTGTGCGCCCTCATACGCGAACCTCTTTCTTGGACATTGGGAGCGGTCTATTTATTTTCCAGATTCTGAGATGGGCGCAGTCCACATGTGGCTGCGCTACATCGATGATATTTTTTTGATTTGGCAGGGGGAGATTGATCAGCTTGACACCTTTATGCAGCGACTCAACACTAATTCTATTAATATTCATCTTACTTATGTCCACAGCAGTGAGAGAATCGACTTCCTTGATGTGCGGGTTTTTAAAGGGAATGATGGAACTTTATGCACAGATTTATTTCGTAAACAAACAGCGGTGAATTCACTCCTGAATGCAAAATCTTCACATCCAACCCAGGTGATTAAGTCTATACCTATTGGCCAGTTCTTACGTGTTCGACGTGTCTGTTCTAGTGATGCCTTGTTTGAGCAGCAATCTGATGAATTAAAAAAGAGGTTCAGGGCCCGCCATTACCATCATAGATCCATACAAGATGGGTACATTAGGGCTAGGGATACTCCACGTGAGGAATTACTTAAAACTCATATTAAGTGCCATGATGAAGTCATTCGCTTTATCACCCCTTACCATGCCCAGTGGAGGGAGATGTCGGACATTGTCAGAAAACACTGGTCAATTCTTCAGACTGACAGTGATTTATCTCACATTTTAAGTCCGACACCTGCTATTACGCCAAGAAGATCAAAAACATTAAAGGATCAAATTGTGAGGAGTCATTATACTCCCACTGTTACTAATTTTTTTGGCAGTTCTAGGGGTTCCAACTGGGGTTCTCGATCTTGTGGGGATTGTGGCGCGTGTCCTCAGATGGATCGTGCGGTGGAGTTTTGGGACTCAAGCCGTAAAAATGTCTATAAAATCAGAGAATTCATCAACTGCCGTTCGTCAGGCATTATTTATTGGGCGGTCTGCCCTTGTGGTCTGGTCTATGTAGGGCTGACTTCCCGGGAATTCAGGGTGCGGATTTTGGAGCACATCCGGGATATCAAAAACGCGGCCAAACTACACAGGCCAGAGGATATTTTCCTTTTAAAAAATATTCCTAAACATTTTAAAGAATGTCATGACTGTAACTGGCGTTTGTTAAAGTTCAGAGGAATTGATAAAGTTCATCTTGGATCTAGAGGTGGTGACCTTAAAAATACACTACTTAAAAGAGAAACTCGGTGGATAACTATACTTGACACCGTTAAACCAAGGGGTTTGAATGACATGATTAGTTACAAGCCGTTTTTGAATTGATCTGCTTGAACAGAATTAAATGTACTAACCGTGGCTCTGCATTGGTTGTGGGTGATTGTGCCGGTGGCTATACACCATTTTTTATTTTTTGTTTTTAATTAATTTTTATGTTTTTCCATTACATGATTTTTTAGATGTGACTGGCTGCTGCCCCTGATTTGATTGGTTACCAGAAGGGAGACACTGGAGAGTGAAGAGAGACAACTATATGTTTCATATGGATTTATAGCACAACAGAGATCTGCTAATAGAAGGATCCTCGTCATCATTATTATGTTGTTTAACAAATTGACTTACTGTATATGTGATCTTATTTGTCATTGCTCTCTGCTGCTATGTGCTGCATTATCGTGCTGCCCATCTCTTTGCCCTCTCTAAATATGGTGTCACCGGCTTCCGTCCTGAGCGCGCACGGCCGTCCGATCTCCCCTCCTCCTTTCTGTCTGGCGACCTACCAGGACTCTGGGTTGCGCGCATGCGCACCTCGGTTTCCGGGACGCCGGTCAGTGTGGAGGATGGGCATCGGATTGCCGCGGCGCGCCAATGAGGGACGGTAAGGGATATATTTTCGGATATATAGCAGCCACTCACATCACTCCTGCACCTCCCGACGAAGCGACAGCGAAACGCGTCGAGGTGCAGGGTGGTGTGTCTGTACCAGGTCCTGGGGTTATTGTGGTAGGTTATCCTATCTGCCGGTCCAGCCTCTTATATTCACAAGGGAGCTTATTGTTTCCCAATTGCCATGGCTATGGTTCAGGCTGTGACAGCACCTTTCCATACATGGAGATAATAGCTTGTTCTGTATGCACTTTCCCATATGCAAGGATAATGTTCCATTCTGTTATCATGTTTTATCATGAGCTGTGATTGCTGAATAGTGGTTATTATCTTATGCTCAGCTAACCTGATGAAATGTAATTGTATACAATGGTTGTACTACAGAATACTGCATGCTTGCAATTACAATAATCCCCATGCATGTTATGTTTTATTAAACCCCTGGATCTGCCTTTTCAGGCACGCCTCCCTGGGTGTGATTTTTTACAGGCACTTCTGCACTTTGTGTGTCCAAATGACATCCCTTTAAATCTATTGGTAAATTGTATTGTTATATGTGAATTAAATTGCACCTTATATGAAATGGAATTTTCCTGGATTTATTATGATATTGGTGCGGTAATCATGTATGGTTGAAGGTCTCTCTTTCTTCTCAAAGGATCAAGACAAACAGGTGGTCAGAGGAGGTCCAAGACCAGGCAGCAGTCATAAGAACAAACACATCACAGGAATGTAGGCCAACAGCACCATCAAAACAAAATGCTAGAAATGGCACAGTTCTAGGAGAAACTGTTCAGCTAAATAGCTGGGCAATCACTGGGAACAGGGAACAACTGATTAACCCAGTACTTCCCAGAATAAGACTGAATGATGGCATTGTCATTCAACTCACCAACAATTCAGCACACCCCAAAACCCGATATTATGACTGAGCTGTCACTAAATAAAACTGACAGCTTAGCATGCTCTGATTCCATAGGTACATCAGATAATCACTCACTGCATCATAGATGCACTGAGTGGAAGAATCCTGACACTCCAGGTAAAAGTGAGTTGCCTAGGCAGACCTCCGTAATATGATATACAGTGGTATGAAAATGTTTTGGCACAACTGGTCAAAATTACTGTTATTATGAACAGTTAAGCGATTTAAAGATTAAGTGATCTCTAAAAGGCATAAAGTTAAAGAGTACACATTTCCTTTGTATTTTAAGCAAAAAAAAAAAAAGAATTTAATCTTTGACATTTTAAAATAATAAAAAGGAAAATGCGCTGATGCAAAAGTTTAGGCACTCTGAATGTTTACTACCTACCGTGTTTCAGCCAAAATAAGACAGGAACTTATATTATTTTCTGCTTTGAAAAATGTGCCAGGGCTTATTTTCAGGGGTGTCTTATATTTGCCTGCTGTATTAGTGCCTGTACAGCACACCACAATCCTTGGTATCTCTCCTGAGCTGAGACTTACAGCTGCATAGACATACATGCTCTCAGTCTCAGATCAGGAGTGTCGGCTAATTAAGTGAATACGTATTCACCCTCTCCCTACCCAGAATCCCGCCCACCTCTCTCTCCTGCAGGGCACCAACATTCTATGCCTGCTGTAAGATCACATTGTAATCCTTGGTGGCTCTCCTGAGATGAGAGTGACAGCTGCATAGAGATACACACTGTCACTCTGATATCAGGAGTGCCACCAATAGTTGCGGTGAGCAAGTGCAAGCCTGTTTAAGAGAATGAATATTCACCCCCTTCTCCCCTTAGCCAACTGATCTGCCTGCTGTATTGTCGGTACTGCCAGCCCGAGAATTGCATCACAATCATCGGCGACTCTCCTGAGCTGAGTATAACAGTTGCAAAGACATATACACTGTCTCGATCAGCTGAGGAGAGTTGCTATTCTGTCTCTTCCTAGAAGCTGTGAATCCAATCGCTCTAATTATCAGTCCCTTAGATAACTGTATGATTGTACTCACTCTTCAAAGCATCAACAGATTTTTTAGTTGTTGCTGTCCCAACAGGGCCATTTTTTAGTTGTTGCTGTCCCGCTGTGAAGCACAGATCGCTGTGTGTGAAAGCGAGACAGCAACAACTAAATGTGCAGGCAGCAGGAGCTGGCTTCTGCGGAGGATGGTATCCACAGTAAACATCGGGTAACCAAGAAGCCCTGTCCTTGGTTACCCGATATTTACCTTCGATACCAGCCTCCGCCGCTCTCACTGTCAGTGCCGGCTCCTGCTCTGTGCACATGTAGCTAGCTGCAGGACACATCGGGTTAATCAACCCGATGTGTGCTGTAGCTAGGAGAGCAGGGAGCCATCGCTAAGCGGTGTGCGCTGCTCCCTGCTCTGTGCACATTTAGCTGCAGCACACATCGGGTAATTAACCTGATGTGTGCTGTAGCTAGGAGAGCAAGGAGCCAGCGCTCAGTGTGCGCTGCTCCCTGCTCTCTGCACGTGTAGCTCCGTGCGGTGGTAACCAAGGTAAATATCGGGTTGGTTACCGATATTTACCTTAGTTACCAAGCGCAGCATCTTCCACGCGGCGCTGGGGGCTGGTCACTGGTTGCTGGTGAGCTCACCAGCAACTCGTGTAGCCACGCTCCAGCGATCCCTGCCAGGTCAGGTTGCTGGTGGGATCGCTGGAGCGTCGCAGTGTGACATCTCACCAGCAACCTCCTAGCAACTTACCAGCGATCCCTATCGTTGTTGGGATCGCTGGTAAGTTGCTTAGTGTGACGGTACCTTAAGAGAGGAACATAGGGACAAACGTCATACAGTCTAATCTACCTAGTAACAATAAGGAAATTCCTGATAGGAGGAAAAATATGCAATGCAAGAAATATAAACAACAGGTTGTTCCCATTCATGGGACACAACAGTTGCTGTTGATGGCAATGCAACCGTCAAGCTGGCAGTACTGGTAATACAACAGGCAGAGTGAAGGTGCAGTGTAGAACTAAGAGTGGTTGGCAGGATTATGGGAGAGGAGGGTGAATATTCATCCTCTTAATTAGCCATGCTCTTGCTCACCACAATCATCAGCGTGACAGCGTGTATGTCTATGTAGCTGCTACACTCAGCTGAGGACAGTAGCCAATAATTGCGGTGGGATCCTTGGGCTGGAAGTACTGGTAATACAGCAGGCAGAGTGCAAGTGCAGTGCAGGACTCAGAGCAGTAGGTGGGATTACGGGACAGGAGGGTGAATATTCATTCTTTTAATTAGCCGGGACATAGAGCAACACAAGAGGAAAATAAAAGTTATGTATCCTGAAATTGGCTGCACAAGCCCTATTTCAGGATATTGTTAGTTTGAGTACGCAACTAGGGCTTATTTTTGGTGTAGGCTTTATATTTCCAGCCTAATCCAAAAGACTGAAAAATCCTGCTAGGGCATATTTTTAGATACATATTGACAGATTTCTATATTTTCTCCACCATGGTTTTTATGGTACTTTAACTCAAAAGAATATTGTGAGGTATCAACCGGCTGTATTACAAAGGGCCGGTATGTTTTGCAGAAGCGTGGGTGCTCTGCAATGTGAAGCTGGCTGGGACCTGTGGTTCCACAGGATTGCATTACATGCAGAGCCATGGAAGGGTGTGTGATGCTGATTACACACTCCTTACCACCTGTGGGTGTGGCTCCAGGGGTTAAAGCAATCCTGTCTCTGAACCTGGGTGGAGTGTGTCTAGGGCAGTCTAGAGAGAGACTGGCTCTAGATGTCCAGTGTGTGGACTGGAAACAAGCGAGAGCAGAGCCGAGAGCTTTGGGTGTATCAGCCTGCATGGAGGCTGATCACAAGGATCTGATATTGAGTCTGAGGTGAGTGCAGCCAGGCCAGGGCTGTAGGGCCGAATCTCTCCAGGAGGAGAGACAGACAGGGGTCTGCAGAGGGCCCTGGGTGCTGGAAGGAACCTTGGCTAGAGTTGTACGCTGGCAGGAGCCAGAGAGTGGGGAAGTTGCTAAACTTCCATTATGGACTTATTGTTTATGTTTGAGGGCAGTTTATGCTGAGTGTTTTTAATAAACTGCCAGAATTTCTATGAAGAGACTGTGTACATGTGTTGCTGAAGCTACCTCACACCACTGCAAGCGAGTGAAACCCCCACGTTGCAGGGCGCAACGTTACATATGGTGTCTCGAATGCGGGCATGCGGTCTGGTTGCTAGGGGCAACGCAGCCTGGTTGCTAGGGGCAACGGCCTAGGACATATTCCTGTGGATACGGACTGCTTGCGGTGGATCGGCGGGTCCACGAAAATTGTCTGCGCACTCAAGCAGCTGGCAGTGGATCGGCGGGTCCACGAACAGGGACAGCGCTCTCAAGCACCTGGCGGTGAATCAGCAGGTCGTTGGGGACCCGTGCTGCAGTGGCGAGAGTCCAGCGACTGGAGGTTCCAGGCCAGCCGGAATTGCAAGGCCCTGCTTGGTGAGCAGTGATACACCACAGGCTGGAGATCCTGGTTGTACGGGCGGTACAACCCGGAAAGGTTAGTTGTTCTCTAACCCCCCCCCCTGTCTTTGACCATCGGGTATTACCCATTGGAGCGCCCCTCCTGTGCCTCTTTTTCGTTACAGCATGGAGGAGCTCCTGAACCAGCTGCTGCAGCACCAACAGCATGTGCCTGGAGGTCCAGTGACAGCAGTGGGGGCTAAAAGCCAAAAAGAGGGAATGGTCCCTGCGGACGTTGTGGAGGAGCTGTACCAGTTCCTGGTCCAGGGACAGCAGAAGCTGTCAGTGTGTAGCGATGTCGCAGCCATGGACCAGTTTGAGCGTACCCTTCGGGGGCCAGTATGGACACTGGGTGCCCAGGGAGACAAGGGCAAACGGTGTGAACTGGGGGCTAAGGACATTGCATGGAAACCGCAAAAGGGGGCGGAGTCCCAGAAGGGAATAGTTGCCCATAACGGGGTGGAGTCCCATAAAGGGGTGGTTGCCCATAAGGGGGTGGAGTCCCAGAAAGCGATGGTCCCCCAAAAGAGAGCGGAGCATCCCAAATCTAAGGGTGAAGTGGTGCAGATGGACTTTAGCCAGGGACAACAGTGTTCATGCCTTAAGTGTCCTGTTTGCAATATAGACCACCCATCCGACGAGAAGGCACGTCTGTGTTCCGTGGAAGTGGATGGGGAATCTGTAACAGGAGTCGTAGACTCAAGGAGCTTGGTGACCCTGGTGAGGGCCACCTCTGATGTCCACTTAATTCCTGGAAGGAAGATCCACGTCGGCTGCACCCACAGTAATGAGACAGAATACCCGGTCTCCAGCGTGGTCATTAAGACAGCCTGGGACAGTGGTTCTCATGATGTTGGAGTAGTCTCAGATTTACTGCACCCAATTATTATAGGTTGGGACTCTAAATTATTTGTGCACTTGTGGAAGCAGGGGGACGTATACGGTTGCTTGTGTAAGAGCCGGAACAGCCCAAAGGAAACCCCACCACATTGGGAGGTGAAAAGGGGTCCTTGTTGTGCAGTTATGTGTGGTAAGGAGGAGATAGCACCTCCTAAAATTGACTGTCCTAAGTTAGGGGTGACCAAAGAAAATGATGGACGGACCCAACTTAGTGTCATAAGGACTAAGGGAATAACCGATAGTGTGACCGTTAAAAACGGGGTAGCTCCAGAAAGGGAGGCAGATATCTGGTTAAGTGGGGACATGATAGTCCAGGATGCCAGGGGGAGTGATGATGACTCCAGTAAAGACACTGACTCTAGTAAGGTGACAAACGAGTACAGTGTGGTACAGATGGGCGAGAAGGGCAAAACTTCCTCCCGACGCCGAAGACGTAATAAGCGCCGAGAGGGGGCACAGTGTAGGCCGTCTGAGGGTGCAGAGAAAGTGACATGCCTGGTTAATGAAGACATGGTGCTAATAACACCTGCTACAGAAGAGTCAGACAGTGATATCCTGCAAAAGAAAGCGGAATCAAAGACTGAACTGACACATTGTCACGACAGAAACCAGCAGGGTGAAATTGCAGGGGAGGAACCGACCAAAGACGTAATGGCGGTGTCTCCTATAATTTCCATGCATGAAGCTGGAGGTCTGTTGGATGATAGTGCTGTACGAGATGACATCCTACAGAACAATATAGGAGAAGGAATCCAGGGCAGTGTTGGTGGAGTACAAATCCACAAAGGTCATGGTGAGCAGACTGGTAAGCTACCCAGTGGTGAAGTGATGAATGTTGAAAATGGTGCCAAGGTTCTAAGAAGAACAGAGTACCGTGCTGAAGGGCGTAACACCCTGGTAGAAGGCGATGCTGTAAATGCCCAAGAGAAGGCAGAGGGTGACACTGCAGAGACCCAAGTGGAAGTTGGAGGGAATGCAGTGAAGTCCCAAGACACAGCAGGTGCTGTAAAAGCGGAAAGAGCCTCTGAGGAAGAGGTGAAGTCTGGACATGAGGTCTCATCAGAAGCTGAGAGCCTGACTGACTCAGTGGGTAAGACCCAGATCGCAGACAAGAAGATTGGCTCAGCTAAGAGCCTGAAACCCAAACGTTCTGAAGCTGAGATGGAAGAAGCCTCAGAAATAGTGTGTCGTAGACCAGAGAGGTCCGCAAGTGAAGACTCATTCAAGAGGATGAGCAAAGACCATCTGCAACAAGAGATACTTCTTAGGCAGGCTACTGAGAGTCGAGTAAGGGAGCTGGAGAAAGAAGTGGCTGTGCTCCGAAGTCGCTTGGCAGAGTACCAGTCCAAGTCCCAGGGAGCCTTGGAGCAGATGGAGCAGCGAGTGTCAATCCTGACCAAACATGTTGAAGCAGAGGAGGCCAAAAGAGAGCTGACTCTGGAAGCTAAACTTGACAAGCATGTGGCAGGGATGAATGAGACTTCTGTAGTCAAGTGCATGGTGGATATACCTAAGGACTTAAGAGAAGCGTGTGCCACCGAGTGCATGCATGACGAATTTAAGAGAGCTGTGGAAGCGTGTGAGGTCTACTGTACCCCAGGGGCTGAACAGTTAGTGATATTGTCCACCAGTGAAATTACTGGGCAGCGGGTGGCTATTCTAAAGGACATGCACTTCAGATGTGTTCGTATGAAGTGGCAGGTCCAACTGCAAAAGGAAGAAGCCACTAGACAGCTAGAGTATAAAAGGAAAGCGCAGAGTCTGGCGGAAGATATTGTCCAAGTACCCCGGGCTCTGGTGGGGAGAGTCATTGGAAAAACCGGACGAGTCATGCAAGACATGGTGAATAAATCAGGATTGGTGAGATTAAGAATCCCTGCTGCTAATGAGAGCAAGATACCCAGGGAAGCTGGTATGGTTCCGTTTGTTTGTGTCGGGACTGTAGAGAGTCTTGGAAACATTCGAAGCCTTATTGAATATCGGGTACACCATGTACGTGACATGGAGCGGTTGTGGCAAGACAACCTGAAAATTAAGGAGCAGCTTCGCCAACTGTGTGGGGGACAGCAGCCATCTTCCACCCGTTGTTCAGTGGAAAAAAGTGGAAGATGGCGTGTCGGTCCAGTCGTTCAGACGCGCGATAAAAGGAATCGCCGACAGAGAGGTAACCTACAATGTACTGTAGATAGTGGCCGCTATGAGCTTAGAGTTCCCGACAGTAGCCTTGGGGGTACTCGAGAAAGCCTAGGTTCGGACAAGACTGTAGGTTTGACCGGGGACGTGTCTCTCTACTGCGGTGACCCTGGGAGGGGGTCAGGGAGAGAACGGTCTGGAAATGGGACGTCCTTTAACCCTAGGTTGACAAGACAAAGTTTGGTGACAGTGTTGGGCGATGTCTCAGGGACTACTGCTCTTGGACGGCCCTCTTGACTGGTGGGGCATGGCAGCGGGGATGCCCTGTCTCGCGGCCCCAGGTCATTGGCAAGTGTTCTCCCCTACGGGTTTGAACAGAGGGGGAGGGTATGTGAGGTATCAACCGGCTGTATTACAAAGGGCCGGTATGTTTTGCAGAAGCGTGGGTGCTCTGCAATGTGAAGCTGGCTGGGACCTGTGGTTCCACAGGATTGCATTACATGCAGAGCCATGGAAGGGTGTGTGATGCTGATTACACACTCCTTACCACCTGTGGGTGTGGCTCCAGGGGTTAAAGCAATCCTGTCTCTGAACCTGGGTGGAGTGTGTCTAGGGCAGTCTAGAGAGAGACTGGCTCTAGATGTCCAGTGTGTGGACTGGAAACAAGCGAGAGCAGAGCCGAGAGCTTTGGGTGTATCAGCCTGCATGGAGGCTAATCACAAGGCTCTGATATTGAGTCTGAGGTGAGTGCAGCCAGGCCAGGGCTGTAGGGCCGAATCTCTCCAGGAGGAGAGACAGACAGGGGTCTGCAGAGGGCCCTGGGTGCTGGAAGGAACCTTGGCTAGAGTTGTACGCTGGCAGGAGCCAGAGAGTGGGGAAGTTGCTAAACTTCCATTATGGACTTATTGTTTATGTTTGAGGGCAGTTTATGCTGAGTGTTTTTAATAAACTGCCAGAATTTCTATGAAGAGACTGTGTACATGTGTTGCTGAAGCTACCTCACACCGCTGCAAGCGAGTGAAACCCCCACGTTGCAGGGCGCAACGTTACAATATATATTATCAACAAACAAACAGAAATCAGATTATATTGTATGAAATAGTTTTTATTTTACAAAAATATTTTTTTTAAAAAACATTTGTTTATTCCAAATCACTAAAAAACATCAAACAAATCAAGAAAAAATATCACTTGAAAAACACATAGACACAGAGGGGATTTCTGACCCAAGAAATTATTGGTGAAAGAAGCAACAGGATATTATACTCAATTCATAAAAAAGTACTAAGAGTTTATACAATTAGAGCATCACCTCTGCCATTTCACCAATATTTAAAAATACAGCACTAATAAATAGATTGCATTAATAAATATAATAGGTACATGCAAGAGCCCCTGTACACAAATATTCAGTCCCCCAAAAAGTCCACTCTCATATAAATCCAATGAAACCTTATAAAAATTCAAAAGGCTCTCATCCATATAAATATAAATATATTTTTCCTTTTAATAATGGTACTCAGATTATAATAACTATGGAGTTGTAAGGGGTACAACTAGTTAATAAGGAAGAGGAAAAGACTCAGCCCATACAATGGCTTACCTAATTGGGCTAGATGTAAATTCCCACAACACCCAACTCAAGTAAATCGATCCCTTTATAACAGAGGCTCTTAATTAAATCCAGCATAAATTACTGTGCCATACTTGCCTAGTATAAGGTGAGAAGACCCCCCAGAACCTCGACGCACGTTTCAAGAAAAACCTTTTCATCAGGAGCCTCCTAAAAATCTCAACACCTATAAACACCTCAAAATGCACAAGCTGAAGGTTTTACAATGGCTTTCACAGTCAATGATCTGAACCTCATTGAAAAAGCTTTCACAGGCTGTGATACTTGCCAAAGCGGGTGCTATTAGGTATTAACCATGCAGGGTGCCAAAACTTTTGCATCGGCCTATTTTCTTTTTTGTTAATTTAAAAATGTAAAATATGAAAATATATATTTTTTTTGCCAAAAAAAAAGACAATATGTCATCTTTAACTTTATGTCTTTTACAGATCATTTAATCTTCTTGCTTTACTGTTCACAATAACAGTAATTTTGGCCAGAGGCAAACTTTTGCATGCCACTATATGTACATACTGTAGGAGGGAAAAAAGCGCAATAGGGTCTTACCCGGTATGAGGGTAAACAGACAAGACAGAAAAAACAAACAATCACCTGATGAGGTTCTGCCAGTCACAACCCCTTATGATAGCCTGTGAGTGCCTGATGGTTTAGCTGCAGCCCCGGGAAGGATATTTGTAATTTATAGGTAGAAGAGAAGACCGGGTTTATGCCACGCTAGAAACCACTGATGCGTGTAGATTAAAAGATTTCCTTTTATTTTACTTTTATTTTACTTTAAAATAAAAGGAAATCTTTTAATCTACATGCATCAGTGGTTTCTAGCGCGGCATAAACCCGGTCTTCTCTTCTACCTGTATATTACAACTAGATGTACATAGACTTGTCTCCCATAGAGCATATCTGAGACATCACTGGTTGTCAATGGCAAAGGGAGCTGCCAGCTGTGGATTCTGATGATTTGCATACCTAAATACATTCAGCATGGCAAAACATTCCCCAGAGAAACATTAATAACCTCAATGATAGTAGGTCAAGGTCTGTAAGTGCTTGTAACTTTACACTTGGCGCCCATACCTCGATAGTGAATAAATTGGAATGTCATCATTAACATATCCTGTGATTCCCATAACTCGCTGACTTTTCCTTCTCAGTATATATTTTTTTTTTTTGTGGGGTTTGCTCATGGTAGGCATAGGCAGACACTCAGGACACACAGTCTTTCCAAAAATTCCAGTAGTTTATTAAAACATTCCATGCATAAACTGCTCTTAAACATAAGCAGGCCTTTTCCTGGCTCAAATGAAACACAAATTAAGCCACATGCCATGGGCTTCTAGTCAGTGTCTTTAATGGAATCAACGTCACTCCCCCTGGTGTTCTGGACTAATACGTCCCAACTTAAAGGAAAACTGTCATCAGTTTTTTCACTAGTAAATAAAAGTTTCACCTTCTGCAGCTCCTGGACTGCATTCTATAAAGGTGCCGACCTCAAAAATAACTTTATAAAAGCTGACCACCACGTATGCTAATTACCTGTGTGGCTCAGATGGGCGTGCTCTTTTTCTACTCTTGTCCCCCCTCTGGCCACTGTTCGCTATCCTCATTTCTTGATTGACGCGATGAGACGCCTCCATCAGCATCCCTGTTGCGCTTTCAAATCTTGTGCCTGTGCAGTCATGTCTGCTCGCGCAGGCACAGTTCGATCTGCCATATCCGCAGGCACAGTTCGATCTGCCATATCACAGGCAGAGTAGAAAACATAGATGCCCTCGTGTGTGCCAGTGAGCTAAATGTGCAAGCACAAGGATTAGGTCAGGTACGAGGATGGCGCAGTGACACCATGCACAGCGCCGACCATAATCTCGCGCCTGCGCAAATAGCTCAGGGCAGCTGTGTTTTCTGCTCTGTACTCGATATGGCAGAGCGAACTGCGCCTGTGCGAGCGGACATGACTGCACAGGCTCGAGATTTGAAAGAGCAATGTAGATGACGAAGGAGGTGTCATCACATCGATCAAGAAAGCAGAACGGCGAACAGGAGCAGAAAAATAGCACGCCCATCTGATTCACACAGGTATTTAGCACACATGGAGGTCAGCTTTTATAAAGTTATTTTTGGGGTCTGCAAGGGGAGTCAGGGAATAAGGTGCACCTTCATAGAATGCAGCCCAAGAGTTGCAGAAGGTGATACTTTTTGTTTAATAGTGAAAAAACTGGTGACAGGTTCCCTTTAATCAGATGTCGGCACCCTTTTTGGAGCTTCCCCGTTACTAATGGTCATATTGTCCTTTATTTCTGCAAACATCATGTCGTTAAGTAAGGGATAGCCACCATTTTCTTTGCTTCCCACTAACTTAGGACAGTCCACATTAGAGGCGCTATCCCCTCCTTATTACACATAATCACACCACAAGGAACCCTTTTAGCGCCCCCACTCTATAGGGGGCTTCCTTTCGGCCATTCCAGCTCTTACTCCAGCAACAAGACACTTCCCCTTGCTCCCACAAATCCCCAAAAAACAGAGTCCCTGCCACATCAATGTCCCTGGAAGGGGCGTACATAGAAATAATGGGGCCTCATAGCAGAATTTCTAATTGCCCTCCCCCCCAAAAAAAAATATAATAATAATAATAATAATAATAATAATAAACAAAAATATTCAGCTTGGTCACAGAAGAGCATATGTCACAACTTTACAGCCCTTACCAAGTAATTTTTCTCCTATTGAAGCCACTAGATTCCCCTTTAATTGCAGTCATAAAATATGATTGCAACTAAAGTGACCCACAAATACTGTATGATCCCCCACAGTAAGTTCCTCCACAGTACCTTCCACACATACAGTATGATGAACCTACAGTACCCCTCTTCAACTACCTCAGAAATGAATGGTGACCCCCAACACAGTAATATTTCCAACTGTGACCCCCACACAGCCCTCCATGCAGTATAATGGGCCTTACTTTCCTTCAAATAGTATAATGGCCCCCATACAGCCCTCCACACAGTATGATGGACCCCACATAATCTCTCACACTGTATAATTGCTTGAACACAGTATAATGGCCCTCATAACTCTACATAAAGTATAAAGGCTCCCTCATAGCCCTCTAAATATTAGAATGGCGCCACAAAGCCTTCCATATAGTATAATTGCCCTCACTTAGTCCTCCATATAGTAATGGGCCTCATATAGTCCTCCATATAGTATAATGGGCCTCACGTAGTCCTCCATATAGTATAATTAGCCTCACATAGCCCTAATTATAGTAATGGGCCTCACATAGCCCTCCATATAGTAATGAGCCTCACATAACTTATTGATTAGTTATTGATTAGTGAAATCTGACCAGTGGAAACCGCACAGATAGGAATAAAAGTTCCACATTTTTCCTTATAGGGCACTTGTATCCCCATTATACAATGCAGCAGCGGCAGGTGGGGTATGTGACCACAGCTCCATTCATCCTCTTTGGGGCTTCCAGATAAAAACAAGTGCAATGCTTACAGCCACTGAGGGAATGAATGGATTAGGGGTCAAATCGGACATGAGCGCCAATGTAATGGGGATAAAAGTTGCACATTTTGCGGATCAATGTGAGTCCTAGAAATTGGATGCCAACTGATAAATAAGTTATCACTATGAGCGGTGTTCGAGGTTCGCCAATTTCATGTTCGAGTGACTTTGGGGGGTGTTCGAGTCGTTTGACGAACTCGAACGATTTGCTAAAAGTTCGGTAGTTCGAGTTATGTTCGAGAACGGTTCGATCACCAAAAAGGGTACCTAGTTACTAGATGGCTTTTCACTGTGATAGTGTGAGTCACTGTGAATCATGATATTATCAAAACTCAGCGTATAGTGTGCTGGGGGGGTTTAGATCAGTGCTGCTGCTGAGCGCTTTTTTTTTTCCTAACCGTGCGTACAATGGGGTGGGCCAGGCTGTCAGCAAATCACAGACACACACACATCAAAGTGGATTTTTGCCAGACAAGCAAGAGCATGTGTCATAGGCTGTGAATGTCACATGTCCTTGCCTTATAAGACACGGCCATTTTCCCCATCGCCGCCATTATCTATCTGCTGCGGGTGGGTAACAGTCACCGCTCCCGCTGCTGCTGCTGCTGTGTGCACTATAGACATACAGTGCAATCTACACAGCGCTTTAGGGATTAGGGACTACTTGTAATTTCAGCCCTTTTCAGGGCTGCATTACAACCGTTCAGAGCCATTGTTGCTAGGCAGGTCCGTGGCAAATATGTGCAGGGGTTTCTATAACAGCGTCTGGCTACATCAGCTCAGGCAAATCCTTGGTGCATTTTTTCATTGGCAGGGATGGAAAGTGAGGCTTCCTTTGCTGTCCAGCTACCTACAGCACCTGTGCATTTAACACACCTGCCCATTTTTGCTACACAATTTTCATTGCAAACAGTGCTGACACTTTTAGTGGCATACTAAAATTGTCTGGGATACTAACTTAGTGTTCCTTTGCTGTCTAGCTACCTACAGCACCTGTGCATTCTACACACCTGCCCATTTTTGCTACGCAATTTTCATTGCAAACAGTGCTGACACTTTTAGTGGCATACTAAAATTGTCTGAGATATGAACTTAGCGTTCCTTTGCTGTCCAGCTACCTACAGCACCTGTGCATTCTACACACCTGCCCATTTTTGCTACGCAATTTTCATTGCAAACAGTGCTGACACTTTTAATGGCATACTAAAATTGTCAGTTATAGTCAGTGTTGGTTCTTCAGCTGTCAATAAAGCTAGACCACCTCTGTATTGTACAACACCTCTCCATTTTTGCTATGACATTTAAAGTGTCCAATCTGGTCACAAACAAATTGAGTGGCAAAAGGACAGATGCTGGTGGAAAGGGAAACAGGCGTGTTGGAAAGGTAAAAAAGGTTTATGTCTGTGGGGTAGGTGGTAAAGCTACAGTAACATCTGCTGAAGAAAGGCCATCTTCCAGCAAAAGTAAGATGTCTACTACTTTCCGTGGACAATCTGAGGTGATCCCTTTTTTACGGAACCAAACAACTCTAACAAAGGTAGATGTTGTGCAAAAAAAGAACATTCTTGAATGGATCTCAAGTGCTCCAACAAGTGGCCTCTCCTCCACCTCAACTTCAACATCCGAAAAACAGCAGTCCTCTGAGTTGTCACCCCAATCGCACTTGCTTTCTACCAGCTCCCAAGTCTCCACCCGCCCTGCTGAGTATGGTGTAACAGAGATGGGTGAGTCTGCAGAGCTGTTCAATCACACTATAGCCTGGGAATCAGAGGTCTGCTCCAAAGCTTCAATGAGTACAGACCAGAAAATGATCTGCAGTGATGCCACGAAGCTTTGTGAGTCAGATTTAGGCCCTGATGACCAAGTTTTTGAGCATAATGTAGACCCTCATTCCGAAACTGAGACTCCTCTTGGTGGAGACAATGAGGAACATACTGATGACGCTGAGACTCAGATACCTGATTGGAATGACAACTTAACTATTCAGTCAGAGCAGGAAGAGGTTAGGTCTGAGGACGAAGGGAGTGCAAACACACTGGTTGATGATGATGTTGTAGATCCTACTTACTGTCAACCCACAGTCAGGCACTCTAGGAGGTCAGCAGTGGCGGTGGAGGAGGATGCGACTGATGACGAGGTTACCTTGCACCTTCCTGGACAGAGTCGAAGAACTGGAAGCAAGTCAACAACTGCATCCTCAGCCACAACTCTGCCTTTGAGCAGAAGTTGGGGTGGCTCTGCAGGTCACATGGGTTCTAATAGTTGCCTTGCCTGGTACTTTTTTGACATCGCAAAGGATCACCCAACTCATGTGATCCGTAAAATTTGTCGCCAATCTGTAAGTAGAGGCCAAGAACTCACTAGTTTGACTACTTTGTCCATGAACCGTCACATGAATAACAAGCATAAGTCCCAGTGGGAAGCTCACTGTGCTACAATGCGGCCTAGTGGAGCGGGCCAACCACCGTCTGCATCCGTGTGCTATTGATCCTCTATGACTGTGGGGACAGCTGTCACACATGCTTTTCGACGCAGACCTTCCACCACTTTAACCGCAACAGGCAATTTGATTGGCAGGTCGTCAGTTGTTTTGGAAGGGGAAACAGGTGCTGGTAAAGCTCTCTCAGCTTTACTAACTTTGGATGAAGGCAACATCATGTCTCCACCTGCACTTTCCTCACAGACCAGCAGTTTTCCAGGGACACCCGACTCAATGCCGTCTTCGCACAGCAGCCAGATCTCGGTCCCTCAGATGTGGACAATTAAAAGACCATTTCCTCCTAGCCATGACCAAGCAAAGAGATTGATTTTCACCCACTGCAAGCTGTTGGTTACAGAAATGCTGCCTTTCCACCTGGTGGACACAGAGGATTTTGGAGACCTTATATCCGTCGCTGTGCACCAGTACCAGATGCCCTGTCACCACTACTTCTCCAAGAAAGGCGTGCCTGCGCTACACCAGCATGTCGCACAGAACATCACCGCTTCCTTGAGAAACTCTGTGTGTGACGGTGCATTTCACCACCGATACTTGGACCAGTAAGCATGGACAGGGGTGTTACATGTCGCTGACTGGGCACTGGGTAACTATGGTGAGAGATGGAGAAGGATCTGCTGTACAAGTCTTGCCGTCCCCACGAGTTGTGCGTCAATTCTCTGTATGTAGTAGTTCCTCCACTGCTTCTGCCTCCTCAACCTCATCTGGGTCCTCCACCTCTGCCCCAAGCCTGTCTGGTCAGGCCACCCACGTAGTAACTGCGCACCAGGAATGCCGCACACCTCCTTACTATGCAGGCAGCAGAGCTCAACGGCATCAGGCGGTCTTTACAGTCATGGTCAAAAGTTTTGAGAATGCTACAAATATTAATTTTTACAAAGTCTACTGCTTAAGTTTTTCTAATGGCAATTTGCATATACTCCAGAATGCCATAAAGAGTGATCAGCTTAACAGCAATTACTTGCAAAGTCAATATTGGCTAAGAAAATGAACTTTAACCCCCAAAGCACATTTTAACATCATTGCATTCCTGCCTTAAAAGGAGCAGCTAACATTGTTTTAGTGATTGTTCCATTAACACAGGTGTGGGTGTTGATGAGGACAGGGCTGGCGATCAATCAGTCATGATTAAGTAAGAATGACAACACTGGACACTTTAAAAGGAGGCTGGAGCTTGATCTCATTGTTTCTCTTCAGTTAACCATGGTTATCTCTAAAGAAACACGTGCAGCCATCATTGCTCTGCACAAAAATGGCCTAACAGGGAAGAGTATCGCAGCTACAAAGATTGCACCTCAGTCAACAATCTATCGCATCATCAAGAACTTAAAGGAGAGAGCTTCAATTGTTGCCAAAAAGGCTCCAGGGCGCCCAAGAAGGACCAGCAAATGCCAGGACCGTATCTTAAAACTGTTTCATCTGCGGGATCGGACTACCAGCAGTGCCGAGCTAGCTCAGCAATGGCAGCAGGCTGGTGTGAGTGCTTCTGCACGCACTGTGAGGCGGAGACTGCTTGAGCAAGGCCTGGTTTTAAGGAGGGCAGCAAAGAAGCCACTTCTCTCCAGAAAAAACATCAGGGACCGACTGATATTCTGCAAAAGGTACAGGGAATGGACTGCTGAGGACTGGGGTAAAGTCATTTTCTCAGATGAATCCCCTTTTCCATTGTTTGGGACATCTGGAAAACAGCTTATTAGGAGAAGAAGAGGTGAGCGCTACCACCAGTCTTGTCTCACTGTTAAGCATCCTGAAACGATTCATGTGTGGGGTTGCTTCTCAGCCAAGGGAATCGGCTCACTCACAGTCTTGCCCAAAAACACAGCCATGAATAAAGAATGGTACCAGAATGTCCTCCAAGAGCAACTTCTCCCAACTGTCCAAGAGCAGTTTGGCGCCCAACAATGCCTTTTCCAGCATGATGGAGCACCTTGCCATAAAGCAAAGGTGATCACTAAATGGCTCATGGAACAAAACATAGAGATTTTGGGTCCATGGCCTGGAAACTCCCCAGATCTTAATACCATTGAGAACTTGTGGGCAATCATCAAGAGACGGGTGGACAAACAAAATCCAACAAATTCTGTCAAAATGCAAGGATTCCTTATGCAAGAATGGACAGCTATCAGTCAGGATTTGGTCCAGAAGTTGATTGAGAGCATGCCAGGGAGAATTGCAGAGGTCCTGAAGAAGAAGGGTCAACACTGCAAATATTGACTTGCTGCATTAACTAATTCTAACTGTCAACATAACCTTTTGGTACTCATAATATGATTGCAATTATATTTCTGTATGTGATGTAACATCAGACAAACACATTTAAAAACCAGAGGGCAACAGATCATGTGAAAATGTAATTTTGGTGTCATTCTCAAAACTATTGGCCATGACTGTATGTTGAAATGTCTTGGAAATAAGAGTTACACAGCTGAGGAGTTGTGGTCAGCTCTGGAGACCGAGTTTAGTAAATCGGTGTCTCCACTCAACCTGCAGCCAGGGAAGGCTGTGTGCGACAATGCTGCAAACCTGGGTGCGGCCCTTCGCTGGGGCAAGGTGACACACGTGCCTTGTATGGCTTACGTGTTGAATAGAGATGAGCGAACCGGTCCCGGTTCGGCTCGAGGTTGGTTCGCCGAACGGAGCTCCCGTTCGAGTTCGGTTCGTCGAACGTTCGACGAACCGAACTCGAACTGCATAGGAAACAATGGCAGGCAATCAGAAACACATAAAAACACCTAGAAAACACCCTCAAAGGTGTCCAAAAGGTGACAAACAACTCACAACACAAACACATGGGAAAGTGACAAGGACATATACTCATGCGAAAACAAAAGAGCTGGACAAGGAAAAAGAGGACGAGACACAGATATAGGCATGGCATGCCCTTCTAAAATCATGTAAAACACCGCAAGGTGACTCCAAGCGGAGTCTCCCTTTTTCTTCATCGTTCCTTATAGGAGACCCAGACCATGGGTGTATAGCTTCTGCCTCCGGAGGACACACAAAGTACTACACTAAAAGTGTAGCTCCTCCCTCCGAGCATATACACCCCCTGGATGACAAATCCAACCAGTTCAATGCTTTGTGTTCAGGAGGTCACACACACATGCATTCTCTGATTTTTGATTTTTAAGATTTTTGATTTCAAAGATTTGGAAGAAAAGCGGGTCCAATCTGGACTCCCGGCATGTCCCTTCTCACCCCACTGTGTCGGCGGTGCTGTTAAGGTTGACTTACAGGCTGGAGCCTTCACATGCCGCGCTCCTTCACCATCCCCTGAGGCTCTGGCTTGAAGTGGGAGCCATCACGGTTCTCACTGCTTTGCAGGAGACCGGTCTCCATCCGCAGCCCTGTCAGGATCCTGCCGGACGGAGCGTTTACCCCCCCCCCCCCCAGGGACCTGGCCCTGCGTCTCAAAAGCTAAGTATTGAGACGTTATTCAGGGGTCCCGGGTACATTTATTGTGGGGAGAGTGTGTTTTGCCACTTTGCTGTAATTTCCGGCCGGTTCTCTGGTTTTTTCCTGAGAACCGCGCCGAGGGTGCCTGCTCGTCGGCCGCATTGAAAAATCTAGGCCCCGGCTTCAGATGCGGCCTAGTTTTGTTTTCAGTTCTCCTGTGCAGGGGAACAGTGCGGCGCCGCCCACCGGCCGTTCAGCAGAGGGGAGGACACTCCTCTCTGAGGAGATGTTTCCCTCCCCTGTATCTCTCCTTGGCCCTCCGGTTCCCGCTCTTGGGCTAGGTCCCGCCCCCCCCCTCCTCCTCCAGCACCATTTTATCAGCGTTCACACACTGATCGGCGCTGGCTGCTGCAACTTCTGCATCCACTGGGGGTCCGAGCTGGGAATCCGGAGGGCACACAAAAACCGGTCTGGTAAGCCACAACCTCTGGTTGTGGGCTTTATTATACACTCTCAGGGAGTCATTCTAAAGAAGTGTATTTTTTACTGCAGAGCCTCCACCTCAGCAGCATGTCTGTCACTAGGAGCAAGGCTGCAAAGCTGTACTCTATATGCACTGCATGTAAGCTCATTCTGCCTGAACCGAGCACATATCCACATTGTGGTGCCTGCTCTAACATGGTGGTGCCTCAGCCTGGAGCCTCCTCAGGGGTCCCTCCGGCTGCTCCGGCCCCGGTGGCTGAACCCCCGGCTTGGGTAGCATCGTTTTCTAAAGCTATCTCACAGTCCTTTGCCGACTCCATGGGACAGCTGTCCCGGACTCTGCTGACCATGCATCAGCCCCCTTCTCAAGGTGTCTCTGCTGCTCCGTCTCGCTCTGCAGAGCTAACAGAGCATGTTTTAGGACCCCGTCCTCCTAAACGGAGACGCAGGGACTCTTCTCCTTCCTCGTCCCACGGCTCTGATTCACAAGCTGAATTGCAGGGCGAGGAGGATACTTTTACTGTGGGCTCAGACGCTACCTCTATGTACCCCATTGATTTATCTGAGGGTGATGCGGATGTTAGTGACTTGATTGCATCCATTAACTCCGTACTGAACCTCAATCCACCAGTGTCTGAGGAACAAGCCTCTCTTGTAGAAAAACATCAGTTTACCTCACCTAAGAGAGCAAGGAGTATGTTTTTTAACCACTCCAGTTTTCAGGCCACTGTGACCAAGCCCAGGGCCTGTCCTGACAAACGCTTTCCAAAGCGTAGTTCTGATGACCATTTTCCTTTTCCACCAGAGGTGGTCAAGGAGTGGGCTCAGTCACCAAAGGTAGATCCTCCGGTGTCTAGAATCTCAGCCCGGACAGTCGTATCTGTGGCCGATGGCACCTCTCTTAAGGATCCCACTGACCGCCAGGTTGACCTTCTGGCCAAATCTGTATATGAGGCGGCAGGAGCCTCGTTCTCCCCGTCCTTTGCAGCAGTATGGGCTCTTAAGGCAGTCTCTGCTTCTCTGGCGGAGATACATTCCCTCGCCAGGGACTCTATACCCGAGATGGTTGCCTTAACTTCCCAGGTTTTGGCTTTTTCATCCTATGCCATGTCTGCCATTCTGGAGGCTGCTCACCGCACTGCGGTGGCTTCCGCTAATTCCCTTGCGATCCGCAGGATCCTGTGGCTTCGAGAGTGGAAAGCAGACGCTTCTTCCAAGAAGTATCTTGCTGGGCTCCCCTTTGCTGGGTCCCGGCTGTTCGGTGAACAACTGGATGAAATTAAGGAAGCTACTGGCGGGAAGAGTACTTCCTTGCCACAAACTAAAACCAGGAAACCTGTCCAGGGCAGGAACCAGTCGAGGTTTCGTTCCTTTCGTTCCTCTAACTGGTCATCCTCTAAGCCCTCAGCTTCGTCCACCAACTCAGCCAAGGATCGAAAACCCAGCTGGCGCGCAAAGCCGCGTCCTCAGAAGAACGGAGGAGCCGCTGCCACTAAGGCAGCCTCCTCTTGACTATCTGGCTACGCCAGCAACGTCCTTGGTCGGTGGCAGGCTCTCCCACTTTGGCGACGTGTGGTTTCAACACGTCTCCGATCAGTGGGTGCGGGATATCATCTCCCACGGCTACAGGATAGAATTTTCTTCCAGCCCGCCAAACAGATTTTTTCTGTCCACTCCCCCCTGCTCCAAAGCCGCCGCCTTCTCACAGGCCGTGGCATCCTTGCAGGCCAACGGAGTAATTGTTCCGGTTCCCGCCCGGGAACGGTTCAGAGGTTTCTACTCAAACCTCTTCCTAGTCCCCAAGAAGAACGGTTCCTTCCGGCCCATCCTGGATCTCAAGCTTCTCAACAAGCATGTTCAGGTGCGAAACTTCCGAATGGAATCTCTGCGATCGGTCATTGCCTCAATGACCCAAGGAGATTTTCTAGCATCCATCGACATCAGAGATGCCTATCTGCATGTGCCAATTGCAGTTTCACACCAGCGTTGGCTACGTTTTGCAATCGGAGAGGAACATTTCCAATTCGTGGCTCTCCCTTTCGGGTTAGCCACGGCCCCTCGTGTTTTCACCAAGGTCATGGCAGCAGTGGTTGCGGTTCTGCATCTCCATAGGTTGGCAGTAATCCCTTACCTGGACGACCTTCTGGTCAAGGCCTCATCCAGTGCAGACTGTCAGCGGAGTGTCTTGCTCACTCTCGCCATGCTTGTTCATTTCGGGTGGCTTGTCAATCTGCCCAAGTCCACTCTGACCCCGACCCAGAATCTTACGTACCTAGGGATGCAATTCGAGACTCTGCCGGCACTTGTGAAGCTGCCCTTAGTCAAACAGCAGTCCCTTCATCTGGCGGTGCGTTCTCTGTTGAAGCCCCGCCGTCATTCCATCAGGCACCTCATGCAGGTGCTGGGTCAGATGGTGGCGTCAATGGAAGCGGTTCCCTTTGCCCAGTTCCATCTGCGTCCTCTGCAGCTGGACATTCTCCACTTTTGGGACAAGCGGACCTCTTCCTTGCACAGGCTAGTGGCTCTGTCGCCACAAGCCAGGAGCTCTCTCCAGTTGTGGCTTCGGCCCCTCTCTCTGTCTCAGGGACGCTCCTTCCTGACTCCGTCCTGGGTGATCCCCACCACGGACGCCAGTCTCTCCGGCTGGGGAGCAGTATTTCTTCACCACCGAGCACAGGGCACTTGGACTCCGTCCGAATCAGCCCTCTCGATCAATGTGCTGGAAATCAGGGCTGTACTTCTAGCTCTCGTAGCCTTTCACCATCTGTTGGCGGGCAAGCACATTCGAGTCCAGTCGGACAACGCGACAGCAGTTGCCTACATCAATCACCAGGGCGGGACTCGCAGCCGCCTGGCGATGTTGGAGGTTCAACGCATCCTTCAGTGGACGGAGGACTCCAAGTCCACCATATCCGCAGTCCACATCCCAGGCGTAGAAAACTGGGAGGCAGATTATCTCAGCCGTCAAACCGTGGACAGCGGCGAGTGGGCCCTGCATCTGGCAGTGTTCCGGTCAATCTGCCGCAAGTGGGGCACTCCGGAAGTGGATCTAATGGCATCCCGACACAACAACAAGGTCCCGGTTTACGTGGCTCGCTCCCACGATCCTCAGGCCTTGGCAGCGGACGCGCTGGTTCAAGATTGGTCCCAGTTCCGTCTGGCCTACGTGTTTCCCCCTCTAGCTCTTTTGCCCAGAGTCCTGCGCAAGATCAGAATGGAGGGCCGTCGGGTTATAATCATTGCTCCAGACTGGCCCAGGCGAGCTTGGTACCCAGACCTGCTCCGTCTGTCCGTAGAAATGCCGTGGCATCTCCCGGACCGCCCAGACCTTCTCTCTCAAGGTCCGTTTTTCCGCCAGAATTCTGCGGCTCTCAGATTGACGGCGTGGCTCTTGAGTCCTGGATCCTGACGGCTTCAGGCATTCCTTCCGAGCTCATCTCCACTATGACTCAGGCTCGGAAGTCTTCCTCGGCCAGGATTTACCACAGGACTTGGAGGATTTTCCTGTCCTGGTGTCGCTCTTCCGGCCATGCTCCTTTGGCCGTTTTCTTTGACGACCATCCTGTCCTTTCTACAGTCCGGTCTGCAGCTAGGACTATCCCTCAATTCCCTCAAGGGACAGGTCTCGGCTCTATCAGTGTTGTTCCAGCGGCGTATCGCCCGACTGGCCCAGGTGCGCACCTTCATGCAGGGCGCATCTCACATCATTCCTCCTTACCGGCGGCCTTTGGATCCCTGGAACCTTAATCTGGTCCTCACGGCCTTACAGAAACCCCCCTTTGAGCCTCTTAGGGAGGTTCCTTTGTTCCGACTTTCACAGAAAGTGGTCTTTCTGGTGGCCATAACTTCTCTCAGGAGAGTCTCTGATTTGGCTGCGCTCTCTTCGGAGTCACCCTTTTTGGTTTTTCACCAAGACAAGGTGGTTCTCCGTCCGACTCCGGACTTTCTCCCTAAGGTGGTGTCTCCTTTCCACTTTAACCAGGACATTTCATTGCCTTCCCTTTGTCCGGCCCCTGTGCATCGCTTTGAGAAAGCGTTGCATACTTTGGATTTGGTGCGGGCGCTCCGGATCTATGTGTCACGCACCGCCGCTCTTAGGCGGTGCACCTCTCTTTTTGTACTAACCACGGGTCAGCGCAAGGGTCTCTCGGCTTCTAAACCGACCCTAGCTCGTTGGATTCGGTCGGCCATATCCGATGCCTACCAATGTTCTCAGGTGCCCCCACCGCCAGGGATTAAGGCGCACTCGACCAGAGCTGTCGGTGCCTCCTGGGCTTTCAGGCACCAGGCTACGGCTCAGCAGGTTTGTCAGGCTGCCACTTGGTCTAGTCTGCACACCTTTTCAAAGCACTACCAAGTGCCTGCTCATGCTTCGGCAGATGCGAGCTTGGGCAGACGCATCCTTCAGGCGGCTGTCGCCCATTTGTGAAGTTAGGTTTTACCTACTTCTCAGTTCTGTTTATTTCCCACCCATGGACTGCTTTGAGACGTCCCATGGTCTGGGTCTCCCATAAGGAACGATGAAGAAAAAGAGAATTTTGTTACTTACCGTAAATTCTTTTTCTTATAGTTCCGACATGGGAGACCCAGCACCCTCCCTGTTGCCTGTTGGCAGTTCTTGTTCCGTGTGTTTTCACCGGCTGTTGTTGTAGACAGAGGTTCCGGTTATTCCGGGTTTTACTCTATCTCTACTTATGGGTGGATGTCCTCCTTCAGCTTTTGCACTAAACTGGTTGGATTTGTCGTCCAGGGGGTGTATATGCTCGGAGGGAGGAGCTACACTTTTAGTGTAGTACTTTGTGTGTCCTCCGGAGGCAGAAGCTATACACCCATGGTCTGGGTCTCCCATTTCGGAACTATAAGAAAAAGAATTTACGGTAAGTAACAAAATTCTCTTTTTTTCAAAAATTGGGCCCCACACACACCCACCCATTCAGTGGCAGCACTTGTGCCCTAGTTGTACACTTCACAGCTAGATTTGCATCAAACACATTCAAAAATACGCTATTCTTAACCGTCCCCAGGATGACACCGGGGTAGGTAGCAAAGTCTTTCCTGATCCCAGATCTGTTCATCTTGGCTCCTTTTAAAAAACACAGCAAGCAAGGGTTACTCCAAGCGGAGTCTCCCTTTTTTCCAAAAATTGGGCCCCACACACACCCACCCCTTCAGTGGCAGCAGTTGTGCCCCATTTGTACACTTCACAGCTAGATTTGCATCAAGCACATTCAAAAATACGCCATACTTAACCGTCCCCAGGATGACACCGGGGTAGGTAGCAAAGTCTTTGCTGAACCATGACTTGTTCATCTTGGCTTCTTTTAAAAACAATGTAAGCAAGGGTTACTCGAAGCGGAGTCTCCCTTTTTTCCAAAAATTGGGCCCCACACACACCCACCCCTTCAGTGGCAGCAGTTGTGCCCCAGTTGTACACTTCACGGCTAGATTTGCATCAAGCACATTCAAAAATACGCTATTCTTAACCGTCCCCAGGATGACACCGCGGTAGGTAGCAAAGTCTTTCCTGATCCCAGATCTGTTCATCTTGGCTCCTTTTAAAAAACACAGCAAGCAAGGGTTACTCCAAGCGGAGTCTCCCTTTTTTCCAAAAATTGGGCCCCACACACACCCACCCCTTCAGTGGCAGCAGTTGTGCCCCAGTTGTACACTTCACAGCTAGATTTGCATCAAGCACATTCAAAAATACGCCATACTTAACCGTCCCCAGGATGGCACTGGGGTAGGTAGCAAAGTCTTTGCTGAACCATGACTTGTTCATCTTGGCTTCTTTTAAAAACAATGTAAGCAAGGGTTACTCCAAGCGGAGTCTCCCTTTTTTCCAAAAATTGGGCCCCACACACATCCACCCATTCAGTGGCAGCACTTGTGCCCTAGTTGTACACTTCACAGCTAGATTTGCATCAAGCACATTCAAAAATATGCTATTCTTAACCGTCCCCAGGATGACACCGGGGTAGGTAGCAAAGTCTTTCCTGATCCCAGATCTGTTCATCTAGGATCATTTTTAAAAACACAGCAAGCAAGGGTTACTCCAAGCGGAGTCTCCCTTTTTTCCAAAAATTGGGCCCCACACACACCCACCCCTTTCAGTGGCAGCACTTGTGCCCTAGTTGCAAACAGGATGTTTTGATTTGCATCAAGCACATTCCAAATCCACAAGCATTTACTCTCCCCAGGATGACACAGGGGTAGTAAATGCCTTCTGGATCCATGACTTGTTCATTTTGATGAACGTCAGTCTGTCCACATTGTCACTGGACAGACGCGTGCGCTTATCTGTCAGCACACACCCAGCAGCACTGAAGACACGTTCAGAGACAACGCTGGCAGCTGGACACGACAAAATCTCCAAGGCGTAACTGGATAGCTCTGGCCATTTTTCTAGATTTGAAGCCCAAAATGAGCAAGGCTCCATTTGCAAAGTCATGGCATCGATGTTCATTTGAAGATACTCCTGTATCATCCTCTCCAGCCGTTGACTATGTGTCAGACTTGTTGTCTCTGGTGGCCTTGCAAAGGAGAGTCTAAAAAAATTATGAAAAGATTCCATAAAATTGCTGTTACCAGCACCAGATACGGTCCTACTGGTACGGGTAGACTGTTGAAGATGACGAGACCGTCCCATGTTTGTCAAGTTACAACTGGGAGAATCACTCCCTGCACCTGCACGGCTGTTTGGTGGAAAAGCCGAGCTAAGATCGAGTAACAGCTTCTGCTGATACTCCTGCATACATGCGTCCCTTTCTATGGCTGGAATTATGTCACAAAATTTGGACTTGTACCGGGGATCTAATAGTGTGGCAATCCAGTAGTCATCATCACTTCTAATTTTGACAATACGAGGGTCATGTTGGAGGTAGTGCAACAAGAAAGCACGCATGTGTCTTGCGCAGCCATGCGGACCAAGTCCACGCTGTGTTTGTGGCATAGAGGTGCTAACCGTTCTTTCTTCCTCTGACATCTCCCCCCAACCTCTTTCAACAGAAATTTGACCAAGGTCTCCCTCGTCCATGGACAGTTCGTCCTCCATTTCTTCATGTTGTCCTGCACCTTCCTCAACATTTAGCCTGCTACCATGCGCCCTTGTTGATCCCTGTCCCCCATGTTCCCATGCCTGCCGCGTTGGTGATGATGAACGTCTGGACCTTGGTGATGTTGTTGTCCCTTGCGCATATGAATCCTCCTGTAGTTCCTCCCCTTCCTGTTGTCCCACCCCCTGACTCCGAATAGTGTTTAGCGTGTGCTCCAGCATGTAAATGACTGGAATTGTCATGCTGATAATGGCATTGTCAGCGCTAAACATATTCGTCGCCATGTCGAAACTGTGCAGAAGGGTGCATAGGTCCTTGATCTGAGATCACTCCATCAGGGTGATCTGCCCCACCTCTGCATCTCGTTGGCCCAGGCTATACATCATGACGTATTGCACCAGGGCTCGGCGGTGCTGCCACAGTCGCTGTAACATGTGGAGAGTTGAATTCTAGCGTGTCGCCACATCGCATTTCAGGCGATGAACCGGCAGGCCGAAAGACTTCTGGAGCGATGCAAGTCGCTCAGCTGTGGCGCTTGAACGGCGGAAGTGAGCAGACAGTTTTCGTGCCCTGTTCAGAAGGCCATCTAGGCCGGGATAGTGTGTTAAAAATTGCTGGACGACAAGGTTCAACACGTGAGCCATACAAGGTACGTGTGTCACCTTGCCCAGACAAAGGGCCGCATCCAGGTTTGCAGCATTGTTGCACATGGCCTTACCAGGCTGCAGGTTGAGTGGAGACAACCATTTATTAAACTCGGACCGCAGAGCTGACCACAACTCCTCAGCTATGTGACTCCTATTACCAAGACATGTCAAGTTAAAGACCGCCTGATGCCGTTGCGCTCTGCTGCCAGCATAGTAATGAGGCGTGCATGATTCCTTCTGCACAGTGAGAACGCTGGTGGCCTAACCAGGCAGGTTTGGGGCGGAGGTGGAGGACCCAGATGAGGTGGAGGAGGCAGAAGCAGTGGCGGAACTTGGACAGACAGAGGATTGACACACAAGTCGTGGGGACGGCAAGACTTGTGCAGCAGACCCTTCACCATCTATCACCATAGTTACCCAGTGCCCAGTCAGCGACATGTAACATCCCTGTCCATGCTTACTGGTCCAAGTATCGGTGGTGAAATACACCCGTTCACACACAGAGTTTCTCAAGGAAGCGGTGATGTTGTGTGCGACATGCTGGTGTAGCGCGGGCACACCTTTCTTAGAGAAGTAGTGGCGACTAGGCATCTGGTACTGGGGCACAGCGACAGACATAAGGTCTCTAAAATCCTGTGTGTCCACCAGGCGGAAAGGCAGCATTTCGGTAGCCAAGAGCTTACAGAGGGATAGAGTCAACCTCTTAGCTTTGTCATGGGTCGCAGGAAGTGGCCTTTTATTTGACCACATCTGAGGGACAGAGATCTGGCTGCTGTGTGTAGACGGTGTTGAGTAGGGTGTCCCTGGAAAAATGCAGGTTTGTGAGGAAAGTGCAGGCGGAGACATGATGTTGCCTTCATCCAACGTTGGTGCTATCGATGTCTGAGAGAGCTGTACACACTCACTTGTTTCCCCTTCCAAACCAACTGACGACCTACCAAGCAAAGTGCCTGTTGCGGTTACAGTGGTGGAAGTTGTGCGTGGAAAAACAGGTGTGACAGCTGTCCCCACAGTCCTAGAAGATGAAGAGCGCGCGGATGCACTGGAAGGGGCAGGCGGTGGATGGTTCGCTCCGCTAGGCCGCATTGCAGCAAGGTGAGCTTCCCACCGGGACATATGATATTTATTCATGTGACGATTCATGGAAGAAGTTGTCAAACTGCTGAGGTTTTGACCTCTACTAATAGAACCATGACAAATTTTACAGATCACATAATTTGGGCGATCTTTTGCTATGTCAAAAAAGGACCAGGCTAGGCAAGGCTTAGAGGGCATGCGACCTGTTGATCCACCCCGACTAGTGCTCAGAGGCAGAGTGGTGGCTTAAGATGCAGTTGTAGACGTGCTACCAGTACTCCGACTCTGTCCAGGAAGGCGCAAGGTAACTTCGTCATCAGTTGCATCCTCCTCCACCACCTCTGTTGACCTCCTCGAGTGCCTGACTGTGGGTTGACAGTAGGTGGGATCTAGAACTTCATCATCAATTGTTGTGTTTGCACTCCCCTCCCCCTCAGACCGAGCCTCTTCTTGCCCTGACCGAATATTTAAGTTGTCATCCCAATCGGGTATCTGCGTCTCATCTTCATCAGTATGTTCCTCATTGTCTATAACCACAGGTGTTACAGTTTGTGACAAAGGGTCAACATTTGGCTCAGAAACTTGGTCCTCACGGCCTGAATAAGAGTCACAAAGGTTCTGGGCATCACTGCAGACCATTTCATGTTTTGTACTCACTGTAGCTTGGGAGCAGACCTCTGATTCCCAGGCTATAGTGTGACTGAACAGCTCTGCAGACTCAGCCATCTCAGTTCCACCATACTGTGCAGGGCTGATGGAGACTTCAGAGCTGGGAGAAAGCAAGTTTGATTGGGATGACAACTCAGAGGACTGCTGTTTTTTGGATGCGGTACTTGAAGTGGCTGAGAGGGCACTTGTTGGACTACTTGAGATCCATTCAAGCATTTTGCTTTTTTGGCCATCATCTAGCTTTGTTCCTGTTGTTCGTGTCCGTAAAAAAGGGAGCACATCAGATTGTCCAATGTAAATAGTAGACATCTTACTTTTGCTGGTAGATGGTCTATCTTCAGCAGATGATAATGGAGCTTTGCCACCTTCCCCACGGACAAACCCTTTTTTTCCTTTTCCACCACGCCTCTTCCCCTTTCCAGCAGCATCTGTCATTTTGCCACTCATGTTGATTGCGACAAGATTGTGCACTGAAAATGTGGTAGTAAAAATTGAGAGGTGGTGTAGATTGCAGCGGTGGTCTAGCTTTATTAACAGCAGAATAATAAAGAATAAATATCCCTGACAATGCAACTACGGCACTTAACCTGGCAGCATAAATTGCTAGTATAATGGCTTAGTTATAATGAGTTGGAGTGTGCAATGCAGGCAGACGTGCTGCAAATGTCTTTGCACTAGTGTGACTAGACAAAAGTCTAATAGCCACGTTTAGGATGCCACTAGGTACACTGAGTGTTTGCTAGTATAATGGCTTAGTTATAATGAGTTGGAGTGTGCAATGCAGGCAGACGTGCTGCAAATGTCTTTGCACTAGTGTGACTAGACAAAAGTCCAATAGCCACGTTTAGGATGCCACTAGGTACACTGAGTGTTTGCTAGTATAATGGCTTAGTTATAATGAGTTGGAGTGTGCAATGCAGGCAGACGTGCTGCAAATGTCTTTGCACTAGTGTGACTAGACAAAAGTCCAATAGCCACGTTTAGGATGCCACTAGGTACACTGAGTGTTTGCTAGTGTAATGGCTTAGTTATAATGAGTTGGAGTGTGCAATGCAGGCAGACGTGCTGCAAATGTCTTTGCAATAGTGTGACTAGACAAAAGTCCAATAGCCACGTTTAGGATGCCACTAGGTACACTGAGTGTTTGCTAGTATAATGGCTTAGTTATAATGAGTTGGAGTGCGCAATGCAGGCAGACGTGCTGCAAATGTCTTTGCACTAGTGTGACTAGACAAAAGTCCAATAGCCACGTTTAGGATGCCACTAGGTACACTGAGTGTTTGCTAGTATAATGGCTTAGTTATAATGAGTTGGAGTGTGCAATGCAGGCAGACGTGCTGCAAATGTCTTTGCACTAGTGTGACTAGACAAAAGTCCAATAGCCACGTTTAGGATGCCACTAGGTACACTGAGTGTTTGCTAGTATAATGGGTTAGTTATAATGAGTTGGAGTGTGCAATACAGGCAGACGTGCTGCAAATGTCTTTGCACTAGTGTGACTAGACAAAAGTCCAATAGCCACGTTTAGGATGCCACTAGGTACACTGAGTGTTTGCTAGTATAATGGCTTAGTTATAATGAGTTGGAGTGTGCAATGCAGGCAGACGTGCTGCAAATGTCTTTGCACTAGTGTGACTAGACAAAAGTCCAATAGCCACGTTTAGGATGTCACTAGGTACACTGAGTGTTTGCTAGTGTAATGGCTTAGTTATAATGAGTTGGAGTGTGCAATGCAGGCAGACGTGCTGCAAATGTCTTTGCACTAGTGTGACTAGACAAAAGTCGAATAGCCACGTTTAGGATGCCACTAGGTACACTGAGTGTTTGCTAGTATAATGGCTTAGTTATAATGAGTTGGAGTGTGCAATGCAGGCAGACGTGCTGCAAATGTCTTTGCACTAGTGTGACTAGACAAAAGTCCAATAGCCACGTTTAGGATGCCACTAGGTACACTGAGTGTTTGCTAGTATAATGGCTTAGTTATAATGAGTTGGAGTGTGCAATGCAGGCAGACGTGCTGCAAATATCTTTGCACTAGTGGGACTAGACAAAAGTCCAATAGCCACGTTTAGGATGCCACTAGGTACACTGAGTGTTTGCTAGTATAATGGCTTAGTTATAATGAGTTGGAGTGTGCAGAGGACATTAGGGTACAGTGCCAGGGTTGTGGGGCTCTGGGTAGAGGAAAGGAAGCCTGCCTTTCTATTCCCTCCTAATGGGGAAATGCAGCGACAAAATCCCTGACCTTAGCTACACAGACGCTGTCTCTGTTTTCAGGACTTATCACCTATGGCTCTGACCCTGCCGGTACGAGCCCTTAAAAGGACTTATAGAAAGTGCTATCCCTAAGCTGTCCAGCGCTGTGTATGGAGCGCATACAGCTGTATCGGCGATAGGACAAAGGACGGAGCTGCGCCAGTGATGTCTGTCACCAAGGACGCAGAAGAGATAATGGCGTCCGGACGGGCAGATACTCGTTTTTATAATGCAGGGACATGTGACATGGACATCCTATCACACATGCCGTTGCTTCTCTGGCTAAAAGTCCACTTAGCTGTGTGTGTGTCTGGGATTGGCTGACATGCTGGCCCGCCCCACAAGACGCACGCGCTTAGGGAAGGAAGACAAGGAAAAAAAAAAAAATCTGAAGGCGCTGTTCACGCACACTATACACTGAAATTTCATAATAGTGTGAGCCACAGAGTGACTTACACTATTACAGCGGAAAGCCAGCTAGGAATTAGCTGTTTTTTTGCTGCTAGAACCATTATCGAACGTTTCTAGAACTATCGAGCTTTTGCAAAAAGCTCGAGTTCTAGTTCGATCTAGAACAGGCCCCAAAATCACTCGAGCCTAGAACTGGAGAACCTCGAACCTAGAACCGCGCTCAACTCTAGTGTTGAACCTTGTTGTCCAGCAATTTTTAAGTTAAAGCAAGGATTAAAATGTAACTTTTAATATCAATAATCTAAAATCATGATAGAACAAAGTGCAAAGTGCAGTGCAGTGCATGAATAAATAACAATAAATAGATAGATCTCACACAGTTCTTCTCTTGAGGAGATCAGACACCACCGGAAAAATCAAAGGCAGAAGCGGGCCAAATTGAACATGAGGGGGAGGAGACCAGTACCAAAGTTCCTTACCCCTGTCGTGCCCCTGCAAAAAAAGCTTCCGCCCTTACAAGGGCAGCACCCAAGTCAGGAATGCTAACCCGATGAAAATGCACACCCTCCCAACGCATTTCCCTCTCTGTGTAGTAAGAGAGTTCATCAGAGAAGAAAATATTCAAGTAAAGCCTGCAATGGCAGGACAATACCACACAAAGCACGTTAGTGGTACAAGTGTGTATGCTAATGGCCAGTGGGACGCTGTGTGCAGGAAGTTTAATACTGGTCCCCTCCCCTTCATATGTTCAATTTGGCCCGCTGCTGCCTTGGATTTTTCCGGTGGTGTCTGATCTCCTCAGGAGAAGAATTGGGTGAGATTATCTATTTATTGTTTTTTTTTCATGCACTGCACTGCACTTTGCACTTTGTTCTATCATGATTTTAGATTACTGATATTAAAAGTTACATTTTAATCCTTGCTTTAACTGAGATTCCAATCAGGATTTGGGCTGCACTGTTTTGCCATTGCGGCAGAATTGCTTTTCCAGCAATTTTTAACCCAAAATCCTGGCCTAGATGGGCTTCTGCACAGGGCACGGTCACTCTCTGCTAAAATCCGCCGTTCAACCGGCGCAGCTGACGGACTTGCATCGCTCCAGAAGTCTTGCGGCCTGCCGGTTCACCGCCTTAAATGCGATGTGGCGACACACTGGAATTCGACTCTCCATGTTGCAGTGACTGTGGCGGCACCGCCGAACCCTGGTGCAATACGTTATGACGTATAGCCTGGGCCAACGAGATGCAGAGGTGGGGAAGATCACGCTGATGGAGTGGTCTCAAATCAAGGACCTATGCACCCTTCTGCACAGTTTCGACATGGCAATGAATATGTTTATCACTGACAATGTCATTATCAGCATGACAATTCCAGTCATTTACATGCTGAATCATACTCTAAACACTATTTGGAGTCAGGGGGTGGGACAAGAGGAAGGGGAGGAAGTACAGGAGGACTCATATGCGGAAGGGATACCAAGATCTACAAGGTCCAGACAATCAGCATCACCAAGGCGGCAGGCATGGGATGGTGGGGAAGATGGATTAACAAAGGCGCATAGTAGCAGCCAAACTGTTGAGGAAGGTGTATGAGACCAGGAAGAAATGGAGGACGAACTGTCGATGGGCATTGAAGACTCAGCAGATGAGGGAGACCTTGGTCAAATTTCGGTTGAAAGTGGTTGGGGGGAGCTGTCACAGGAAGGAAGCACGGTTATCACCCCGCCGCCACACACACAGCAAGGACTTGGTCCACATGGATGTGCAAGACATATGAGCGCCTTCTTGCTGCACTACCTACAACATGACACTCGGATTGTCCGAGTTAGAAGTAATGATGACTACTGGGTTGCCACACTATTAGATCCCCGGTACAAGTCCAAATTTGGTGACATAATTTCAGCCATAGAAAGGGACGCACGTATGCAGGAGTATCAGCAGAAGCTGTTACTCAATCTTAGCTCGGCTTTTCCACCAAACACCAGTGGTGCACGGAGTGAATCTCCCAGTTGTAACTTGCCAAGCATGGGACTGTCTTGCCATCATCAGTCAAACCGTACCAACAACACCATATCTGGTGCTGGTAACAGCAATTTTATGGAATCGTTTCATAATTTTTTTAGACCATCCAATGCAAGGCAACAAGAGACAAGAAGTCTGCCACATACTCCAAACAAAGAGCCTCATGGTTATAACTTAGAGTCTCATTTTGGGCAGCACCGGACAAGGTATGGCATTAACCCTCCAGTGTGACCCCGAGACAGCACACTCCAGAAACAATCTGAATAAACAAGAGCACTAGGAGTATTATTTGCAAAAGTAGAAATTTATTATAAGTATCAATAAATAGCAACAAAGTAAACAAAGGACATTTAGCAAGCAAGATGAAGGGAAATAAATACCTGGGTCCCATAGACCACACTGTAAAAAACCCTAGTACATACATGGTTGCCGAGCCAAACAGTGATATGCAGGATATTCACATAGTCTCACCGACTAAAAAAGTGGCGGCAGACCTACGTTCTCATGGTAGTGTTTACAGGGCAACCAGGGGTGCTTACCTAAATACAATGGTGGTTTAGGGGAGCCAGGCCAGACCAGGGGGAACCTCCAGGTTGAGAACGTAGGTCTGCCGCCACTTTTTTAGTCGGTGAGACTATGTGAATATCCTGCATATCACTGTTTGGCTCGGCAACCATGTATGTACTAGTATGGGGGCATTGATAAAATTAGGCTTGACTCACAGGACTTATTATTTTACTATTGGGATCTATGTGATCTAGTACTCTATATAACTGTATTTTGATCACCTGTGAATCAGCCTGATTTAGTCCCTAGATATTGATCCCACAAAGGGTTTTTTACAGTGTGGTCTATGGGACCCAGGTATTTATTTCCCTTCATCTTGCTTGCTAAATGTCCTTTGTCTACTTTGTTGCTATTTATTGATACTTATAATAAATTTCTAAGTCTGCCACATAGTCTACGGCTGGAGAGTATGATACAGGAGTATCTCCAAATGAACATCAATGCCATGACTTTGCAACTGGAGCCTTGCTCATTTTGGGCTTCCAAACTTGAAAAATGGCCGGATCTCGCCACTTACGCCTTGGAGATCTTGTCGTGTCCCGCAGCTAGCGTTGTCTCGGAACGTGTCTTCAGTGCTGCTGGGTGTGTGCTGACAGATAAGTGCACGCGTCTGTCCAGTGACAATGTGGACAGACTAAGGTTCATCAAGATGAACAAGTCATGGATCCACAAGGACTTTACTACCCCTGTGTCATCCTGGGGAGAGTAAAGGCTGTTGTATTTTGGAATGTGCTTGATGCAAATCAACCTGTCAAGTTTGCAACTAAGGCACAAGTGATGCCACTGAAGTGTGTGATGCCCACTTTTTGGAAAAAAGGGAGACTCTGCTTTGAGTCCCCTTGCTGTGTTTTTAAAAATGATCCAAGATGAACAAGTCATAGTTTAGCAAGGACTTTGCTACCCCTGTGTCATCCTGGGGACAGTTAAGGTTGGCATATTTTGTAATGTGCTTGATGCAAATCAACCTGTCAAGTTTGCAACTGGGGCACAAGTGATGCCACTGAAGTGGTGTCTGTGGCCCAATCTTTGGAAAAAAGGGAGACTCTGCTTGGAGTCTCCTTGCTGTGTTTTACATGATTTTAGAAGGGCATGACATGCCTATATTTGTGTCTCCTCCTCTTTTTACTCGTCCAGCTCTTTTGTTTTTGCATGAGTATATGTCCTTGTCACATTCCCATGTGTTTGGGGTGTCTTGGGAGTTGTTTGTCACGTTTTGGACACCTTCGAAGGTATTTTCTATGTGTTTATATGTGTTTGTGTTTGCCTGCCATTGTTTTCAATGGGGTTCGAGTTGGTTCAGCGAACCTGTCCTCCGTTCGACGAACCGAACCGAACTCAAACTCTAGGTGGGTCGCTCATCTCTAGTTATCACTTATCCTTAGGCCACGTTCACACTTTCAGTATTTGGTCAGTATCTTACATCAGTATTTGTAGCCAAATCCAGGAGTGGGTGAAAAATACAGAAGTGGTGCCCATGTTTCCATTACACTTTTCCTCTCATTGTTCCACTCCTGGTTTTGGCTACAAATTCTTACCAAATACTGAACGTGTGCACGTGGCCTTAGAAGAGGCGATTACTTGTTTTCACCAGACAACCTCTGTAGGTGCATATGTGCTACAGTGTACCGGTAATAGTCACAGGACAGGGAGGGGTTAAACAGTCAAGTATTTAATCTCTATTGGAAATAAAGAAAGTTCCCTATTTTGATATCCGAGAGAAAAAGTGAGCTCCATGGACAACACAATCCACTATACCAAGACCAATAATATAACATACAAGGGAAAAATACTGCTACACTGTGACCAGATAACATATTACCACCACATAGTCACCGAATACACCCACATACAAGGGAGAAATACAGCCACACCATGACCAGACCACATAGTGACCGAATAATACCACCTAGAAAAGGAAGAAATACCGCCACACTGTGACCAGACCACATGGTGACCAAATACCACATACAAGTAAGAAATACTACCATACAATGACCAGACCACATAATAACACAACATAGTGACCGAAAACAACCACATACAAGGGTCAAATACCAGCACGCCATGACCATGATCATGAATAAAAACCACAATGCTAATAACACTAATATTACCATTAGTGCCATTACACACAGAAGCTCTGTGTATAGTGTCAGTGTACAGGTAATACAGTGATCACCGGTGACATTATACACAGGAATTCGGTATATAGTGTACAGATAATACAGTAATCACTGGTGACCTTATAGACAGGAGATCTGTATATAGGTAATACAGTGATCACCAGTGACATTATACACAGGAGTTCTGTATATAGTGTATAGTGTGTGTGTGTGTACTGTACATGTAATACACTGACTTACCAGTGACGTTTCTAAGTTGAAATGATTCACCTTCGCTTTTCCTCTCCATCTGGCGCTGACCGCCATAATTTCTTCCAGCCAGGACACGCCTCTGCAGAAAATTACACACAGTCACCTATAACTGATCACTCCCAGGGCACATCCCACACGGTTTCCCCAATTTCTACACTACATCAGACTTTTGTTCCAACCCATGGAAGATAGTATCCTAAAAATTAAATTATATTACGGCAGTAATAATTTCTCCTAATTTTCCCCTACAGTAATTATCTCCACAATTTGCCACCATAAACTAATAATGTCTGGCCCCCTGTATTTAATAATGTCTGCCATCCTAGCCCCCTGTATTTAATAATGTCTCCAATCCTAACCCCCTTTATTTAATAATGTCTACCTTCCTGGCCCCTGTATTTAATAATGTATCCCATTCTAGGCCCCTATGTTCCTCCATCCCAGGACCCCAAACTTCCCTATCCTGGGCTCCTATGTTCCTCCATCCCAGGCCTCTAAACTCCCCCCTCCTGGGCTCCTATATCCACTACTCTGTCCATTCACAGAGGGAGGAACAAAAAGACTCTTCTCACCTCCCTGCGCTCCCTCCTTCCATTCTGCGGCTTCATATCCCGTGTGGTCAAATGCCACCCCACCCATCTGAGGCCATACGATGACATCAGAGCACGGCGCATAGCAGCAATGTTTAAAGATGTGATGTAGGCCATGCATGCATAGGCACATGCATGCAGACAGGCACATATATGAAGATACACTGACATGCAAACGTATGTAGACACACACAAACATGCACACACATGCTTACATATGTGGAGCCCCGCATTACCTTCTGATGCCAGATGCCACAGGGTCTCCACGGGCTTGGTATTCTTCAGGTCACAAGTAGGTTAACTTCAATGGGGGATTCGTGCGCCACTCTTGGTATTTGCAGTCAAGGGTGCCCGCCACTGCAGTAGGGGGGACGCCTGGGGCTGATGTTGTAGCCTACCGAGAGTGAGGCTGGCTCCAGGGCCCGGTGTAAGTGTGTAGTACCACAGGTAGCAGAAGAACTCACACACAAAATGGCAATGTCTTTCAGGGTTTTTAATCACTTTCAGGTGCCAGGGGTGAGTTACCCGGGCGATGCTATGGTGGACCAGGAGAAACCAGGTTTCCCTTTGGCTGATGTAGGGGTAACTGCTGACTCGCCTTCCTAGCCCTTCTTGTTTTGAGGTGACCCCGACGAAGTCTTGCTGCGATCACCCAGGGAAGTCGCATACGCCGTTCTCCCCTTTCTGGCCCGTTTGCGGGCAGCGTGGACCAAGTAATTCTGGCTGCTTGCCTTCTGTCACTTATGGGCCTCCTCGTTGCTGCTGTAGCTGCAGACTCTGTAGGTTGATGAGGCACATAAAGGGCCCTCACCAGCAGGTTTGGCAGGCCAACTGAATGGGCCCCTGCTCTGGGGACTAGAGTTGAGCGCGGTTCGCGGTTCGAGGTTCTCCAGTTCGCGGCTCGAGTGATTTTGGGGGCTGTTCTAGATCGAACTAGAACTCGAGCTTTTTGCTAAAGCTCGATAGTTCTAGATACGTTCGAGAACGGTTCTAGCAGCAAAAAGACAAGCTAATTACTAGCTGGCTTTCCGCTGTAATAGTGTAAGTCACTCTGTGACTCACACTATTATGAAATTTCAGTGTATAGTGTGCGGGAACAGCGCATTCAGATCACTGCTGTTTGGATAAAGGCGATCGCCATTTTTTATTTTTTTTTCCTTGTCTTCCTTCCCTAAGCGCACGCATGTAGTGGGGCGGGCCAGCATGTCAGCCAATCCCAGACACACACACAGCTAAGTGGACTTTTAGCCAGAGAAGCAACGGCATGTGTGATAGGATGTCCATGTCACATGTCCCTGCATTATAAAAACGAGTATCTGCCCATCCGGATGCCATTATCTCTTCTGCGTCTGGGTGTCAGTCACCGCTGGCGTAGGTCCTGTCTCCGATACTGCTGTGTACGCTCTATACACAGCGCTATACAGAATAGGGATAGAAGTTTCTTTCAGCCCTTGTAAGGGCTAATACCGGCAGGGTCAGTGCCATAGGTGACAGTCAGGGCCGTGAAAACAGATTTTAACAGCTACACAAGATGACAGCGTCTGTGTAGCTAAGGTCAGGGATTTCCTCGCTGCATTTCCCCATTAGGAGGGATAGAAAGGGAGGCTTCCTTTCCTCTACCCAGACCCACAACCCTGCCACTGTACCCTCCTGCCCTTTGCACACTCAAACTCATTGTTACTAAGCCATTATACTAGCAAACACTGAGGAAACTTAGTGGCATCCTAAACGTGGCTGTTGGACTTTTGTATTGTCCCACTACTGCAAAGATATTTGCAGCACGTCTGCCTGCATTGCACACTCAAACTCATTGTTACTAAGCCATTATACTAGCAAACACTGAGGAAACTTAGTGGCATCCTAAACGTGGCTGTTGGACTTCTGTATTGTCCCACTAGTGCAAAGATATTTGCAGCACGTCTGCCTGCATTGCACACTCAAACTCATTGTTACTAAGCCATTATACTAGCAAACTATGCTGCCAGTTTAAGGGCCGTAGTTGCATTGTCAGGGATAATTATTGTTGTTTATTCTGTTGTTAATAAAGAGAGAGGGGAGCCAGTACGATCTGAAAATGGCATGCATCATATAAAAATTGCAAATTCACAGATTTATTCCAACTGTACTGTAATATAAATGAGATTTTTAGCAAATAATTGATCAATTCTTTGAGCCACCCCTGCCAACGTCACGGCAAATCTCAATAGGGGGGTCCTACACTATATTCTGTATTTCATGTGCCATGCGGCCTCCTAGATAAAGTTAAAAGCAGAACCATAATGGAGAACACATACCTGAAACCTGTATATATAACCGCTTCTATGTTGCAAAAGAGGCAATTGTGGATAGAGGCCAGCCCAGGTCCCAGCATGTGGAGCAAGCTCTACACATACCAGGACTATATCAGAACTGAACCTCCCAGTGCCAGACAGCAACCATTGATAAAGGCGGACCAGATCCAAGTACGGTGCTTAATTAGCAATGCCTGTGGAAAGGGTGAGGCAACTGGATGTGAACAGCTACCAACAGGAGGAATATATTGCAAACCAAGATCAGGCGTGCATAGCATGGTGGTGACCAGCCACCAGACATTTGTAGCATAACTACAACCAAACAGAGAGAGAGGGGAGCCAGCATGATCTGAAAATGGCATGCATCATATAAAAAGTGCAAATTCACAGATTTATTCCAACTATACTGTAATATAAATGAGATTTTTAGCAAATAATTGATCAATTCTTTGAGCCACCCCTGCCAACGTCACGGCAAATCTCAATAGGGGGGTCCTACACTATATTCTGTATTTCATGTGCCATGCGGCCTCCTAGATAAAGTTAAAAGCAGAACCATAATGGAGCACACATACCTGAAACCTGTATATATAACCGCTTCTATGTTGCAAAAGAGGCAATTGTGGATAGAGGCCAGCCCAGGTCCCAGCATGTGGAGCAAGCTCTACACATACCAGGACTATATCAGAACTGACCCTCCCAGTGCCCGACAGCAACCATTGATAAAGGCGAACCAGATCCAAGTATGGTGCTTAATTAGCAATGCCTGTGGAAAGGGTGAGGTAACTGGATGTGAACAGCTACCAACAGGAGGAATATATTGCAAACCAAGATCAGGCGTGCATAGCATGGTGGTGACCAGCCACCAGACATTTGTAGCATAACTACAACCAAACAGAGAGAGAGGGGAGCCATCACGATCTGAAAATGGCATGCATCATATAAAAAGTGCAAATTCACAGATTTATTCCAACTGTACTGTAATATAAATGAGATTTTTAGCAAATAATTGATCAATTATAGTACAGTTGGAATATATCTGTGAATTTTCACTTTTTATATGATGCATGCCAATTTCAGATTGTGCTGGCTCCTTTTTCTCTGTTATGACTGTAGTTATGCTACAATTTCTGGTGACTGACCATCACCATACCATGCAAGCCTGATTTTGGTTTGCAATGTATTCCTTCTGTTGGTAGCTGTTCAGATTCAGTTACCTCACCCCTTTCCACAGGCAATGCTAATTAAGCACCATTCTTGGATCTGGTCCGCCTTTATCAGTGGTTGCTGTCTGGCACTGGGAGGGTCAGTTCTAATATAGTCCTGATATGTGTAGAGCTTGCTCCACATGCTGGGACCTGGGCTGGTCTCTATCCACAATTGCCTTTTTTGCAACATGTTAGCGGCTATATACAGGTTACAGGTATGTGTGCCCCATTATGGTTCTGCTTTTAACTTTAGGAGGCCGCATGGCACATGAAATACGTAATATAGGTTAGGACCCCCCTATTGAGACTTGCCGTGACGTTGGCAGGGGTGGCTCAAAGAATTGATCAATTATTTGCTAAAAATCTCATTTTTTTTTTTTTTATGATAGTACAGTTGGAATAAATCTGTGAATTTTCACTTTTTATATGATCAATGCCAATTTCAGATCGTGCTGGCTCCTTTTTGTTGTTAATAAAGCTAGGCCACCGCTGAAATCCACACCACCTCTCAAATTTTACTACCACATTTTAAGTGCACAATCTTGTCGCAATCAAAATGAGTGGCAAAATGACAGATGCTGGTGGAAAGGGGAAGAGGCGTGTTGGAAAAGGAAAAAAAGGGTTTGTCCGTGGGGAAGGTGGCAAAGCTCCATTAATATCTGCTGAAGATAGACCATCTTCCAGCAAAAGTAAAATGTCTACTACTAACCGTGGACAATCCGATGTGCTCCCTTTTTTACGGACACAAACAACTGGAAGAAAGGTAGATGATGGCCAAAAAAGGAAAATGCTTGAATGGATCTCAAGTGGTCCAACAAGTGCCCTCTCCGCCACCTCAACTACCGCATCCAAAAAACACCAGTCCTCTGAGTTGTCATCCCAATCAAACCTGCTTTCTCCCAGCTCTGAAGTCTCCATCAGCCCTGCACAGTATGGTGGAACTGAGATGGCTGAGTCTGCAGAGCTGTTCAGTCACACTATAGCCTGGGAATCAGAAGTCTGCTCCCAAGCTACAGTGAGTACAGACCAGGAAATGGTCTGTAGTGATGCCCAGAACCTTTGTGACTCTGATTCAGGCCGTGAGGACCAAGTTTCTGAGCATAATGTTGACCCTTTTTCACAAACTGTAACACCTGTTGTTATAGACATTGAGGAACATACTGATGACGATGAGACGCAGATACCAGATTGGGATGACAACTTAAATATTCGGTCAGGGCAAGAAGAGGCTCGGTCTGAGGGTGAGGGGAGTGCAAACACAACAATTGATGAGGAAGTTCTAGATCCCACTTACTGTCAACCCACAGTCAGGCACTCGAGGAGGTCAACAGAGGCGGTGGAGGAGGATGAAACCGACGACAAAGTTACCTTGCGCCTTCCTGGACAGAGTCGGAGCACTGGTAGCACGTCTACAACTGCATCCTCAGCCACCACTCAGCCTCTGAGTACTAGTCGGGGGGGCTCAGCAGGTCGCATGCCCTCTAAGCCTTGCCTAGCCTGGTCCTTTTTTGACATAGCAAAACATCGCCCAAATTATGTGATCTGTAAAATTTGTCATGATTCTGTTAGTAGAGGGCAAAACCTCAGCAGTTTGACAACTTCTTCCATGAATCGTCACATGAATAAATATTATATGTCCCAGTGGGAAGCTCACTGTGCTGCAATGCGGCCTAGCGGAGCGAACCATCCACGGCCTGCCCCTTCCAGTGCATCCGCGCGCTCTTCATCTTCTAGGACTGTGGGGACAGCTGTCACACCTGGTTTTCCACGCACAACTTCCACCACTGTAACCGCAACAGGCAGTTTGCTTGGTAGGTCGTCAGTTGGTTTGGAAAGGGAAACAAGTACGTGTGTACAGCTCTCTCAGACATCTATAGCACTAACGTTGGATGAAGGCAACATCATGTCTATGCCTGCACTTTCCTCACAAAGCTGCAATTTTCCAGGGACACCCTACTCAACACCGTCTACACACAGCAGCCAGATCTCTGTCCCTCAGATGTGGACAAATAAAAGGCCATTTCCTGCGACCCATGACAAAGCTAAGAGGTTGACTTTATCCCTCTGTAAGCTCTTGGCTACCGAAATGCTGCCTTTCCGCCTGGTGGACACACAGGAATTTAGAGATCTTATGTCTGTCGCTGTGCCCCAGTACCAGATGCCCAGTCGCCACTACTTCTCTAAGAAAGGTGTGCCCGCGCTACACCAGCATGTCGCACACAACATCACCGCTTCCTTGAGAAACTCTGTGTGTCAACGGGTGCATTTTACCACCGATATTTGGACCAGTAAGCATGGACAGGGACGTTACATGTCGCTGACTGGGCACTGGGTAACTATGGTGATAGATGGTGAAGGGTCTGCTGCACAAGTCTTGCCGTCCCCACGACTTGTGTGTCAATCCTCTGTCTGTCCAAGTTCCGCCACTGCTTCTGCCTCCTCCACCTCATCTGGGTCCTCCACCTCCGCCCCAAGCCTGCCTGGTCAGGCCACCAGCGTTCTCACTGCGCAGAAGGAATCACGAACCCCTCATTACTATGCTGGCAGCAGAGCACAACGGCATCAGGCGGTCTTTAGCTTGACATGTCTTGGAAATAGGAGTCACACAGCGGCTGAGTTGTGGGCAGCTCTGGAGACTGAGTTTAATAAATGGTTGTCTCCACTCAACCTGCAGCCTGGTAAGGCCGTGTGCGACAATGCTGCAAACCTGGGTGCGGCCCTTCGCCTGGGCAAGGTGACACACGTGCCTTGCATGGCTCACGTGTTGCACCTTGTTGTCCAGCAATTTTTAACACACTATCCCGGCCTATATGGCCTTCTGACCAGGGCACAAAAACTGTCTGCTCACTTCCGCCGTTCAACCGCCGCAGCTGAGCGACTTGCATTGCTCCAGAAGTCTTTCGGCCTGCCGGTTCATCGCCTGAAATGCGATGTGGCGACACGCTGGAATTCGACTCTGCACATTTTACAGCGACTGTGGCAGCAGCGCTGAGCCCTGGTGCAATACGTCATGATGTATAGCCTGGGCCAACGAGATGCAGAGGTGGGGAAGATCACCCTGATGGAGTGGTCTCAAATCAAGGACCTATGCACCCTTCTGCACAGTTTCGACATGGTGACGAATATGTTTAGCGCTGACAATGCCATTATTAGCATGTTAATTCCAGTCATTTACATACTGGAGCACATGCTAAACACTATTCGGAGTCAGGGGGTGGGACAACAGGAAGGGGAGGAACTACAGGAGGATTCATATGCGCAAGACACAACAACATCACCAAGGTCCAGACGTTCATCATCACCAACGCGGCAGGCATGGGACCATGGGGGACAGGGATCAACAAGGGCGTATGGTAGCAGGCGAAATGTTGAGGAAGGTGCAGGAGAACATGAAGAAATAAAGGATGAACTGTCCATGGACATGGAAGACTCAGCGGATAAGGGAGACCTTGGTCAAATTTCAGTTGAAAGAGGTTGGGGGGAGATGTCAGAGGAAGAAAGAACGGTTAGCACCTCTATGCCACAAACACAGCGTGGACTTGGTCCGCATGGCTGTGCAAGACACATGAGCGCCTTCTTGCTGCACTACCTCCAACATGACCCTCGTATTGTCAAAATTAGAAGTGATGGTGACTACTGGCTTGCCACACTATTAGATCCCCGGTACAAGTCCAAATTTTGCGACATAATTCCAGCCATAGAAAGGGACGCACGTATGCAGGAGTATCAGCAGAAGCTGTTACTCGATCTTAGCTCGGCTTTTCCACCAAACAACCGTGTAGGTGCAGGGAGTGAATCTCCCAGTTGTAACTTGACAAACATGGGACGGTCTCGTCATCTTCAACAGTCTACCCGTACCAGTAGCACCGTATCTGGTGCTGGTAACAGCAATTTTATTGAATCTTTTTTTTTAGACCGTCCTTTGCAAGGCCACCAGAGACAACAAGTCTGACACATAGTCAACGGCTGGAGAGGATGATACAGGAGTATCTCCAAATGAACATCGATGCCATGACTTTGCAAATGGAGCCTTGCTCATTTTGGGCTTCAAATCTTGAAAAATGGCCAGAGCTCTCAACTGACGCCTTGGAGATTTTGTCGTGTCCAGCTGCCAGCGTTGTCTCTGAACGTGTCTTCAGTGCTGCTGGGTGTGTGCTGGCAGATAAGCGCATGCGTCTGTCCAGTGACAATGTGGACAGACTAACTTTCATCAAAATGAACAAGTCATGGATCCACAAGGAATTTACTACCCCTGTGTATCCTGGGGAGAGTAAATGCTTGTGGATTTGGAATGTGCTTGATGCAAATCAAAACATCCTGTTTGCAACTAGGGTACAAGTGCTGACACTGATTGGGTGTGTGTGGGGCCCAATTTTTGGAAAAAAAGGGAGACTCCGGTTGGAGTAACCCTTGCTTGCTGTGTTTTTTAAAAGGAGCCAAGATGAACAAGTCATGGTTCAGCAAAGACTTTGCTACCTACCACGGGTTCGTCCTGGGAACGGTTAAGTATGGCGTATTTTTTAATGTGCTTGATGCAAATCTAGCTGTGAAGTGTACAACTTGGGCACAAGTGCTGCCACTGAAGGGGTGAGTGACTGTGTGGCCCAATTTTTGGAAAAAAGGGAGACTCCGCTTGGAGTAACCCTTGCTTGCTGTGTTTTTTAAAAGGAGCCAAGATGAACAGAGCTGGGATCAAGAAAGACTTAGCTACCTACCCCGGTGTCCTCCTGGGGACAGTTAAGTATGGCGTATTTTTGAATGTGTTAGATGCAAATCTAGCTGTGAAGTGTACAACTGGGGCACAAGTGCTGCCACTGAAGGGGTGGGTGTGTGTGTGTGTGGCCCAATTTTTGGAAAAAAGGGAGAACTCCGCTTGGAGTCACCTTGTGGTGTTTTACATGATTTTAGAAGGGCGTGCCATGCCTTTATCTGTGTCTCCTCCTCTTTTTCCTTGTCCAGCTCTTTTGTTTTCGCATGAGTATATGTCCTTGTCACTTTCCCATGTGTTTGTGTTGTGTTGTGAGTTGTTTGTCACCTTTTGGACACCTTTGAGGGTGTTTTCTAGGTGTTTTTATGTGTTTGTGATTGCCTGCCATTGTCTCCTATGCGGTTCGAGTTCGGTTTGCCGAACTGAACTCGAACGAGACCTCCGTTCGACGAACCGAACTTGAGCCGAACCGCGGCTGGTTCGCTCATCTCTACTGGGGACCTGTTTCCCTGTGCGGGCTGGGTCTACTGACAGTCCCTGTACTCAGCCACCTCTGCACTAGGTGGTTTTCGGGTGGCACTTCTGAGTAGCCCTTCTCCCCCCACCAGCAACCATGAACAGTGTAGTGTCGGTCTAGCTTCTCTGCACTCCACTTCCTTGCTCTCTCAGCTCCACTAGCAGACTGGCTCACCAGTACCTCCCCTATGTGCCTGCCTCTGCACAACTCCTCATTCCCAGTGACACCACCCACTCTAGCTACGAGGCGAGGGCTACGCCCCCTCCCTGGGACTGCCCAGGGTCCCCTCTAGCTGTGCATGTGTTCTAGTTACTAGTGTTTCGTGTGTCCACACCCTAGTCAGCCTCTGGGATTACCTGTGTCATACCGACCCAGCATGGGTGCAGTACTCAGTGGTGCCTGACCAGGTCAGGGGCGCCACACATACATAGACAAACACATAGATAAACAGATATAGAAAGACAGAAAAATGTATGCAGACAGGCACACAGACACATGCATATAAATGCACACAGACAAGAACATTCATGCAGACAAGCACACACAATAATACATACGTAAACACACAGGCATGAACACACAAAGACATGCACATAGAAATGATGACAGGCACACATATTCAGACACAGAAATGTGTACACACATATACGCTTATATACATAGACACACAGACAAGTGTACAGACATGCTGACACACACACAAACAGGCACACTTACACACAGGCAGGCACACAAATATACACACATAGATAAAAAATGACATAAATGCAGACAGGTTCAGGTAGATACATATGCACATATTCACACAGATACGCACATGAACGCAGACATACACACATATATAACCACTCAGATAGACGCATGCACACAGACATGCAAAAGAATACAGCCAGGCATATGCACACACACGGATACACACAAACATATGTAGACATGAAGATGGGCAAACACATGCAAAGACACGCACACATATTTAGACACAGGCACAAGGCTGCACACACTGTATGTGGTGTGTGTATGTGGAGTGCATGTGGTGTGTGTACGTACACACATGCACACAGAACGCAGAAAGGCACATGCACAGACAAGCACAAATACATAGACACACAGGCATACACAGACATATATATATATATATATATATATATGAGACAAAAAAGACCAGTCGCACACTGTGAAAAAACAAAATAAATTCTACCTTATAACATACATGGAGGTATTTAGAATATTATAATGGCTATTGTAATACCAGCCCAGCGCCCCTTCACGGCACCCTCCTTTGCTGGGTCCCACACTACACTGCATCTTCTCTGGGTTTTAAAAATCTACAAGATCAGCTGGTTAACAAAAAGGAGGCTAATGAAGCAGCCAGGAGCTGGGGTGCAAATCCAGCAAACAGAGCACCACTCCCTGTTATATGCATTATATAATAGAAAAAACAGAATGAAACAGTAGTTCCCTTGCTGGTTTCCCACGCTGGTACTAACCTGACTTCAAACCGTACTGGCAGCACCTTTACAATGTGAACAGGTGCGTATCTGGATGGTGTATGAATATGAGACAAAAGATATATATATATATATATATATATATATATATATATATATATATATATATATATATATATATATATATATATATATATATATACAGTTAGGTCCAGAAATATTTGGACAGTGACACAATTTTTGCGAGTTGGGCTCTGCATGCCACCACATTGGATTTGAAATGAAACCTCTACAACAGAATTCAAGTGCAGATTGTAACGTTTAATTTGAAGGTTTGAACAAAAATATCTGATAGAAATTGTAGGAATTGTACACATTTCTTTACAAACACTCCACATTTTAGGAGGTCAAAAGTAATTGGACAAATAAACCAAAAACAAACAAAATATTTTTATTTTCAATATTTTGTTGCGAATCCTTTGGAGGCAATCACTGCCTTAAGTCTGGAACCCATGGACATCACCAGACGCTGGGTTTCCTCCTTCTTAATGCTTTGCCAGGCCTTTACAGCCGCAGCCTTCAGGTCTTGCTTGTTTGTGGGTCTTTCCGTCTTAAATCTGGATTTGAGCAAGTGAAATGCATGCTCAATTGGGTTAAGATCTGGTGATTGACTTGGCCATTGCAGAATGTTCCACTTTTTTGCACTCATGAACTCCTGGGTAGCTTTGGCTGTATGCTTGGGGTCATTGTCCATCTGTACTATGAAGCGCCGTCCGATCAACTTTGCGGCAATTGGCTGAATCTGGGCTGAAAGTATATCCCGGTACACTTCAGAATTCATCCGGCTACTCTTGTCTGCTGTTATGTCATCAATAAACACAAGTGAACCAGTGCCATTGAAAGCCATGCATGCCCATGCCATCACGTTGCCTCCACCATGTTTTACAGAGGATGTGGTGTGCCTTGGATCATGTGCCGTTCCCTTTCTTCTCCAAACTTTTTTCTTCCCATCATTCTGGTACAGGTTGATCTTGGTCTCATCTGTCCATAGAATACTTTTCCAGAACTGAGCTGGCTTCATGAGGTGTTTTTCAGCAAATTTAACTCTGGCCTGTCTATTTTTGGAATTGATGAATGGTTTGCATCTAGCTGTGAACCCTTTGTATTTACTTTAATGGAGTCTTCTCTTTACTGTTGACTTAGAGACAGATACACCTACTTCACTGAGAGTGTTCTGGACTTCAGTTGATGTTGTGAACGGGTTCTTCTTCACCAAAGAAAGTATGTGGCGATCATCCACCACTGTTGTCATCCGTGGACGCCCAGGCCTTTTTGAGTTTCCAAGCTCACCAGTCAATTCCTTTTTTCTCAGAATGTACCCGACTGTTGATTTTGCTACTCCAAGCATGTCTGCTATCTCTCTGATGGATTTTTTCTTTTTTTTCAGCCTCAGGATGTTCTGCTTCACCTCAATTGAGAGTTCCTTAGACCGCATGTTGTCTGGTCACAGCAAGAGCTTCCAAATGCAAAACCACACACCTGTAATCAAACCCCAGACCTTTTAACTACTTCATTGATTACAGGTTAACGAGGGAGACGCCTTCAGAGTTAATTGCAGCCCTTAGAGTCCCTTGTCCAATTACTTTTGGTCCCTTGAAAAAGAGGAGGCTATGCATTACAGAGCTATGATTCCTAAACCCTTTCTCCGATTTGGATGTGAAAACTCTCATATTGCAGCTGGGAGTGTGCACTTTCAGCCCATATTATATATATATAATTGTATTTCTGAACATGTTTTTGTAAATAGCTAAAATAACAAAACTTGTGTCACTGTCCAAATATTTCTGGCCCTGACTGTATATATATATATACACACACTGTACAGACCAAAGTTTGGACACACTTCATCTCTAGAACAACTGTTAAGAGGAGACTTTGTGCAGCAGGCCTTCATGGTAAAAAAGCTGCTAGGAAACCACTGCTAAAGACAGGCAACAAGTTGAAGAGACTTGTTTGGGCTAAAGAACACAAGACACAAGGAATGGACATTAGACCAGTGAAAATCTGTGCTTTGGTCTGATGAGTCTAAATTTGAGATCTTTGGATCCAACCACCGCGTCTTTGTAGAAAAGGTGAACGGATGGACTCTACATGGCTGGTTCCCATCGTGAAGCATGGAGGAGGAGGTGTGATGGTGTGGGGGTGCTTTGCTGGTGACACTGTTGTGGATTTATTAAAAATTGAAGGCATACAGGACCAGCATGCCTACCACAGCATCTTGCAGCAGTGTGCTATTCCATCCAGTTTGCGTTTAGTTGGACCATCATTTATTTTTCAACAGGACAATGACCCCAAACACACCTCCAGGCTGTGTAAGGGCTATTTGACCAAGATGGAGAGTGATTGGGTTCAGGTCTGGTGACTGGAGACCAGGTCATCTGGCGTAGCACCCCATCAAGATGGTTTGGGGTGAGCTGGACCGCAGAGTGAAGGCAAAAGGGCCAACAAGTGCTAAGCATCTCTGGGAACTCCTTCAAGGCTGTTGAAAAACCATTTCCGGTGACTACCTCTTGAAGTTCATCAAGAGAATGCCAAGAGTGTGCAAAGTAGTAATGAGAGCAAAAGGTGGCTACTTTGAAGAACCTAGAATATAAGACATATTTTCATTTGTTTCACACTTTTTTAAGTATTTCATTCCACATGTTGTCATTCATAGCCTTGATGCCAGAGTCCTGAAAATAAAGAAAACTGTTTGAATGAGAAGGTATGTCCAAACTCTTGGTCTGTACTGTATATATATATTATATATATCCATATCTACATCTATATACATATATACATAGCTATATATATATTTTATATATATATATATATATATATATATATATATATATATATATTTTATATGTATGAGAAAAAAAATTACACTGTGAAAAACCAGAATAAATTCTACCTTATACATAAATGGAGGTATTTAGAATATTATAATGGCAATTGTAACACCAGCCCAGCGCCCCTTCACGGCAACCTCCTTTGCTGGGTCCTACACTACACTGCATCTTCTCTGGGTTTTAAAAATCTACAAGATCAGCAGGTGAACAGAAAGGAGGCTAATGAAGCAGCTGTATACTGTATATATATATATATATATATATATATATATATATATATATATATATATATATATATATATATATATATTCATTCAAAAATACAAGCATTACACTTTGCACAGGCTCCATTTTACTTGGGGCCAGATATATATATGAAAGCAGTACAATGTCACATGGTAAGAGTGAGTTGCTAAGCAAGTTTGTTTTGTTTGAAGGACTACAGCATGGCCATTGCACACCTTCTGAGCTGGTGCAGTGAGAGGTACTTTGTTTGAATTTGCACCTATCCAGAATATTACTGACTCTGAGATTGGACGGAGTGGGTGCAAACTACTAATTACGGCATGAAGTCTGCTGTTAACCTTGAAAGAATGCAAGTGTGGCAGACATCTTGTTTTCTCTGGCAAAGTTTGTGGCAAAGAAATAACACACTGAAAAAAGGTTTATGACCCACTGAATTTGTACAAAGACAAATGTCTTGTATTTACAGTCAGGTTGGCACAGCAAGAATTTAGTATGCCAGTTTGACTTCCCTGAAAGTTCTTGCAGTAAATTAAGCTATGTTCTGTACCAGTGATTAAGTAGGGAAGGTAAGTAATACTGTGAACTGACACAAGTATACAGGGCAATGTTAAATAAAAGGCTACCACCAATCTGAAACTACCCTTTTTATTTAATAAGAGAGGACAGTGTCTTTACCGCACTAGAGGGCCCCGTTGTCTACCAGAGATTGGCCCGAAGTTCCTGTTTTCTGAATCCTGGAATGTAGAGTGGGATCACACAACCCTTTTCCAGCTGCTCTCACAGTGAAGAGCAAGATGCTGCCGGATTTCACTCTTTACACTAATCTAGGTCTCCCACAAATTCTACTAAGCTGTTGGGGTACACTAACATCATTACCGTATCTATCTTTCAGTAAATGCTTGGTAAAGTATGCAGCAGCGCTAGATTAGTGCAAACGCAAGATGTTGCAAGATATTGCTCTTTCACTGTAATTGTGGCTGCAAAGGGTTGATGGATCTAGATCTGTATACCGGGATCTCAAAATCTGGAAGATTGGCCTGAACATTAGTTGAAAGTTGAGCCCTTTTGGAGAGCATTTTGAGCCCTTATCAGAGCTCTCACATTAACTTTTTTTAAGAAACTCAACAGTCTAGGGTTGTCCACTATTTAGTGCATATCTATCAAGTTTTTGCTTTCTTTGATAGACTGTATAGTATATTATTAAGCCTTTCACGACCTTAGACAAACCGGTACATCCATGTTTATGTTCATCCCTTTAATGATCTGATCAGCCAACATGTGTTGCTAACAGGTGCAGATGGATCAGAGATCCAACCACTCCTAATTATCAGTTAAATTCCACTGTCAATCTCTGACAGCGGGATTTAAAGTGTGCCGTAGAGGTGCGCTTCATTCCTCGCCTCTATCGCTATGACTTGATCCCAGGGTGCCAATGGGTTGTCATGGTAGTCAGGGGTCAGCTGATGACCCCTGTCACTGTCATGATGAACTTCCTGTGAGTACTGGCTGAGTGCCGATTTTCACAGGAGATCAGCATCTCTGCTGTTAAAAGCAGTGCTGAAGCATCGCTCTGAAAAGCAGAAGCAACCGGAGTGTATGAGCTTCAAGTCCCCTAAGTAGCCTAGTAACAACAAGAAAAAGTGTAATAAAACATTTTTAAATTTATGAAAAAATAACCCCCTCCTCACAAAAGTTGAAATCACCCCTCTTTTGCCACACTGAAATTAAAACAATTAAAAAAAATACACATATTTGATATTGCCATTTTCAGAACTGCCTGATCTATCAATCAGATCTACCCAAACATGACAGAATTAAAAATCTCAGCTCAGGACACAAAAAATAAACCATTACACAGGCCTATATTCCAAAAAAGGAGAATGCTACGAGTCTTGGAAAATGGCAAGAAAAAAAAAATATTTTTTGACAAATTTCAGAATTGTTTTTCACCACTTAAATAAAAATAAAACTATATATGTTTGGTATCTATGAACTCATACTGACCATAGGAAACATATTGCCAGGTCAGTTTGACCATATATTGAACATGGTAAATTAAAAACCCAAAAATCAGTCTTGGAATTACACTTTTTTTGTAATTTTACTGCACTTGGAATTTTTTTTCCCATTTTTCAGTACAATATTGGGTATTATAAATGGTGTTATTCAAAAGTACAACTCTTTGTGCAAAAAAACAAGCCTTCATACGGCTATATGAACTGAAAAGTAAAACAGTTATGGCTCTTGGAAAAACTGGAGGAAAAAAACAGAAACGAAAAATGGAAAGTCACACTGTGTGCACATGGCCTAAAATAACTAAGGCAAGTGGATAACACCATTAAACAGAAAGCAAAAGACACTAATTCATATAACAGGAATAATACAGTTGTGAGTGATAAGTATATCACTGGAGTCCAAAAAATGAATAGATCAGAAATAATAACAGTATATGATAAATATATAACAAAGTACAAAGTGCATGTAAATTCATAGATAAGACATACAGGACATAAGCAAAATGCTATTAGCATAAAAAAATCAGATTACAGTTATAGCCACAACTGAATCATGTGCAAGTGCCTAAAGCCATAGTAGTCAATGCTGGTAGATAGATATGTAATATATAAAGCTGATTGTATGTATAGCGCCCCTGCGGTCATGCTACTAAAATCTGCAACCTGGTAGCTGGAGTCCTAGCTCTGGCTAAACCCGCACACCTAAAACACCCACACAACCCTGGACCAAAGAAGGGGTGGCCATCCTATAGTGTAAAGCCTGTCCAGGAAGTGGAGGTTACCTAGGAGGTGTAAATCCAACCCTCCTGTGGTTAGGTCCCTAGAGGGAAGGGGAGGGGTTGGTGAGTGGAGCAGAAGAGTCCAGACAGAGAGAGGAGAAGGATGGAAGAGGCTACCCGGCTGGGTGTCAGGTCTGGGTGTGAGGCCTGAGGATTGATCGCACGATGCCCAGGGGAGAAGAAGCTGGCTGCGGGGTCTACAGGGGACTCTGACAAAGCTGTGCAAGAGAAGTGCATGGAGGTGGCCATAGTTAGGCTACACGGACAGAGACGGGACAAAAGGAACCAGGAATCTGTCTCCAGCACCAGGGGAGTGTAACCTGTGAGTAAATCATCAGTAAAGACTACCTGTTCCACTCAGACTTTGCCTGTTTGCATTCCTTTCAGCCTGAACGTCATCCAGCATTTAGAGGGCACTGGGGTTTACTGAGGGGGTTAATACATTCGCTGCTGATCCCATCAGCCCCAGTTCCTCACAAGCAGCAGCGGTGGAATCTATTCCCTTGCCATACTACCGCAGGTGGCATCATGAACATTAACTTTATTATCCCTTGTAAACAGCTCCTGCCATTTTGCGGAGGGGGTTAACACACTCGCTTCTGATTCCATCAGCCCCAGTCCCTCACAAGCAGCAGCGGTGGAATCTATTCCCTTGCCGCCTTACCGCAGGTGGCATCGTGAACATTAACTTTATTATCCCTTGTAAATAGCCCCTGCCATTTCATTAAGTGTCCGCCATTACACGGGTTTGGGATCACTCGAGCCACCGACCACCCAAGCCGCGCATCTCGGCTACATCGGGGTGCGACTGCTTAAATTGGCGTCATGAACAGGATTGAATTAGGTCCGTTAACTCGGGTGATGTGTGCCTTAAAAACTGTATCTGATGGACTGTTTGGGCAAAAATTGTTGCCATCTTTAATTGCGAAAAAATGGCTGCGCCATCACGGTGACCAAAGCATGCAAACAGATGTCCCACCACTCCTGTAAACACGGATTGAAGTCGGCAGTAACTGCACCCGGAAGCTTCCAGTGTGCCCCAGTCCCCGCGAGAGTGGTGAAAATAACAGAGGGGGACTGGCAAGATGGAGGCGCAGGGAGACGGCGACAGCCTGGGAGCTGCAGCATCTGGCGCAGTGGCACTGAACATGGCAAGCACCCTGTAACTAAAGGAGGGTGTCCAGGAGCAGGGAGCCAGGACCGGTGGTAGCTACCAGAACTTTGTGTTAATACTGTTTTATTTCAGGTTTGAAAAATGTTTGCATAATATCTGAAAATAGCTTCACCAGTTGTGCGCCTCACAGGAGTGAGCCAGCAGCAACTGCTCCTTGCACCAGTCACCACAGACAACACAAGGGACTCTGGGTGGTGCAGCACCATGACTAGAGGTGGCACCAGGGATCCAGGTGTTTTGGGTGGTGGGTCAAAGGGGAGGGGACTATGGAAAAAGGACTGTCGCAGGAAGGGACTGCAGCAGAGCAGGCCGAGTCCTCGGCTATTGGTACAACCAGTAGCATTTTCAGGTGCCCCAATGTTGGCCACTCAGTTGCAATGTTCAAAGTAATGTGCCTCCCCTTATGGGAAAGAAATGGTTTATGATATGCACATGTGTTATTTGTTTTTCTTTTTCAGCCCGAGGATGTGCTGTGTTTAACCAAGGGGGAATATAGCGCCCCTGTGGTAATGCTACTAAAATCTGCAACCTGGTTCTTGGAGTCCTAGCTTTGGCTAAAGCCGCACACACCTAAAACACTCACACAACCCTGGACCACAGGAGGGGGACCGTCCTATGGCATAAAGCCTGTCCAGGAAGTGGAGGTTACCTAGGAGGTGTAAATACAACCCTCCTGTGAGTAAGTTCCTAGAGGGAGGGGGAGAGGTTGGTGAGTGGAGCAGAAGAGTCCAGACAGAGAGAGGAGAAGGAAGGAGGAGGATGCCTGGCTAAGTGTCAGGTCTGGGTGTGAGGCCTGAGGATCAATCGCACGATGCCCAGGGGAGAATAAGCTGACTGGGGGGCTCTGCAGGGGACTCTGACAGAGCTGTGCAAGAGAAGTGCACAAAGGGTGCCATAGCCAGGCTACATGGACAGAGTCGGGACCAAGAGAACCAGGAATCTGTCCCCAGCAACAAGGGAGTGTAACCTGTGAGTAAATCATCAGTAAAGACTCCCTGTTCCACTCGGACTTTGCCTGTTTGCATTTCTTTCAGCCTGCACCTCATCCAGCACCTAGATGACACTAGGGTTTGCCCTACCTTTGGAGGGGGTTAACACACTCACTGCTGATTCCATCAGCTCCAGTCCCTCACAAGCAGTAGTGGCGGCATCTATTCCCTTGCCGCACTACCGCAGGTGGCGTCATGAACATTAACTTTATTTTCCCTTGTAAATAGCCCCTGCCATTTCATTAAGCGTCCGCCATTACACGGTTCCAGGATCACTCAAGCCACCGACCACCCGGATCCGCATAGCTCGGCTGCCTCGGGGCGCGACATATTTATGAGTGTATGTCCGCTAAAGGAATCCGCACCATCGCATTTACAATCACAAAATTTTGCACAGACACTTCACTTGACTCAGGGAATGTCATAGACTATGTTTTGAGGGGAAAATTTAACCCCACGCTTTACAGTTATTCACCAAAAAACCTGCTTACATTAAAGTCAATGGAGCTGAAAGCTATAGGTCAATAATAGGAGCTCTGATTGGTTGCTATAGGCAATGAAGGACATTATTAGTATAAGAAGCTTATGCGTGAGGTAATATGTTGGTGGAGAGACGATTTAGAGAAAAAGACAGACACAAAGACAGACACAGAAACAGAGACAGAGAGACAGACAGACAGAGAAAGAGGCAGTAAGAGCCAGACAGACAGGGAAAGAGATAGAGAGAGACAGACAGAAAGAGACAGACAAAGGCAGACAGACAGAAAGAGAAAGACAGGGAAAGAGACAGATAGGGAAAGAGACAGGCAGACAAAGACAGACAGGACAAGGGACAGACAGAGAGATAGAGACAGACAGACAGAGATAGAGAGACAGACAGAGAGGGAGAGAGACAGACACTGGGATAGTGGGAGAGAGACAGAGAGACAGTTACTATCCCGGGCAACACCGGGTACTACAGCTAGTAATATATATAAATATAATGACAGGTAAATAGCAAAGATAGCAAAATAGTGTTAACAGCAGCGACAACTATGACTACAGCTGAAGAAAATCAATAGCAACTGTCCGATATCATACTAATCCATAAGTAGATATACATAGATAGTAAAAAGGTAGCAAGTGCCTAATAACAAAACAGTCTGATAGACGGATATAAAGCAAGGACCAGGACAGCAGGGTATGCAGGACAGAAGACTAACATGCAGTGTAGGCAGCACCGATGCAGCAGAGTCAGTGGTGAGGATACACAGGAACAGTAACTATATAGAGAATTAATGCCTTCCAACAAGGAAGCAGTTAATCACAGAAGTAATTGAGAAGTACATGCTCTCTGAAATCTTCGAGCAGGCTAATGGTTAATATATGCAAATTGTGACTTGTAGCAAATAAATAGTTAACCACAGGAAAGCTTTGAAGTATTGGCAACCTTTAGACACTCTTAAAGAGTTGTGTTAATTTGAATGCAGCAATCAGGTATAGATAGGACTGAGAATAATTATGAAAATTTGGTTACTTGTGTGCTAAGGGTTAGGTGTGAATAATATCTAGCAAGCTGGACTGAGTTGTAATTAATGCTGAGTGCAACATGGAAGTCAGGTGTAGTGTAGGTGATTAGACAACTGTCTGGGGCTAAGTCAAGTGAAACAGAAGCAAAACGTCTTTGACAACTGTGAACAATGCTACTTAACACCCAATCACTTGACTGCTGCTTCAGATGGGCTGAAAACGCTTAAGGTGATGATGTTAGATGACTTTGCCAGATTTCCTGAAAAACCCATCATAGACTACTAGAAAGGGAGGCAGTCATAAAAGAAGGGAGTGAGGCCACATACTGGAGGCAGAAAAGGTGAGTAGCACTGTAACTACAGAGATAGCAGTCACACAGGGGAAGACAGCAAGTTACTTATCCTACTTGTTTCCAATACAAATACTGTAAGTATAGCGGGAGCCTTTTAAAGATGATAGTGCACCCAACTGCTTACCAGTCACTTATAACAGCAGGTTGTAAATGCATTTAGTGAATGTGTTGGATTTTCCAGCACATGCCCTAAATAGCTTTGCTGAAATCTCTGAAAATATACCTTAATAAATAGACACTTGAAATGAAGTATCAGTTATTTCACATTTCTGACAGTGGTCTTATTTTAATTACAGTAAATATAAAACTCAGTTTAATACTATTATAAATTTCCGAAGAAGCAATTTCAAGTAGTTTTCTTGTCATATCAAAGCCGATCAGCATTTTAATTTTTTTTCCCAATTTAATCTTTTAAAATAAGAATGATGTAATGCCCTCAGCAACGTGGAATTACTTTGGCAGCCTCGAAATGCATAACAACCCCATTATCAATTGCTATAATCATCAACCATAAAACCAACTTGTCAACAGTTTATATCTTTTTAGGGAAATAACAGCCGTACTAGTCTAATGATCAAACCATAAATTCCTACTCCTTTGGCTTGAAATTACACGTGATATGAGTCCTCTTTCAAAAATAAAAAAGTGCTTCCAATTTGTTAATCAGTTTTGAATTCAACCATATCCTTGTGGTGTGTTGTACCGAACTCATCATTTATTAAAATGCTCATCATCCATTAAAGACGCTCCTAGAATGAATATCAGACATATAAGCGTAAAGTACTTACTATAAATGAAAATGAATTTGTGTTGGCGTGCAGTATGAGATTTTCCTGGCAATAGGTTCACACAGAATGGCTGTATAATTAAAAATGATTTGTTGCATGGCATTCTCAAAAATGCTAGTATCATTTGGATCCGTTCACTATAAGCAGGAAAAATAGGCTCTTGTTAAGAACCAATTTGCACAGGCTTATATCATGGTAAACAAGTTCATTTTTTTACCCCTGTAATAAAGAGCCACCTGAGCTTCCATGATAGTATTCTGGGCCACTGAAAAATTGAATAGTTAGGAACCAATGTAGCTCTTTATAGTCTATTTTTGTTAAAAAGGTTCCATGATAATCAGCTGTAACCTATTGAGAAATTGAGCTGTATCTTTAGGCTATGTGCCCATGGGGAAACTGTCCTGCGGATATACCCACAGAACATTCCGCAGGAGCTCTCAGAAAACCGCAGCACAAGTTTGGCTGTTTCAGTGCTGCAGTTTTATTGCGGAATGTCCTGCGGATATGCTGCGGTCATTCTGTGTTGAGGATACAGTACCATGGCTTCGGCACTGCATCCTCAATGCAGAACAAGTGCTGGGGTGATCGGAGAGTTCATACTTACCTCTATTACGCAGCACTTCACTCTCCGGCCGTGTCTATCTGCACTTTGCAGGAGAAGGTGGGCGGGCCTGAACTAGCTCCGGCTGTCACATGACCAGAGCTCATGCAGGCCCTGCCCACCTCCTGCTTTCTGCTCCTGGCTCCACTGCGCTGAGTGCTCCTTCAGGTGTCTTCTATCAAGGCAGGTAAGTATGGGATCGTGCGGAAAAATCAGCAGGAATAATTGACATGCTGCAGATTTTTCCACAAGGAAATCCGCATTTTTTCCGCCTCGGAAAAAAATGCAGCATGGGCACAGCAGTTCCAAAATGCCATAGAAATGGCTGGGGACTCACTGTACTGCGGGATTTTTGAAAAATCTGCGCAATTTCCGCGAAAAAAAACGCGTCAAATTCCACAAATTTTCCACAGCGTGGGCACATAGCATCTACAGCTCTATCACAGGTGAAAGGAAGTATTACAAAGCTCATTTTCATTGTGTTGGTTGAATTAGTAAGAATAATTTCCAATAGTTTTTTCCTAATGGGCCCATTGAGGCACGCTAAGGTTGCACATATAATATGTATACCATTGCAAGACAAATCACATCACATGTCAACTGGTAAACAAGCAAAATGGTTGTTTGGAAGCTAGATGGGTCATTTGTATAGGTCCAAAAATTATCATTATCAGTAAGACAACTCCCTCTATAAACAGGAAATGCGCTACTGAAAGTATAGAAATTGCAAAGGGTCTGAGTCATCGTATTAATCACTGTTTTGTCCCTACATAGTGTGCACAAATGGGCCTGATGTGGAGGCATTCTGCCTTGATAAATCCTGGTAACAAGCTGTGGATATAAGGAGCGCATTAGGGTCTTACCAGTGTAAAATATGCCATGTAGGTAACACATGTGATCCCCTGAACTTTGCCCTCATCATGTGCTTGTTCCTTTTTTCCCCTATGTCAATGTATCACTATCTCTGTTACGTTTATCGGTGGATTTTCCTGAGGAAGAAGAGGGGATATCTCTTCGAAATGCGTAGAATAAACCATCCACGTTGCTTTTATTTTTTTGGAGTGTTTCTTTGTACAGCAGCATGGAGTACACAACAATTACCTTGGTTTTTGTTTTGCTAAATCCTGGAACAGTTCTCGTTTTATACAGAAATGTGCTTTTCTAAAACCACTTTAAAGAGAATGTGTAATTTTCATAATATTGGCCATAATTCTTAGAATCAGAGATTTGTGGCACAGGCAGCCAGGTATGTCTTTCTCTGAAATGCTGCAGCGTTTCACAGACAACATAGTTTGCAAAGTTCATGGCTAGTTTCTCCAAATCCCATAGGCCACTGTAAATAGTGAGAGACCTGATCAGGAGCAAGATGGGAAGTTGCCATCTTTTGGGCCTCACCGGTGTAGTCAGGTATCTCTATTTAGTACCCAACCAGCTTTTTCAGACAATGTTTTTTCTGAAAAGCTGAATTTTCTCCAGTGGCGTAACTAGAGTTTGATGGGCCCTGGTTCAAAATTTGGACCGGGGCCCCCCCTCCACGTACACAAACACTTAGGGTACAGGATAATGACACTGACACTCGGGGTACAGGATAATAACACTGACACTCGGGGTACAGGATAATGATGCTGACGCTTGGCTTTTACCCTCAGCACCCAGACTTTCCATGATCTGAAATCCCTCTATCAGCACCCAGCTTTCCTATGTTCTGATATCCATCTTGTCTTCGGCACCCAGCTTTCCCATGCTCTGCTATACATCTTTCCCTCAGCACCCAGCTTTCCCATAACAGAGCATGGGAAAGCTGGGTGCTGAGAGAAGATGTATAGCAGAGCATGGGAAAGCTGGGAGCTGAGGTAAAGAGCCTTTTTCCCTCAGCACAAAACATTCCCATCCCATGCTTGTATCTTTGCCCCCCTCGTATATATAGTTCTCCAAATACTATAATGGCCCCCATATAGCCTTCTATATAGTATAAAGGCTCCCACATAACCCTTCATATATTAGAATGCACCCCTAGTCCTCCATGTATTATAATGCCTTTCCCATAGTTCTCCATGTATTATAATTCATCCCATAGTACTCCATATATTATACTGCACCACACAGTCCTCCATGTTTTATAATGCACTCCCATAGTCCATGTATAAGGTAGCCTCCATAGTCCTCCATATATTATAATGTAGCCCCCATAGTCCTATATGTATTATAACCCATAAACCTTCATATTGTATTATGCAGTACCATACTCCTCCATGTATAATACACCCCTATAGTCCATGTATAAGGTGTCCTTCATGTTTATTATGCAGCTCCATTGACCGCCATGTGTCATGCAGCCAGCCTTCCCCCCCCAGGCCTCTAACTGTCATGCAACCAGCAAAATAAAAAACCAAGTACCTCTCTTCTCCTTCCAACCCCGGCAACTGCGGTAGTTATGCCCCTGTCCCCATAAGTCACACACCCTGCTCCCCATACAGCCTGCACCCCCCGTATCACACACACTACACCCCCATATGTCTCACACACTGCCCCACATATCTCATCCTGCCTGTGCCCCAACTTACCCCTCTCTCAAACACTCTGCACCCCTTCATATCCTTCTGTCACAGTCTGCACCCCCATATGTCACTCACTCTGCACCCCTCTCCCCCTCATGTCTCCTCTTTTCTCATTACCAGTCATGTGTACCAATCTCCTTCAGGAATCAGTATCTTCTGATGCTTTCTGCCCGGCAAACCTATGTCTCCTCCCACACAGTCACATGGGCATGACATCATTGCAGGTCCTGACAGGATGGATGCCGTCTTCTGTGCAGGAGCACTTCTGCTCTGACACAGGTCAGAGAGCCCCTCTACTGACACCGGGCTCCCCTGACTCACAGGCCAGCCCCCTGGTAGTTGGCCACTACACATTGAATCTCCTCTCTTACAGAGAGGAGCCGGCTCTGCAGAGCGGCTGCCGGGCCCCTATAACCCTGCGGGCCCGGTCACAGTGGTGACCTCTGCGACCACAGTCATTACGCCCCTGATCTTCTCTGAGTTAAACATACTTTGCTACAATAATGTAATCTGACAACCGCTTCTTAGACCCGCAACACACATCCGTTTAATTTGTACGTGTGCGGTACGTATTTGCACGTACTGGAGAGACGTACACACGGAGACCCATGTTATTCTGTGGTAGATGGCACACACACGTAAAATCACACGGAACGTGTGTCCGTGTGGTAAGTACGTGTGTGCGCTTTTCTGCACGGACGACATGTCCATTTTTGGCCGGCAGCACGCAGCCACGGACCCGCTTTTGTCTATGGGTCCGTGCCTGCACGTACCGCACACAGAGTATGTCCGTGTTCAGCACGTTTCGTGCGTGTGCGTTTTTACACTAGCGATCTTATTTTTTGTTTTTTTTAAATTAAATTCAGTATACTTACCTTTTTTTCTGCTGTTCTCAGTCATACTTACATTGGCTCTCGGTTTTATTCTTCCCCCGGCTCATACCGCTCCCCGATCACCAGCGCGGCGAGGAACAGCTGTGCAGAGAATACGCGGCAACAATTACTTTGAATATGCCGGCCGCTCATTAATCAATCTCGTATTCCCTGCTTTCCACACCCACAGGCGCCTGTGATTGGTTGCAGTCAGACACGCCCCCCTCGCTGAGTGACAGTTGTCTCACTGCACCCAATCACTGCTATTGTTAGGCTGGGGGGCTCCCCATAACGTGGGGCTCCCCATCCTGAGAATACCAGCCTTCAGCCGTATGGCTTTATCTGGCTGGTATTAAAATTGGGGGGGACCGCACGCCGTTTTTTTTAATTATTTATTTATTTATTTTACTGCACATTATAGACACGCCCACCGGCTGCTGTGATTGGGTGCAGTGAGACAACTGTCACTCAGCGTGGGGGGCGTGTCTGACTGCAACCAATCACAGGCGCCTGTGGGTGGGGAAAGCAGGGAATACGAGATTGATTAATGAGCGGCCGGCATATTCAAAGTAATTGTTGCCGCGTATTCTCTGCACAGCTGTTCCTCGCCGCGCTGGTGATCGGGAAGCAGTGAGTATGAGAGAGGGCTGCTCACTTCAGTCACTCGGGGGATTAGCGGTCACTGATGAATCCTTCACATCTGACCGCTAATCAGTACGCGGCACACAGACAGAGCCGCGGCATGACAATGAAGTCGGGTGAAGTTCACCCGAGTTCATTCTCATCGCGCAACTCTGTCTGCTGTCAGCCGACATGTATCAACGACATTGTGCAACACACAAACGGACATTCCACAAGGACATTCCACGTACACATGCACAGACATTTTACACGTACACACGGCTCGCATACGCCATCACACGGATGCCATACGTACCGGAGAAACGCCCCAAAAAAACGGAACACGGACCCGAAAAACGGACCGTGTCACACGGACTTTTTTTTGCGGAAGTGTGTTTTAGGCCTTAATCAGAGTGTTTTCCCCCTTGAAAATAAAAAACTTACATTTGCCTTCCATGATAGCACTATTCCTACTTTGTTAGCACCCACACTCTTGCGACACACATGAGCCCTGCACCCAGTCAGCAGTGACTTCATTCTTCCCACCTTGGAACGTATCATACTTCAATAGTAAGTAAGCGGCCAGCCTTTTTCTTCATTTGTGCAAGGGGAATAGTGAAGCCAGCTCTGATTGGGTGCAGGGCTCGCGTAATGTAACATGGACTGGCGCCAGCACTGGAGGTAAGGAGGTGAGTATAATTGTTTTTATCTTTATGGGGGCAAACACTCAGATTGAGGAAAGGTTGACTGAGTAGTGGGCAACCCCTTTAATGACTGGTTCCCTTTAAGGGTATATAGACATGGAGAATCATGTCTGCTCCAAAAAAAACACTTGAAGAATTGCTACGAACCTGCTTTAAAGACTCTTTCTATCTATTTCTGTTTTTAAAACCCTTTCACTGTACATATGTTTAGCCTTGTGTGTTTTTTTTACACTTCAGGCTTTGAAAAACAGCTGATGAGAATAATAGAAAATGCAAGTCACCTCTTTGTAGCCACTCCTGATGGGATCAGTTCCAAACTAAGCACTGTCCAACTAAAAGGCTAGAAAAAAGCTGTTTCAGTACAAAAAAAACTCATCCAGTAAAAAAATTGAAAAAATCTTCAAAACCGCTTTAGAAAACAGAAAAGAAAAACTCCTCTAAAATTACCCCAAACAAAGAGCATTTCTTGTATCATTCTTCACTAAAAAACTTTTTATTTAAACAGTCTCAAAAAATTTGTTTATGCACATACCCTGAGCAGTGCTGACATTATGTGTGGTCAAAGCCTTGTAAGTACTTTGGTGTAGTTTACTTGAATAGGGGATACTTAGTGGTGGAAGACTAAATGAACAATGATTTAGTAATTACTACTAGTGATGAGCAAGCACTACTATGCTCAAGTGCTCGGTACTCAAAATGAGCAGGTTGGACACTAGAATGGGTTTGACTCGAGTACCGAGTAAAATGGAAGTCAATGGGAAACAAGCATTTTTCCTGAAGACCTTCTTGAAAAATGCTCGATTTTCTTATTGACTTCCTTTTTGCTCATATTTGATTCAAGCCCATCCGAGTGGCCAGCATGCTCATTGCCAGTACCGAGTACCCAAGCATGGTAATGCTACCTCAACAATAATTATTACTAGTCAGTTTTAAAAATGGATATAATTATGTTCAATTTTAGTTTTGCTATGTTAATCTGTTTTCCTGCATTAAAATATTATGACATTCTTATTTTTGAAATAAAATTCTTTAAAAAGGTATCTGCAATACAACTACAATAAGGACAAATGTGTATCTAAACTCTATTGTAAAAATATAATGTGAAAGGAGCCTAAAAGCCGCAATTACAGTTATGATTACACATTTTTATATATATATATATATATATATATATATATATATATATATATATAATGTATGGTAGGAAAGGAATCAGAGAATAGAGCTTGTTATCTTTTCTGCTCGCAGGATGGGTTATGTTTCTGCCATCTATCTAAAACACTGATATATTTTCTTGTCTAATAGGACTGCTGTGTAAATTGGCTATGTAGGATTGTTTGCTCTGGAAAGTTCAATATACAATAAACAGGTAAAGTTCAATTTTTTCTTGCATGTAGCAAGGTGACATAAAAAGGTCATTTTCATCTCTTATCTCTATACTCAGAGACTGATATGCCAAAGTCCATTACACTCAAAGATGTTTGCAAAGAATCAACATTTCTGAGTATTCAGGACAGCAAACAGACGTGTATATTATAAAGATGTATGAAAGGCAGAGCTGCATTTGGACATACAGATCAATGGAATATTACTAAGATTAGGTCCATAAGGAAAAAGTTTTCATGGTTTTATTCAAGCCCCACTCCGGTGTTTTAAAACTAAAGCGGGCTTCACACGGTACGATTTATCGTGCGATTGCACGAGCGATCGTACCCGCCCCCGTCGTTTGTGCGTCACAGGCAAATCGCTGCCCGTGTCACACAAAGTCGTTAAACCGCCGTCACACGTACTAACCTGATAAGCAACCTCGCTGTGGGCGGAGAACATCCTCTTCCTGAAGGGGGAGGGACGTTTGGCGTCACAGTGACGTCACACAGCTGCCAGCCAATAGAAGCGGAGATGAGCGGGATGTAAACATCCCGCCCACCTCCTTCCTTGCGCATAGCCGGCGGGTGCCACGGTACGCAGGTAAGCTGTGTTCATCGTTCCCGTGGTGTCACACGGAGCGACGTGTGCTGCCACGGGAACGGTGAACAACCGAGGCTATTAAGAATAAACGATTTTTTAAAAATAAGCGACGAGTACACAATCGACGATTTTTTACCGATTTGCGATTGCTCGTAGGTGTCACACGAGATGACGTCGTGTACTATGCCGGATATGCGTCATGAAAACCGTGACCCCGACGATGCATCGCACGATAGATCGTCTCGTGTGATGCCCGCATAAGTCCCCAGCGCCTAGTATTATGCTTGCCCTCCAGCGTCTTCACCTTTTTATGATGTCGCTCCGGCCCCGCAGGGACATCTTGTGCCCAAAGTTTTGACTGGCCGGAAGTCAGAAAATTCATCACAAGCTCACAATACAAGTCTATTAGAGCCAGAATGAGGCTCTCATAGACTTGTATTGAATTGTGATCTCTGGCGCAATCCATGAAACACTTAAGCAGCTGGCAGGCCACAAACTACCCGAGACTGACCAGAGTAATGCTGAAAACAGATGGCAATCACAGATGGTATCAGACAAGAGACGGGACTTATATTTAAACCATTAGTCCAGCGATGAAATATGAAAAATTGCAGGAGTGGTTTTTCATTGCTCATACATAAGGCCTTGTTTTACATGATAATTTAATGTGTGTCTTATTGTTTTCTATTTTTGTTGATTAGAATCATCCATTTTTGTTTATGGCATTGCTTAAAAATAGATGAAAAATAGGAGACATGCATTTCTATCCATTTTTCATCTGTATTCAACTGTTTAATAACAATAAAAAAATGAAAGTAATTAAAGATGAGTTGATAAGTCTATGAGGGAATGTTCTCCTTGTGGAGTGAGACATGCCTGACATGCTGGATTAAGGAGGCTTATAGGCCACGCAATACTCATCTGGGAATAAACTATGCAAATATCTTCTTCTTATCCTAAGTCATGTTATAAGGTTCATTACAGGGTCAACATTGACTTGGTTCCAGAGATCAAGCACTCTCACTTCTGAAGTAAATATTTGCATATTTAATTTCCCAGAGAAGCATTGCACAACCTATAAGTCTCCTTACACTGTTATGACAGGCATGTCACTCTCCTCAAGAAGGAATGTTCCCCCTTATACCCTCACATTTTTAAATAATGGAGAGTGACTTCTTTTCATATTTTTAATGCATATTTAGTATACTTTTTTCACTTTGTAGAAAGTAAAACTCGAAGCAAATCATGTTTGGATTGAAGTGCTTTCCCAAATCAAAAACACTGCAAGGCCTTTTTTTTTTTCTAAGGAAAGAAGTAATCAGCTCTTTCTCATACATCATTGAGCAAACACATACCTGCCCAGTCCAGGCCAATACTTCCTGTAGGCAAACACAAAGCCTTGTCTTTATTTGGGAGAATGGCGATTGAGTGATTATGTAGGAACTTTATATATACACTATGTGCTTAGCAATGAGCACAAGACAAATGTGAACGGTGTCCCAAAATGACACCAATGGCATTCAACTCAACCCACAAAAAAAATAGTCTTCACTCAGTTCTGTCATATGTTAATGGAAATATAGGGAGCTTCCACGTTACTGATAGCACAAAGGCTCTGGAAAAACGCTATGGCTTCTCGCCCCACAAAAAGAAATTCATCAAAATCAGCATTCCCAAATCCAAAAGCCCCCCTTCCCTCTGAGCACCACAGTGTGTCTAAACCACAGGTAACGTCCACGTGTTTGGCAGTTATAGGGAAGAGAACCTGCTTAATGTCTGGGGTTTGTGTCTCCAGAGGCACGAGCTGAGCACAATGTAAAGGCATTCAGGTACTATCTATGGGCACTATAAGGGCTTATTTGCAATTTTTAACTTTGCAACATTCTCTGCATTTGACTAGATGGGCGTTTTTCCAAAGATAAAATCATCACTACACCCATAGATGAATTCCCAGAGGTGTGTAATTTCCAAATTGTGGTCATTTGAGGGGGTTTCTACCATTCTGGCACTTGGTGCTCTGCAAATGGAATACACAAGCAATTCTAGGACACCCTGTGTTCCAATAGTCAAATGGTGCGCCTTCCTTCCCAAACCTTTGCCGTATGGCCAAACAGCAATTTGTAGTCATATGGGGGTATTGCCAAGTTCAGAAAAAATTGTGTGACACATTAAAAAGCTTTTTTTTTACCTATTTCTCTTATGAAAATTGAAAAATATAGGGTTAAAACAACATTTTACTGGTTAAAATTTAATATTTTTTCTTCTTCACCCAATAGTATAATATTTTATGACCAACCTATGTAGTCAATATGCTCACTGTATCCCTAGATGAAATCATTCAGGATATTATTTTTTAAAATGGGGTCACTTATGGGGGTTCTGCTTTTCTGGCATGTCAGGGGTGTCCCAATGTGATATGGCACTCCAAACCAATAAAACTAAATCTGAACTCCAATATGGCATTCCTTTTTTTCTGAGATTTGCACTGTGCCTCAAAAATTGTTTTTGACCAGTATGGGTTTTGGCAATCACAGGAGAAATTGTGTGATAAATTATATGCTACATTTTCTCCTATTACCATTTTTGAAAGTTAAAATGTTTTATAAAAAAAATCTCTTTTCACAGCCAATGTTATACAATTCTGTGAATCCCCTGGGGATTAAAATGGCTCACTAAATGCCAAAATAAATTTCACAAGAGGTGTAGTTTCTAGAATATGTTCACTTGTGGAGGGGGGGGGGGGTTCTGCTGTTTTGGTATGTCAGTGGTATTTCAAATGTGACATGGATTCTGCCATCCATTCCAGCCAAAATGGCTCCCCTTCCTTTCAAAACCCTGCTGTTTTTCATTTCGCATGGAGTATCGGTCTATTCAGGAGAAATTACACTACAAATTTTAGGTGCACTTTCTTTTGTTACCTTGTGAAAATAAAAACATTGAAGCTAAAACAACTTTTTTGGGAGGGAAAAATGTGATTTTTCTATTTTCATGGCTCAGCGTTTTCAAATTCTGTCAAGCACTTGATGGTTCATGGTGCTCACCACACATCAAAATAAATTCCTTGAGGGGTCTAGTTTCCAAAATGGGGTCACATGAGGGAGATTTCAACTGTTTAGGCACATTAGGAGCTCTCCAAATGCGACATGGTGTCTGCAATTGAGATCAGCCAATTCTACATTCAATAAGTCAAATGGGGATGCTTCCTTTCTGAGGCCTGCCATGCTCTTAAAAAGTAGTTTTACACCACATGGGGTATCAGCGTTTTCAGGAGAAATTGCACATCAAATTATATTGTGCATTTTCTCCAGTTATCCTTGTAAAAATGAAAAGGTTTGAGCTAAAACAACATTTTTGTGGTAAAACTGTGAATTTATATTTTCATGGTTCAAAGTTATACAATTCTGCGAACCACCTGGGAACCACACATCTATTTAAATTCCTTAATAGGTCTAGTTTCCAAAATGGCATCAATTCTGGGGGGTTGCCATTGTATAGCCACATCAGGGGATCTGTACACGTGACATAGTGTCCACTATCGGTTACACAAAATATTTCATTCCAAAAGTCAAATGATGGTCCTTCCCTGCTGTGCACTCAGACAGTAGTTTTCCACCACATATGGGGTATCATCATACTCAGGAAAATTGCACAACAAAATGCATAGTCTGTTTTCTCTTTTAAGCCTCCTAAAGATGCACGCTTTGGAACTAAACTAACACTTTTGTGGGAACAAAGTAAAATTTTTCTTACACTTTGCTTTAGTTGCTGTGAAGCATCTAAAGGGTTAATAAAGTTTCTAGAGATGTGACTTTGAGAATTGGAGTTTTAAGAATGTGTCACTTTTTGGTATTTTCTGACACCTACGCCTCTCAAATGTGATGTGGTCCCTGAAAAAAATAGTTATGCAAATTTTATAGGAAAAATGAGATTTTTAACCCTTTTGTCTAATAAAAAAGTTATGTTTCAAAAATGGTGCTGATGAAAAGTAGACATATGGTAAATTATATTTATGAAATATTTTGTGTAACATAATGCTCTGGTTTAGGGGAAAATAATTAAAAGTTTGAAAATTGTGAATTTTTCAACATTTTTTCCAAATTTCCAATATTTTCTTCAATTTATAAAAAAAAAATATTGTCCTAAATTTACCACTAACATGAAGTACAATATGTCATGAAAAACAGTCTCAGAATCCTGGGATCTGTTAAAGTGTTCCAGAGTTATAACCTCATAAATTGACACTGGTCAGATTATAAAATTGGCCTGGTTAGGAAGGTGAAAATAAGCTCGGTGTGAAGGAGATAATTAAAATGAGTTTTGTAGCAATACTAATAAAGACAGAAGAAATGCTGCATGATTGCCTAATGTACTAAAAACACAGCAGAAAAATGCAATACAGCTGCAACATGAAAAAGCAGCTGTATAAATGGAATTATTTACTGTATGTATGCATTTTATTATTAGTCTACCATTCCCTGTCACAAACACAGTGTGCTCACATTAAGCACTTATCATCCAAGATGAACAGTGCTCCATTCAGTAGGTTGTTTCATTCTTTAGATCAGAGGTCTCAAACACGCGGCCCGTGGGCCGCATGCGGCCCCTGAGGCTGCTTTTTGTGGCCTGCAGAGCCCGTGACAATCGCAGCTCTATGCCAGGAGTCGGCGCTGGCAGGCAGGGTTTTATAGTACAGTTGAATCACTGGCGGTGCCGCGCAGAGGAGCTCTGAGCACTATACCAATGGTTGACGTGGCCAATCAGATACAAAGAGGTGATGTTGCTGTATGACACCATTTCCTTGTATCTGATTGGCCAGCGGTAGCCATTGGTATAGTGCACAGAGCTCCTCTGCACGGCACAACAAGAGTTACAATCGTAATGGGGTCTGAAGGCCACAAAAAGCAGGTATGTGCCCATGGTGAGGACCTGCTGTATCCTGGACGTGGCGAGTCCTGACTGCGGGGCCGTGAGTCTACTCAGCAGGAGAATACAGGAGACCGCAGATGTTCATGCTCATGATCTGGATTCGGGCCATTGCGGTCTCTGTATTCTCAGTACGGAGGACACTTGCGACTCTTAAAGCCACAGGTCAGTGTTTGCTGCGGCCGCAAATGCACAGTGGATGGGATTTTGAGAAATACCATCCACTCTACTTGAATTACACCACAGCGTTTTGGACGCAGCTGAAAAGATGCTGCATCCAAAATGCTGCAAACACTGATCAGCACGCAGCCTAATAGCAGGGAACGGAGGAAAGATGAGGAGATTTTTTTTTTTTTTGCGTTTGTGAAGAGCGGCATACTAAAGGGACGAGGATGAGGGCACAAGGATAGGCACAATAATACAAGGCTGGGCACAATACTACAGGGCACAAGGATGGCCACAATACTGCAAGGAAGGGCACAATACTACAAGGATGGGCACAATACTACAAGGATGAGCACAATGCCACAAGGATGAGCACAATACCACAAGGATGAGCACAATACCACAAGGATGAGCACAATACCACAAGGATGAACACAATACCACAAGGATGAACACAATACTACAAGGATGGGCACAATACTACAAGGCACAAGATAGACACAATGCTACAAGGATGAACACAATACTACACCATGTGCAGAATTATTAGGCAAGTTCTATTTTAGAGGATTTATTTTTATTATTGATAAACAATTATGTTCTCAATCAACCCAAAAGACTCATAAATATCAAAGCTTAATATTTTTGAAAGTTGGAGTGTTTTTTTTATAGATTTGGCTATCTTAGGAGGATATCTGTTTGTGCAGGTAACTATCACTGTGCAGAATTATTAGGCAACTTAATAAAAAACAAATATATTCCCATCTCACTTGTTTATTTTCACCTGGTAAACCAATATAACTACACAAAATTTAGAAATAAACATTTCTGACATGCAAAAACAAAACGTAAAAAAATTAGTGACCAATTTAGCCACCTTTCTTTATGATGACACTCAACAGCCTACCATCCATAGATTCTGTCAGTTGCTTGATTTGTTTACGATCAAAATTGCATGCGGCAGCCACCACAGCCTCCCAGACACTGTTCCAAGAGGTGCACTGTTTTCCCTCCCTGTAGATCTCACATTTTATGAGGGACCATAGGTTCTCTATGTGGTTCAGATCAGGTGAACAAGAGGGCCATGTCATTATTTTTTCATCTTTTAGACCTTTACTGACCAGCTACTCTGTGGAGTAGTTGGATGCATGTGATGGAGCATTGCCCTGCATGAAAATCATGTTTTTCTTGAACGATACCGACTTCTTCCTGTACCACTGTTTGAAGAAGTTACATAGTTACATAGTTACTAAGGTTGAAAAAAGACCTATGTCCATCTAGTTCAACCTTTCTCCACCAGTTCTACATTTGGTCACTAAGTCATTTATAACCAACAATGTTTTGTGTACTGAGGAAATCAGCCCTTTTTAAAAGCTGTTATAGTATCTGCCATTATTACCTCTTGTGGTAGGGCATTCCCCAGTCTGACTGCTCTAACTGTAAAGAACCCTTTCCTATTTAGCTGCCGGAATCGCTTTTCTTCCACTCACAGTGAGTGCCCCCTGGTCCTTAGTATTGTCTTTGGAAGAAATAAGTCATGTGCCAGTCCTTTATATTGACCACACATGTATTTATACATATAAATGAGATCTCCTCTGAGATGTCTTTTTTCTAAGCTAAACATATCTAACTTTTTCAACCTGTCATCATATGGGAGGCATTCCATTCCTTGTAGTTGTCTAGTTGCCCGCCTTTGAACTGACTCTAACTTCTGAATGTCTTTTTTAAAATGTGGAGCCCAAAACTGAATCCCATATTCCAGATGTGGCCTTTCAAGTAATTTATAGAGGGGAAACAATACGTTGGGATCACGAGATCTAATCTCTCTTTTTATACACCCTAGAATCTTGTTTGCTTTTGCAGCTGCTGCTTGACATTGAGTGCTGCTGCTCAGCTTATTTGTAATGAGCATACCCAAGTCCTTCTCTGTTCTGTAGTCCCGAGTTACTTCCATTTAATGTATACGCAGTTATAGGATTACTCCGTCCTATGTGCATTACTTTACATTTACCAACATTAAATCTCATTTGCCAAGTATCTTCCCATTCTGACATCTTATCCAGATCTTTTTGTAATATTGTACTATCAAGGTCAGTTTTTAATATCCTACATAGTTTGGTGTCATCAGCAAAGACTGACACTTTACTATCAATCCCATCCACAAGGTCATTAATAAAGAGATTAAAAAGAATTGGTCCTAGCACAGATCCCTGCGGCACCCCACTGCTGACTATAGCCCATTTAGAGAATGTACCATTTATGACTACTCTTTGTTTTCTATCTTTTAGCCAATTCCTTACCCAGTTGAATATAGTTTCCCCTAGTCCTTGCTTCTGTAGTTTTAGTATAAGGCTATTATGTGGTACAGTATCAAATGCCTTCGCAAAGTCCAAATAAAGCACATGAGCTGCATTACCAATATCCAGGTTTGCACTTACCCCCTCATAGAACCCCAACAGGTTGGTTAGACACGACTTATCTTTCATGAATCCATGCTGTCTGTCAGTTATATTATTTTCTGCAACATATTTTTGCATGTCATCCCTTAAAATGCCCTCAAAAACTTTGCATACTACTGATGTCAGGCTTACTGGATGGTAGTTGCCTGGATCTATCCTCTTACCTTTCTTAAATATCGGTACCACATCAGCAATCCTCCAATCCTGAGGCACCAACCCTGTTACAAGCGAGTCTAAAAAGATGAGATACAGCGGTCTGTCAATTACGGAGCTCAATTCTCTCAATATTCGTGGAGGAATGCCATGTGGCCCTGGGGATTTGTCAATGTTTAATTTACTCAGACGTAGGCGTACTTCTTCTTGTGTTAAATTAATTATATCGGGTGGTGAACTTTGATTTTTCACTTGTTGAATGATCCCTGGTACAGTCAGTTCCTTGGTGAACACAGATGAGAAATGCCTATTTAATATCTCAGTCGTTTGTTTGTCCTCTATAACTAACTTATTATATTTTAAGGGGCCAATACTATCCTTTGTTTTCATTTTGGCATTAATGTATTTATAAAAGATTTTGGGATTTATTTTAATGTCATTGGCGATTTGTTTCAGTAGCTAGTTTTGCTTGTTTGATTTCTTTTTTGCATTTCCTATTGATATCTTTATACTCCTGTAATGCTATTTCTGTATTCTCAGCCTTCAAGATTTTAAACGCCCTTTGTTTTTTTTTTATTATACTTTGTACAGTCTTATTTATCCATAGTGGTTTATTTTTATTCCGGGACATTTTATTACCAGAGGGTATACGTTTCTTACAGGACTCTAGCAGTATATCCTTAAACTTTCCCCATTTATGCTCAGTATCCCCAGTTACCATGACTTTGTCCCAATCTACACATTTAAGCTCTTCCCTTAATTTGTTGAAATCAGGTTTCCTAAAATTCCAGGTTTTAGCATTTACCCTTTGAAAAGTTCTATTGAATATTATGTTGAAGCTTACCATATTATGATTGCTGGTGCCAAAGTGCTCCCAGACCTGTAGATCTGAAATTGTATCCGGTCTAATTGACAGGACCAGATCTAGCAAATTATCTCCCCTCGTCAGTTCATCTACCATCTGAGAGAGAAAATGGTCTTGAATGGTAGATAAGAATTTACAGCTTTTAGCACAACCAGAAGATTCTATGTCCCACTGTATGTCTGGATAGTTGAAATCCCCCATAATAAGAACACGATTATTATTATTAGCTGCCTTTTCAATTTGTTCCAGCATTTCACCCTCCATTTGTTCAGGTTTGTTAGGAGGCTTATAGCAAACTCCAATTAACATTTTTCCATTATTCCCCTCCCCGTGTACATTTACCCATACTGACTCTACATTGTTGCAGTTCCCCCCAATGTCATCATTCAACACAGGTTTTAGGTTAGATTTGATAAATATACACACCCCACCACCTTTTTTGTCTTTCCTGTCCCTCCTAAATGTACTATAACCCGGTATGTTTGTCACCCAGTCATGGCTTTCATCCAGCCAGGTTTCCGTAATGCTCACCACATCATAATCCATGGTTGACATAAGAGTCTCCAATTCATTCATTTTGTTTGCAAGACTTCTTGCATTTGCCAGTAGACATTTAATCCTATTAACACTTTTATTACTCCTAGCCTCCGTACGTTCCTTGCATGTCCCATCCCCCCTAATCCTTCATTGACCCCTACCGTCTCACTGTCTCTATCTGCTCTATCCCCTTTTTTGCTCCACTACCCTCCCTCCCCCCAGATCCTAGTTTAAAAGCTCCTCCATCCGTCTGACCATTTTCTCCCCCAGCACAGCTGCACCTTCCCCATTGAGGTGCAGCCCGTCCCTACTGTAGAGCCTGTAGCCGACTGAGAAGTCAGCCCACTTATCCATGAACCCGAACCCTTCCTTCCTGCACCAATTTCTAAGCCACGTATTTATCTCCCTAAGCTCCCGCTGTCTTTCTAGTGACGCTTGTGGCACCGGTAAAATTTCTGAAAACACCACCTTGGAGGTTCTGGACTTCAGCTTCTCTCCTAGTTCCCTTTAATCATTTTTAAAGACCTTCCACCTGCCTCTGTCATTAGTACCAATGTGCACCATGACCGCTGGGTTTTCCCCAGCCCCACCCAGCAATCTGTCTATCCGATCCGCAATATGCCGAACCCGAGCACCCGGCAGACAACACATTGTTCGGCATTCACGGTCTCGGCGACAGATGACCCTGTCTGTCCGCCTAATTATAGAGTTCCCTACCACCAACATCTGTCTGGGCTTTGCTGCACTCCTATTTCCCTACTTCCTACAGCAGCTGTTTTCCTGGTTGCTAGGAGCAACGTCCTGCTGTAGCGACCCTAGTCCTGGCCCTTCATTCCTAATATCAGCCAAACAGGCATATTTACTAGGTTGTGCCAGGTCAGGACTAGGCTCCCTGACACTTTTCCCCCTACCTCTTCTTCTAACTGTTACTCAACTACCTACCTCTAGGTCCTGATCTTCTCCACCTCCACCCTCCTCCTTCAGAAACTGGCAGTAGGTCTGGGAGTTGAGCTTCACTCCATCCTCAACCCAAAAAGGTCCCACAAGTTCATCTTTGATGATACCAGCCCATACCAGTACCCCACCTCTACTTTTCTGGCGTCTGAGTCGGAGTGAAGCTCTCTGCCCTTTACTGATCCAGCCTCTGGCCCATCCATCTGGCCCATCAAGAGTCACTCTCATTTCATCAGTCCATAAAAACTTTGAAAAATCAGTCTTAAGATATTTCTTGGCCCAGTCTTGACGTTTTATCTTAGGTTTCTTATTCAAAGGTGGTCGTTTTTCAGCCTTCCTTACCTTGGTTATGTCCCTGAGTATGGCACACCTTGTGCTTTTTGATACTCCAGTAACATTGCAGCTCTGAAATATGGCCAAACTGGTAACAAATGGCATCTTGGCAGCTTCATGCTTGATTTTCCTCAATTCATGGGCAGTTCATTTGTGCTTTTTTTGCCCAACATGCTTCTTGCGACCCTGTTGGCTATTTGTCATGAAACGCTTGATTGTTTGGTGATCACACTTCAAAAGTTTGGCAATTTCAAGACTGCTGCATCCCCCTTCAAGACATCTCACAATTGTGGACTTTTCAGAGCCCATCAAATCTCTCTTCTGACCAATTCTGCCAAAGGAAAGGAAGTTGCCTAATAATTAAGCACACCTTATATAGGGTGTTGATGTCATTACATCACACCCCTCCTCATTACAGAGATGCACATCACCTGGTTTATTTAATTGGTAGTTGGCTCTCAAGCCTAAACAGCTTGGAGTAGGACGACATGTAAAAAAGCATCATGTGATCAAAATACTCATTTGCCTAATAATTCTGCACACAGTGTACAAGGCACAAGGATGAGCACAATGCTACAGGGCACAAGTATGGACAATGCTACAAGGATGGGCACAATAATACAAGGATGGGCACAATACTACAAGGATTGGCAGAATAATACAAGGCACAATGATAAACACAATACTAAAAGGATAGTCACACTATTACAAGGATAGGCACAATACTACAAGGCACAAGGATGAGCACAATACTACAGGGCACAAGTATGGACAATACTACAAGGATGGGCACAATACTACAGTGTACAAGGATTGGAGACATTACTACAGGGTACAAGGATGGGCACATTACTACAGGGCACAAAGATAGGCACATTACTCAGGGTACAAGGAAGGGGCACAGTACTATAGGGCACAAGGATGGGAGACATTACTACAGGGGACAAGATGGGATCATTACTACAGAGGACAAGGATGGGGGACATTACTACAGGACACAAGGATGGGGACATTGCTACGGTATGGGGGGGACATAATTACAGGACACAAGTATGTGCATATTATATGGGACATAAGGGGGACATTACTACAAGATGTCAGCTAAGATGACTGTATGATGCTGCTAATTGTAAAACAATATTAAAAGAAGGGGGTAAAATATAAAAAATATTCAAAATAAAGCATGACTTTTTTTGGCATTAAAATTATATATTATATATATATATATATATATATATATATATATCTATATATATATATATATATATATATCTATATATATATATAGATATATATATATATATAGATATATATATATATATATTATACTTAACTAAACAAAAAAACTGCAGGTTTGTTATAAATCAGGCAAAAAATGTTCAAAGTAGTGATCCAAATGTGTATTGAAAATAACCATGCAGTCATTAAAAATGTCACTTTGTCCTGCAAAGAATGTGACCCCCCTCAATTTTTTTCTATGTGTGGCCCTTTCCCTCAGCTGAGTTTGAGATCCCTGCTTTGTGAATAAAGCATCAAATGTAATCTAGTCACACCTAGAAAATATATTAGCTACAGATGAACTGATCAATCTGTGGAGAATTCAGTTCAAGTCGAATTTCCTGAAATTTGTTGTTTCACGCAAATGCGAACACTATGAAGGTTGATTTGCGGTTCACAATTTTTTTTTTTTTAAAAAAACATCTTACCCAACAGTGCTGCAGCATCAGTGAGCAGACTAATGCCTTTTGAATGGCCGCCTAAGTCTCACCATAATGCCCTGCAGTTATCTATTGAACCATCATGCGTTGTGCAGTAGTGGTCAGCACTTGGACCAACGCAGATCCCCGGTTTCCAGAGGAGCAGAGTCATTTTCCATCCCCAAAGTCACTGGGCAAGTTTCTTCTGAAGAGTATAAGCTCTCTTGATCAGCAGGGTCCTTTCTCTCTCTCTTCTCTAATAGAGTGTAAGCTCTTATGATCAGCAGGGTCCTCTTTCTCTCAACTATAAAGTACAAGCTCCTATCATCACTGGGGTTCTCTCTTTCTCGTCTCCCTTTGTGTATTATTGTAGTAATTACAAGCTTTTAAATATTGAAAATGGATTGAATTTTATTTGCAGTGAATTCAAATGTTTGAAAAAATTTAGCAAATCCGGCAAATTTGAATTTAAAAAAATAGATGTGCCAACATTTGAAATCTAGCTGCTTGCAATAACAGATGAAGAAATACACAAGTTTATACAAAAATACCTCAAAGCCTTAGGGTCGATCTTATTGATCTTATTACAATGTGAAAAAGTGCGAAGGAACAGTACAGAGTTACTTCAAATCTTTTTACAGCTAAGCCTGCAGTGATGACAGGGGGATGTCCTCTACGTCTAGAGGCTAGAAAGTTTAATTATCATCACAGGCAGCAGTTATATTTCTTAAGAGCAGTGAGAATCTTAAACTCTTTGTCACAACAAGTAGAAGTGGTCGATTAAAAAAAAATTTCAATGAAACCCTGGATGAACTAAAAAAAAAATTGCAAGTCATGTATTCTTGAGATAGAATATTGATCTAGAGAACTAGACTGATTTGCTGTATCTTGAGGGAGGAAGGAATTTTTATCCTATTATACAACAATCTGCTTTATATAATTTTTTGGCAATCCTCTCCTATTAAGGGACTATGTTCTGCAGGTCCTAAGTGAAGTCTATCCCACCTGGCAGTGATCACAAGGGACTAGATTTGACCAAGTACCTAACTATTCGTACTCGCTATACTCATAATGAGTACTGTCTAATACTCGCGTATTCATTCCGAATAGCATGTGCAATGCAAGTCAATGGGGAAAAACTCACAACGTAAGAAGTAACCTGAATTCCGCACTAGTCGCTACTCACAAATAGTACGGCCATTCGTGTTACTCGTTACATTGCGAGTTTTCCCCATTGACTTGTATTGCACATGCTATTCAAAATGAATACGTATTAAACAGTACCCTTTATGAGTATAGTGAGTACGAATAGTTAGGTACTCTCTCAACTCTACAAGGGACCTGTTGGACATATTGCATTACCATCATTAGATTCAGCCAACTTTACCCCCGAAACATCAAAATAGTTTTGTAAACCATGACGCGAGGGAACCAGAGAAATTTGGTAGTTCTCATGAGAAAGAAGCGGGACCACTTCGAAACGGGTTGAGAAATAAACCACCTTTCATCTGGATCTTCATATTGGTCTCTCGTTACTTCTCAGCATTGCAGTCTTCACCATCCCATATCTCTGGATTTCTCTCATCATTACCAGCCTTGGGGATCATGTTTTTTTGAGGCAGCAGATTACAGGATTTTGATCTTGTTCTGTGTCACACAACCTAACAAGGTGAGCGTATTTCAATATATCATTACGATATATCTGTCGGATAAGACCTTATTTGCTCTACTCTGTCTCATAGTTTTCCTACTTAGGTTTGTGAACAGGAGATAATGCAATTTTGACAAAATCAGTATGAAATGGAAGAGTACAATGACAAATAAGTAATGGGTAATCCTTAAGAAATGAGTAAAACAGAACACATAGGAAATTAAGGTGCAATAAAAGTAAAAATAATAAATTATTAAAGTAGAAAAACAAAAGTAATAAGTGGCCAGTCTATCATTCATTTTGGCAAATTTCCTAGTATGGTTAGGGAGAATATGTTTTCTAACACTAGTTGAAGGCTTTTTGCCACAAACAAAGGTAATTTTAAAGATGATGCTAAAGTACATTTTAATCATTCTATCTTGGAATAATAATACTTTCCACATTTGGATGTGTTTAAAAAAAATGTTCCTGTGCTGAGATAATCTTATATATGTGTCCCCGCTATGTACTGGGTAATCACCGTGTCTGACTGTACAGGGACATGGTCTGATGATACCACATCTACACAGTACATCGCAGGGACACACATAAATAGTGTCTAACTTGGTTGTAAAAACCCCCAGCTCGTTCTTTTTTTCAGTAGGCAGATGCTCATTGATAAGGTGAGCACTGAATATAGAACAGTACCTACTCTGCAAGCATCAGGAAATGTATTTATGCTGTAATACCAAAACAAATCAAAGAATTGGAACCCCAAAAATTTTAGTGGTTGAGAAATAGAAGCAACTGTGTACAAAGGACTGTGATACTCATCTGCACTAGTATGCGTTCCAGCGGAGTGTGGTGAACTTTACAGAGAAGCAATAGTCTACAGACAGGAATTGGCGTTCATAAGTTATGTTAGAAGTCCAACATCACAGAATATTCATATATGCCCATTGAAATATTAGCATAAGCTCGAATTAGATGGGGAAAAATAACGTATTTACAATAAAAGCTTACTTCTTACTGCTGTTCTGATTAAAGTGTTTTGACACTTTGGGCCTGATTCATCACAATTCTTATGCCACAATTCTCTCATGAAAAGGTTTGGAAAGTTGCAAAATTTTGGTACAAGGCAAAACTGTGATAAAATATTGAGACATTTAATGTTTCATACTGTTTTAACACTGAATATTCTGGTCTTATAGGGAAGAACCACTTGCGTATGGACTTTCTGTACCATGACGTTTTCGGCGGTGTTTTCATCACTATTGAGTCGCATGAGCCAATTGTGTAAGGTTTCTTCATTTATTCTTTTTTATTTGACTGTTCATTTTATGTATGCCTTTTTGTTATTTTGCCTACAATGTATAAAAAATAATATAAGATAAGCTAAAACTTTATTGATCCCACAGTGAGGAAATGTACACATTACTGCAGCTCAATACAAAAAGGGTAAGATAGAATTAAAAAGAATAAGTGATAAATATAAATGTATGAAAGTGCATATTAGTGATGGCAGTGTAGATGAATAGCTTAGTTGTGTTACCTTGTAGCCAGAGTGCAATCAGTGAATGACTCAGGAGCCTGGGAAAGCTAGGTGTGCTTGTGTAGCAGTGTGTTGCCCAGCACAGGCATCTCGCTGGCCTGGTAAAATGGTGAGTAATGCAAGAATGGTTGAGTGGTATACAGTATCTAAATTATACAACTACAACAGTAATTACAAAAAATTAAGAAACCTTTTTTGTTAAAGTTAAAGGGAACCAACCAGCCGGATTTTCATATATAAAGTAAGGCCAGTGCTATACTGGTGCTAGGATGCTGAATCTAAGCATAACTTTTGTTCTGAGATTGGATGTTTTATTTCAGAAATATGTACAAGTGAAGTTCAAGCAATGCACTGCTATTTGATTGACAGGTGCAACAGGAAGGGAATATGTGGGTTGGGTCTAGCTATCTATTCCTGCCCCTGTCTGCCTGTGCCGGAATTAACGTCTATGATGGCGACAAGGTGAGGAAGGCCAGGCCAGCAGACGGGGTGGGAATACATAGCAAGACTCAACCCCATATTCCCTTCCTGTTGCACCTGTCAATCAAATAGCAGTGCATTGATGGAACTTTACCTGCACAAATTTCCTGAAATAAAGCATCCAATCTCAGAATAAAAGATATGTTTTCATTCAGCATCCTAGCGCCAGTATAGCACTGGCTTTACTTTTTATATGAAAATCCTGCTGGTTGGTTGCATTTAAATAAGAAAAATAGTTCACGTGCATTTACAAAATTGGATGGGATCAGAAAATGTACGTACAAACAAGCGTGTGCAAATGGTACTCAAAGTGGCATGTATAGAAATCTAATATTAGAATAATTGGAGCAATGAAGAGGGCTCAATAAGTTATTTCAAACAACACACACAGTTTATAGGTGAACACTTGTGTTTACATTTCAGGATTTGGGAGAATTCTCTTTAAAAAAGACAGATCTAAAAAAACACAGGGATCACTCTTCTATTTACAAACAGAAACAACCCTTGAATTTCAAAATCTGCAATGAGTGATATAATACTACCCTTGTCTCCTGTCACTGTGTGAAAAAAAAACCCCAGCGATTAAAGTGCTGTTGCTGCTGTAGATCACAAATGAATTAGTTCACAGTCACACTAAGTAGTGATGATAAGATGCTACAAAAGTTCACTGTATATCAATTAAATCTTTCTGATTTCTATTCCCAGACTGAGACTATCACTTTCATTTTCATTCTGGCACATTACTGAAGTAGCCCTTCACAGTCGAATTAGGACTTTGTCTATCCCTATCCTGTCTCTCTGAACGCTCCCATTTCTATAAAGTACATGCATAAAATACCATTATTTCTCTGGCCCCTATGTTATATACTGCCTGTGATAGCCCCTATTTGGTTGTGTGACAACATGTAATTGTATTGCTGCTGGACATAAAAGGAAAGGCCAAGCTGCAACATCAGAGACGCGAATAGTCCATTCAGCATGTGTGAAATGGCGCTGGGCAGTTTTCAATTTATTACGATACCTGAATCTTTTCGTAGACTGTTCAAAATTTGGTGAAACCAAATGGATTTCAGAAATTTCAACTTGATCCTCTGTGGATTGATCCACTCATTTCTATTAATGACGCACAGGAGACATACTTTGTCCTTCAGAGTACCATCCAGTTTTCAACTGTTTTAAACTGATCCATTGCTAAGAGCAGGGGTGTAACTACCGCCAGGCAGATCAGCAGCCAGCTCTTGTCAGTGAGAGAGGAGCTTCGCTGATCTGTCACAGAACACGCGGCCGCTATATGACCCGGTGCCGCCGCCGACACCGGACCCCCTGCCTGGTGTCAGCGGCTGTGGTGGCTGCCCGGTCACCGCGCACAGTAATGATGAAGCATAGCGCGGCCGGTGCCGACCCTATGCATCACCATTCTCCCCCTGTGCCTGCACGGTGACGTCACTTCCATGCAACTGCTGTGCTGAGTGCACAGAGCGCAGGATGGGAGGACGCCGACCGCAGCACCGGATGAACGAGGAGAGGGGAGGATGAGCAGCGGTGGAAGAGGAAAGCGGTGAGGACAGCAGTGGTGGAAGGAAGAGAGAGGTTGAGTACTTGTTGGTTTTTTTTTAATATAAAGTAGTGAGTACACGGTGGCCAGAGGCTTGGGAAAGCTGCATTATACATGGAGGCCTGGAGAGGCTGCATTATACATGGAGGCCTGGAGATGCTGCATTATACATGGAGGTCTGGAGAGGCTGCATTATTATACATGGACGCCTGGAGAGGCTGCATTATTATACATGGAGGCCTGGAGAGGCTGCATTATACATGGAGGCCTGGAGAGGCTGCATTATACATGGAGGCCTGGAGAGGCTGCATTATACATGGAGGTCTGGGGAGGCTGCATTATTATACATGGAGGCCTGGGAGAGGCTGCATTATACATGGAGGTCTGGGGAGGCTGCATTATTATACATGGGGGCCTGGAGAGGCTGCATTATACATGGAGGTCTGGGGAGGCTGCATTATTACACATGGAGGGCTGGAGAGGCTGCATTATACATGGAGGCCTGGAGAGGCTGCATTATACATGGAGGCCTGGAGAGGCTGCATTATACATGGAGGCCTGGAGAGGCTGCATTATACATGGAGGCCTGGAGAGACTGGATTGTACATGGAGGCCTGGAGATACTGCATTACACATGGAGGCCTGGGTAGGCTGCATTATACATGGAGGCCTGGGGAGGCTGCATTATACATGGAGGCCTGGGGAGGGAGGCTGCATTATACATGGCGGCCTGGAGAGGCTGGTTGCTATATTAAACATGGAGGCCTGGAGAGGCTGGCTGCTATATTATACATGGAGGCCTGAAGAGGCTGGCTGCTATATTTTACATGCAGTCCTGGAGAGGCTGCATTATACATGGAGGCCTGGGGAGGCTGAATTATATATGGAGGTCTGGGGAGGCTGGCTGCATTATTATACATGGAGGCCTGGGGAGGCTAGCTGCATTATTATACATGGAGGCCTCGGGAGGCTGACTGCTATATTATACATGGAGGCCTGGAGAGGCTGGCTGCTATTTTATACATGGATGCCTGGGGAGGCTGGCTGTATTATTATACATGGAGGACTGGGGAGGCTGGCTGCATTATTATAGATGGAGGTCTGGAGAGGCTGGCTGCTATATTATACATGGAGGCCTGGGGAGGCTGGGTGCATTGTTATACACGGAGTCCTGGAGAGGCTGGCTGCTACATTATACATGGAGGCCTGGAGAAGCTGGCTGCATTATTATATATGGAGGTCTGGGGGGCTGCATAATACAAAATGAAGGACACCTTATACATGGAATATAGGGGTGCATTATGCATGGAGGAGTATAGGGCTGCATAATACAATATGAAGTTTTATGGGGTTGCGTTATAATACATATAGGACTATGGGGGCTACATTATAATATATGGAGGACTATGGAAGTGTATTCTAATATATGAAGGGTTATGTGGGACTCTTTATACTATTTGGAATGCAATGTTGGGGCCATTATTGTATTTTGGAGAACTATATACAAGGGGGGAAAAAGATACAAGCAGGGGATAGGAACGTTTTGTGCTGAGGGAAAAAGACTCTTTCCCTCAGCACCCAGCTTTCCCATACTCTGCTATACATCTTCTCTCAGCACCCAGCTTTCCCATGATCTGATATGGGAAAGCTGGGTGATGAGGGAAAGATGTATAGCAGAGCATGGGGAAGCTGGGTGTCGAGGACAAGATGGATATCAGAACATAGAAAAGCTGGGTGCTGATAGAGGGATTTCAGATCATGGGAAACCTGGGTGCTGAGGGTAAGAGCCAAATGTCAGAATCTTTATCCTGTACCCTGAGTGTCAGTGTCATTATCCCGTACCCCAAGTGTTGGTGTACGTGGAGGGGGGGGCCAGGTCTGAACTTTGCACCGGGGCCCATCAAACTCTAGTTACGCCACTGGCTAAGAGTCATTGAATAAAAAATGTTCCCTCTACCTGCTTCATTGAAAAAAAAAAAGAATGAGAAGAAAACAAAAACATCTAGGATGATGCGTGAAAGAAATCGGTCTATTCTTCTTGGATAGTAACACTCAGGAGGGTATGGGAATGTAGCCAAACATGGAAAACCTGTAACCTATTTCTATTAGTAAATGCCAGGACATTATATTCCCAGCACACTTGTTAAATTAGCAATTATTATTATTAATAAGAATATTATGAAGTTTCTAAAATATCACTCAAGTTTTACGAGTGACTGACGTCAACTCTGATCTTTCCATTGACAGAATAAGACACCCTCTTACGCTAATAATGAGACACACATCCAGCCAGCAAGAGAGGGCAGTAATTGACATTAAAGAAGTCTGCACCACTATTCCTTTATATCAGCACATATTTCGTCGATATTAATTATCCTGTTGACCTTTACCCCAATGCTAGTTAAATATTGCTATTGTATGTGTGTGTGTGAACTTTATTCAGAATAACTGTTGGAACAAAAAGAAACAGAGTAATTAAGGTAATACAACCCTCATTGTTATACGTATTAAATTTAATTCTTATGTTCGTAATTGTCCCTGAAAATTTGTACAAGAGTGGCGTAATGAGCATTACATTGGAAATGAATTTCAGTGCAGAGGTTAAAATATAATCTCATTTTCTGACTCTTTTTGCAAATGCTCTTTCATTTCAGCCAAGACTATTGGCATGGAGAGTATATGTAGCAAAATCTGGGATATGGAAAGAGACTTACATAGGTTTTTAGTCGGATTCCGCCATCAGAAATTGTATCATTTTCTTTTGGACTTTATAAACACAGAAACAAATTAGCAAATTATGACTAATGCAAGTGCAATGTACAGGACTATATAATAATATTTATTCATTTATATAGCGCTATTAATTCCATAGCACTTTACATACATTGGCAATACTGTCCCCATTGGGGCTCACAATCTAAAATACCCTATTAGTATGTTTTTGGAGTGTGGGAGGAAACTGGAGTACCTGGAGGAAAACCACGCAAACATGGAGAGAACATACAAACTCCTTGCAGATATTGTCCTTCGTGGGACTTGAACCCAGGACCCCAGCGCTGCAAGACCTCAGTGCTAACCACTGAGCCACCGTGCTGAGCCACTATGTGAATTGTGTAGACATGCATTGCAAGTTAGAGGGAAGGTATCGTGTTTTTTAATTTTTGTATTATTAATAGTGATTGTGGAATCAATTATTTTTAATACAAAATTAAATTGTTTATTTAGTTTTTATGTATTTTTATTTTTACTCAAACACTGGGGGCTGCCATCTTGGATTTGCTGTGTGTAACGACATTACCTCAAATACGGAAGACCCTGTGCATAAGAGCTGATAATAACACTCTGACCCTATCTTTAGCACTGAGACTGCTTCCTGCTGTGACCTAGACATGCCCCCTGGGCTGTCCAGATCACGGCTCTGGGAGGAGACCAACGCCAACTTTGTGGGCCTACAGCGTAAGCTGTTTGCTTCCCTTTCCCCCTGTCACTCGCTCTGTGCTCAGTTGTGCTGTAACAAGAGGAGTTGATAAGACACCAGGCTCACAGGAGGAGGTGCCGGGAGTGGAGGTTAGGAATGGAGTGCCGGGCAGCGGTGATCACACCCTAACTGATCCTGGCGTGCTGCTCCTCCCTTCTGCTCCCTCCTCCCCTACGTGTACTCACTTGGGCCTCCGCTCCTGGCAGCTCCTCCTCAATGCTCTGTGCTCTGATCGCTGATAGGAGGAACAGCTGAGACACTAGGCTGACAGGAGAGGCTGCCGGGGGCGGAGGTCTGAGGTGAGTGCATGCGGCTAGGAACAGTGATCGTGGCGTGACATCTATAGTGCAGTGGCGGGATCAGGCTGCAGATCACCCCTCCTTGCTGCATGTCACCTCGGACCTTTGATCCCAGCCGGCAGTTTCTCTTGTCAGCCTGGTGTCTTGGCAGCTCCTCCTATCAGCGCTCAGAGCACATAATATGGGGCACAAAATTATGAGGGCTCAGAAATATTGGGGCACAAAAATATTGATGCAGAGAAATATGGAGGCACAGAAATATGGGGGCTCAGGAATAAGGGGCACAGAAATATTGGGGCACATAAATATTGATGCACTGAAATATGGGGGCACAGAAATATGGGGGCTCAGGAATATGGGAACAGAAATTTGAGGGCTCAGAAATATCAGGCAAAGAAATATGGGTCACAGGAATATGGAGCACAGGAATATGGAGCACAGGAATATGGGGGCACAGAATTATGGGGGCACAGAAATATGAGGACACAGAAATACGGGGGCACAGGAATATGATGGTAGAGTATATGGGGCTTAAGTAGAAGAAAAAAACGGATATCGCCAGGATAAAATTAGGTATCCAGTTTATTAGAAAAATTAAGTAATATCCTTGTCGGGTCCATATCACTTAGACGCTCAGCACCTGAAACGCGTTTGAGTGATTTCGACCCGACATGAATTTTAATTAATTTTTCTACTAAACTGGATTTCTAATTTTATCCTGGAGATATCCGTTCTTTTCTTCTATTATTGGACCGACAGCCCAGATCGTGGATTAATCTCCAGCTTATGTGTGCAACGGGCTCTATGGATTATCTAACCACGGTGAGCTTCAATCTCTCCTTTACAGCCAAGGCACAGGAGCGCCGGCGTTTACACAGGCTCAGATTACATGCCCAGGGCATAATACCCATATAATTTTCCAGTGACTTCTTAGCCACAGCTACTTCTCTGGGATTCAGAACCATTTCTGGCAGCAAACTCTGTGAATAAGGCCGTTGGCTGAAACGTCAGAGATTACATATCTGCCTTTATGAGTTCATTTCCTTTGCTTGGCTTTTCTGAATTTGAATTTATAACAAAATAAGCCAATTATTTATATGCTACTTGAGTGTGCAGTGTAACTTCTATACTTATACTAGAGGGGTCTCCCCAATCACTAGCACCTCACCCTCAATTCAGTGTGCCCACCTTTTTTCTACTATTGGTTGCAGTCAGACAGCTGTCACTCAGCTTGGGGGTGGGTCTTACTGCAACCAATTACTGGGAGAAGCAGTGATCGGTGAGTATGAAGTGCTTGGAGAGAGACGCTAGCAATGCAACATGCACAAAATGGCGGCAACCAGCCAATCACAGTAATGCTACAGCCAAGATGATTGCGGGATTACAGTGGTTAAGAAGCCCAGCATGTTTAGTGGCTACTAATCAGGTGCCAAACATGCTGGGCGAGACATCCGAATATAGCAAGGCAAATACACCATTACTCGCTATATAATGAATACCCGAATACTTATGAGTTCACTTCCTTTGCTTGGCTTTTTTGAATTTGAATTTATAACAAAATAAACCAATTATTTATATGCTACTTGACAGCAACCAATCACAGCTGCCGGTGGCCGGGTCTATATCATACAGTAAAATAAATAAAATAAATAATTTAAAAAAAGCGTGTGGTCCTCCCAATTTTGATACACAGCCAAGAAAAAGCCTCACAGCTGAGGGTTGGTATTCTCAGGCTTGGGAGACTCCCATTTTTGGGAGCCCCCCAGCTTAAAAATATCAGACATTCAACTGCCCGGAGTTGCCGCATCCATTAGATGTGACAGTCTCGGGACTTTACCCGGCACATCCCGAATACCCTGATGTGGCGGCAGTTGGGGTAATAAGGGAGTTAATGGCAACCCATAGCAGCCACTAAGTCCTAGATTAATCATGGCAGGTGTATATGAGACAACTTTCATCATTAATCTGTAAGTAAAAGTAAATGAATACAAACACCAAAAACTATTTTTTTATTTGGATTACAATTCAAAACCACCCTCTTTTACCACTTTATTAACCCCAAAACACCCAAGACTGAGGTAATCCACATGAGGTCCCACGACATCCTGGCTCTGCTACATTCGAGCCTTTAGAGACCACAAACATGTCTGATCTTTCCAGGCTCTGGGAAACACTAACAAGAAGGACCCGGCTGGCAGCAGTGTTCCCACAGTAAGACCTCTGGTGACTTGAAGCACTCTGGAGCTGCAGGGGACCGAGGTCAGTACATGCTATAGAGAATGGTGATCAGAGCCTGCCATCTGATGTGAGCCAGGTGTCTCTTGGCAGCTCCTCCTGATAGAGCACAAACTACTATTTGGGCACACAGCAATGCTCAGAAGAGAAAGAACACCATTTGACTATTGCAGTACAATTTTTCCAGGAATACTATATTGCGGACATGTGGTCACATTTACAGACACCGAGAGGTGCCAAAAGAGTAGAAAAGTCCCACAAATGATCCTTTTATGAAAACAACACCCATTTAGTAATCTTTCTAAGGGTGGCATGAGCATCTTGAAACAACCAGTGCTTCATGGATATTTATAATATTGGACTGTGAAATGAATGTTGATTTAGCCCCGAATTTCTAATTTTCACATGTGTAAAAAGTGAAAATGAACCCAAAATTGGTTGTCCAATTTCTACTGAGTACAAAGATAGCCCTTATGTGGATGGAGGCTAACACAGTCAGTGTGGCTTGGAAGGGAAGGAGCTACAATTGATGTTTGGAGCACAATTTTTCCTAAACAGATTGTGGACACCATGTCACATTAAGAGAGCCCCTGAGGTGCCAAAACAATGAAAGCCCCCAAAAGTGACTGTATTTTGGAAACTATGTTTTTTGTGGAGTTCACCTGTAGGTGTAGTGATCATTATAAACCCACAGGGGATTTACAGTATTTTATAGCATTGGGCTTTGTAAACAATTTTTTTTTTGTACCGCAAAAAAAGTTGTTTTAGCCCTAAGTGTTAAATATTCGAAAGGGCTATTAGGAAAAAATGGACCACATAGTTTATTACTCAACTTTTCCTGACTATGATTTAATCCCACATGTGGTCAGAAACTAATTTTCCATCATTGTTCAATGAACAGAAAGGGAAACAGCACCATGTTGGAGTGCAGAGTTTGATTTCTGTTTTAGAAACTACACAACCTTATTGAATTAATCTAGGTGATCAGTGAACATATTGATATCACTGGTGTTTCATGGATTTTAATACCATTGAGCAGTAAAGAAAAATTTACATTTTTTGCAAATTTCACAATGGGAAATTGGTAAAGCTGGCCCCAGAGCTTGTTATACACTATCTCCTAAATTTTGAAGTATCTCATGTATGGGCTGCATAGCAAGGTTTGGGAGAAAAGATTTTTGAGTGCAGATCTTCATAGATTAGTTTGCACAGTATATTTGCCAGAACAGCAGAAATCCCTCTCAAGTGACTCTTTGTTGGAAAGTACACTTATCTGGGAATTCAGGTATACTGTAGGTATAATAATGATTTTGACTCCATGGGTGTTTTCAAGAAACAAACACGCAATGGATACTGTAGAATGAAAATGTCAAATATGCCATTTTAATACTCAATACATTCTAGTGTCTAATACAATGTGTGCAGCTTGTGCTTCAGAAAACACATACCTCATAAATTAAGTTGGCTCTCCATACTACAGTAATGCCAAACATGTTGATGCTAACTGCAATTTAGGCACATTAATACAAACAAATAATGGTCATATAGTATATATAGGGGAAATATTATTCCTCCCTATTTCTCAGAGCTCCCCAAGCTCAACAATAATAACACAAATGGTAGATTAGAATAGATCTACACATATAGAAGCAAGAACAAGGATAACATAAAAATAGATTTTATTGATAAAATGCATTCCTATTGGGCAAGGGGGGGTATTTTCAAGCCCACTTTCTTCTTACCCCGACACATCCCTGAAGAAGGTCTTCGAAACGTACATCAGGGTGAAGGACCGATCAGCTCCTGTTATCACCACTGAGGTATTTATTGTGCTCAGACTTGTGCTTTTACACTTTGTCCTATGTGTATTTGGCCTTGGTGCCATACATTAAATTGAGGCCTACTCGCTAATGTATTAACAAAGAATCGTGATATTGACACTTGATTTGTTATACTTTAGTGCCATCTAGTGGACGTAAGATAGAACAAAGGTTGAGTTATAACAATTATTTTTGTAGTCAGCATTAGTATTGACATTTATATTAGGGGATTTTTGGCATAAGCACCAGTCACTATATACATCCTCTATATACCTGTATTCACTTTATATAATGTATTACTTTTTGGATGGTATATAGTCTCTGCTCCTGCTTCATTTGTATTGTTTAATATTTTGTACTTGAACTGGTCATTTCATTATTCAAGCAGTCTAGGGATGTATTATTATACTAGTATATGAAATATTTTAACACCTGACTTTTATGGTATCAGGTTATAACTATTCCATTCATATTTTTTTTCTATTTTGGTAGTTTGATCTATGTTTGCCCTGTATACTGCATGTTCCCCCTTATAGGGTCTCTGTACATTCTCTCTGTTTTTATTATTTTAATGTTTATCAATAAAACCTATTTTAATTTAGGCACAGTTTAGGGTTCAGAGAGGAATATTTAGATTTGAGAGTGCAGATTTGACTGGATTTCTTTCTGGGCCGTGACGCCATGCCGCATTAACAGACTTTTATGCTACCAATAATGCTGAAACTCTCTATATTTCCATAAATGGATGACAGACCTGAGTGAGAACTTGTTTTATTGGGTGTTGAGGTGAAGCTTTTATTGGTAGAATTTGAGGGTATGCAACATTTTGGATTAATTTTAAGGCTTGGTGTACATTTATCCTATGCTCAATGCTGAGCATTTTCATCAGGGATCTCTATCTAAATTTCCAAAGCATGTGATTTAGACAGAATTCCAACAGATTAATTCAGTATAATCAAATTGTCTCTCCAGTAAAGGAAACAAACTCTAGCGCAGCGAGTTTGTCTCCTTTACTGGAGAGACAATTTGAATATTTCCTAGAGGGGCATGGCAGCTATAAGTCCCCTTACTGGCAGCCAGACTGGCTTGCAAAGTCTCCTTAAGGAGAATAGTGTTCCCCCGTGGTCTTCAGTATAATGAGGCAGACGAAGTTACTCCATGCTCCATGTGTTCTCTATTTGGTGTTGTTTGTTTTTTCAGAGATGCACAAAACTGTGGTTAACTGCACTTTTATGAATGACTAAAAAGACAGAAACCGCCAGATCATAGGCAAAAGTGACCCTATCTGCTTCATTATAGAAAATCTTCCATAGGAGGCTTTGTCAGAATGACATATTTTGACATTTTGACAGAAACGCCCAATGTAAGTGCTAAGCATAGATCATAGTTAAAATGTGAAACTAGTCTTATTGCAATCTGCTGATAGCTTATAGCTATTTATTTTATTTATTTATTTATGCTGGTCACTGCATGCTATAACAATTAGATACCAGCTTTATAGTGGGTGGAATAAGTATTGAACACATAATCAATTTAGTTAGAAAATGTATTTCTAAAGCTGTAATTGAAATTAATTTCTCAACAGATGTCAGTAACAACCCACAAATCAAAAATCAAACCCAAGAGGTATATAAAATGTAGTTATAATGTGAAATGACACAGGGAAAAATTATTTAGACAAAAAGCCATGGAAAGTCATGACACCAGCTGAAATCTATGAGCAAATAAAAAGCAATCCTGCCACTTAATAAAAAATATTTGCTGGTTCAACTGATGGCCTATAAAAAGGTGTTTCATTACCAAGGTGCCACACAAGAAACGTCTCAAGATAGGTAAAACCAGTGAGCTGCCTCAAGACCGGCACAACCTTATTGCTTCAAAACATACTGATGGCATTGGTTACAGAAGAATTACCAAAAAACTGAAGGTCCAATTGAGCACTGTTGGGGCCATAATCTGAAAGTGGAAAGAACATCATTTCACCATAAACCAGCCACGACCAGGTGCTCCCTGCAAGATTTCAAACAGAGGAGAGAAAATAATTGTAACGCCCATACCGGCATCCCCAAACTGTCCTGCTCCTCTCCCCCAACGGGGATGCCAGCACACTCATCCTCCCAACCGCTTAGTGGTGGCTGCTCCATCTCCGATTTCTGCTACCGTCTTCCGGAACCTGCGTACACTGCATAAGTCTTCTGTGAGTGCTCTTAGGGAGCGTGCACACTTTTTCTTACGCTCTAACCTGTAAGTGCAAAGCAAAATGAATGGTATGAGTAAGCATATTACGTCTGTCTTGGAAAAAAAAAAATCACTCATAAAAAAATGTATCGGTATATATTAAAAATGTCCAAAAATTGGATCATAAAAAGAAAAAAGTATGCACAATACCACAGGTAACATGGGAATTAAATCACAGCAATAGGGGTTCTTGGGAGGGTAGACCATTAATCCTAGTGTACACTGACACTGAGGTCTACCTGGCCGCAAAAAAATTACTCATAAAAAATGTATTGGTATATATTAAAAATGTCCACAAATTGGATCATAAAAAGATAAAAAGTATGCACAATACCACAAGTAACATATAAATTAAAAAACAGCAATAGGGGTTCATGGGAGGGTAGACGATTAATCCTAGTGTACACTGACACTGAGGTCTACCTATTCCTCCACAGGTGGCACCCCTGCTCCTCGTAGACTATCCCTTCCTTTCCTTGGTTTGTCCCTGATGGAGGGTATAGGATGTCAATGCCTACAGCAAGTTTCTGGAGTTCCTGATATAACTATAACGCACCTAAGCGGTACCACATATAGAAATATCAATAATAAATAGAATTATTAATTGAGAGTAGAGTTGAGCGCGGTTCGTGGTTCGAGGTTCTCCAGTTCTAGGCTCGATTGATTTTTGGGGCTGTTCGAGATCGAACTAGAACTCGAGCTTTTTGCAAAAAGCTCGATAGTTCTAGATACGTTCGAGAACGGTTCTAGCAGCAAAAAGCAGGGCTTTTTACAGCTACAGTGAGCAGGAGCCATCGCTGGCAGCCTGCCACAAGCTGGTAACCAAGATAAACATCGGGTATCCAAGCAAAGCGCTTTGGTTAGCAACCCGATGTTTATCTTAGTTATGTGCAGGAAGCCCACACTTCCCGCTCAGCTCACTCCGCCCCCTCCTGCCCGCGGCATGTACACATACATACACACACACACACACACACACTCTCACACACGCACCCCCCCCCCGCTCGGCTTACCTGCGGTGATGAAGTCCCGCCATCCCGACCTCAGCGCTGTCACTGTCCTCCATGGCCGCCGCTTGTCACATCGCCTCTCGCTTCCGACCCGAGACTGACACTGGCGGTGACGTCACGGACCTCTCGCGATATTTGGCTGTGAAGGCGGCGGTCATTGACCTCAGTGACAGGGGCTGTCAGTGTGCTGGAGATCAGCGCAGGTAATGTACCTCGCTGACAGCAGCACTTGTCACCCCCCTGCAGTGACCTGGGCTGACCCATTGATGTTAGCTCAGGTCACTGCATTGCTCTCCCAGCCAATGGGGAACATCCTGCTCTTCATTGACTGGGACAGTGTGGATCGTCATGGCAACCCCTTGGATTACAGCAGACCTGGATTTGTTTTTCATTCTAATAAATTGGTTAAAGAGGGAATGTTTTGGGGAGTGTTTTTTCAAATAAAAATGTGTTTGTCGTCTATTTTTTTTTTATTACTGACTGGGTTGGTGATGTCGGGTATCTGATAGACGCCTGACCTCACCAACCCCAGGGCTTGATGCCAGGTGACATTACACATCTGGTATTAACCCCATATATTACCCCGTTTGCCACCGCACCAGGGCGCGGGATGAGCTGGGGCGAAGCACCAGGATTGGCGCATCTAATGGATGCGCCACTTCTGGGGCGGCTGCGGCCTGCTATTTTTAGGCTTGGGAGAGTCCAATAACCATGGACCTCCCTAGTCTGAGAATATCAGGCCCCAGCTGTCTGCTTTACCTTGGCTGGTGATCCAATTTTGGGGGACCCCTACGTGTTGTTTTTTTTTAAATTATTTATTTAATTTAAAATAACAGCGTGGGGTGCCCTCAGTTTTGGATTACCAGCCAAGGTGAGGTTGCCAGCTGTGGTCTGCAGGCTGCAGCCGTCTGCTTTACCCTAGCTGGCTACAAAACTAGGGGGAACCCTACGTCATTTTTTTTTTCATTTTTTTGGCTAAATACAAAGCTAAGCACCCCTTAGTGCCACATGAAAGGCACCAAAGGGTGCTCCACTTTTTCTCCACTTTTTCTCCACTTTTTCTCCACTTTTTCTCCACTTATGGAGAATAAGTGGAGAAAAAGTGGAGAAAAAGTGGAGAAAAAGTGGAGAAAAAGTGGAGAAAAAGTGGAGAAAAAAATGGAGAAAAAGTGGAGAAAAAGTGGAGAAAAAAATGGAGAAAAAGTGGAGAAAAAGTGGAGAAAAAGTGGAGGAAAAATAGAGAAAAAGTGGAGAATTTTTTTCTCCACTTTTTCTCCACTTTTTCTCCACTTTTTCTCCACTTTTTCTTCATTTTTTTCTCCACTTTTTCTCCACTTTTTCTCCATTTATTCTCCACTTTTTCTCCACTTTTTCTCCATTTTTTTCTCCACTTTTTCTCCACTTTTTCTCCACTTTTTCTCCACTTTTTCTCCACTTTTTCTCCATTTTGTTCTCCACTTTTTCTCCATTTTTTTCTCCCCTTTTTCTCCCCTTTTTCTCCCCTTTTTCTCCCCTTTTTCTCCACTTTTTCTCCACTTTTTCTCCACTTTTTCTCCATTTTGTTCTCCACTTTTTCTCCATTTTTTTCTCCACTTTTTCTCCACTTTTTCTCCACTTTTTCTCCACTTTTTCTCCACTTTTTCCTCCACTTTTTCTCCACTTTTTCTCCACTTTTTCTCCACTTTTTCTCCACTTTTTCTCCACTTTTTCTCCACTTTTTCTCCACTTTTTCTCCGTTCTTTTTCTATGGTCGGTCTACCCATTAGCTCTGCCATGCATACTGTAGCTCTACACCTACTGCACATGTTACTTTATGATTGACATCTCTTTCGTACCAGAGCTGTCTAAGTCTACTCTGACCCCATATTTGTCATTACTATATTGTCCTTGTACTGTATTATGACATTTGTATCATGTGTTTCATTTCTTGCTGTGTTGCAGTTTTTTTGCTGCATCCCAATTGTACCTCTACATTGTTCGAGTTTATGTTATTGTTCTCTCACTCTTATGTGATACTGATTATTGTCATTTTTCATGATTACATGCAGATAAGTCCAATCTGACGAAGGCTCAGGCCGAAACGTCAATTGTAACTTGTTTTGGACAAAAACATATATGCTTATGAAAAAAAAATGTTCTTAATAAGGACCAATAAAGAGTGATTTTGCATTGCTATCCATTGGGACTTACTGACTTAGTCTGGGAGATTTAGAGTGCCGAGGTTACTCACTAATTTTATCTATTATTACCTCTGAGCACCTATATACTAGTGAGCAGAGCTTCCTCTACAGTAGTTCTCCTGATTAGGCATGCCCTTACCTCATGAGCAGGGCATTGCAGCTTTGGTAGCAACCATTACGACATGGACTCTGCTGCTGTGGACCCGGGGAGAGTGAGTGCAGATTCATTGCACCCACACTCCTCACATGAAGGGTCCGCACTCCTAGAAAATGAGGGATACGTTCCCTGAGTGTCTCCCCCCCATATTCTAGACGGTCCAGAGTCGTCGTGGGACCCCTTTATTTTTTTTCTTACAATAAATTGGTGAAAGAGGAAATGTTTTGGGGACTGTTTTTTCAAATAAATTTCTTTTGTCGATTTTTTGTTTTTGTTAGTACTGACAGTTTATGATGTTGGGTATCTAATAGACGCCATGACATCACAAACTGCTGGGCTTGATCTCAGGTGACTTTACAGCTAGTATCAACCCGATTTATTACCCCGTTTGCCACTGCACCAGGGCACGGGATGAGCTGGGGTGAAGCGCCAGGATTGGCGCATCTAGTGGATGCGCCACGTCTGGGGTGCCTGCGGCCTGCTATTTTTAGGCTGTGAAGGCCCAATAACTATGGACCTTCCCACCCTGAGAATACCAGACCACAGCTGTCCGCTTTACCTTGGCTGGTGATCCAATTTGGGGGGGACCCTACTTTTATTGTGTAATTATTAATATTTATAAAATAATTATAAAAAAGAGCCTGAGGGGACCTCCACATTGGATCCCCAACCACGGTAAAGCTGCCAGCTGTGGTTTTCAGGCTACAGCCGTCTGCTTTACCCTAGCTGGCTATCAAAAATGGGGGGACCCAACGTCATTTTTTTTTTTAACTATTTTTTAAATAGAAAAAATTAATGGGCTTCCCTGTATTTTGATTGCCAACCAAGGTAACGGCAGGCAGATGGGGGTGGCAACCCATAGCTGTCTGCTTTATCTGCGCTGAGAATCAAAAATACCGCGGAGCGCTACATCATTTTTTTAAAGATTTATTTTTACAGCACTGTGATGTCCAGCAATCAAAATACAGGGAAGCCCATTTTATTTTTAGTTATTTAAATAAATAATTAAAAAAAATATATATGGGCTCCCGCTGCATTTTTTGTATTGCTAGCTAAGGGTAATCCAAGCAGCTACTGGCTGCTAACCCCCACTGCTTGGTGTTACCTTCACTGGCAATGGAAAATCCAGGGAAGCATTTTTTATTTTTTTTGCCAAAAAACTACAAAAAAAGGACGTGAGCTTCGCCATATTTTTGTATGCTAGCCAGGTATAGCAGGCAGGTGCTGGAAGAGTTGGATACAGCGCCAGAAGATGGCGCTTCTATGAAAATGCCATTTTCTGAGGCGGCTGCAGACTGCAATTCGCAGCAGTGGGGCCCAGAAAGCTCAGGCCAACCTGTGGTGCAGATTCCAATCCCCAGCTGCCTAGTTGTACCTGGCTGGACACAAAAATGGGGCAAAGCCTGCGTCATTTGTTTTCTAATTATTTCATGAAATTCATGAAATAATAAAAAAAGGGCTTCCCTTTATTTTTGGTTCCCAGCCGGGTACAAATAGGCAACTGGGGGTTGGGGGCAGCCGTACCTGCCTGCTGTACCTGGCTAGCATACAAAAATATGGCGAAGCCCACATAATTTTTTCAGGGGGCAAAAAACTTCTGCATACAGTCCTGGATGGAGCATGCTGAGCCTTGTAGTTCTGCAGCTGCTGTCTGTCTGTATGGAGAAGAGCAGACAGCAGCTGCAGAACTACAAGGCTCAGCATACTCCATCCAGGACTGTATGCAGAAGTTTTTTGCCCACCAAAAAAATGACGTGGGCTTTGCCATATTTTTGTATGCTAGCCAGGTACAGCTGGCAGCCACGGGCTGCCTCCAACCCCCAGTTGCCTATTTGTACCCGGCTGGGAACCAAAAATATAGGGAAGCCCGTTTTTTTTAATTATTTCACTTATTTCATGAAATAATTAAAAAACAAATGACGTGGGCTTCGCCCCATTTTTGTGTCCAGCCGGGTACAACTAGGCAGCTGGGGATTGGAATCCGCAGCACAGGTTAGCCCGAGGTTTGTGGGCGCCTCTGCTGCGGATTTCAGTCCGCAGCCGTCCCAGAAAATGGCGCTCTCATAGAAGCGCCATCATCTGGCGCTGTATCCAACTCTTCCAACAGCCCTGGAGCCGGGTGGCTTGTTGGGTAATCATGAGTTAATACTGGCTTTGTTTTACCAGCCAGTATTAAGCCAGAGATTCTTAATGTCAGGCACGTTTGACCCGGCCATTAAGAATCTCCAATAAAGGGTTAAAAAAAAGACACCACACAGAGAAAAAATACTTTAATAGAAATAAATACACAGACACATTAGACTCCATCTTTATTACCCCCTGTCAGCCCTCCACGATCCTGCTCTTCTGTCTTCTTTCTTTCTAGTGTAGTAGTAGTGACGATTGTAGTGAGGATGAGATTCACCAGCTCATCACTTGGGGCTGGGGAACCTCCATCCTCACTAGAATCATCACTACAATTGGGAAGCAGCGTGCAGCCTTCACTCCGTGAGTGATCAGTGCTGGCTGCTAGCGGTAACGCTGACAGACGCGTTACCATAGCAACGGTGCTCTCGGAGCCGCGGTTAGCGGTGACGTCACCGCTAACTGCGTTGCTATGGCAACGGTGATCTCCGTTAATGACCGGCTGTGTCAGCCGGTCCCTAACGGAACGGGGAGTCGACCGTGTGCTAGAGCATGTCGCCGGTACACGGCGATACACATATGTGCACCGTGTACCGGAGAGATGCACTCGCAGGTCCTACATGACGTGTCATAGTCATGTGACCAGTCTGTAGCCAATGAGATAATAGCCACGTGACTGGTCACATGGCTATTTTGACGTCACGATAGGTCCTGCATCTCTGCTGGCAGTGCAGGTCACCGGGAGGATTCAGCGATCATCGGATGGAATAGCGGCAGGAGACAGAGTGCAGAAGGGATCGCGAGGACCAGTAAGTGTTATGGCAATGTTTATTAACTGTTTGTGTACATTTATCATGCATTTTTATGTGTTTGTGATTGCCTCCCATTATAGCCTATACGTTCGAGTTCGGTTCGTCGAACGTTCGACGAGCCGAACTCGAACGGGACCCCCGTTCGGCGAACCGGCCTCGAGCCGAACCGGGACCGGTTCGCTCATCTCTAATTGAGAGCTCAAATGAGTTCTCCTACCTTACTTGACACATTTCTCCCCTGAATAAATAAAGGGGTTCATAAGGAGGACTATATAGAAAACATCTGTATATATAGTTCACAATGGCATAGTATCAAACATGAAACCAATTGAAATCACAAAAATAAAGTGCTTGTGTGAAAAGGCATAAATGAAACCTATGCAGGTAAGCGGTATTTTTATATATTAATCACCAAAATGCTGCTTCAGTGCATTAAAATAAAGTACTTGTACAGTGATTCGTTAGTAATAATATTCATCAAATTGCTGCTTAATAGCACCAAAATGAAGTGCTTGTGCAGTGGGACATTAGTCAAATATAAGCAGGTAGCAGTTTAGGTATAAAGATGAACAAAACAGCTTGCTTAAATGCTATAAGATGAATAGAGTCAGTAATCCCCAATACATATAGGAAAACAATTAGGTATATGCCTCATCAAAAAGGTACTTAGCTTGCGTAGTTGCAGAGGAAATGATGAGGAAGATTAGCTCAGATGCAGTCACAGCATCACTGGGTGCCTGACAATGCAGTGATGACCTGATTGCATCAGGGCCACTATGTGGACAACCCGTACTCATTCCCCTTGTTCGCACCTGTAAATAAATAAACCTATACTCACATCTGGTTTCAGCGATATTTGAAGCAGTTTTCCTGGGGCCCATGTGACATTGTTATTACATGCAGACCTCACGACCAATCAGCTCCTGGCATCTGCCTCCCCAGCTTTTGGCATTTGAGCAGGATGTGAGCACTGCGCACACTTCCTGCTCATAAGTCCAAAAGCGGGGAAAAGGAAGCCGGTGGTGATTGGTCTTGGGGCTCGCATGTCATAACCATGTCACATGGACTATGGAAATGTGGCTTTAGACATCGCTGGAACCGCAGCCACACCAGTGGTGAGTCCCAGCATCAGATGTGAATGCCACAAGATTGGTTCATTATTTCATGCTGCCCATCCTAATAGACCTGGTCCCGAGTGTCCAGAGATCACTCGTAGAAGAGGGTATAGTCTCGGGTGTGTCTGCCCATTGAAGGTCACACCGTTTGGCTGTGCAAAATGCTCCTTGACTTTTTATTGTTCCTGCTGTCAGTATTCATTGGTATAGATAGCTTTCCTGCTGTATTCATCTATCTCCCTTTTGGACCCAGCAGGAGCTCAACTTTCACCCAGCTGTTGATTCAGATAAGAAATCTGTGGAGAGAAAAGCGCATATAGGGTCTTACCCCAGTATATAAGGGGTGGGAGGAGGGTGAAACTACTCACCAGATGTCGTTGTGAGAGTCACAACAACTGTATTCGCATGTAGAATCTGATCCAAGGCTGCAGCCACCCAATTGGCAGATAACAGAGAGCAAAAGAGAAGGGTGTTTGATACTGCGCCAAAGGATCACAGGAACAGATGTTTAGATTAATGCATCTTTATTTCATCCAGGTCTACGCGTTTCCGGAGCCACTGCCCCCTTCCTCAGGACCGTCAGGAAAGACAAAACATCAAATCTCTAAACAACAACAACAAGACAACAATAATTGTCTTTCCTGACGGTCCTGAGGAAGGGGGCAGTGGCTCCGGAAACGCGTAGACCTGGATGAAATAAAGATGCATTAATCTAAACATCTGTTCCTGTGATCCTTTGGCGCAGTATCAAACACCCTTCTCTTTTGCTCTCTGTTACCCAGCTGTTGATTGTCAGTATTCCGTTGGTGTTTAAATACCCCTTCCTTCCTTTGGAATGTGTTGATGATATTTTCCATTCCTTCAAGCGGAGGTTGCAAGCAGGTAGTTTGTACTCTACTGTAGTTTTGTTGCTGAAAGCTCCGCTGAACTTCTACCTGAGTCATCCAGTAATGCGTAGTTCATGCTTTTCCCCCTGTGTCCCCCTTGTGTCGTCTATAGTTGTTTAGTGTGGTTGATGAAGAGATAATCCAATCCATTCCCTATTTAGGGCTCAGCACTAGGGATACCTAGGGTCAGGTATTTGGCTCGGCGCATAGGTGCGGAACCAATCTAGGATGGTGAGGGAATCAATAGACCAGCAGTAGCTGTAAGACCCGGAAAAATTAAAGGAGTCTTTAAGGGATCCTTTAAGGTTCCTGGAGTTCCCGGCTGTTTTGACACCATTTAAGTTACCAGAGCTCACAGCCACTAGGTCTCGCGTCAGCTGTTTGTCATACTGGCACACTAGGGATGCCAGCATCCCTCTGTACCTTGTGCAGTGTAAAAAAAGGGAGAACCTGAGCAATTGCTGAAAAACAGTTTAAAGTTTTATTGCACAAAAATATCAAAAATACAAGTATAGTACAATTGGTCACATTAATAGTCATACAAAATGGAGGACAGATGGAAGGCAAATAGTAACAAGCAAAACAGTGGCCTGGTACGGACACCAGGAAAAAAGTGTACCAAGGATGAACTTATAAACCCCTAAATCACTGGCTTGCAAGCATGCAGATATATTTCACCCAAATCACTGGCATGTAAGCACTATGGAGCTATTGTGAGGGAATATATCCGGATACATGGCCCTAAATCACTGGCATGCAAGCACAATGGGGCTAGTAAAAAAGGGGGGGGGGGAGGGGTTATGTAAAAGATGGTGAAAGCATCAGGCTTGGGAAGAGCTGGGCAATAGTAACCCCGAGAGGGAGCAGACTTAACCCCAGTCCACATTGGCCAGATGTAGGCAATGGGGAAAGTGAGAATCCCACTCAGGGATAAAAATCCCAGTAAATATACAGTAATGTCAGAATAAGTGAAGAATTCCCAAGCAGGGATGCACGTCCCAGTAAATATGCAGTGATGTCAAAATAAGTAAAGAATTCCCAAACAGGGATGCACATCCAAAATCACTGGCCAAAAAGGGTTAACCCCTATCAGTGCCCGCTACAATTAGTGCGACCTCGGGCAGCCCCATGAGAAACATCATTATATAGGAAGGCTAATGCTAAAAATGTAAAAATGAGGGTGCCCAGCAAAATGCTATTATGTAAATTACATGGCAGCAGGACTGAGGGTGGAAAAATTTGATCCGGACAAAGGGGATAACCAGTGCCCGGAAGCACTATAGTGCAAAAAAGCCCCCCTGTGGAGAGTATGGGGGAAAGAGGGGAACCAACTAGTGGTTCAACCCCGGGAAGGGAACACAATTTACCTGGGTGCGGTGGTGGAGAAGGCCCGACGTACGTTTCGCGGCTTACAAGCACGTCGCTTGCCGCTTCGTCATGGGGAAGTTGAGGAGTGGTGCACATGTCCGGTGAGTGCAACTCATAAATACCTCCGCGGTGGTGAGACCGCGAATAGGATTCAGAGTTCCGGAGTCAGACGGCGCGTGCGCGGGCCAGCCGAACACGCCCCCCGCCCCGCACCCCGGCAGTCAAGGAGTCAGGCGCATGCACGGACGCCCGAGCAGTGATTGCCCAGACGTCCGCGCATGCGCGGACTCCATCGAGACACCGGAGCGCGGACAGGGGACGGAAGGCAGGCGCGCGCACGCGCACAAGACTCCGGGAACAATGAATGGACAAACAAAGATAAATAACAAGTAAGAGAAACAAGAAAAACAAGGGGGTACATCAAAAAGCTGAACACATTATAAAATAATGTAGAGGTACAAGATTCATTATCCATCAAGGAAATATATATCCTAACAAATCACTTGAAGTAAAAAAGTGATAAACGACAAAAGGAAAACGAAATCCATGCATCAATACATGTGTTCGTAGGCCAATGGATCCCAAAAAAAAAAAGGAAAATAGAATGTGTGCATCAGAGGACATCAATAGAATTTCAGGGTTGTCAAGTCCAATCCATTTCGATAAGAGTCGCAAAGGGACATGAAGCAACATATAATAAGAGAACTAAAAAAGAAAAATAAAAAGTGTAATTAAAAGCAAGAAATTAAAAACCACAAAACCAGACAACTGTTTTTGCAAAGAGACAACAGGTATATACGATAATACTCATAATAACGAATATAATTGTGATATACAAAGAACCATAAGTCTCAATATTAAGGAATCAGAGAAAATTACACCAAAAGTAACAGGATAATTATAGAGAAAACAGGGGCCCTACAAAAATGAAGCAAAACTCAAAGCCTCATTTAAACCCATGGGAGTAACCGTATTCAAAGCCACAATCCATTTTGTTTCTCTCTGGGAAAGCATCTTTTTAATGTTACCACCCCTGATGCCACTATGGACCACATCAATCCCCCGAACTTTCAGGGATCTCGGGTCACAATTATGGAATTTTTTGAAATGGCGGGGTAAGGTCTTGAGTAGGGAAAAGTCATTCACCGTCCTGGCCGCGCCAATATCCCGCACATGCTCCCTCACACGTATCCGCAACTCCCTAGATGTAAGTCCCACATAAATAAGTGGACAACTACAGGTGGCATAATAAATAACATTGGCTGTGCCACAAGAAATACGATGTCTAATCTGGTAGGTACGTTGGGAATCGGAACTAGCGAAGGAGCATGAGCGGAAGACATTGGCGCAGGCAAGACAGTGCCCACAAGGTATGCAACCCAGGGTGGGACCACTGGAACCAAAAGGATTAGGGCTTTTTGCGATGTAATGGCTATGGACTAATAAATCATTCAGATTACGGGCTCGACGAGCCGTGACCATAGGCGCAGGAGAGAGAGACCGAGAGAGGACAGGATCTGTTTGGAGAACAGACCAATGGCGGGCCAAAATATCCCGCATCTGATGCCACTCGGAATTATAAGTCGAGATGAAACGAGGATTTGAGTCACCAGAAGGACGTTTCGATGGCTGGTGGATGAGTGAAAGTCTGGGGGTATTTTTAGCCCTCAGATAACCCTTTTTGATGCACCGACGGCTATATCCCCTCTCCTCAAACCGAGTTTTAAGATCCACAGCCTGAGCTTCGAATTTGGCGTCCGATGAGCAGATACGCTTCATCCGTAGGAACTGTCCGGTCGGAATAGCTCGAATCGTAGCCCCTGTGTGTCCCGAGGAGGCGTGAAGAAGTGCATTGACTGATGTGGATTTACGAAAAACATCAGTCTGAACACGTTGGTTGCCATCTACTTCCAGAACGATATCCAGGAAATCTATACGACTCGAGCTATAGTTATAAGTAAGTTTGATGTTATAGATGTTAGAATTAAGACACTGAACGAACGAGTCGAGCTGCTCCACCGTACCCTGCCAAAACATCAGAATATCATCAATATATCTAATCCAGCACTGCGCCTGGGCAGCGGCCTGCACACCCTCGTCGCCAAACACCTGTCTTTCCCAGTAACCCAGGAAAAGGTTGGCATACGAAGGCGCACAGGCCGCGCCCATCGCAGTGCCGCGCTTCTGGAGGTAGAAGGAGTTCTTAAAAGTAAAATAATTGTGTGACAGGGCAAAGTTTAGCAGCTCGACTACTAGTTCATTCAGCTCTGGATCCCGACCGGACATTTCCAGGAAAAAGCGGGTTGCACGAACGCCATCTTCGTGTCGTATGCATGTATACAATGATTCAACGTCCATTGTGACGAAAAGTAAATCAGGTTCCATCGAGATGCCGTCAACCCTCATGAGCACGTCCGTCGTGTCTTTGGCATAAGATGGCAGTGATTCTACTGATGGTCTTAAATAAAAATCTATAAATCTACAAACTGGTTCACAAAAACCATCAATGCCAGACACGATCGGGCGGCCAGGAGGGTTAACAGCATCCTTATGGATCTTGGGGAGGAGATATAGCGTTGGGGCTCTAGGGAACTTAACCACCAGACCATCGAACATCTTCCTGGATATAATACCCAGATCATGAGCTTTAGAGAGGATTTGTTGGAGTCTAAAGGAGAAAGAGGTGGTGGGGTCAAAGTCCAATTTTTGGTACGTCTCTTTATCTTTAAGTTGTTTAAATACTTCTCTCTCATACTGTGCCATAGGCCAGATCACAATGTTGCCCCCCTTGTCAGCTGCTTTGAAAACCACGTCGTCAAGAGACTGGAGTTCAAGCAAAGCCTGTCTCTGTTTCTTTGTAAGATTATCAAATTGTCGTCGGGTAGAGATTGTCCTGAAATCATCCGTAACAAGTTTTGTAAAAATATCAACGGCTGGACAAACTGACAAGGGGGGGAACCTTGATGACCTGGAATGGAGAAAGGTGGGAGACGTACCTGCATCAGTGGTTTGTTCCAATAGCAACTCCTCATGGGCCACAAGAGCTTCCCGTTCAGGGTCAGTCATAGTGTCCAGACCAACGTCTCTTTTATTATGAAGTTTCTTAAGAACCAACTTCCTCGAAAAGAGGTACAGGTCCTTTAAAGCTGTAAAGTAATGAAAAGAATTGGTAGGGGAAAAAGACAGACCCAAGGCCAACACCTCGACCTGCGTCTCCGAGAGAACATGATTAGATAAATTAATTACCTGGAGTTTGTTTTTTGATTTGCCATCCTGAGATTTGCCAGGACCAGGCTTAGAAGGTCCGGGTTTTTTTGGGCCACTTCTAGTAGTGATGCCCCTGGACTCATCTTTGGTATATGAACTCTCGGAGGTAGCAGATCGTGTATCATCCACGGAGCTGGCCGATCTTAGAGACGTTGATCTGGACCGGGTACCGAACCCCGCACGAGACTGAGATCGTGCTCTGGCAGTACCTGATTTCCATTTATAAACTCGATTGTTGGCTTGATCAGTCAGATCTCTTTGGAACTTTTTGGACTTATATTCCACCACCTCCTTCTCACATTTGTGTGACTCCAAATCCATCTCCTCATTAAATCGCTGTAAAAAATCCTCAGACGAATTGGACTTAATAGTAGACAGTAGATTGTCCATCTCAGTCTCAATCTCCAGCAGAGTGGAGCTATTATGGTCACGTAAAAGGGTCAAAAAACCAGTAGAACAAGCATGTGCAAATTCCTCCCACTTGGTCTTAAAGAGGGTATCCTCCACCTCAAATGAAGGAAAAATTTGCACACAGAGGCCGCGAGGAACTAAATTTTTCTGGATGTATTTATCCAGAAAAGCACGGTTAAGTAAAGTGCGAATGCGCTTCTTAAGTAGGACCTTAAATTTAAAAACAGCATCACGTATTTCATTGGTGGAAGAATTCTCTGATGATGCACCTCCATCCTCCTTGAGAGCATTATTGACATGTGAGAGCCACACGGAATCGTGAGCTCTAAAGTCCATCATGGAAAGGGCTGTGAGAAACACAGAAATAATTAGCAATTTGGAAAAATCCATGAAAAACAAATTCAGAACAAAGTGAGAGCCTGGTGGAAAACCACCAAAGGCTCACAGCAACTCAAAAGACATTGCAAAAAAAGGGAGAACCTGAGCAATTGCTGAAAAACAGTTTAAAGTTTTATTGCACAAAAATATCAAAAATACAAGTATAGTACAATTGGTCACATTAATAGTCATACAAAATGGAGGACAGATGGAAGGCAAATAGTAACAAGCAAAACAGTGGCCTGGTACGGACACCAGGAAAAAAGTGTACCAAGGATGAACTTATAAACCCCTAAATCACTGGCTTGCAAGCATGCAGATATATTTCACCCAAATCACTGGCATGTAAGCACTATGGAGCTATTGTGAGGGAATATATCCGGATACATGGCCCTAAATCACTGGCATGCAAGCACAATGGGGCTAGTAAAAAAAGGGGGGGGGGAAGGGGTTATGTAAAAGATGGTGAAAGCATCAGGCTTGGGAAGAGCTGGGCAATAGTAACCCCGAGAGGGAGCAGACTTAACCCCAGTCCACATTGGCCAGATGTAGGCAATGGGGAAAGTGAGAATCCCACTCAGGGATAAAAGTCCCAGTAAATATACAGTAATGTCAGAATAAGTGAAGAATTCCCAAGCAGGGATGCACGTCCCAGTAAATATGCAGTGATGTCAAAATAAGTAAAGAATTCCCAAACAGGGATGCACATCCAAAATCACTGGCCAAAAAGGGTTAACCCCTATCAGTGCCCGCTACAATTAGTGCGACCTCGGGCAGCCCCATGAGAAACATCATTATATAGGAAGGCTAATGCTAAAAATGTAAAAATGAGGGTGCCCAGCAAAACGCTATTATGTAAATTACATGGCAGCAGGACTGAGGGTGGAAAAATTTGATCCGGACAAAGGGGATAACCAGTGCCCGGAAGCACTATAGTGCAAAAAAGCCCCCCTGTGGAGAGTATGGGGGAAAGAGGGGAACCAACTAGTGGTTCAACCCCGGGAAGGGAACACAATTTACCTGGGTGCGGTGGTGGAGAAGGCCCGACGTACGTTTCGCGGCTTACAAGCACGTCGCTTGCCGCTTCGTCATGGGGAAGTTGAGGAGTGGTGCACATGTCCGGTGAGTGCAACTCATAAATACCTCCGCGGTGGTGAGACCGCGAATAGGATTCAGAGTTCCGGAGTCAGACGGCGCGTGCGCGGGCCAGCCGAACACGCCCCCCGCCCCGCACCCCGGCAGTCAAGGAGTCAGGCGCATGCACGGACGCCCGAGCAGTGATTGCCCAGACGTCCGCGCATGCGCGGACTCCATCGAGACACCGGAGCGCGGACAGGGGACGGAAGGCAGGCGCGCGCACGCGCACAAGACTCCGGGAACAATGAATGGACAAACAAAGATAAATAACAAGTAAGAGAAACAAGAAAAACAAGGGGGTACATCAAAAAGCTGAACACATTATAAAATAATGTAGAGGTACAAGATTCATTATCCATCAAGGAAATATATATCCTAACAAATCACTTGAAGTAAAAAAGTGATAAACGACAAAAGGAAAACGAAATCCTTGTGCAGTGTACCTGCTTCCTTCTTTTCTGTTGTCCGTGTATGGGTGCAGTCCTCGGCTGTTGTTCCCAGTGGATGCCCATGAGATGGTTGGCTCTGCTCCCACCTGGGCTGCGGACTCTGCACATGTTGTGTGGGGTTTCCCTGCTCTCCAGCCTAGGGGGTGCAAGCATATGTTCCGCCCCGCAGCCTCGGCTGCAGCCGCCGAGCCGCTCGGATCTGTGCTCGCGTTCTACGGGTGGTGGCTCGAGCCTCTCACGGACCCGGGGGTCACGTCGCTCTGCAAGGGGGGTTGGTTGGTTGGCGCTACGCGCGGTGGATGCGGGTGTTTGGGTTTTGGAATTATAGTTCGTGACGCCACCCACGGGTTGTAGTGATTGTGGACACCACCGCTGTGGTGAAGGTACGGGGACTCCCTTGAGCGGTGTAGTGGCGCAGCTAGGTGTTGACCCCTCTGTGGATAGGGGATGTTGGTCCCGGGGCCCGGTTGTGCGAGGGCCGGGGTGCAGGGGCAATATTGTGGTGCAGCGCGGTGCGGTGCCTAATGGCACTTGTGTACTGACTCTGATACAAGACACTGGAGTCGCTGGTAAACCATTCAGAGTGATGAACGGGGCCCACAGCCGGCTGCAGCTTTTCTAGTCGGGTTGGCAATGTCCGCCTTTCTCCTGCACCTGTGTGTATATCTTGACTACCGTGCCTGGGCACCGGTAGTCCGCTCCCCTGTGTATAAGTGTCGTAGGAGCCCGTTTGCCCACAGACGCTGGCCCTTTGGATCTCTGACCTTTGGCGGTGGCACCTATCCAGACAGGTTGGGCTGTTGCCTTCAATCGGGACTTAGGTGGGAATGAGCCCCTGAGGTCCAGACCACAATCAGTTGATTTGACTATGGTGGTGGCTTATAGCCTAGTTCGGGGTCTGAGTACCCTGCCTGGTGCTCCGGTATCCAGTTGGCTCCCCTGTTCGGTTCTGGCGGGCCACTACCCTGTCCCGGTCCCTTACGGTTCCACCGGTCGTATTCCCGGTCTCCTGCAGGCGGCCACTACCGTCTGCCTGCCTGACTGACTAGGGGTCCTAGGCTCCAACCCAGGCCCCTCACAGAACTGCAATCCTCTCACTCCTCTCTCCAAACTCAATCTCCTTGTGTATACTGCCTCAGGCCAGCAGACTCCTCGGGGGGCATGTCTATTCACCTGACTCCGCCCACCTGGTGTGACTGTCTGACTCTGAGGGAGGCAATCAGGTCTTTGTTGACTGATGGTACCTTACTGGGGTGGGGGTGTATGTGGTGTGTGTAGTGACCTGTGATCCCTGGGGGTGTCCAGGGCGTCACATTCCCCCTTGGTTTAATGCAGACCGTCTGCGGGCTGCCCATCCATCACCGGTTTTATTTTTCTGTAAAAATAAACAATCAACATTTGAAAACAGTATGCATTTCTTTGTCAAATCTTCCCTCACGGGAGGCACATTACTAACGGGAACATTGTTATTAATAACAGGGGAACGGGTCCATGTCCTTCCTCGTTCCCACCCAAGCAACCTGCACCTTGATACTGCCCCTAAGAAATGGGCAGCACCCCTTTTCCCCAGTCCGGAAACAGGAACCTGGCCAGGCTACCCAAGCGGGAACGGGTACGGGGCTTCGCACCCGGCAGTCACTCAGAGGCCCCATGTCCAAGGGGACCTCTGACCCGGAGGATGGTCACCGGTTCTGATGATGATGACCGGACCCCAGCCTGCTCTGCTGCGGGTCCCTCCTCCAACCACCCTCTCCGGAGACTGGCAGTTGCGGGAAGGGCAATTGGGGCAATATTTACAAGCCCAAAATATATTGGGTGGCCTGCAAGTTCTCGGCCTTGTTCATGATTACTCATGCAGGGGTTACGGGGGTATGAAACGGGGACAACATCAGTCGCAACAGGGACTGGCACTTCAGTAACCGGGTCCGCTACCATAAAACAAAACTGTAGGGTCCCAACAGGGACTTGCTGTAGGGTCCCAACGGGGACGTGCTGTAGGGTCCCAACGGGGACTGTCAGCTGGGTCCCAACGGGGACTGTCAGCTGGGTCCCAACGGGGACTGTCAGTTGGGTCCCAGGGGCTATCCACAACACTTGACTCCGGTACAGCTTCCTCCTGCAGCTTTCCCACAGTCCACCACTGGACAGCACGAGCCCCCAATGCCACCCTCACTCACGAGCGACACTGTCCCACAGGAGTCCATTTTCAGCTGCTGGCGGTGCGGGTACGACTGCTCCTCCGACCGGACTCTTTAATCTTGAGGGCCAACTGGAACATCAACAGGGTCCCAACAAGGGCTGACAGCAAGGTAGCCGGGAACCGCTACCGATTCAACTCTCTTCAGAATAAACGCGGGCATGCACATCCGCTCTCCTGTCCGGGAGCATGGACCACTTGGGTGCCCACAGCGCCGGCTATGACTGGCCTCTCATACTGCCGTGGGCCTTACCGATCAGTGGCCTGCTCTGGATCAGCCTGTGTGGGGGACGGGCCCAGCTGGAGTCCCTCCGTGCCAGCTACGACCGGCACCTTCAGAAATGAGGGACCCTGCTGTGACGTGGCCTGCTCTGCCGATTGGCAGCTGCGTCCCCACCGTGCTTCAGCCGAGGCCGGGTGTCTGGACTTCCGGGCGAGGGTCGCCTCCGTTGCGGTCATGTTTGGGGCCGGATGGGATGTCGTCGGCTGTACTGGAGTGATGGTGACGGTAAGGCCTGAGGGCCCAGTAACTGGGTCCTCCCCCGTAGGTGGTACGGGCTCCGCTGCCACGGACTGGGGCAGCGGGTTGGTCGGGGCGTTGGCTGCGGGCACGGGTGACGAGGGAGACGGTGTGGTGGACGGGAGCAGGCCGGGTCCCTCAGCCGCAGCGTCCAATCCCTGGGAGACATAGGGGCGTGGGTCACTGCTTACCCACTCCTCCGAGATTATCTCCAGTTTTCAAACCTGGACAGCTGCAGCCAGGCCCTTCATCCCCGACGTCCACTTCGCCAGCATGAAGTGGACTTGGGCCTGGATCTTCCGCCACATCCTGGTGTTCAGGATTGTGTTTTGGCAAAGTCCTGGCGTCCCTGCACACCGCGGCGCTAGTTACATGCCGCCATTCTTCCCCCTCTCGCCCCCCTCGGTCTTTCTGCAGCAATTCTCTCTTTGGGGGTGGGGCTTCACTTTCGCGCCTTTGCTGCTCGGGGAAGACGACTCGAGCGGGAAACCTTCGCGCCCAAGATGGCGGATCTTCAAATTTTTCAGCGGGATGCCGCTGACGGGGACTGCAAGGCGCACTTCTACTGGTAAGTAGACTGGTTCCATCCTGTTCGCAGACGCCAGAAGAGTTGATGTGTACCGCCCCGCGGCCTCGGCTGCGGCCGCCGAGTCGCTTGGATCCGTGCTCGCGTTCTACGGGTGGTGGCTCGAGCCCCCACGGACCCGGGGGTCACGTCGCTGTGCAAGGGGGGTTGGTTGGTTGGTTGGTTGGTTGGTTGGTTGGTTGGTTGGTTGGTTGGCACTACGCGCGGTGGATGCGGGTGTTTGGGTTTTGGAATTATAGTTCGTGACGCCACCCACGGGTGGCCCCTCACAGAACTGCGCACTCCTCTCACTCCTCTCTCCAAACTCTATCTCCTTGTGTATTCTGCCTCAGGCCAGCAGACTCCTCGGGGGGCATGTCTATCCACCTGACTCCGCCCACCTGGTGTGCCTGTCTTACTCTGAGGGAGGCAATTAGGTCTTTGTTGACTGATGGTACCTTACTGGGGTGGGGGTGTATGTGGTGTGTGTAGTGACCTGTGACCCCTGGGCTCCTTTAAGGTTTCTGGTTTTCACAGCTGTCAGATGACCTGGTGGCTTTGACCTCCGGTAACATTTCAGTTTAATAAAATGGTTAAAGAAGGTGTGTTTTTTTTATTTAAAATAAAGGATTTTTGCGCGTTTGTGTTTTTGTTTCTTTTTACTTACATAGTTGGTAACTGAAGGGGTCTCATAGAAATTTCTCCATTATCAACCCAGGGCTTTATGGCAGCTGTGATTTTTGACATATCACAGCTGACATCAACCCCATATATTATCCCAATTGCCACTGCACTAAGGATTACTGGGGTAAAGCTTAACAATTGACGCATCTAATGGATGCACCAATTGTGGGGAAGCTAAGGGCTGCTATTTTTAGGCTGGGGAGTGTGCAATAACAATGGACCTTCCCAACCTGAGAATACCAGTCCACAGCTGTCTGTTTTATCTGTGCTGATTACCAAAAATTGGCAGGAGCCCACATCTTTTTTTGTTATTAATTTAATCAATTGAAAAAAATTGTTGTGAGGTAGCCTCTATTTTTGATAACCAGCCAAGATAATGCACACAACTGAGGGTTTCCGTCCCCAGCTGTCTACTTTACCTGTGCTGGTTATCACAAATGGCAAAGTGGCGTAATCACATTGTTCCCAGAAGCGACCTTCTTTCAGAATTTCATAGATGCATCCAGGCACGATTTCAGTGTTTTTACAGTCCCACCAGACATCCTGGGAGAGTCTGCCAGAAAATTATTTAAGATTCTCGTTTACTTGCATTAGATTTGTTATTTGTGACGTATACATAAATAGTACTAAATATTTGAGACAAATAATCTGAACCCGAATATTTCACTATTCATCCATCACTAGTATTGATATTTTGAGGTGCATAAAAATGTTTTGATTGCTTTCTTTCCTGATCTTTCGAAGGCAAAGTAATAAAAAAAATAGCCATATAGGATGGGTATTTTTTTAATTACACTGTACAACGTGTCATAAAATTATTTGGATCAGTATGATTACATAGATACCACATGGTTTTATTATGTTATGTGGCTTTTGCACACTAAAAAGAATGTTATAGGAAAAAAGTATTTGTTTTTACATGAAAGCTAATGCATTTTTCATTTTTCCAGTGACAGAGATCATTGATTGCTTGTCTTTTGCAGAACAAGATGATGACTTGATGGATATAATTTCTACTCCCATGACTTTATGATTGCATTTTATTCTACTTTTTGTTTTTCTGTATGGTGAGAAACTTAATTTTTGCCACCTTTTTAATTTCTTTTAGTTGTAAGTGTTATATAGTGTTCCAAATATCATGTTACCAACTGTATGTACTTTAATTGATTATTTTTGTTTTTACATAAAAATTTGCATACATGGTTATAGCTTCACACTGGGAGATGACTTGTTAAGCTGGGTTTACACACTGCAACATCGCAAACGACATCGCTGTAACGTCACCGGTTTTGTGACGCAATAGCGATGTCGTTTGTAATGTTGCAGTGTGTGAAACGCTACAAATCGTTCAGGACCATTCTTTGGTCCTTTGTTTCCCGCTGTGCAGCATGATCGCTACAAAGTTTCAGTGTGTAAAGGGACTTTGCAGCAACTTTGTTAGCGACTTCCTTTCAAAAAGCTGCTTTTCAACGTCCCCAATGACTAGCTAGGTCGTTCTGCAGGTCCGGATCGCTGTTGCGTTGTTGGCCAGGTTTGCCTGTTTGACAGCTCACCAGCGACTCACCAGAGACTTTGGGAGGTCGCTATTGCGTCACAAAATCGGTGACGTTACAGCGATATCACTAGTAGAGATGAGCGAACCGGTCGCGGTTCGGCTCGAGGTCGGTTCGCCGAACGGAGCTCCCGTTCGAGTTCGGTTCGTCGAACGTTCGACGAACCGAACTCGAACGTATAGGCTATAATGGGAGGCAATCACAAACATATAAAAATGCATTATAAATGTACACAAACAGTTAATAAACATTGCCATAACACTTACCGGTCCTCGCGATCCCTTCTGCACTCTGTCTCCTGCCGCTATTCCATCCGATGATCGCTGAATCCTCCCGGTGACCTGCACTGCCAGCAGAGAAGCAGGACCTATCGTGACGTCAAAATAGCCATGTGACCAGTCACGTGGCTATTATCTCATTGGCTACAGACTGGTCACATGACTATGACACGTCATGTAGGACCTGCGAGTGCATCTCTCCGGTACACGGTGCACATATGTGTATCGCCGTGTACCGACGACATGCTCTAGCACACGGTCGACTCCCCGTTCCGTTAGGGACCGGCTGACACAGCCGGTCATTAACGGAGATCACCGTTGCCATAGCAACGCAGTTAGCGGTGACGTCACCGCTAACCGCGGCTCCGAGAGCACCGTTGCTATGGTAACGCGTCTGTCAGCGTTACCGCTAGCAGCCAGCAGTGATCACTCACGGAGTGAAGGCTGCACGCTGCTTCCCGATTGTAGTGAGCATTGTAGTTAGGATGGAGGTTCCCCAGCCCCAAGTGATGAGCTGGTGAATCTCATCCTTCCTCACTACAATCGTCACTACTACTACACTAGAAAGAAAGAAGACAGAAGAGCAGGATCGTGGAGGGCTGACAGGGGTAATAAAGATGGAGTCTCTAATGTGTCTGTGTATTTATTTCTATTAAAGTATTTTTTCTCTGTGTGGTGTCTTTTTTTAACCCTTTATTGGAGATTCTTAATGGCCGGGTCAAACGTGCCTGACATTAAGAATCTCTGGCTTAATACTGGCTGGTAAAACAAAGCCAGTATTAACTCATGATTACCCAACAAGCCACCCGGCTCCAGGGCTGTTGGAAGAGTTGGATACAGCGCCAGATGATGGCGCTTCTATGAGAGCGCCATTTTCTGGGACGGCTGCGGACTGAAATCCGCAGCAGAGGCGCCCACAAACCTCGGGCTAACCTGTGCTGCGGATTCCAATCCCCAGCTGCCTAGTTGTACCCGGCTGGACACAAAAATAGGGCGAAGCCCACGTCATTTGTTTTTTAATTATTTCATGAAATAAGTGAAATAATTAAAAAAAACGGGCTTCCCTATATTTTTGGTTCCCAGCCGGGTACAAATAGGCAACTGGGGGTTGGAGGCAGCCCGTGGCTGCCAGCTGTACCTGGCTAGCATACAAAAATATGGCGAAGCCCACGTCATTTTTTTGGTGGGCAAAAAACTTCTGCATACAGTCCTGGATGGAGTATGCTGAGCCTTGTAGTTCTGCAGCTGCTGTCTGCTCTTCTCCATACAGACAGACAGCAGCTGCAGAACTATAAGGCTCAGCATACTCCATCCAGGACTGTATGCAGAAGTTTTTTGCCCCCTGAAAAAATTATGTGGCTTCGCCATATTTTTGTATGCTAGCCAGGTACAGCAGGCAGGTACGGCTGCCCCCAACCCCCAGTTGCCTATTTGTACCCGGCTGGGAACCAAAAATAAAGGGAAGCCCTTTTTTTATTATTTCATGAATTTCATGAAATAATTAGAAAACAAATGACGTAGGCTTTGCCCCATTTTTGTGTCCAGCCAGGTACAACTAGGCAGCTGGGGATTGGAATCCGCACCACCGGTTGGCCTGAGCTTTCTGGGCCCCACTGCTGCGAATTGCAGTCTGCAGCCACCTCAGAAAATGGCATTTTCATAGAAGCGCCATCTTCTGGCGCTGTATCCAACTCTTCCAGCACCTGCCTGCTATACCTGGCTAGCATACAAAAATATGGCGAAGCTCACGTCCTTTTTTTGTAGCTTTTTGGCAAAAAAAAAAAAAAAAAATGCTTCCCTGGATTTTCCATTGCCAGTGAAGGTAACACCAAGCAGTGGGGGTTAGCAGCCAGTAGCTGCTTGGATTACCCTTAGCTAGCAATACAAAAAATGCAGTGGGAGCTAACATATATTTTTTTAAATTATTTATTTAAATAACTAAAAATAAAATGGGCTTCCCTGTATTTTGATTGCTGGACATCACAGTGCTGTAAAAATAAATCTTTAAAAAAATGACGTAGCGCTCCGCGGTATTTTTGATTCTCAGCGCAGATAAAGCAGACAGCTATGGGTTGCCACCCCCATCTGCCTGCCGTTACCTTGGTTGGCAATCAAAATACAGGGAAGCCCATTAATTTTTTCTATTTAAAAAATAGTTAAAAAAAAAAAATTACGTTGGGTCCCCCCATTTTTGATAGCCAGCTAGGGTAAAGCAGACGGCTGTAGCCTGAAAACCACAGCTGGCAGCTTTACCGTGGTTGGGGATCCAATGTGGAGGTCCCCTCAGGCTCTTTTTTATAATTATTTTATAAATATTAATAATTACACAATAAAAGTAGGGGACCCCCCAAATTGGATCACCAGCCAAGGTAAAGCGGACAGCTGTGGTCTGGTATTCTCAGGGTGGGAAGGTCCATAGTTATTGGGCCTTCACAGCCTAAAAATAGCAGGCCGCAGGCACCCCAGACGTGGCGCATCCACTAGATGCGCCAATCCTGGCGCTTCACCCCAGCTCATCCCGTGCCCTGGTGCAGTGGCAAACGGGGTAATATTTGGGGTTAATACCAGATGTGTAATGTCACCTGGCATCAAGCCCTGGGGTTGGTGAGGTCAGGCGTCTATCAGATACCCGACATCACCAACCCAGTCAGTAATAAAAAAAAATAGACGACAAACACATTTTTATTTGAAAAAACACTCCCCAAAACATTCCCTCTTTAACCAATTTATTAGATTGAAAAACAAATCCAGGTCTGGTGTAATCCAAGGGGTTGCCATGACGATCCACACTGTCCCAGTCAATGAAGAGCAGGATGTTCCCCATTGACTGGGAGAGCAGTGCAGTGACCTGAGCTAACATCAATGGGTCAGCCCAGGTCACTGCAGGGGGGTGACAAGTGCTGCTGTCAGTGAGGTACATTACCTGCGCTGATCTCCAGCACACTGACAGCCCCTGTCACTGAGGTCAATGACCGGCGCCTTCACAGCAAGTATCGCGAGAGGTCCGTGACGTCACCGCTAGTCAGTCTCGGGTCGGAAGCGATAGGTGATGTGACAAGCGGCGGCCATGGAGGACAGTGACAGCGCTGAGGTCGGGATGGCGGGACTTCATCACCGCAGGTAAGCCGAGCGAGCGAGCGAGCGAGCGAGCGGGCGGGCGGGGGGGGATGGGGGGGATGGGGGGGGATGGGGGGGGGGATGTGTGTGTGTGTGTGTGTTTGTGTATGTATGTGTACATGCCGCGGGCAGGAGGGGGCGGAGCGAGCTGAGCGGGAAAGTGTGGGCTTCCTGCACGTAACTAAGATAAACATCGGGTTACTAACCAAAGCGCTTTGCTTGGATACCCGATGTTTATCTTGGTTACCAGCTTGTGGCAGGCTGCCAGCGATGGCTCCTGCACACTGTAGCTGTAAAAAGCCCTGCTTTTTGCTGCTAGAACCGTTCTCGAACGTATCTAGAACTATCGAGCTTTTGCAAAAAGCTCGAGTTCTAGTTCGATCTAGAACATGCCCCAAAATCACTCGAGCCGCGAACTGGAGAACCACGAACCACGAACCGCGCTCAACTCTAATCACTAGCGATGTTGCAGTGTATAAACCCAGCTTTAGACCCTGCTTCTGGTTTAGTCTAACAGGCCACTTTAGCTGGCAGACACTGAGATAATTATTTGACCTCTGGCAGCCATAACATTTCTCAGTTTCTCTTGATCACGCAATCATAATGGTAGTGGGATGAGAGATGGAGCGCACTCCCTCTCATAATCTTCGAAGTGTTGCAAATGCTAATGATCATGGCATCTAAAATATACTGCTAGGGGCTGGTTTACACAGAGATAAGATCATCAAGATCTGAGCCAATCAGGTTCTGATGATGATGTTGATGTAAGATGGTGAATAGCCCTGTAATCTTGGAACCTAACCCTGCATAACCACTCACTGCGATCACTATTGATCGTGGCATCTAGGATATAAGGCTACTGGGGGCTGGCTTATGCAGGGATAAGATTATAGATACTTGAGCCAATCAGATCCTAATGATGTTGTCAGTCTGAGAAGGTGATTAGTCTCGGGATCTAGGAACCTAAGGGGTGCTTCACACACAGCGAGATCGCTGCCGAGATCGCTGCTGAGTCACGGTTTTTTGTGACGCAGCAGTGGCCTCATTAGCGATCTCGCTGTGTGTGACACTGAGCAACGATCTGGCCCCTGCTGCGAGATCGCTGCTCGTTACACACAGCCCTGGTTCGTTTTCTTCAAAGGCGCTCTCCCACTGTGACACACAGATCGCTGTGTGTGACAGCGAGAGAGCGACGAAATGAAGCGACCATGGAGCAGGAGCCGGCATCTGGCAGCTGCGGTAAGCTGTAACCAAGATAAACATCGGGTAACCAAGGTGGTTACCCGATATTTACCTTAGTTACCAGCCTCCGCTGCTCTCACGCTGCCAGTGCTGCCGGCTCCGGCTCTCTGCACATGTACCTGCAGTACACATCGGGTTAATTAACCCGATGTGTACTGTAGCTAGGAGAGCAAGGAGCCAGCGCTAAGCAGTGTGCGCGGCTCCCTGCTCTCTGCACATGTAGCTGCATTACACATCGAGTTAATTAACCCGATGTGTACTGTAGCTAGGAGAGCAAAGCTAAGCGGTGTGAGCTGGTAACTAAGGTAAACATCGGGTAACCATACCCGATGTTTACCTTAGTTACCAGTGTCCGCAGCTTCCAGACGCCGGCTCCGTGCAAGCGCAGCGTCGCTTGCACGTCGCTGCTGGCTGGGGGATGGTCACTGGTCGCTGGTGAGATCTGCCTGTTTGACAGCTCACCAGCGACCATGTAGCGATGCAGCAGCGATCCTGACCAGGTCAGATCGCTGGTCGGATCGCTGCTGCATCGCTAAAGTGTGAAGGTACCCTAACCCTGCATAACAGGCCTCTGCGATTGCTATTGATCGTGGTATCTAGGATATAAGACTGCTGGGGGGCTGGCTTACAGGGGATAAGATTATTGAGACCTGAGACAATGAGGTCTTGATGATGTAGGGAATTTGAGGCAGTGACTAGCCCTGGACTCTCAGAGCCTAACCCTGGATAACCACACACCATAAATTAACAGTGGTGCTATACAAAGCTTAGCAAGTGCTGACATATGTTTACCATTGACGGTCATGAAGAGGTTAATTAAAAGGGAAAAACCTTTTTAAATAGTGTTACCAAAAGGGAAACAGGTAGATTATAGTCATCCTTGTGCATAAGTAATAGGGTTTTTTTGTTGATGGGATATATCACAATAAGAGAAACTACCCATATTTTCCATTTGGGAACTCAGAATCTAGAAATCAATATTTCATTGTAAGTACTGGCATTCATACAATCCAGTATATATACTATCAGTGCCATCACATATTCTTATCTGGTGAATACCTTCCTAGCCAGATGGATAAACGTATTCTCCCTAAAACATAATATTTTTATTTGAAAATGATGGTAACAAATACTAGACTCTTGTCTTATAGCAGATTTGAAAAACAAAATACAGCAGCTCCATATCTAAACTAAAATTGGATGTTTCTTCCTGCCTCCAGATAATGATATGAATACATTTTTAGTGAAGATTCATTTACTTCAATCTCCTTCTTTGTCTTGTTCAGTGGTGGCCTGGTTTCATCCTCCCTTACCTCGGCCATATGTCTAAGCACTGAACACCTTGTACTTCTGGGCCCTCCAGGGAGGCTGCAGTTCTGGAATATGATAGCGCTGGAAGATTATGGGTTCCTGGTTGCTTCATATTTGATTCTTCTCAAATGTTTGGCAGGTAATATGCATCTTTCTTTCTCGCTGTGTTATTTTTGCAAACCTGTTTGACTATTTGCAACAGAACTTTTGATGTTCCTGTGATTACACCTCAAAATCTTAGCAAATTCAATAACATTGTGTACAGACCCCAGCAGCGGAACGAACCGCTCGGATCCGTGGGCAATGTCCATTCGTGGCTCGAGGGTCTCCGGACCCAGGGGCTTAGGGAAACACTCTAAAGTAAAAGAGGATATTTACAGGGAGATGATAGTTTGTGATGCCACCTGTGGTGCGCGGTAATTGGGAGCACCGCCGCTGCCGGTGTTGGGAGCACCCGGGGTGATGGAATGGGGCAGCAAGGTGTCATTACCCCCAATGGGTAGGGGTATGCCCCAGGGCTCTGGAAGATGATACTGGGTGCCGTGACAGGGAGATCACTCATGTACTCACTCAGCCAATAAGCAAATGCTGACAACCGGGTAAACCAGGTCTCTAGGTGCCGCTGCCTCTCAGGGGGAGCTCGTCCGGGTCCCGTCCCTTGCAGTGCTGCCTGGTGATCCATGACCTGCCTCCTGGCACAAAGTTTAGATTCACTGTAGTGGCCCGGTAGTCTGGAATTTGCTGGGCCCCGCTCCCAACTGTGGCTAAGTATGGGAGCCTGCTCTCAGGGCTCACGCTTGGTATTTCAATGGGCTGCATATGTAGAAGGCCCTATCCCCCTCATTGCTCTAGTGCCCCGATTCTGGAGCTGGTGGGAACAGTCCATAAAGACTCAACTCTCTGCAGGTAAATTGCCGGGTTGACTGATGCTACTCCCCGACCTGGGGTCCGTGTACCCCGCCGTGCCTTCGGTCCTGAACCGGTGATAGGACCAGGCTGCCGACCGTTCACTCAACAGGTCTAGGCACCTCACCCCAATCCCCTGTGACCGGGGTTCTGACTCCTCTAGGTCCAGACCACCGTCTACAACCTAGAGAGCTACTCTGGAGAGCCACCACTCCCTGGTTCCTCCACTTCACTTCCCTCATTGACACTCTCCTGACCCTCCCTTCCTGACCCCTAGGTGGGCGATGCTATTCCATTTAAGCTGCCCACTGGTGTATCTGGTGGGTGTGGTGCAGGGTATTCCTAGGATTTGATTTGCTGTTGAAGGCAGCACTGTAAGATATGGACCTAGAACCATAAGGGATTTGAATACTGCACTAAGGGAAAAGAGCGTGCAGTACCCTGTGACAACCTGATAGTCCAGGGGCTTCATAATTGTATGCTTCTGTAAGACTCGTAACAATTTTTTACTTTTTCAGAGTTACTGTATTTTTCGGATTATAAGATGCACTTTTCTTCCCAAAAATTTGGAGGAAAATGACAGGTGCGCCCTATAATCTGAATGTAGCTTACTGGGAAGTGGTGGAGAAGGGTAGCAGGAGGCAGGGCAATACTGCGGGTGCTGTGCTGGTGCTACGGGCGCTGTGCTGGGGATGCGGGCGCTGTGATGTGGTGCCTGTTCTGGGGCTGTGGGTGCTGTACTGCGGTGATTGTGCTGGGGCTACAGGCTGCTGTGCTGCGGGTGGTGAGGCAGGGGCCACCCTGAAAATGTTGGTGGTGTGGGCTCCAAGCTTCAAATAATGGAGCACGGAGTTGGCTCAAAATCCCATCTGCGCATGCGCCACCTCCGGCCCAGTGATCTCTCAACAGTGGACTTAAGGAAAATGGCACCCAGATGTTGCGCGTTTGCGCAGATGAGATCTCAGCTTGTCATTGAGTTGATAGCTCAATCTACACACGTGCCAAATCTGGTTACCATTTCTTTCTTTAAGCTGAAATATATGGTAGTTAAATATCCATTAAAGACAAGCCTGAGAGGAGACCTAATAGCTGTCTACAAATATCTTAAAGGCTGTCACACTGTAGAGGGATCAGTTTTATTCTCATTTTCACAAGGAAAGACTAGAAGCAATGGGATGATGGGGAGGAAACACAGATTAGATATTAGAAAACAACATTTTGACAATGAGGGTGATCAACAAGTGGAACAGGCTGCCACGAGAGGTTGTGAGTTCTCCTTCAATGGAAGTCCTTAAAAAGAGGTTGGATGGACATCTGTCTGGGATGATTTAGTGAATCCTGCTTTGAGCAGGGGCTTGGACTAGATGACCCAGGAGGTCCATTCCAACTCTACCATTCTATGATTCAATGATTCTATCCTTGTTGGCTCATTTTGCCTGAGAAAAACAAGTGTCCTAATAATTCTGCACATCTTGATAAAGGTTGTTGATATCTTTAGGCCTCTCCCTCCTCATTACACAAATACACATCACCTGATCTGCTTCACACTAATAAGAATTCAGATTTACATAGCTTGGAGTTGGAAAATATGAATAAAAATTAGAAAAAATACTCACTTGGTTATTCTGCACACAGTGAACATTTGGGCCATGTTTGAAGTCACTTGTATATGTGTTTGTCTGCTTATTTTATCTTCATCATTGTGGTTGGAGTTTAGGTTTTCATCTGAGTCATCATTTGCATTTTTTTAATGTTGTCTAATTTATCACAAATATATTCCATTCTCTCTAAGAGTGGTTTTATATACATTTTGGCACAATTCTCAGCCCACTTTTTGACATATGCCTAAAAATTGTAAGCGCAATAAAAAAAAACATTTTTGACTTTGTACAAAATTAATTATCCGATTAACTGTATGTGCCATTTTAACCACTTCAGGGTCGCCAAAGGTATATAAACGTGCGCTTCTGCTGGGCTTTGTGCAGAGCCGATGTTTATCAACAGTCTGCGGTCAGGAGGAGATTGTGAACCCCTGCATGCTGCCATCGCAGGGCAAAATGGTAGTTCTGCCCGGAGACATCACCAGGACCTCATTGGATCAGGTCCTGGTGATGTTAATTCTTTACGATCATCTACGTGCAGCGATCAATAGCGAGTTTCAGAGGTACAGAGAGCTGCTTCTCTTACCTCTCCTGGGTCTCCTGTGACACGATCATGGAGAACCTGAGGGTTGTCATGGCAACCAGAGGTCACATGATTACCTCCGGGTCACATGATTACCTCCGGGTCTCATATGTATGGGGGCCTGTGAGACGCCCATGTGCCTGCAGCAGAGTCTGATAGGTGATTTGCCGCCTGACACTGACAGTATAATGCATTGCTGTGCTGCTGCATGGCCATGCATTATACTAGCAATCAGACTAAGAAAAGTGAAAGTAGCATGTAGGGATTTGGTAAAACAGTTAAGAAAAGTAAAAAAAAAAACAAAATGAAAAAAAAATAAAAAAAATCACAAAAAAAATTATACCCAAAAATATATTTATTTATTTATATAAAAACAAAAATAAAGAAAACAATGTGGACGTTCTTGGTATCACCACGCCCAGCCTGACCTGATCTATAAAACTGTCACACTATTTAACCCCTTCAGGGAACAGTTTTTAAAAAAAAGCATAACAAAAAAGATTTTTCATCAAACCAGAAAAAAGAGTGGAATAAAATGTGATCAAAAAGTTGAAAATAAACAAAAATGGAATTACTGAAATCTACATCTTGTCCTGCAAAAAAAAAAAAAAATCGAGCCGCCACACAGCTCTGGAAAAATAATAAAAGTTATAGCTCTGAGAAAACAGCAATGCAAAAAAAATAATTTTTCAAAAAAATTATTTTTATTGTGTAAAAGTGGCAAAACATAAAAAAGTATACAGAGTATGGTATCGGTGTAACTGTACTGACCGGAAGAATAAACCTGTGTTGTTACTTTTACCAACAGGGAACAGCATAAAAAAAAATAGCAAAAAACAATTCCTGAATTGCTGTTTCATGTTAATTCTACCTACCAAAAATGAGAATAAAAATGATCCTAAAGTGTTATGTGCCTGAATACGATACCAATAAAACATCAACTTGTCCTGCAAAAAAAAAAAAACATGACCTCACATGGATGACTTTCCAAACACAACATGGTGTCTGCTATCTATTCTAAGAAAAAAACACAATAATAGGGTGCTTCTGTGAAAAACCTTTTGGACTATGAGAACAAAGAAGGGAGAGGTGATCAAACTCACCTTAACAGGTTGCGCTGCAGGCACAACACTGCTGAACACATGGAACCAGGAAGAGAGATGTAGTTGTCTTCCTGTGTTGGTGTCTGACGTTGGAGGCTGGTGAATGGTGAGCGTTGTCTCCTCAGTGATGGTAACTCACCCAAATGACAGACAGCAATGCGTGGTGGAAGTGGACTGTTGGGTAACCTGTGTTCCAGCAGGTGTCCCATCGTGGGCTCCTCTGTGCTGTCAGCTACTCCTGGATATCTATGGTGAATCAAGTTGGAGAAGATCTGCTCACTGCCCAGTGCAGGAGGACATCACAGGTACTGTGCTGACAGGGTGCTCAGGATAGGAGTTTATGACTTCCACCATGAGGTAATGACTCAGCAGCCCATTGTCTCAGGAGCTCACTGGAGATTATCAGCAGGAGTTGATCTTTATCAGCCACCAGCAGGGGAGATGGGATAATGGAGAGAAGAGTCAGAAGAATTGCTGCAGCACAAACCTTATAATCCCATGAGAGGTGTATAGTAGGCAGAGATAAGAGATATCTGAGGAAGGGGACAGACTGTCCCAGAAACGCGTAGTTTCTGTATAGCCTCAGGTCATTATTTTATTTTATTCAATCACCATTAAAACCACTATTTTTACTTCACCCCTTTTCATCCCTGTGCCAGAAGTAGCTTGGTTGCTCACCATTAATCCTGCCTTTTTTTCTCTTATCTCTGTCTGCTATCTATTCTAGACAATTGTGCCCTCTAAAATTTAAATGGTGCTCCTTCCATTCTGTGCCCTGCCATGCACTCAAATAGTACAATTCCACCACATATGAGGTATCAGCATACTCAGAACAAATTGCAGAATAAATTTCATGGTACATTTGCTCCTGATAACCTTGTGGAAAAAAAATCTACCTGGTTGAAGTAACAATTATGTGGTAAAAATGTATTTTTTTATTTTCATGGCTCAACATTATAAACCTCTGTGAAGCCCTCGGGGGTTGAAGGTGCTCGCCGAACTTTTAGATACATTCATTGAGGGGGTCTAGATTCCAAAATGGGGTCACTTGTGGGGGAGTTTCATTGTTAAGGCACCTCAGGGGATTGAAGTTCAAATGACTTCCATTTGTTTTTTTATGTGAAATTGACAGTTTTTTGTTCTTGTAGTCTTCATTTGTGTTTTTTTCTGAAAATGTCCACTTTTCTATGGCTTTCATAACAGACAGACACTTTCAGAAAAAAAATCAGACATGGAGCTTTTTTAAAACTCAATTTTTGTCATTGTAGTCTATGCCTCTATGGAGAACTCAAGCCGACCCCACCGGAGACACAGCTTCCTGTCCTTTCTGTGCACTGCTGTGCTGCAAGCAAGTCTACTTCTCCTTCCTCTCCCTCTCAGCTTCTGATCCAACACTGTTGGGAGAGTGAGAGACTTGCCAGGCCTACTGTGGATGTACAGCATTACATACTGTAAGTAATGCTGTATAACATCTGTTCACTTCATGAAGAGACTGCTGAACCGGGGTGCTCCCAATGTGGATAAGAGCCTTGGGAAATTGTTGAGCTTGCCCCCCATCCCCTCCCCAATGCCGGCCCTGTGTATGCTGCGGAAACATCACATTCAGACTAAAATACTTCTGAAAACTAAATTGTCAGATATTATAATCCATGCCCTATTTCACCTGGGGATGCCCAAGGTATACTGTAGTAGTTATTTTAATACGGTGCACCTTAATCATAATAAAATGTATTTTCCATCTTCCTCTAGGCAAAGCCTAATAAAAATATTTTATGTTGACATTTTTACAAGATACTGTCATGAGTATATTCTCTTTATTTCTTAGAGCAGGGGTAAGGAACCTTTTTACTGCCGGGGCCATTTCGAATTTTCTACCAACTTTTGTAGACCACACAAGATGATCAACTACTCTTCTATATTTAATCAAACAATTACCATATTTTTCGGACTATAAGTCACACTTTTTTTCCCCCAAATGTTGGGGGAAAGTGGGGTGTGCGTCTTATGCTCTGAATGTGGCTGCGGGAATGAGGGTGCTGCGGTGGAGCGGGTCATTGGGGGCACAAGCAGGCTGTAGCAGCGCCTGCCGTGACCACGTGGGCCCGCTCATTTCATATGCACGCCCATCCTCCCGCCCATCATCTCTCAGTGCTAAAGCCTGCGCTGACAGGTGGGCGGGATAATGGGCAGGATGATGGGCGGGGGGTGCGTGCATAATTAACAGCAGGCCCGCATGATCACCCCTGGCAATTACAGCCTGTAGTGATCATGTGCGGCTGTATTCACTTCCCCCCGTGCATCATTATCAGCGCGGGGTGCAGTGAATCAGTGTACTCACCCGTCACCATGTGTGGAGCCGTCCCCCTGCAGCATCGCGATGTCTTCCTGTCTGTGCCGGTCAGCTGATCTGTGTAGAGAGCGGTGAGCACAGCGATGACGTCATCGCTGTGGACGCTGCTAGTGTCCACACAGATCAGCTGACCGGCACAGACAGGAAGACATCGCGATGCTGCAGACAACAGTGACGGCTCCACTCAGCGGTGCTGCAGCTGAGACAGAGAGGAAGCTGATTGGTGCTGCAGAGAGTGAGGAAAGGTGAGTATAAACATTTTTTTTTTCCTGTGCCACAGGATACAGGCCATATACCAGGATGGGGGTATATTATGAGCAGGAGGGATGGGGGTATATTATGAGCAGTATGGGGGTATATGAGCAGGATGGTGTATATGAGCTGGATGGATGGGGGTATATGAGCATGATTGGGTATATGAGCAGGATGGATGGTGGTATATAGCAGGATGGGGTTATCTGAGCAGGATGGATGGGGGGTATATAGCAGGATGGGGTTATATGAGCAGGATGGAAGGGGGTATATTATGAGCAGTATGGGGGTATATGAAGAGGATGGGGGGTATATAAAGAGGATGGGGGGGTATATGAGCAGGATGGATGGGGGTATATGAGCAGGATGGGTGGGGTATATGAGCAGGATGGGTGGGGGTATATGAGCAGGATGGGGGTATATTATGAGCAGGGTGGATGGGGGTATATTATGAGCAGGATGGGGGTATATAGCAGGATGGGGGTATATGAGCAGGATGGATGGGGGTATATGAGTAGGATTGAGGCATATGAGCAGGATGGATGGGGGTATGTGAGCAGGATGCATGGGGGTATATGAGCAGGATGGGTGGGGGTATATGAGCAGGATGGGGGTATATGAGCAGGATGGGGGTAATGAGCAGGATGGATGGGGGTATATGAGCAGGTTGGGGGTATATGAATAGGATGGGGGTATATGAGCAGGATAGATGGGGGTATATGAGCAGGATGGGGTATATGAGCAGGATGGATGGGGGTATATGAGCAGGATCATATACAAGGCAGGATGGGGTACCTTAGTAGAGAATTTGGGGACATTACCCCCATAACAGTGTCAACAGCAGATCCTCACCCCATAACAGTGTTTCATGACCACATATTTTGGTTAAAATTTTATTTTCCTATTTTCCTCCTCTAAAACCAGGGTGCGTCTTTTGGTCAGGTGCATCTTATAGTTTAAAAATACGGTAATTAACTCACCCTAGTGGTTGCTGGAGCTGGTTGTCTTTGGTGCGCCTGTGCTGTTAGGTGGTACTGATCATGTTGCTTCTCACAACTGTTTTTGCAGGTTTGCCTTGGTCTAGAGAGGCTGGGGCATAGACATTACAGGAAACACTGGGGCAAACACATCACTGGAGGCGCTGGAGATATACACATCACAGGAGACTCTGGGACAAATACATTACAAGAGGCGTTGGGGGCATATACACCAAAGGAGGAGCATATCTATCACAGGAGCAGCATATCCATTACAGGAGGGGCTGGGACATATAAATCACTTGGGTGGCACAGACAGCACAGGGGAAGCATGGACAGCTCTTGGGGTGGTGAGCAGATACACATGGCACTTCTGGAGTGGTGCACAAGTAGGGTCCAAAACCGTCTCAAGTAAATGTAGAAACTTGACACTCAGGATCAAGGTGAACAGTGTTTTTTGTTGTAAAAAACTTGTAGGACCAGCACAAGCACAGTCGTTTTGGTCAAACGACCTTCATCAGTGTGCGTGCATAAAGGTCCTCAGAAGATAAGGTAGTGTGGCAAGCGGCGTAAGCTGAGTATGACATGGTATCCACTGCTGTCTGTGTTGCTCTAAGGAGGCACAGACAGGACTAGGGGACAAGGACAGCATTGGTGGCAGCACGGACAGCACTGGGGGGCACTGACCGTGCTGGGAGCGTGGACAGAACTGAGGGGCACAGACAGCACTGTGGGTACACAGCAATGGGGTGGCACACAGCACTGAGGGGGGCACACAGCACTAGAGGGGCATGGACAGAAATGGGGGACACTGACAGCACTGGCGATGGTGTTGACAGCACTAGGGGGGGGCACAGGCAGCACTAGGAGGGCATGGACATAACAAGGGGGACATGGACAGCATCTGAGGGCATGGACAGAATCAGGGGGTACACAACACTGGAGGTACATAGCACTGGGGGGTACACAGCAAGTACACAGCACTGTGGGTTACACAACACTGGGGGTACACAGCACTCTCATGCTTACTCCCCCCCAAAAAGGTAATCCCTAAGCATGCTGCCATAGGCCAGCGTGAGGACCTCATGGTATGTGCACGCAGTTGTAAGCTCGTCCTTGCATCACACCTTGGGATTTAAAGGGTCAGCAGCCAGCAAAATTGTGGTTGCTGCCTGCGCACTGTTGTCCCTGGGAATGTCCTGGGGGCCACAAAAAAAGTCAAACAACCCGCTAGCCAGAGGTTCCCCACCTCTGTCTTAGAGATAGAGAGTTATTCCCCAAATAGCAATATAGCCTTATAATATTGAAGACATATATTAATTTTTGCCAATATAACTCATTTTTTAAATCTGAACTATTTTATACATATCACCATCCTAAGTATTACCATCCTTGCTCTATTTACCCTCCAGTTAACTTTGGAACCATCTTATATTAGTTCTAGTGCTTCTGATCAATTATTTGAAGTACAACATCTTTCAGGTAGCATCCTGCCAGCATAGCTGTGCTCTGGGATGTCAAGTATGAGGGCTGATGCCACAGAAATAGATGGTGCTTCCCATAATACAGTGCATAGAGCTCATAACAGAATGAATGGGCTTCATACAGGTGGCTGAGAGAAGAGATGTACTGCAGATTGGGGCTTTATAAAGGGATAGAAATGAGAGGTATACTGCAGAGTACACACAATGGCATAGATTACTTGAAAAGGAATCCAGCTCACCCACGTCTGACCTCACCGCACCTAAGACTCGGATCCGGCCCTGCATTATGATTAAGGGCGTTAAGCCAGAAACGCGTTAACCACGACCATGTCATGTCCGTATTGCACTGAATAAATCACCTGGTCACTCAGCTGGATCGCTTTCCTTCATTTCATAGATTACTTGAGTTCTGTTTGCTGCATGCTGCAGATACATCAATGATGGGAAATTTCAAGTGCCACTTTGTTGATACATATGGCAGAGGATTATTTTCTGTCATATGCATAGACCTGCATTTGCAGTTTCAAAAAGTTGATCAGCAGCAAGCAAAATATACATCTCTGCACTGCAGCTGTGGAGGAGTCAAGAAAGTTTAGCTCTTAGGTAACTATAGGGATGTAGATGGCAGAACATTGCTGAGGTCCGGTACTTTACATGAGCAGAAAGTGCGTAGAAGCATAAGGAGAATTATAACATCTGCAAGGAGTTTGTATGTTCTCCCCGTGTTTGCATGGGTTTGCTCCGGATTCTCCGGTTTCCTCCCACACTCCAATGGGGACAGTGTTGCCAATGTATGTAAAGCGCTGTGGAATTAATAGTGCTATATAAGTGAGTAAATATTATTATATTGTTATACAGTTAGAGTACCTTCATGATATCTCAGAGAGGTGGGGCAAGTGAGGAGCACACAGTAGATAGTGATAGGTGTGCAGCACTGAAGAGAAGCAAGTGCTGCGGGAAATGTAATTTTTGCCAGATTAGAATAGATCCACAATTCAGCTATATGAAGCTAGATCACCAGAGGGCTAAGAAGACATGAAAAATGACACAAAGATATAAGCAAGAAAGTTTATTTTTGGATTAGTCTGGACATAATAAACATGTATTTAGCATTTTTTGTGATAAAAAAAAAGATGTGATTCTGGGAACAAGCCTTTAATGATTAACATCACACTAAAAAAAGCAATAGCATACATATATTTGAGAGAAGAATAAACAGAGAATGTAACAATGTTATTTACATAAAACTGAGTGCCTTGCTATGGAGCTGTGCATCACATTTCTTAAAAAGAGACTGCATTTTCTGAAATGTAATCTGTCCCGAAGTGATTTAATAGAAAAAAAGTAGAAGATCAATGTTTCATCAACAATATTTACTTCTCTCAAAAGTAAACTTGCAGTTTAAAGTTCTTTGTAGTGACACTGAAAGCAACCCTTGGAGGCTTCTTATGTTTGCAATACGGTTATAAATGAGATTAAACAACAGTATCTAGTTCTTTGGAGAAATGGATGGCCAGTTCCGTGTCTTCATAAAAGTCTTTTGAAGATTTTATGTGTTGTTAGTTAAAGCCATTACATGTTCATTGTTTGGCAAAATGCATCAACTGTGAGTGTCTGAGCTTATGGCTGTGGAATTAGATGAAAATTTCTCATTGTTCAGGTAGAATGGAAATGTAAAAAAAAATATTATACCAGTTATGAGTGACAATATCATATACTGAAAATAGAAAAGAATATGACTTTTGCCTGCAGAACAATACCATTGGTAATATCAGATGAACATAGACATAAGCTTATAGATAATGGTTAGATGCAGATGTGTAGAATCTAAACTGTGCTGCTGATTGTCATGGGCATCCTTCCCAAAATATCATCTGAGACTCGCAACAAATGTATGGGTAGGATTTCAAAAAGGTTAGGAAGCTTAGTTTTGCCAATGAGAAATTATTCTGGCATTCCATGAAGGTTCCACAATGATCTTTTTGCTCCCAGTCCACATATGGGATCCAGTGGGAGGTGAGTGCACAGCTCCTCTCACTGTGTGCTGGTGCTGTGTGGTGGCTGCTGTTGTGGTGGTGTCGTGTCAGTGGGGCGGCGCGGCCTGGAGCCTTGGGGGCTTCGCCTTGCAGCATGGGTGCTGTGAGGCACCAGGTAGCCCGCCCTGCTGGCGCTTTGTCGCTGCGGCGGTGGTCAGTGCACAGTGCCACACAAAAAGGGTCAGGTTAGGGACCCACTCAAGAGGTTTGCCGTGACGTGGCAGTGGGCTTAATACAATCTGATCAGAATGGTAACAAAAGAACCTCATGTTCTATTTAATTTTTTGCCTAGCGGCTTTAGATCGTTGTATTTTTGGGATGTGCGATCCATGTCTTTTTCTTCATAGTGTGTTCCACAATGATCTTTGTTGGCATAAATGCCGGATCACCTTTTTTTTTTTTATTTTTAAGTCGGCATTAATGGTGATAATTAGTGATGAGTGACTGTACTAAGCACTATTCGTTACTCATACAAATATTAAAGTATTCGCAATATCCGTTACTCGATGAGCAGTTTGGTATTCACCTTGTGAGTTTTGAGCCCTCTCTCCACATGTTTGGCACCTGATTTTCAGCAACTAATTATGCTGGGATTGCCTGTAAATCACAGTAATTCTGTAGCCATCTTTGCTACTGGCAATACTGTGATTGACAGATGCAGTGATAAAAAAAATAAAATTAAATGCAGTAATTAAAGTTGAGTTTCCCCGCACCTGAATATGCTCTGCTTTCTTCATCCACCCTCTGTAACAGTGTCTGTGATTAGTTGTGGTCCTGCTGGCGTCTGTGATTTGTTGCCCTCACATTAGCTTTTTGGGTCACTGATGTGGCGAGTAAAATTAAATAAATATATAACTGAAAAAAATGGCATAGTGTACCACATATTTTGAGACCCAGAGCAGAAAAAGCAGACAGCTGGAGACTGCAGCTCCCAGCTATGTGCTTTATCTTGGCTATTTATCAACAAATGAGGGACCCCATGCTGTTTTTTTATCTTTTTTTTAAGTAAATAATTTAAAAAAATGTTGTGAGGTCCCTGTGACAATGTTGCAGACGGGGGCCAGACCACTGCAAGGAGGTGCTCAGATCTGGGTTCGTTACTGTGGCTCGAGTGGCAGCCGGACCCGGGCTCGTGCAGCCATCCATCCTCACAATCGTAAGAAGGGTGTATTTACAGGGGAATAGTTTGTCAGTGATGCCACCCATGGGTTGCGGTGAGAGTTAGTAGCACCACCGCTGCCTGGTTATGGGGCGCCCGGGGCTGATGGAGTGGGGCAGCAGGATGGAATTGACTTGTCCACCCCAGGGCTATGGGACACCCGGTGCCGGGCCGGACTAGTCCGGGGGTCCTCAGTGGTGGCGGGGCCCGGCTCCGTGGCCCTGGTGGGTGTCAGTTAAATGGCTGGTGACTTGGGAGTAATTAAAGTTTTTATTTCGTGACGCCACCTGTGGTTTGCGGCTATTAAGCCGCCGCTGCTGTGTGAAGCCTCCGGGGTGATGATATGGCAGCAATGGTGGTACTGCTCCCCACAGGTGGAGCGGTGCCCCGGGGACACTGTTGGTGCTCGTGAGAGTCTATAGTGTAGTGGAAGTCTATGCAGATGAACTAACAGAGGCAACACCAAGGGTGCAGTTTCAAGTTGTTTACTCACACATCCTGGTAGATGCACACTGGTGCCTCTGGACTGCTGGAACTCACTGTCAGGGACCTCCGCCGTTTCTGGGTAATTTCTGGGATGAAAGCCGGTACCCTTCTCTCTAAAGTGTCTCTGCCTTCAGCTGTCTCCTTAAGCCTAGCTCTTTTAGGATGAACCTGCTCGGCCTCCACTACAGCCTCCAGGCTGGGAGCTCGCCTGTCGGTTACTTGCCCCCTTTCTAGAGGTTCTGCTGTGGGCTGTGGCCCGGGGAGTTTACAACTTTCCCTGGGCCTCGGTTTTCACTGTTGGAGATGATTTTGCACTCCTTCTGTTTCTAGGGACCGTCCCCTGTTGCAGCTCGATCCCTCCACCGATGTTCCTGTGGAACAGGCCACCACAGCTCACAAGCTATCCGTGGCCCTGGAATCCCTTCTCTTCCTCTGCTTGGTGTCACCTGGACCCTCTGAGTCCCAGGTTCTTCACCAGGAAGCGTCACTTTCTTCTCTTAGCTCCTGTCTGACTAGAGCTGTCTTTCCTTCTCTCCTTCTCGTCTGCCTCCTGCAGACCTCCTCCTCCTTCTCTCCTCACTCTCTTTCTCCCACTACACTTGACCTTCCTATCTCTGTCTCCTCTCTGATGGCTCCTCCCACCTCCCCAGTTGCTAAGCTGTACGGCCCCTCCCAGCATGCAGCATGGGAGGGTTGCTGCCACTATCCCTGGTCCCAGTGTGTACCTAACAATGGGTGTTGTGTAGATTTGCCAGGGGACCGGCGTTCACTCCTTTCCTCACCCAGAATGGGGCATCACACCGCTGGATGGGATGCAATGTCCTGTGGCGACGGAAGCCTCAGGGGCACCACAGAATCCCCTCCACGGGTAGGGGAGGTGTTGTCCTGGGGCCCAGGTGAACAGGAGTAATGGCTGCAGAGAGTGTCATGCAGGGTTGGACCGGGTATGGATGGTGTACTCACAGTTCCAAAGTATTGCACACAGAGTCCAGTGGTAAACCAAATTGCCAGTGACCGGTAGCCTCTGGCGGGTGTCTTCGTGTCCCAAACCCTGATGTAGCAAACAGGGGTCCCTTCCTCCTGCACTCAGTGTTTGTGTCTTCAATGGGACAACTCCGCTTGAAACGGGGAAGTCCACTCCCGGTAACTTTGTATCTTGGGAGCTGTGGCCCGCAAAATCTGACCCATGGGATCTCTGTGGGTTCTGGCAGACACCCTATCCCACGCGTTGGGCTTCCGTTTCGCTCTCTGGGCTTACTGATGGAACAAGGCCTGGAACCTTGCCCCCGGCTGGCTAATTGACAAGGGGCTTGAACCTTCCTCGCCCTAGGGTCCAGGCACCCTGACTGTGCACAGCATCCGGACCGGATTCCAGCTGTCAGCACCGACGGGCTACAACCCTGCCCCGGTCCACTTAAGGTCTCCCGCGACCGGATCTCCATCGCCTGTGGTCCTGATTGCCGTCTGCCACCTAGTCAGTAGTCCGGTAGTCCATGGGCCCCAACCCCTGACTCCGCTGTCACTCCACACTCCTCTCACTTCAACTGTCAATACTGATCTCTAACTTCAACTGTGTTGTTCCCTCCCAGAACACCTCAGGACCCCTAGGTGGGCTCTCCCATCCACCTTGTCCCGCCCACTGGTGTGTCCCTATTGTCATGGGGGGTGACTAGGCTTTACTGGCTGGTGTTGTGCACTTGGGTGTGGGTTTTTGTTGGTATGCCAAGGAGGATGGAGTCCTGCACCTAAGAGATTTGTGCAACCTCCGTGACAACCTGCTTTTGCCAGGGCATCACAACAACATGGACTCTGTCAGTGCCTAGCATGGGTTCAGTTTCTTAAAATTCAGCCAGACATGATGATAGTTTGTTTGTTAATGGGGAATAAGCCTCTCATTTTTTCTACAAGACTCTTAAGCTGGGTTCACACATAGCGACAACGATGTCGCTGTTACGTCACCATTTTCTGTGACGCAACAGCAACCTTGCAAGTTGCTGTTATGATCGCTGCTTAGCTGTCAAACACAGCAGACGCAGCAGCGATCATAACGACACACGTCACTGTGCTACATGTGCAGAGAGCAGGGAGCCGCGCATACTGCTTAGCGCTGGCTCCCTGCACTCCTAGCTACAGTACACATAGGGTTAATTACCCGATGTGTACTGCAGCTACATGTGCACAGAGCAGGGAGCCGGCACTGGCAGCGAGAGTGACGGATGCTGGTAACGAAGATAAATGTCGGGTAACCAGGGAAAGGTCTTCCCTTGGTTACCCGATGTTTGTCTTGGTTACAGCTTACCGCAGGCTGCTAGACGCCGGCTCCTGCTCCCTGCTCACTTCATTTTGTCGCTCTCTCGCTGTCACACACAGCGGTGTGTGCGTCACAGCAGGAGAGTGACGACCAAAAAATGAAGCTGGACATTCAGCAACGAGCGGCGACCTCACAGCAGGGCCCAGCTCGTTGCTGGATGTCACACACAGTGACAGTGACGGGACGTCGCTGCTACGTCACAGAAAATGGTGACGTAGCAGCGACATCGTTGTCGTCGTCGTCGCTGTGTGTGACACCACCTTTAGGAGTCTAGTGTTAAACTTCTTATTGACACATGTAATTACCTTGGCCAGTGAAGGTCAGATACCCAGACAAATCAATTATGCGAACCTACCGTTGTATCACTATATGTATTGCTAGATGAGATGTAACTTAGCTGTCCCTCCCTTGTCTCTGACAGAGACCATTACTACTAGGGATATTTTGTATACAGCTTGAAATCTAGCCAATACGAGCCCAGTCTTATCTACCAATTGTGAAGACCCCAATGGTCTTAATGGAGAGCTCAGGGGTATAAGAAGGAGGACTGTCCATTGCCTGGCTAGACTCTTGCTACATGATACCAATCTAGGATCTGCAGATCCAATTGGCAAGCCACAACCGAACCTGGATTATAATTCTACATGGACTTCAGCATCGAATGCAAGCATTCGGCTGAGATGTAAAGGACTACCTAAGGAAGGAATCAAGCTTGGGAAAATCCCGTCACCTGACTACAGGCTTTGCGGCCCTCAGCCAGCTTCCTAAACCTGCCGTTATTCCATTCTCGGTGGGTGCCTGTTGAAAGTGGGGTGCTGCTGGTTTGGAGTAAGTAGCCCTGGAAGCTCTGAGGCATGGACATTCTAATCCCTGGTGATCCAGTGGAAGGGTGAGAAACTGTTGCCGGTTACATTCTGTGGTTTTGCTGGTTATGTGCCATATGCCGTTAATTGTTTGGGGATACAATAAAGTCTTAATATTGTGATTCCCTCATCCTGTGTTGTCTGAGTAGAGTTCCGCCCATGGTTAAGGAGGTCAGGCATTCAGTTGGGATGAGCTTTGGGCCATGTTGTCTTTCTAAAGGCGGCTGGGTCAGCGGCCGAGAGCACCCACTGATCCCGTGTCTAATTTTTATACCCAGCCAAGATAACACGGACAGCTGGGGGATGGTATTCTTAGGCATAGAGACCCATGGTTATTGGGCCTTTTCAGGCAAAACATTGCAGCCCACAGTCGCCGAGCAATTGGCACATCCATTAGATGGCCCAATTTTGCCACTTCACCCGGCTCATCCCAATTGCCCTGAAGTGGTGACATTTGGGGTAATATAAGGGGTTAATGACAGCTGTGATTTGTAAAAAAAAAAAAATCACAACTGTGATCAAGCCTGAGGTGAGTAATGGGGAGGGGTCTATGAGACCCCACCATTGCTAACCCTGTAGGTTAATAGAAATAAGCACAAAACAGAGAAAAATCTTTTATTTAAATAAAAAAAATAACAACACCCTCTTTCTTCAATTTATTAACAAACAAAACACCCCTGCAGATCTAAAAGAATCCACACCACAATGTCCCATGATGATCCCGGCTCTGCTACATCTGAGGTCACAGTGCGCTGTCACATTAGAAAATGTGATCAATCACTGCAGAGTCAGAAACACATTATCAGAGATGCAGGTGGGAGAGCGATGATGTCAGTGAGTTCACCTGATGTCAAAGCTGGGCTTCTCATGGTACTCCAGCTGTGACCGTAGGTGAGCTGACCTGGGGTGAACTCATTAAACTCATTTACCTCACTTCAGGTGAACGCATGGAACTCAGTGCTGGATTACCAGATTAGGCAATGTGTGCACATTGAGTATTTGGTGGCAGATATTTATGCATGAAATATTCAGCTCCTGGCAAAAAAATGCACCAAAACTGCATTGAAATGCATGTTGTATTGGTTCATAACAGTGTGTCCCTGACACTGCAGTGATCGGTCACGCTGTCTAATGTGATCGCACACTGCGACCTCAGGATGTAACAGAGCCAGGATCATCATGGAACCTCGTGTGGTTTACATCGTACATAGAGGGGTATTTAAAGAGTTAATAAATTGAAGAAAGAGGGTATTTGTTTTTATTAATTAAAGGATTTTTCTCAGTGTTTTGTGTTTATTTTTTTTGACCAACAGGGTTTGTTATGGCTGGGTCTCATAGACCCCTCCCAATTACTAACCTCGGGCTTGATGACAGCTGTGAATTTGTTAAAAATAACAGCTGTCATTAAGCCTTTATATTACCCTAGCTGCCATTGCACCAGGGCAATTGGGAAAAGTCTGGTAAAGTGCTAGAAATGGCTCATCTAATGGATGTGCTAATTCTGGGGCAGCTGTGGGCTGCTATTTTAACTCTGAAGAGGGCCCAAAAACCATGGGCTTCCCCAGCCTGAGAATACCAGCCCCAAGCTGTCCACTTTAGCTTGGTATCAAAACTGGGGGGACCTCACAACATTTGTTTTATTATTTATTTAAATGATTAAAAAAAATGCATGGGGTCCCTCATATTTTGATACACAGCCAAGATAACACACAGAGCTGGGGGCTGTAGCCTGTAGTTGGTTGCTTTATCTGCACTGGGTATCAATATACAGGCGCCTATGTGCCATTTTTTTCCAATTATTTATTGATTTATTTTTACACTACACTTTGAGGGTCCACACAGCAAGTATGACTGCAATGACAGAAGCAAAACAGAGGGTGGGCGGGAGAAGCAGGACAGCAACCAATCACAGACACTGTTACAAAATGTGGACCGGGGAAGTCATACATATTCATGAAATTTAATGAAAGCACCAGGAAGAAGTGTGACAACTAGTGGGAAAACTAATTAAGTATAATTCCCCTGCCTTAATTCACATAATACTCGGTCAACATTATTCCCAGAAACCAGCAGTGAGTTACAAAAGCATAGAGACATATTCCACATGTTATTCCAATTCAGTTTCAGCACTTTTCCATCCTTTGCAGCATTTTTGCAGCCTTCCCAGCCCTACTTCCAGGGTCCTTCAGAAAATTATTTGAGTTTCCTATTGACTTGCATTAGGTTTGTTATTCAGTATGAATACACGAATAATAGAAATTATTTGGCACGAAGAATCTGAACCCGAATATTTGGCTAATCACCTTTCTCTAGTGATAATCATTTGGGTCAGTAGTACTGTATTGTGTTTTATTGAATTGCTTACGTAAAACACAGAAAATAAATACCTAGATTTGTTTAATTGGTCCAGGATTAATTTTAAATTTGGGCATCACTATCCAGATTGATAATTGGTGCATTCACAACAGCAGAAGTTAATATTGCCTGACTGTCTAAGACTATAAGGGGCTTTCCACGCTTCGATATCGCTAACGATTTATCGTCAAGGTCACGGTGTTTATGACGCACATCCGGCGTCGTTAGCAACATCGCAGCGTGTGACACCTACGAGCGACCTACAACGATCACAAAAGTGGTAAAAATCGTTGGTGTTGGAGAGGTCGTCCAAACACCAAATATCGTTGTCAGGTGAGTAGCGATGTTGTTTGTCGTTCCAGCAGCATCACACATTGCTGTGTGTGACACCACAGGAGCGCCAAACATTTCCTTACCTGCCTCCAACGGCAATTCGGAAGGAAGGAGGTGGGCGGTGCACAAGACCTTAGACATGTCATTGACTTTGTTGGCATAAGGATAGTTATGCAGTTTTGTGACAATATTGCACTCCAAAATGAATAAAAAAATGCATGAAAAACACCGTGTGTGCGCATAGCCTAAGGGTGGAAACACATCTATGCGAGTAAAATCGGTCCGACTGGGCTGAAAAAAACTCGGCTGATTTTAGTTCACGTTAGGTGCGAGTGCAACGCAAGTGCGATGCTATTTCTGAATAAATTAATGTTTTTACTAGCGTGTGTAATGCGTGTGTAATGCGTGTGTAATGCGTATTTTTTACTGTCATCTGCCATTCAGCGCTGCTAAATGGCCGCTGACAGCAGACACAGACAGCCATGTAGCAGAGCTGAATGACAGATGACAGCAGACACAGACAGAGCCGCACAATCAGAATGAACTCGGGTTAACTTTCCCCAACTTCATTGTCATGCTGCGGCTCTGTCTGTGCCGCGTCCTGATTAGCGGTCACCAGTGAAGGGCTCACCGGTGACCACTAATCCCCCGAGTGACTGAAGTTAGCAGCCCTCTCTCATACTCACCGATCCCCGGCGCCGCGCTGCACGGCGTTCACACTGCTCCGGCGGCTTTTACCATTTTGAAAAAGCCGGCCGCTCATTAAACAATCCCGTATTCCCTGCTTTCCCCGCCCACAGGCGCCTATGATTGGTTGCAGTGAGACATGCCCCCACGCTGAGTGACAGGTGTCTCACTGCACCCAATCACAGCAGCCGGTGGGCGGGTCTATACTGTGCAGTGAAATAAATAAATAAATAATTTAAAAAAATGGCGTGCGGTCCCCCCCAACTTTAATACCAGCCAGATAAAGCCATACGGCTGAAGGCTGGTATTCTCAGGATGGGGAGCTCCACGTTATGGGGAGCCCCCCAGCCTAACAATATCAGCCAGCAGCCGCCCAGAATTGCCGCATACATTATATGCGACAGTTCTGGGACTGTACCCGGCTCTTCCCGATTTGCCCTGGTGCGTTGGCAAATCGGGGTAATAAGGAGTTAATGGCAGCCCATAGCTGCCACTAAATCCTAGATTAATCATGTCAGGCGTCTATGAGACACCCTCCATGATTAATCTGTAAATTACAGTAAATAAACACACACACATGAAAAAATCCTTTATTAGAAATAAAAAACACAAACACATTCCCTCATTACCAATTTAATAAGCCGCAAAAAGCCCTCCATGTCCGGCGTAATCCACGGACCTCCAGCGTCGCTTCCAGCATGAAGGTGACAGGAGCTGCAGAAGACACCGCCGCTGCGGTCACCTCCAAGCAGCAACTGAAGACAGCCGCGCGATCAGCTGAGCTGTCACTGAGGTTAATCGCGGCCACCGCTGGATCCTCCAACAGTGACAGCGGGTAACCTCAGTGACAGCTCAGCCGATCGCGCTACTCACCTCAGTTGCTGCTTGGAGGTGACCGGAGCGGCGGTGTCTTCTGCAGCTCCTGTCACCTTCATGCTGGAAGCGACGCTGGAGGTCCGTGGATTACGCCGGATATGGAGGGCTTTTTGGGGCTTATTAAATTGGTAATGAGGGAATGTGTTTGTGTTTTTTATTTCTAATAAAGGATTTTTTCATGTGTGTGTGTTTATTTACTGTAATTTACAGATTAATCATGAAGGATGTCTCATAGACACCTGACATGATTAATCTAGGATTTAGTGGCAGCTATGGGCTGCCATTAACTCCTTATTACCCCGATTTGCCAACGCACCAGGGCAAATCGGGAAGAGCCGGGTACAGTCCCAGAACTGTCGCATATAATGTATGCGGCAATTCTGGGCGGCTGCTGGCTGATATTGTTAGGCTGGGGGGCTCCCCATAACGTGGAGCTCCCCATCCTGAGAATACCAGCCTTCAGCCGTATAGCTTTATCTGGCTGGTATTAAAATTGGGGGGGACCGCACGCCATTTTTTTTAATTATTTGTTTATTTATTGCACTGCACAGTATAGACCCGCCCACCGGCTGCTGTGATTGGGTGCAGTGAGACACCTCTCACTCAGCGTGGGGGCGTGTCTCACTGCAACCAATCATAGGCGCCTGTGGGCGGGGAAAGCAGGGAATACGAGATTGTTTAATGAGCGGCCGGCTTTTTCAAAATAGTAAAAGCTGCCGCAGCAGTGAGAAAGCCGTGCAGCGCCGCGCCGGGGGATCGGGGATCGGTGAGTATGAGAGAGGAGGGGAAAATGACTGACAGACTGTGAGAGAGGGACAGAGATAGTGACGGACCGACAGAGAGAGAATAGAGACCGAGAGGGAGAGACCGACTGACAGAGAATAGTGATTGACAGACATTGGGAGACATCGCTCGTTTCCAGTGTTTTAGCGAGAAATGTATTTAGAAAATCGGATGTCACTAGGATGGTGTGAGTGCCGTCCCGTGACATCCGATTTTTTACACGCTCCCATAGACTTGCATTGGAGAAACTCGCAGTAGAAACTCACAAAAAAGCAGCATGCTGCGATTTCTCGCATTGCTCTACTGCGAGAAACTCGCAAGTGAGAAGCAGCCCTAATGATTCAGTACTGCTTCCAACCTCAAAGCAGGACTTCCAAGCTAATCTTCACTACTTTTCTCTCTTCACTGCTTATCTTTCCCTTGTCTAATGTAATAGTAAAGGTACCGTCACACTAAGTGATGCTCCAGCGATCCCACCAGCGACCTGACCTGGCAGGGATCGCTGGTGCGTCTCTACATGGTCGCTGGTGAGCTGTCAAACAGGCAGATCTCACCAGCAACCAGTGACCAGCCCCCAGCCAGCAGCGACGCGTGGCAGCGATTCTGCGCTTGGTAACAAAGGTAAATATCAGGTAACCAAGGAAAGCACTTCTCTTCGTTACCCGATATTTACCTTAGTTACTAGCGTCCGCCGCTCTCACGCTGCCAATGCCGACTCCCTGTTCCCTGCACTCCTAGCCAGAGTACACATCGGGTTAATTAACCCGATGTGTACTCCAGCTATGTGTGCAGGGAGCCAGCACTGGCAGCGTGAGAGCACACCGCTTAGCGCTGGCTCCCTGCACTCCTAGCCAGAGTACACATCAGGTTAATTATACCGGCACTGATAGCGTGAGAGCGGCGAACGCTGGTAACGAAGGTAAATATCGGGTAACCAAGGAAAGGGCTTCATGGTTACCCAATATTTACCTTGGTTACCAGCGTCTGCTCCCTACACATTCAGTTGTTGCTTTCTCGCTGTCACACACAGCGATGTGTGATTCACAGCGGGAGAGCAACAACTAAAAAATGGTCCAGAACATTGAGCAACAACCGGCGACCTCACAGTAGCGGCCAGGTTGTTGCTGGATGTCACACACAGCAACATTGCTATCAAGATCGCTGTTGGGTCACAAAAATCGTGCCTCAGCAGCGATGTTGCTAGCGATGTTGCTTAGTGAGACGTGGCCTTTACTAGATCTTTTTTTTTTTTACAATCTTTGCCTTGACTAATCTTCAGAATCATTCTGTGATAAGAGATAATGTATTATACTGAGGGGAACATTAGAGGAGTTTTCCAACATAAACTCAAAAAATGTTTCTAAGCTAATCTGTGCTGTATTGTTATACAAATTACTCCTACATTGTTATTTTATGTTTTCTGACTTTTGTTCCTCTTGAATTATCACTTTATTCTCTGCAGCTCTTTGTTTACCTACAGCTCAACCAAACATGATAACTTACTATGCCGAAACTCACAGTCAGAGCTGGCACCGCCCAGCCTCAATGTCCAGTCCCGTCCTCTGCCTGCCCCCTGCACACTCATTGGCTGTCAGCAGTCTGCCCAGTACTGACCTCTCAGCATTAGAAATAACAGAGCAGTGATCCTGCATCTCTCATCTGTGGCAGAGCAATCAACTCACATCCACAATGGTGACACATAGAGATGTTACATGTTCCTCACCCCTTATAGATAAATGAATACTGTGTAAGGAAGACAATATATAGCATCTAATGTGAGTCTATAGTAGATATATATGTAATGCCCTGGGCAAGCCAGGGGTCACAGGTAATGACATCACCACACCCTACACCCCGGTTAGGTACACCTAAGCTAGACCTGAAATCCTTGTTGCCTTCCTCCAGGGGCTGATGTCCACACCAGGGGGGGGAGCCAGGCGGTTGGTCTCCACCCACCAAGGAGTTCACAGTCCTGGAGGAGGGAAAACACAGGCAGTTAGAGTGAAGCTAGGGAAGTGAGAGGAGAGATTAGTTTTGGAGAGGAGAAAGAGTGGTTGTGCAGTGAAAGCAGAAGGAAGAAAAGTGACAGTTTGAAAGCCTGAAGTTGGTCCGGGTGTGTGCCCCGGACTGAGACAGCAAGGTTAGCAGATGGCGGTGACCGTCTGCAGTGGAGGCTGATCGGAGTTACCGTAAGGACCGCGGACAGGTGGTGGCCCGGCGTTACCGGACCGGTACACAAGGAGAAGCCAGCACCATTGGCAGGGGCCTTTCGGATCCCGGCAAGGCTAGGAGTCGCCGTGAATTTGCCAAATCAGTCAGTGAAGGGGACCTCCGGGTCTCCAAACAACTAAGTCCCGATTGAAGGCAACAGTCCAACCGTATGAGAGAGACACCGCCACCGCCAAGGCACCAGTTTCTCAGGGCCAGCGCCTGCGGGCAAAGAGGGGCTCCTCTGGCCCATATCCAAGTCGGGGAGCAGGTAACCGGTGGGAATCCATCGCTACCAACACTGAACTTAGGTGCAGGAAAAGAGACAGTCACCGTTAACTACCGGGGAAAAGCAACAGCAGCCGTCCGTGGGAACCGTCTTTCCAGCCGTGTGTTTTACCGAGAACTGTGTCACCGTCTCAGGCTGAGTGAGTACCACCGTGCCGTGAGGCACAGCGCTGCCCCCGCGACCCTGCACCTCACCAGGCCCTGCACCTGGCCTGCGATCCCTCATCCTCCACCTCATCACTGGGCCCCGGGACAACCAACCCCTACCCACGGAGGGGAAAACTAACAACTCTGCTGCTCCCTGTCACCGCTCCCGGGATCCCCATACAGAGCAGTGGTGGTGTTACCAAAAATCACCACAACCGTGGGTGGCGTCACGGACAATAAATCCCCAAAACCAAACCCCTTTTCACTCACGATTGAGGAGCGCCGCTCGAGTCCCCGGGATCCGGCCCATCACTCGAGCCACCGAGCAGCAGAGGCCGCAGCAGCAGCGGCAGCCGGACCCGAGCAGTGGGAGAGCGCAGCGCCCCCTCCTCCGCCCGCGACAACTTGGCATCACGAACAGGATCTTACCGCTCTGCCGTTAGGTAGAGGTGCGCCTTGTTACATGCCGGAGGTGTCCGGCCGGAAAATTTCAGAAGCCGCCATCTTTGGCGTGAAAAGTTCCCGCTCGAGCGTCCCCTCGAGTAGTGGAGGCGCGAAGGCCAAAATCCCGCCCCGATAGAGGAGGAGCCGGAAAGAGGCTAAGGGGGACGGAAACAAGATGTCTGCGCCCGACGGAGCCACTGGAGGAGCGGTGGTTGCAGCCGCAGTGGCACTCGTGGATGGGAATGGGCCTGCCCAGGTCCCGGCCGCGCTGGCGGGGGGTGCCGCGGCCCCAGCTCTCGCTCAGGTGATGCCGTTCTCCTTGCCCTACGTGCCCGGAGCTACCTGGCTGCCGCAGTACGATGGGAAACCTGATGTGTTACAGGTCTTCCGGAAAAAGCTTAGCCCACTCCTGGATTTGTACCCCCTGAGTGATAAGCAACGTGCAGTGGTAGTGCTGGGGCAGCTAACCGGCGCGGCTGGGCAGGAGGCGGAGACCTGGGCCGAGGGGGACCGGTCCTCTGTAGCCACCATCTTTGAGAGACTACAGACTGCCTTTGAGACCCGTACCGAAGCTGAGCTGAGAATGCAGTTTTACCAATGTCGGCAACGACCTGTGGACAGTATTCGGGACTATGCTTTACGTCTGCAAACCGCACTCCGCACACTGAAGCGGGTAAATCCCATCAATGAGGCGCACAGCAACAAAATGTTAGTAGAGCAATTTGTGCAGGGGATGAGGTCCTCCGAGGATCGCAAACAACTCTGGCTGTGGGCCCTGGAACACCCTGATGTGGACTTTGCCGTGTTAAAGGAGCGGGCCATTAAAGCTCTGCAACCCCCAGCTTTGGAAGTCTTGGAGCCAGCCCCATGGCCAATTGAGACGGCCCTCGTAGTGGTGGCCCCTGCCCTACCAGCGTCTCCAGTACCTACAGCCCCAAGCAGTACGATGGAAGAACTGGCTGCCCAGGTCCGCTGCATGGATGGAGACCTCGCCAAGATTCTCGCCGCACTCCAGCCTCTGACCAGATCCCAGCCTCCAGCAAAGATACAGCTCACAGACAGCCCTGAGGATGTTCCCTGGATGCAGAGGAGAAGGGCTAATGATCCGCGGAACAGACCTCCAATCTGTTACAAGTGCAGCAAGCCTGGCCATTACTTCCGACAGTGCCCGTTAAACGAGCAACCCCTGGGGCCACGGGCCAATCCTCAGGAGTAGAACCCCATGGCCCCCCAGACTGGCGGGACCGGTATATCGGGGCCCGGCCCATCATCCCCATGGCTGTGGACGGCATACCGGTGATGGCTCTCTTGGACACTGGATCACAGGTAACTACCATACCATACACATTGTACCAACGGTATTGGGGGACAGACGATCTGGCTCCCCCAGATGCTAGTATAACACTGATTGCTTCTGACGGACTCCCGCTGACCCAAGTGGGATATAAACAAGTGGCCATGACTGTGGGGCGAGCTGAATTGCAACACCAGGGTATGATTGTGATCATGAATGAACCCAGTGATCATAACCCGAAGATAGTGCTAGGAACCAATGTGATGGAGCACTGTATGAGTGATGTGTTGACCCTACTGCAGCAGCTGGCCACCACGGCGGCGGGGAGCCGACAGAGAGCTGTGCAGCGTGACATCCGAGCCTTGATGTACCGCCAGCATGTAAAATCGACGGGAGGAGAGATTGGTGGGGTGAAAGTGATGGATGTTGCCCCGTTGATTGTGCCCCCTAGGAGTGAGATGATGATTTGGTGTAGGGCAGCAGTAGGGCCTCAGGGGCGTGACTACCCTGCCATGATAGAGCCCATGCCCTCCGAACACTGGCCCACAGTAATGGCCGCCCGAGGGGTGGTAGATGTAAAGAAGGGGAGAGTGCCCGTGAGGGTGCTGAACTGTGGGGAGGAAGAAGTCAGGCTTCCCCGGTATGCTACACTTGCCAAGTTGCTCACCCTAGATCCCCACACCATCCACGGGGCAGCTCCTCCAGTTTCACCACCTGCTGCCAGCACTCACCCGCCCAAAGGAGAGTTAGACGAGTGGCACCAACAGCTACACGTAGGCACTGACAACACCCCTACACATCACAAAGAAGAGGTATATAGGGTGGTACGGGAGTATGAGCAAGTTTTTAGCAAACATCCTCTAGACTTTGGGCAGATTAAAGGGGTCCAACACCATATCCCTACCGGTGGACATTCCCCTATCAAAGAGAGGTACAGGCCCATTCCCCCTGTACACTACCAGTGCGCCAAGGACATGTTGAGGAACATGAGGGAGGCAGGGGTTATCAGGGACAGCTGTAGTCCCTGGGCCGCCCCGTTGGTGCTGGTTAAGATGAAGGACGGCACCATGCGGATGTGCATGGATTACCGGAAGATTAACCAGATAACACATAAAGATGCCTACCCTCTGCCCCGTATCGAGGAGTCCTTGTCCGCGCTGAGGACCGCAAACTACTTCTCCACCCTTGACCTCACCAGTGGGTACTGGCAGGTGGCCGTGGCGCCTGAAGACCGAGAGAAAACTGCCTTTACCACCCCTATGGGACTCTGTGAATTCAACAGTATGCCGTTCGGGCTGTGCAATGCCCCTGGTACCTTCCAACGGCTGATGGAGTGCTGTTTGGGGCACCTGAATTTTGAGACCGTGCTGTTGTACCTGGATGATGTAATTGTGTATTCACAGACATATGAAGCCCATCTGGAACACCTGGCCGAGGTGTTCGCGTTCCTTGCCAAGTACGGGAAGTTGAAGCCCTCCAACTGTCATCTGTTGAAACCCAGAGTGCAGTATCTGGGGCATGTAGTGGGAGCAGAAGGTGTCGCCCCCGACCCCGAGAAGGTCACTGCCATCCAAAACTGGCCGAGGCCAACCACGGTGAGGGAAGTAAGGCAGTTTCTGGGTCTAGTAGGGTACTACCGTCGCTTCATCAAAGGATACACGAAGATGGCTGCCCCCATGCAAGACCTCCTCGTGGGACAGACCAAAGGCGGAAGACCCCTCGGAGCCCCACTGGTGTGGGAAGAGAGGCATGAGGAATCCTTCCGCCAGCTGAAAGCGGCCTTGACCGGAGAGGAGATTTTAGCGTACCCTGATTACAGCCACCCATTCATCCTCTACACTGATGCCAGCAATGTGGGTTTGGGGGCAGTCCTATCCCAGGTCCAGGACGGGAAGGAAAAAGTGATTGCTTATGCTAGCCGAAAGCTCCGACCGACCGAAAGGAACCCTGAGAACTACAGCTCCTTCAAGCTCGAGCTCCTGGCGCTGGTGTGGGCTATCACCGAGCGGTTCCGCCATTACTTGACTGCAGCAAAATTCACAGAGCAGTGGTGGTGTTACCAAAAATCACCACAACCGTGGTTGGCGTCACGGACAATAAATCCCCAAAACCAAACCCCTTTTCACTCACGGGTGAGGAGCGCCGCTCGAGTCCCCGGGATCCGGCCCATCGCTCGAGCCACCGAGCAACAGAGGCCGCAGCGGCAGCCGGACCCGAGCATTGGGAGAGCGCAGCGTCCCCTCCTCCGCCCGCGAGATATACGCCATGTATGTATGGTATATATATATGTGTGTGTATATATACACATATACACATACTGTATAACTGAAATAAGCACTGGAGAGGCAGCAAAACATTCTATAATGGAAACAAAACATTGCCACATGGGAAATAAAATAAGTCCACTTTTTGAACAGTTTGTTGGAATGCTGCCTCTTTTTCTTTTAGGGTGTGCACACACCAAAATGTCCTATAGCTGATTCAGTAGAAGAGCCAAGTGCTTTGCAATTGTTCACCCTATTGAACACCACAATGTCCTATAGCTAATAAAGCCAATTCAATAAAAAGAGCCAAGTGCTTACCCCTCATCTAACACCTATTTTACTAAAGCAAATCAAAACCAATTCAATGAAAAACTGCCAAGTGCTTTAGAATCTCCCCCTGTGCTCCTCCACCCCTACCCCCCAAACAGTGCTGACAGTGTTACGGATAGTGAGTGGGCAACACCTGTTCCTTGCCTCTTATTGAACAGCAGGCCTGGGCGTCTAGCACTAGGATGGTCACTTTGATTCAGCTGGCATATCCCGTAGCTGAGCACAGGGGGCAGGGGAGGGAGACTACTGAATGTGTGGGAGGGGGCGGGGGAAGTGGGGGGCAAGTACTCAATGCACTATATCTGCCCACTAACTAAGCAGCAGGGCGGCAACATGGAGTGGCTGTTTTGCATGTCAACAATGTCCTACCCCTGTTGATATGACATCACAGGAAGCAGCAAAATCACTGTAGGAGCGGTCACATGACTGCTCTGAGCCAGGAGAGACGGGCTGGTAAGTAGTCACTATCTTCTTACCTGTCCCAATGTAGCCCAATAGTAAAATAATTTAAAAAAAAAGCAAAATAAGCCAGATAACCCCTTTAATTGTTTTGTGATGAGGAGGTAAAATGATTACTATGTGGAAAAGAGTATATATAGGGAATGTCGTAGGAGAAGGGGTTAAAAATTGGATGAAGTGGGGGATGTTAAATGAGTAGATTAATGTGGGCTCATTTATTTGTCAAAGGAGGGAATAACAGATAAGACAAAAGGGTATATGTGAAATTAGTCCATGATAACATATATTTTGCATCATTTTTCTTCCAGCTTGGCACTAGAGATGAGCCAGCCTCTAAAGGCTCAAGATCAGTTCAGTTCGTCGAACGTAGGCCGCGTTCGAGTTCGGTTCGGCGAACCTCTCGAGCCCCATTGAAAACAATAGGAGGCAAATACAAACACATAAAAACACATTATAAATGTACACATACAGTTAACAAACATTGCCATAACACTTACTGGTCCCCGCGATGCGTCCTGCACTCTGTCTCCCGTCGCTTTTCCTTCCGATCGCTGCGTCCTCCCAGTAACCAGCACTGATGATAGGACCTTCCGTGACGTCAAAAAATCATGTGACCAGTCACATGTCTATTATCTCATTGGCTACAGACTGGTCACATGGCTATGATGTCATGCTAGGTCCTGTCATTGCACTTTCCAGTACGCGGTGATCGTTCCAGCATCTCCGTATACCGGCGAAATGCTCTAGCACATGGTCGTCTCCACGTTCTTCTTCCCCATTCCATTATTCCCCGGCTGCCACAGCCGGTCAATAACGGAGATCACCATTGCTATAGCAGCCTGCCTGTCAGCAGTGACGTCACTGCTTACAGCCTGCAGCCTCTGGTCACTGAGTGAGTGAATACTGCAGTGCATGGAGAGCAGCAGCGTCCTTCCTCCCATCCAGCGCTGTCTGATGTAGCAGAGCTGCATGGGTTGAAGGAGAGAGAAGACAGCAGACCATAGATCGTGGAGGGATGAGAGGGATTAATAAATATGGACTATTTAAAGTGTCTGTGTATTTATTTCTATTAAAGTATTTTTTCTCTTTGTGGTGCCTTTTTTTTTTTTTTTTTTTAACCTTTTATTGGAGATTCTTAATGGCCTGGTCAAACTTGCCTGACATTAAGAATCTCTGACTTAATACTAGCTAGTAAAACAAAGCTAGTATTAACTCATTATTACCCAGCAAGCCACCCGTCACCAGGGCAGCTGGAAGAGTTGGATACAGCGCCAGATGATGGCGCTTCTATGAAAGCGCCATTTTCTGGGGCGGCTGCGGACTGCAATTCGCAGCAGAGGGGCCCAGAAAGCTCGGGCTAACCTGTGCTGAAAATTCCAATCCCCAGCTGCCTAGTTGTACCTGGCTGGACACAAAAATGTGGCGAAGCTCATGTCGATTTTTTTTTTTTAATTATTTCATGAAATTTATGAAATAATTCAAATAAGAGCTTTACTATTTTTTTTGTTCCTAGCCGGGTACAAACAGGCAGCTGGGGGTTGGGGGTAGCCGTACCTGCCTGCTGTACCTGGCTAGCATACAAAAATATGGCGAAGCCCACGTCATTTTTTTGGTGGGCAAAAAACTGCATACAGTCCTGGATGGAGTATGCTGAGTCTTGTAGTTCTGCAGATGCTTTCTGCTCTCCTGCATACACTAGTGAATTGAGCATGCTGAGCCTTGTAGTTCTGCAGCTGCTTGTCTGCTCTCCTGCATACAGACAGCAGCTGCAGAACTACAAGGCTCAGCATACTCCATCCAGGACTGTATGCAGGAGTTTTTTGCCCTCTAAAAAATTACGTGGGCTTCACCATGTTTTTGTATGCTAGCCAGGTACAGCAGGCAACTACGGGCTGCCCCTAACCCCCAGCTGCCTATTTGTACCCGGCTGGGAACCAAAAATATAGGGAAGCCCTTTTTTTTTTTAATTATTTCATGAATTTCATGAAATAATTTAAAAAAAAAAAAAATGACGTGGGCCTCACCCAATTTTTGTGTTTAGCCAGGTACAATTAGGCAGCTGGGGATTGGAATCCGCAGCTCAGGGGGCCCAAGCTTTCTGGGCACCCCTGCTGCGAATTGCAGTCCGCAGCCGCCACAGAAAACGGCACTTTCATAGAAGCGCCATCTTTTGGCGCTGTATCCAACTCTTCTAGGTACCCTGGTGATGGGTGGCTCGCTGGGTAATAATGGGGTTAGGGCTAGCTGTATTTTATCAACTGGCCCTAAGCCCGAAATTCATGGTGTCACACCAATATTAGACATGGCCACCATGAATTTCTAGTACAGATAAAAAAAAACACCACACAGAAAAATATTTTTATTACAAATAAAACACAACACAATTAGTGACTCCATCTTTATTGAAATAAAGAACCCCCCTTCACAGTAATCCTGGGTCAAGGGTCCTGCGCCATCCAATCTGGATCCAATATCATCTGATCAGTTTGCTGGAAGGCAAAGCGATCAGATGATGGGTCAGGTTCAAGGGCCTGAATCACATTACACAGTAGCTGATTGTATAAACGGCTTTTATACAATCAGATGATGCATCAGTGCAAAAAAAACAGAAACAAACTACAAACTTCTGTGCAGACTCCTGTCCGACAGCATCAGCTGATAGTTTAGCCGACCAGGTGGTAAAAAGCCGGCCTCACCACTCGACTTAGTGTCAGCTGATTCCGTCAGGTGACCGCATTAGCTGATCATCGCCAGGTCTGAGAGAGAGAGAGAGAAAGAAGAGAGAGAAAAAAGAGAGAGAGAAAAGAGAGAGATAAGAGAGAGGGGAGAGGAGAGGAGAGAAGAGAGAGACTGACTGAGACTGACTGACTGAGACTGACTGACTGAGACTGACTGACTGAGACTGACTGACTGAGACTGACTGATTCACTGACTGAGATTGACTGATTCACTGACTGAGACTGACTGACTGAGACTGACTAAGACTGAGACTGACTGAGACAGACTGACTGACTGACTGAGAGAGAGAGAGCAATGCAGCCTAATTCCGTGAACTGCTCCGATTTTAGAAGTGTGGCTCACAGCTGATGCCCGGCTCCTCCCCTCAGTGCGTAATTAAATTAAATTAGAATTATAAATAAATAATTCTACCGGGACAGCCCAGCCAGGGGGCTAGAACTCGTGAACTAATGCTTCTGAGTCAAGCGCTCTAACCATTGAGCTACTGGCTCTAATGAAAAACATGGGCAGATTCAGTAATCTTGACTTCTGCATTTCAGACTGAAGTCTCAGATTACAGCACAATTCTCTTCATGTGCTACATGGAGAGGACACAGAATGCTCCCTGTCATCTTCATGTAGCAGAGCTAGCAGAGCTGACAGTGTCGTGTGGATTACTTCGGACCTGGATTGTTGTTTTGGGATTATTAAAATGGTGAAAGAGGATGTTTTTATGTCTTTTATTCCAAATAAAGGATTTTTCATTGTGTGTTTTTCTTTACGTTCACTTACAGTTCAATCATGGAAGGTATCTCGGGGAGACGCCTGGCACGGTACTCAATAAACTTATTATTACCCCGATTGCCACCGCACCAGGGCAATTCGGGATGAGCTGGGTGGAGTCCCGGGACTGTCGCATCTAATGGATACAGCAATTCCGGGCGGCTGCTGGGTTATATTGTTAGGGTGGTGGGCTCCCCATAATGTGGTGCTCTCCATCCTGACAATACCAGCCTCCAGCCGTGTGGCTTCATCCTGGCTGGTATCAAATATGGGGGAACCGCATTTTTTTTTTTATTATTTATTTATTTTACTGCACGATATAGACCCGCCCGTCGGCGGCTGTGATTGGTTGCAGTGAGACAGCTGTCACTCATCGAGGGGGCGTGTCTGACTGCAACCAATCATGGGCACCGGTGGGCGGGGAAAGCACGGAATACCTGATTGAATAATGAAGTGGCAGCCATTTTCTAAAGAGGAAAAGATGCCACAGATTTCTGACAGCCGTGCAGCGAGGCGCCTGTTATCGGTGAGTAGGAAAGAGAGAGGGATTGTGCTGGGGATGTAGGACGCATGCAGATAGCAACATGTGCACATAGCCTTACTGTGAAAAGCCACGTTTTTGTTGATCGAACCGTTCTCGAACCTAACTCGAACTGTCGAGCTTTTAGCAAAAAGCTCGAGTTCGAGCTCGAGCTCGAACACCCCCCAAAATCACTCAAACATGAAATTGACGAACCTCGAACATCGCTCAACTCTACTTGGCACCATTACTTTAGCTCTGCCACTATGAAATATGCCGTCCTGGGATAAAGCCACCTATATACAGTATATTGGTTGAAAATGGGAATATTGATTGCATTGTCCCAACTTTTCACAGTGTACAGTACATTTGAAAAATATTGGAGTTTTTTGGCTGATGATGCAGCCAGCACTGATCATCGGGTTAAGAAATTCAACACACTTAAATAGTGTTTTGAAAGATTACTATTGTCCATCTGTCAGTACAAAGGATCAAATATTACATGGAACTAGCCAACAATTGTTTGTTATCACCAAAATTTGCCCGTTCATTCCAATGTTTTCTAACATGTACGGGCTCCATTATAGTGGACCTTTTGAACATATTTTTAACATTTACAGTTATATAATTGAATGATTGTTGGCTGAGATCTAATAAGGACTGTTTGCGGTACTGATGGACACATCTTCCCAATCAGTCATTGCTTATTGTAATTATGATGACCATCTGATCAAAATAGCTTATAGTTGAGATAAACATCATTCCAGCTAATATTTTATGCGTATCTGTCATCTGAGGCTTCCAAATAATTGCAATAGACCCTTCTACAAATCTTCAATATCTGGATTATATTGCTTAATCATTGCACATCAATGGTTGTCAAAAATGACAATTGATAAACTTGTTCTGACTATTACTATGGCCAATGAACTGGATCTCTTTTTTGACTTTATGATGGCCAGACTTAATGAGAAAAAATATTATATTTATAGAACAATGTGGCGATTTTCATTATATATTTACAGCTATTATTCTTATTTACTTACAATGAGCCATGTATGTTATTCTACAAGGATCTATCTAGCTAAATACGAATTCAAATAATTTTATAAATTATATAGTTCCATTAAAGAACCAAGCATGTGGAAGATTTCCTTAGTACACACAACATTGCAGGTTATAAATGACTAAGGCCGACTTTGCACACTACGACATCGCAGGTGCGATGTCGGTGGGGTCAAATCGAAAGTGACGCACATCCGGCGTCACTTGCGATGTTGTAGTGTGTAAAACCTTTTTGATACGATGAACGAGCACAAAAACGTCGTAATTGTATCATCGGTGTAGTCTCCGACATTTCCATAATGCCGGTGCAGCGACAGGTATGATGTTGTTCCTCGTTCCTGCGGCAGCACACATCGCTGTGTGTGAAGCCGAAGACGCGAGGAACATCTCCTACCTGCATCCCGGCTGCTATGAAAAGGAAGGAGGTGGGCAGGATGTTTACATCCTGCTCATCTCCACCCCTCTGTTGCTATTGGCCGCCTGCCGTATGACGTCGCTGTGACGCCGCATGACCCGCCCCCTTAGGAAGGAGGTGGTTCGCATCGCAGGACAGGTGAGTGCATGTGAAGCTGCCATAGCGATAATGTTCGCTACGGCAGCTATCACAAGATATCGCACGTACGACAGGGGCGGGGACTATCGCACTCGACATCGCAGCATCGGCATGCGATGTCATAATGTGCAAAGCCCGCCTTAGTGACAAACTGTATATTTGGTGGAGGAAAGTTGAACAAGATGGACCGAGGTCTTTAACACTAGAAGTCCCAGAAATTTCGAGCTCCCCCCTGAAGTCCCGAAAGAGGGTCAAATGACCCTTAGTCCAAACTGAATAGAACTAACTAGAAACTAAATAGCTAAACTCAATGGAAAACAACAACATCCTGTGGTGCGACAGTAATGACCTTAATTACAGAAAAAAAGACGGTGATTATAGGATGTTAGCTAAAATCCTTCAGGTCATTTGACCCGTCTCTGGGTTCCAACGGTAAAAATGTTAAATGACCCCTCTCTGGGACTTCTAGTGTTTATCTATGTAACTATATAACCATGTTGATAATTAACATCAACATGAACCCATTAGAACAATAAATAAACTTACATAACACATATAAGAGTTTCCACAACATCACCCAAACAATCTGTGAACTTTCAGTACTTGTGTCCATAAAGGGGAGTCAAGGGAAAATCCATGTGGATATATATGTACAGTTTTTGCTAAGAAATCCATATAATGTTTCAAATGTAGCATAAAAAACTGATTATCTAGCAAATTTGTGTAATATTACCTAAAACAACTTGTTTAAAGATACAAGATTATTTTTAATAGCTTACCTATAAGACATATATGATGGTCTGTGCAATGACTAACAAAATAGCAAAGTACTTTGTGTATTGCAAATTTTGTTTTCAGCTCAAAAAATCACTCCAAGGTGCCAGCCATAAGGTGTCTCCTTTCTTACTAACATGCTGCCCACGGCCTATTGTTAAACTGTCACCAGTTTTTTCACTATTAACCCCTTCAGCCCCCGGGCACTTTCCGTTTTTGCGTTTTTGTTTTTTGCTCCCCTTCTTCTGAGAGGCGTAACATTTTTATTTTTCCATCAATCTTGCCATATGAGGGCTTGTTTTTTGCGGGACGAGTTGTACTTTTAAATGAAACCATAAGTTTTACCACATAGTGTACTGGAAAACGGCAAAAAAATTCCAAGTGCGGAAAAATTGCAAAAAAAGTGTGATCGTACAATAGTTTTTGAGATATTTTATTCACTGTGTTCACTATATGGTAAAACTGAGGTATCTATGTGATGCCTCAGGTCGGTGCGAGTTTGTAGACACCAAACATGTATAGGTTTACTTGTATCTAAGGGGTTAAAAAAAATTCACAAGTTTGTCCAATAAAAGTGGCGCACGTTTTGCGCCATTTTCCGAAACACGTAGCGTTCTTATTTTTAAGGATCTATGGCTCAGTGATGGCTTATTTTTTGCGTCTCGAGCTGACGTTTATAATGGTACCATTTTTGCGCAGATGCTACGTTTTGATCGCCTGTTATTGTATTTTGCGTAAAACTTGCGGCGACCAAAAAACGTAATTTTGGCGTTTGGAATTTTTTTGCGACTACGCCGTTTACCAATCAGATTAATTGATTTTATATTTTGATAGATCGGGCATTTCTGAACGCGGCGATACCAAATATGTGTATATTTATTTATTTTTTAACCCTTTAATTTTCAATGGGGGTGATTTGAACTTTTAGGTTTTTTGTTTTTTTTTTTATTTTTTAAAACTTTTTTTTTTACTTTTTTTTTTTATTTTACTAGTCCCCCTAGGGGGCTATAGCGATCAGCAATCCGAATGCTGATCGCTATCTGCTGATCACAGCTTTACCGCTGTAATCAGCAGATTCAGTCACTTTGGTTTTCCCTCTGCTCTCGGCCGAGGGAAAATGAAAGTGAAACTTCGTAGCTGCAGGCGTCATCACATGACCCTGTGCTACGATGGCAACCACCGATAGTCACGTGATAACACACGTGACTTACGGTGGGGGCGGCGGTGAGTAACAAACATGGCCGCGCGCATTTAAATCTTGCTGCCAGACTTTGGCAGCAAGATTTAAGGGGTTAATGGCCGCGGGTGGAAGCGATTCCACCCGCGGCTAGCAGGCACACATGTCAGCTGTTGAAAACAGCTGATATGTGTGCCGATCCACGCCGCCTGCCCGCGGCAGGGGGCGGGGCTTAACGGGACACGATCCTGGACGGATAGATCCGTCCAAGGTCGTGAAGGGGTTAAACTAAAAGTATCATCTCCTGGGCTGCATTCTATGAATCTTGCGCCTGTGCAGTCATGTCCGCTCGCGCAGGCGCAGTTTGCTCTGCCTTATCGCGAGCAGAGCAGAAAACATAGCTGCCCTCACACACACCGGTGAGCTAAATGCGCAGTGTGAACGTTGCTTACCGCAACCCGGGGGTTTTACTCGCTTGCAGCGGTGCAGGGTAGCTTAGGCATACACAGGCAACACAGTCTCTCTAAAAAATGCAGCAGTTTATTAGTAACCAACATAAACTGCCCTTCCAAAACACAATGAAGCCTCTCCTGGCTTAAAGGAAAATATAACATCCACATACCGTGGGCTTCCAGTCCAATTAAGTGTCCATAGTGGATTCTCCACACTCTGGCTCCAGCCAGCGAACACAAGTCACTGTGCTTGCTTCCTGCAGCCTCCAGCCCTCTCTAGCCAGGCTGCAGTCTTTTCCCCAGTCATCACCGGGACTGATTTCCAGGAGTCTCTCTTCAGTCTTCACACAGACTGAGATCTCCAGCACACATCCTCCATGTGCAGCACTCTCAGGCTTCCCCCTGTTTCTAAAACTAACAGTCTCTTAAAACCCAACCGGATACACCCACAGGTGGAGGTATGTGATTCTCCAGTTCTGTCCATCATACTGGTCACAGTTTAAAGGGAACCTAACCCTTAATTACAACCCAAGTTCTGTGGAACTACAAGTCCCACAGTCACACCTTCAGTTCAATATCACAGGGGGATCCTTCTCCACTGCGACCATCCACAACATTGGTGGTCGCTACCTCACATATCCCCCCCCTCTGTTCAAACTTGTAGGGTTGAACATTTGATAACCCACAGGGGCCCTGAGACAGGGCATTAGTGTCACCAGACTCGTCTCAGTCAACCTCCTTGTCAGGTACGCCCCCCCGGTCAGACCTATCTCTCCATGACTGTCTCCAACGGCTAGTGTAGTAGCGAAAGTCTCTTCCAGTCGAAACTACTGTCTGGTCTGACTCTGAGCTATCTAATCCACTAGAAGGGCTACTGTCTGGGCACCTCAGCACTGAGCGGATAGACGATCTGCTATATCTAGACCGTCTGCATTCTCTTTTTGCAGATATACTATGGCTTGTTCTGCCATGGCGTCTTCGGTTGTCATCGCTCTGTTGGTGTGTTCTTTCAAGACCATCCTTCACTGTAGATACATCACTCCCTTCATCCATTCCTTTGGAGTTTAGAGTAGAGGACTTGGACCATTCAGAGTCTATGCTATAGCCCAAAGTGTAGTTAGGTCTTCCATGACCTTGGTTCCTTTCATTATAGGACCTACTTTCTGTGCCAACTGAAGCAACACCTTTATCAGGTGGGCAACCCTTCTCCTGGCCCCAGCCTGAAAGCGGTCTCCACCTCATACCCACTTGATGGAGTTGTTCTGCAATATTCTGCCTTTTTAGGTTCAACTGCCTTAGTTCTTCCAGGTAACCCAGGCGGTACTCTAGGAGGACTCGTACATTTTCAACACACTCCTTTGTTCCCACAATGACACATGGAACCATACCGACTTCACAGAGTATCTTGGCTTCATTATGAATATTAATTCTTACTCTCGTCACACCGGACTTGTCAACCATCTCCTGCATGACACTTCCATTTCTTCCAATCAGCTTCTTAACCAGTTCTCTGGGCACTTGTGTGACCTCCTCCACAAACTCCAACAACTTCCGAGCTGTCTTGACTGCTCCTGCAGTTTTCCCATAGATTCGGAATGTTCCACTGTTTTTTTCCAATTCAATAGCTGTAATACCTGGAACCTTCCTGGCTTGCTGAATGTTACTTCTCAGCGCTCTTATTGCAAGCCCAATTAATGGTTTCTTCACAACCACCACTTCCTGAAATGCTGCGGTGAGCCGCTTCATATGCTCCAATCGTCTGGTGTCTTCTTCCATCTTTGTAGAGATGAGCCACTTCGTGCGAAGACACTGTAGGTGCATGCCACTCAGGATAGCCACCCGCTTCTTTGTGACATCACTTACAGAGCACACCAGCAACCGACAAGACTCTGGGGCAAAGTACACTTTATAGGCTCCTACGGCCGTCTTGAATTTTTCATGTACCGCCTCACTGGCACAGGCTTTTCTCAAGTCTGCAGGGACTTCTACCATGCACGTAAAGACTGGCCGAATTTCTTTACCTGTAAGGCCATCGGACCGTTCCTTGGGTCTTCCATATCCATCCTCTTTTCTTATCACAGGCTCCACCTTTGGAGTTGCATTCTCCTCAGGTTTTTCCATAGCCTCAGAGTCTTTGAATTTTTCCTCATGTTTGGCCTCAAGATTCTCAATCTTCTGTACCAAGTCCATCTTTATGGCCTCCATCTTGGTCTTACCAGTAAGTTCAGTTAAGCTCTCAGCTGCTGATGGGACTTCTGGGCTAGATTTCCCTACTTTAAGGGTTCTCTCAATTTCTGCAGCTTCAGCCATCTCTTGGAACTCTGCGGCATCTCCCTCAATTTCCTCTTGATTCTCTGCAACTTCAGAGGCTTTCTTGCACTCCATACCTTCAACCTCAGATTCTCTGGGGTCTACAACAGCTTTTGTGCCGTTTGCACTATTATTCACCCCAGCACTGGGTGGATCACTGGTCTGCTCACCATGACCTTTGTGGATTTTTCCTCCACCAACAGCCTCCAGGATTTCTTCTCCTATAGTGTTTTCACTCAACAGACCATCAGCTTCACACCAGGAAATCATAGGGGACATCAGCAATACTGTTTTGGTCGGCTCCTTTTTTGCACTTTCACCCTGCTGATTTCTGTCGTTACAGTGTGTCTGTTCAGTTTCTGACTCTTTCTTTTTCAGGATTTCACTGTCTGACTCTACATTAGCGGTTGCTACTGTCAACGTGCCTTCCTCAACCTTCTCTCCCCACTCAGACGATATACATTGCACTACCCCTCGGCGCTTATTACGTCTTCGGCGTCGAGAGGAGATTTTATCTTTCTCAACTGTCTGTACCTCACTGTACTCAGTCGTCAGGTTACTAGAGTCAGTGTCACTCCCCCTGGTGTCCTGGACTAACAAGCCCCCACTTAACCAAGTGTTGAACCCCCTGTCTGGAGCTCTCCCATTTTTAACGGTCTTCCCCTTATTACACAATATCATACTACTAGGAACACTTTCAGCATCCCGCTGTGATAGGGCTTCCTTTGAGCCTTTCCGGCTTTTACCCAAGCAGCTTGGCCATTTCTGCCATCGACCATAAGTCCTCAAAAAAATTAAAGTCCCGGCCTATTATAATGGGATGCGGTAAGTCAGGCACTACCCCAACATTAACGGATCCAAACACCCCATCCGTCTCAACGACCACTCGGGACCGTGGATACTCTCCAATGTTCCCATGTCTGCAGCGGGCTTCCACCCTTCCAAGAATCGGGTAGGTATCGAGCGTGGCCCTCACCAGGGACACCAAGCTCACCGAGTCTACTAGCCCAGTCACACATTTGCCATCAACTTCCACAGAACACAGACGTGACTTCTCGTCAGCCGGGCAGTCTGTACCGCAGACCGGACACGAATAGCATGAACACCATTGTCCTTGGCTACTGTCCATTGATGCCACTACACCTTCGGATTTGGGATGCTCCACCCCATTTCGTGTCAACACCGTTTTCTGGGACCCCGCCCCCTTTTGGGTAACCACCCCTTTCCGGGCCTCTGTCCCCGTTTGGGTAACCGCCCCTTTCCGGGACTCCGCCCCCTTTTGAGCGACTACACCTTTCCGGGCCTCTGTCCCCTTTTGGCTAACCACCCCTTTCTGGGACTCCGCCTCCTTTTGGGGTTTCTGTGGCTTCCTTGCAGTGTCTTTAGACCCGAATTCACACAGTTCCCCTTTATCTCGCTGGGCACCCTGTGTTCGTATTGGCCCCAGAAGGGAGTTCATCAACTGGTCCACTGCTGCCACATCAGTGCGCACTGACGGCTCCTGCTGTCCACGCACAAGGAACTGGTACAGCTCCTCCATAGCATCCATTTGTGCGTCCTCCATGCTGAAACAAGAAAACAAACAGGAGGGGCGCTCCAATGGGTAATACCCGGTGGTCTAAAGAGGGGGGGTTAGAGAACCCCTAACCTTTCCAGGTTGTACCGCCCGTACAACCAGGATGTCCAGCCTGTGGTGTATCACTGCTCACCAAACAGGGCCCCGCAATTCTGGGTTGGCCTGGAACCTCCGGTCACTGGTCTCTCGCCACTGCAGCACGGAACCCCGCAGACCCGCAGATTCACCGCCAGCAGCTGGAGTACGCTGTCCCTGTTCGTGGACCCACCGATCCACCGCCAGCTGCTTGAGTGCGCCAACACAATTTTCGTGGACCCGCTGATCCACTGCAGACAGCTTCGAAACCGCCAATCCACAGGCAACACTTCCTTGCAGTGTGTAGACAGCAGAAAAAAAAAAAACAAAAACAAACCTTCGTGGACCCGGCTGATCCACAGGAACAACACCTCTGCAGTTGCTAGACGTGCTGCCTGGATTGCTGCCCGCATTCTCCACCATATGTGAACGTTGCTTACCGCAACCCGGGGGTTTTACTCGCTTGCAGCGGTGCAGGGTAGCTTAGGCATACACAGGCAACACAGTCTCTCTCAAAAAATGCAGCAGTTTATTAGTAACCAACATAAACTGCCCTTCCAAAACACAATGAAGCCTCTCCTGGCTTAAAGGAAAATATAACATCCACATACCGTGGGCTTCCAGTCCAATTAAGTGTCCATAGTGGATTCTCCACACTCTGGCTCCAGCCAGCGAACACAAGTCACTGTGCTTGCTTCCTGCAGCCTCCAGCCCTCTCTAGCCAGGCTGCAGTCTTTTCCCCAGTCATCACCGGGACTGATTTCCAGGAGTCTCTCTTCAGTCTTCACACAGACTGAAATCTCCAGCACACATCCTCCATGTGCAGCACTCTCAGGCTTCCCCCTGTTTCTAAAACTAACAGTCTCTTAAAACCCAACCGGATACATCCACAGGTGGAGGTATGTAATTCTCCAGCTCTGTCCATCATACTGGTCACAGTTTAAAGGGAACCTAACCCTTAATTACAACTCAAGTTCTGTGGAACTACAAGTCCCACAGTCACACCTTCAGTTCAATATCACAGGGGGATCCTTCTCCACTGCGACCATCCACAACATTGGTGGTCGCTAGCTCACAGCAGGCACGAGGATTAGGTTGGGTACGAGGATGACGCAGTGACACCATGCACAGTGCCAACCATAATCTCTCGCTTGCGCAAATAGCTCACCGGCGCACGCAAGGGCAGCTATGATTTTTGCTCTGCCCGCGATGCGAGCGAACTGCACCTGTGCAAGCGGACATGATTGCACAGGCGCGAGATTTGAAAGATCAACATGGATGATGATGGAGGCATCATCACGTCAATCAAGAAAGGAGGACGGCAAACAGCGTTAGGAGGGGGCACAGGAGCCAAAATACGAGGACGCCCATCTGAGCAACACACGTCATTAGCATACGGAACGGTCATGTTTTATACAGTTATTTTTGGGGTTTGCAAGGGGAGTCAAGGAACAAGGTGATCTTTTATAGAATGGAGCCCAGGAGCTGCAGAAGGTGATACTTTTAGTTTAATAGTGAAAAAACTGGTGACAGGTTCCCTTTAAGTGTAATCCCTCTCTAGCTGCAGATATGCAGAGACAAATGAAAAATTGGGTGGCAAGTCTTAAATCAGGACAATTGGGAGAGTTCTGTAAGATATTGTATTAGCATGTGCAACTAGAGGAGTTTCAACTTGTGAGGTATGAAGAACACAAGAATATGGTTTAAAAATGAAAAGATTACATACATTTACATACATTTTTAAGGCGCTGTGCCCATGCCCTTTACAGTGAAAACCGGTTATAAAACAGGTGACACCCCTGCAGTGCCCTTGAGATTCCTAAGGGGTACTTCTCACATAGCGAGATCGCTAACGAGATTGCTGCTGAGTCACGGTTTTTGTGACACACCAGTGACCTCATTAGCGATCTCGCTGTGTGTTACACTGAGCTGCGATCTGGCCCCTGCTGTGAAATCGCTGCTCGTTACACACTGCTCTGGTTCATTTTTTGGACATTGCTCTCCCACTGTGAAGCACACATCGCTGTGTTTGACAGTGAGAGAGCAACGATCTGAATGTGCAGGGATCAGGGATCCGGCTTCTGGCAGCCTGCGGTAAGCTGTAACCAAGGTAAATATCGGGTAACCAAGCAAAGCACTTTACTTGGCTACCCGATATTTACCTTAATTACTAGCGTCCGCCACTCTCAGGCTGCCAGTGCCAGCTCCCTGCACACGTAGCCGGAGTACACATCGGGTAAATAAGCAAAGTGGTTTGCTTATTAACCCAATGTGTACTCTGGCTACGAGTGCAGGGAGCCAGCGCTAAGTGGTGTGCGCAGGTAACCAAGGTCAATATTGGGTAATCAAGCGCTTGGTTACCCGGTATTTACCTTAGTTACCAAGCGCAGCATCACTTCCATGCATCGCTGGGGGCTGGGGGCTGGTCACTGGTCGGTAGTGAGATCTGCCTGATTGACAGCTCACCAGCCACCATGTAGCGATGCACCAGCGATCCTGACCAGGTCAGATCGCTGGTGGGATCGCTGGAGCATCACTAAAGTGTGATGGTACCCTAAGGGTTGCCATGACCTAAAAATGGTCACTTTGTCTGACATATTTCTCAGCCTATCAGATCCCCCACAAGGCAGGGTCTAATAGGCTTCCTAATAGACAAATGCTGAGGGGTTAAAAAATGCACTGTACTGCATAATCGCACATCAATGCGATTTAAGAACTGAATTTTCTAGTCCCCAATTGGTACTAGTAAACATTACAAAAAAGGTTTTAAATGTTAAATAGTTGCAAAAATAAAAATCCTCAAATTACCATTTACCAATTACAATAAAAATGAAAACCAATTAGCTAATACGTGTGAAAAAACAACCGCCAGCAAGAATGACTTATATTTGATGTTGTCACATTTATTAAAACCCATACTATAAAACTATATTATTTATTATCTCTTATAGTGAATATTATATTAAAAAATACAATCTAATGATTGCTGTTTTTGTTTATCCAAGTTTAAAAATGTGATTAAAAATCACATGTATTCCATTATGGTACCAATAAAATTTACACAAGCCCTTATGCCATTCTTGAAACAGAAAAAATGAAAAGGTTAGGGCTTTTACAATACAACAATCAAATAAACCTATTTTACATAGGGACGAGCGGCCCCATGGATGTTCGGATTCACAGAGTTCGGCCAAACTTCACCTAAAAGGGAACCTGTCAAGTCCAATATGCACCCAGAACCACGGGCAGTTCTGGGTGCATATTGCTAATCCCTGCCTAACCTTCCATGTATACATTAGCATAGATAAAGCATAAAGAGATCTTTAGAAAAAGTATTTCGAAAGATCTTTTACCATAAGCTAATGAGCGAAGGGACTAGTCCCCTGGGCGTTACTTCCCCTAGCTAGTCACCCCCATTAGCATGTTAGAATGCCCCTGTGGCTGTGCTATCATGCAAATGAATGTGCAGCATCACAGGATGATCTCACTCACCTCTCTGCTGCCATTGCCATCCGATGCTGGATGTTGGTTCAGTGTGCATGACCCTGGAGTTTGGGTCATGCGCACTATGAAGATGGGTGTACGCGTCCTGGCTTCAACTAAAGTAGTGAGCATGACCCAAACTCCGGGGTCATGCGCACTGTGCCAAAATCCTCAGTCAGATGTGATGGCAGAGGAGAGGTGAGCGCGATCATCCTGTGATGCTGCACATTCATTGGCATGATAGCACGCCCACAGGGACATACTAACATGTTAATGGGGGGACTGGCAAGGGAACTAACGCTTAGGGGGCTAGTGACCTCGTTCATTAGCATATTGTAAAAGATCTTTAGAAATACTTTTTGTAAAGATCTCTTTATCTATGCTAGTGTATACATGGACGGTTAGGCTGGGAATAGCAATATATACCCAGAACTGCTCGTGGTTCTGGGCGCATATTGGACTTGACAGGTTCCCTTTAAAAGTTTGGTTCTATACCTGAACTTGACCCTGGACTTTAAACCCTATATAAGTAAATGAGGACCTGAACTTTAGTGCTTTAAATTGGTTGTAGTAAGGGCTAGGGGGTTGAAAAATGAAGCAAAATGGGTCAGAGCAGGACAATTGCACTGCAAAAAAATGATGATAGGAAATAAATAAATAAAAAAGTGTGGGGCCACCTCCCATATTTTGATAAAAGCGCTGGTAAAAAATACAGCTATGGGCTGCAGCCCTCAGCTGTCTGCTTATCCTTGATTGGTTATAAAAAATAGAAGGGACCACATGCCATTTTGCTAGATTATTTATTTATAAATACATAATTAAAAAAAGTGTAGGGCCCTTTTCTTTTTGATTAACAGCCAATTTAAATCCGACAGCTGGAGGCTGGTATTATCAGGCTGAGAATGCCCATAGTTATTTGGCCCTTCCCAACCTAAAGATAGCAACGCACAGCTGCCCCAGAAGTGGCGCATCCATTAAATGCATCAATAGTGATGTTTTGTCCAGCTTTTTCCAATTGGTCTGGTGCGGTGCCAATCAGGGTAATATTTTTGAGGCTGATGTCAGCTGTGAATTGACAGCTGGCATCAAACCTAGAGGTTAATAAGGGAGAGGTGTCTATCAGTAAGTGTAAAATAAAAAAAGCACACAGAAAAAATAGTTTATTTGAAGAAAGACTTCCCCATACTCCCTCGTTTACAAATTTATTAACTAAAAAAATCCTCAAAGTTCCAATTTAAACCAATAGTGTAATATTTTGCAATATTCATTGACTCCTATGAAACTTCTTTCTCAGAACAAGGCTCCATAGATCATTCATGGTCAGCGGCAGTGTAATGCAGCCACTGTCATCCCTGCACTTTTCTGCCCCTCTCCCATAGGGGGATGCTGTCTCACTCACCCTTCTGGTGATTCTGCTGTGACAGCTCCATCCCTGGTCCCTGCTGCTAGCTCCTATGGCCTGTGCATGCTGCACAAGCCTCCTGGGAGCACACTTAAGGAGCTTAACACTATTCTTAATGGGCCAGCATTCTCTAGTATGCAGCCTGTGGCTGAAAGGCATTAAGTATCTAAGGCACTTTCCCCTTATGGGAGGTGCATGGGCAATGTGGTCTAATCTTAGAGACACGTTGCTAATTGTTTAGGTTCCTTACCTATGTGCTGTTGCTGTGTTACTTTCACCTGTCTGTTTCGTAGTACCAGCCACTCCTGCATCATTCCATATCAACGAAACCAGTTTAATCTCCAATCCTGCTGCATTGTTCCAATTGGCTGAACTTGCTGTACAAACCGCTCCTGCTGAATCGTTCCATACTGGTCAAGCCTGCTCTACCTGCCATACCCGCTGCTGCTATCCTTACTAGCCATGCTTGAAGCATCAACTATCCTGGATGAACCAGCGGTCGCAGCACTGTGTCTCCTTGAGAGGCACCTGGTTGCTACCAGATGCCAAAGCACCCTCACCATCAGAGGCTCTGATGATTACCCAGTGTGCACCAAAGTCATGCTTCTCAGGTGTACTGTGTGCTGTGGCTGAGTGGATCCACTCCCCACTCACACCCACAAGCAATACAGACAGTCACGCAATTTCTCACTTTTACAAAAAATAAAATATGCATTGTTAATACTTTGTAGTGAATCCTTTGTAAATAATGACTGACTGAAATCTGAAAGCTATGGATGTAACAAAACACTGTCGGGCCTTTACTGCAGCTGACTTGTTGCTTGTTAGTGGGTCTTTCTGGCTCCAGTTTTGTCTTAAGCATGTGAAATGTATGCTCAATTGGGTTAAGATCTGGTTATTGACATTGCTGAATATTCCATTTATTTGCCTTAAATACATCCTTAATTCCTTTTGCAGTAGGTTTTGGGTCATTGTGTCCATCTGTACTATGAAGCACCATACAGTCAACTTTGCTGCATTTGGTTGATTCTGAGCAGAAAGTATAGCCCTTTATACTTCAAAATGAATCTGCCTGCTTCTGTCTTCAGTCTCTTCATCAAGGGCACTATTGATCCAATGCCATTGAAAGCCATGCTCGCTTGGCTATCACACTGCCTCCACCATGTTTTACAGAGAATGTGGTATGCTTTGGTTCCTGAGCTGTCTCAAGCCTTGTCTATAGTTTCTTGTTCTCATCAATCTACTACAGGTTGATCTTGGTTTCATCTGCCTAAAGAATGCTTTTCAAGAACCGGGATTGCTTGACTTTTTTTAAGGCTGATTAATGGTTTTCACAGTGCGGTGAACCCTCTGTATTTGTGCTCATAAAGTCTCTCTTTTTGGTAGACTTATATGCTGAAACAGCTACTTCCTGGATACTGTTCTTCACTTGGGTGGAAGAAAAAAAAGATTTGGTGCCATGTTTGCCAGTTGAAAAAAATTAATTGCTCTCACTTAGAGGAACAACATAATAATCTGGTAGTTATAACTTTTAATGGCAAACAAAAATAAAATAAATGACATAAAGCAATTTTTTGAGACTACTTGGACCTCTGCATCATGCATGGTATACCTCTGATGGTGACCTACAACCCACACCTTGAGGTATTGCAAAAAACTGCTAAAACCCCCTCACCACATACTAAACAAGAATGACGGGCTAAAAACAATACACAAAAACCCCCTTGCTATGCTCCAGGAAACCTCCTAATTTAAGAAACCTCTTGATCAGAAGCTTAATGCCCTCAAATACACCAAGAGGAACTTATTATTCCAATGTGAAGAGCTGTAAAACTTGCACTCATTTTTAAGATCACAGACAGGATACAGATTTCCAACGCACTACAGGACTATACATTTCCTGGGACATTCACATGTTCTCTTTAGATGTAGTGTACTTAATTCTGTGGATCATATGTCCTACTGTGGTTCTCTATGTTAGCAAGACCGGACAGAAACTGAGAGCAAGGATGAAGTCCCATCGCCACATGATTACAGACAAAAAAACATTTACCTGTGGCCAAACATTTCTGTGGTCCAGGACACAACATAAATATTATGAAAGCTGTCTTATTAAAGGACAACTTCAAATCACAAAAACATTGAAGGGTCTGGTGCTATAAACTTATTACAGTCTTTTGATACCCTCAACACACAACAAAATCTGTCAAGATTTATGACTTAGTAAAAAAAAATTTGGGGGTGCTGCTCAAGAGACTGTAAGGGTACCAGGCCTCTGATCTTACATGGTTATTGGAACAATAAAACTTTCACACCACTTAGCTCAGTTTGTATGGTTATTTAAATGTCCATTTATTATATCATGCCTCTGCTCTGTTTGTGTATATATTTGTGTTTCTTCAGATACTTTGTTATATCCTGCCTGATAAAGAAACCTAGGTAGTCTCAAAAGCTTGCTTTGTAGGATCATTTATTTTATTTTTGTTAGTCATTGAAAGGTATCATGAGTACAAGATTATTATTTTGTTTTTCCCAGTGAGAGCAATGAGTCACTTTGGTGGATATTATTCAGGGTTTTTCTTCACCATAAAAGAAGTCTGCGATCATCTACCACTGTTATCTTCCATGGATGTTCAAGCCTTATTGAGTTGCTAACTTAATTCATGAATGTGCTCTTTTTTTGCAGAATGTACCAAACTGTTGATTTTGCCACTCCTAACATTTATGATAGATTTCTTTTTTTTCAGCTTAGTGATGGTCTGATTCTATTCTATTGAGAGCTCTTTTGGTGGCTTATTGTAAGTTCACAGCAACAGGAAATCAGCTCTAGACATTCACCTGCTTAATTTATGAGGAATTACAAAGGGAATAGCCCATACATCCCATTAAGGAGCTTTTCAGGTAGTCACTTTAAGACAATATTGAGTACATACTTGTATCTTGAATATGTCTTGTAACCATCTAAGATGCCAAAACTAGTGTCACTGGACCTGTCAGTATAAAAAATTTGACTTCTGGAATGCCACAATATTAAAAGAGAAAAAAAAACAGTCTGTCTTAAAAGCCAAAAATTACTGAAATGCCAATGGTTTAATGCCTTGTGTTGAATGAGTATTGCCAAACACCAAACACATTTCTTAAGCTCTGTTCACATTGTAATTTTTTTGTTGAATTTTTAGAAAAGAAACTCTCCAACTCTGCAATCAAAACTCTTGTTTTCTTAACTCCTTGTAGTTTTTGGAGAGTTTCTGATTTTAAAAGCTCATGAAAAAAAACCTCAGTGGGAAAGTATTCTTAAGTTATGTGCATGCAACATCTGTTTAAGGGACTATAAAAACACCAAAAAGAATGAACATATGCAGTAATGTAAAAATGTCTTGTAATGCATAGGTTCCATATTTTTTAACTCATTTTAACCATTGTGGACTTCAAAAGTTGTAAAGCGCCTAAATGTAGTTATCTGATCATTCTTTAGATGGCTTCCTCTTGGAAGCGACTGCTATCATATACATGAAAAAAACAATCCTTGTAGCAAAGTTGTCATAAGTACAACAAAGCAGACATCTGAGATGGTGCTTTTGTGAAGAATCTTCTGCTTCATAACGATGTGGGTACACTGACATCTAGAACACATTGTGTGCACATATCTTAAAGTAAGCACCGACTAATCAAAAGACTGGGAAGAATAAATGCTTCAAGAAAAAAACCTTCCAAAACTCTTCAAAACCTCTTCACAACTTCTTAAGGAAATGCTCATTGAAAATAAAACCCCAAATAAATATTCCACAAAATATAAGAGTTTCCTAAAGTGGTTTCTGATTGAAAAACTCATGTTTTTTTTTTAACTTCTCAAGACTATTATATTATAGTGTAGACTATTCTAATTGTCTCATAGTGCAATATTATTGAAACGGACATGAAAACTATCAGAAAAGTTAAAATTGGCAATGCAATGAGAGAATATGAGCCAACTAATATTATCCCAGGAATGCATGTAACTTGGGATGTTCTGTAAAATGTAAATAAAACAAGAATGCAATGATTTGGAAATCTCTTAAAGCAATATTTTATTCAATAATATAACTGTGATGACTGTCACTAGGTAGCGCTAGACACTACTTGCATGCAGTAAATGGAGAGGTAGTCAGACAGGCCGAGGTCATAAACCAGAAGGACACAACAGTACATGGGGAGGCAGACAGAAACAAGGTCAAAATACAAGCCAAAGGTCAGAGTTCTTCGAGAGTACGTACAAAATACAGAGAGCAGGTGGGGACGTGGAGGAGAAAGTCTAAGGTCAGAAGCCGGGAAGTCACAACAGAAATAGGGGGGGGCAGGCAGAGACTGGTCAACAACAGTCCGGAGTTGAGAGGCCAGGAACTGAACACTGAGCACCACGAAAGCCAACAGCACAAATGTAACCAGGAAGTACGACTGGCGGCATCCTGAGTAGAGATGAGCGATGTTCGAGGTTTGACAATTTCATGTTCGAGTGATTTTGGGGGGTGCTCGAGATCGAACTCGACAGTTCGAGTTACGTTCGAGAACGGTTCGATCACCAAAAGCAGGGATTTTTACAGCTACAGTGTGCAGGGAGCCATCGCTGGCAGCCTGCGGTAAGCTGGTAACCAATGTAAATATCGAGTATCCAAGCAAAGCGCTTTGCTTGGTAACCCAATATTTACCCTGGTTACGTGTGCAGGGAGCCGGCACTTTCCCGGCATGCACACAAACACACTCACACTCACCTGTCCCCAGCCATGCAGTCCCCGGCACTGACGTCCTCAGCACCACATGGCCCCGCTAGGCTCCACTCACCTCGCACTCCGCTGCCTGCACACATGGCCCAGCTAGGCTCCAACCAATTCACACTCCGCTGCCTGCACACATGGCCCCGCTCGGCTCCACCCACCTCACACTCCGCACACATTACCCCGCTTGGCTCCACCAACCTTGTACTCTGCACATATTACCCCGCTTGGCTCCACCCACCTCGCACTCCACACACATTACCCGCTAAGCTCCACCCACCTCGCACTCCGCACACAAAATACCCTGCTCGGCTCCACCCACCTCGCACACCGCACGCATTACCTCGCTTATCTCCACCCACCTCGCACTCCGCACACATTACCCTGCTCGGCTTACCTGCGGTGATAAAGTCCCGCCCTCCCAACCTCAGCGCTGTCATTGTCCTCCATGGCCGCCGCTTGTCACATCTCCTCCTCTCGCTGCCGGCCTGAGACTGTGACTAGCGGTGACGTCACAGGCTCCCGCGATACTTGCCTGTGAAGGCGGCGGTCATTGAAGTCATTGACAGCTCTGCTATCAGCAGTGCAGGAGATCGTCACCGCAGGTAATGTACCTCGCTCCTGACAGCAGCACTTGTCATGCCCTGCATTGACCTTTGCTGACCTATTGATGTTAGCTCAGGTCACTGCAATGCTCTCCCAGCCAATGGGGAACATTCTGTTCTTCATTGACTGGGACAGTGACTATCGTATGGATCGTCATGGGAACCCCTTGGCTTACAGCAGACCTGGATTTGTTTTTCTTTCTAATAAATTGGTGAAAGAGGGAATGTTTTAGGGAGTGTTTTTTCAAATAAAAATGTGTTTGTCTATTTTTTTTTATTACTGACTGGTTTGGTGATGTTGGGTATCTGATAGACGCCTGACCTCACCAACCCCAGGGCTTGATGGCAGGTGACATTACACATCTGGTATTAACCCCATATATTACCCACCGCACCAGGGCACGGGATGAGCTGGGGCGAAGCTCCAGGATTGGCGCATCTAATGGATGTGCCACTTCTAGGGCGGCTGCGGCCTGCTATTTTTAGGCGACCATGGACCTACCTAGTCTGAGAATATCAGACCCCAGCTGTTCGCTTAACCTTGGCTGGTGATCCAATTTTGGGGGGACCCCCACCTGTTTTTTTTTTTAATTATTTATTTAATTTAAAATAACAGTGTGGGGTGCCCTCAGTTTTGGATTACCAGCCAAGGTGAAGCTGCCAGCTGTGGTCCGCAGGCTGCAGCCGTCTGCTTTACCCTAGCTTGCTATCAAAAATAGGGGGAACCCTACGTAATATTTTTTTAAAATGTATTTATTTTTTTGGCTAAATACAAGGCTAAGCACCCTTTAGTGCCACATGAAAGACAGAAAGGGTGCAAAATTAAAAAATGCAGGACAGTGGGACATGATGTGTCTTTCTGCCATTATAATGACAGAAAAGACTGATATGAAGTGTACAAGCACAGGAAAATCACCAGAGCGCTCTACACTGTGAAAAGCAGTAGAAAATGGCACTGGAGTGAACATGTGACCACCTTATGTAGGTTGAAGCTATGGATCCTGGGTAAATTTATGTATTTTCCCTCCTTCAGTTTTTTTGCAGTACGCAGAAAAAAACGGAAGGCACACGGATGACAAACAGATGACATACGGACCGTATACGGAACGGAAACGGATGCCACACGGATGCACCCGGTAAAAAAAACGTACCGTTTTTATTTATCTCCTATCTGGCATGAATAAACATGTCAGATAGGAGATAAATCTCCTCCCCGGTCCCCTGGTGTCGCCAAAGTGCCCCCCCCCCCCGACCCCCTCCCGGAAATCCAAGATGGCCACGCGCACATCAGCGCGCCGGCCACATTCACCCTACTCCTCTGATTTCTGTGCCATGACACATGCGACAGAAAACTCCTCCCCAGGCCCTGCCAGGTCACCCCCTATAACCCCACCGGTGTTCCCCGGTGTCCCACGGTACCTGTGCAGCGTTGATCCCCCGCGGCCCCCTCCTTCACAATATACGCTGCCGCGTGCACAGAGCGGCTGTCAGCTCAGCTTCCTGTGTTCAGACACAGTGAGTGGTGGTAACCATGCATCTGTAAGCTACTGCAATGCCTTGCTCATGAGGTAAGGAACATAGTTAATCAAGAGAGCTATACTACATTTCCAAATGGAGGTATTTGATTTTATAGTTGCCCTGCTGAACGACTACCAAACATGAGAGTTCGTTATACGCCACAAGAAAACATTTCTAAATAGCGAGCTCTGTTGTTTAGTATTCATTCAGCTGGATAACTGGACTAAAGGGGTATTCCATCTCCATGATCCTATCCCCAATATATAGTAGGTGGAATAGCAATAATATCAGCAAATACCTATATTTGGAAATGTAGAAGAGTTCTCCTGATTAGGCATGCCCTTACCTCATGAGCAGGACATTGCAGCTTTGGTAAAAACACCTACGACATGGACTTTCCTGCTGTGGACCCGGGGAGAGTGGGTGCAGATTCATTGCACCCATACTCCTCACATGGAGGGGCTGCACTCCTAGAAAATGGGGGATACATTCCCTGAGCGTGTCCCCCCATGTTCTAGACGGTCCAGAGTCATCGTGGGACCCCCTTATTTTTTTTCCTTACAATAAATTGATGAAAGAGGGAATGTTTTGGGAAGTGTTTTTTCAAATACATTTTTTTTTGTCTATTTTTTTTGTTAGTACTGACAGTTTGTGATGTCGGGTATCTGATAGACGTCATGACATCACAAACTGCTGGGCTTGATGTCAGGTGACCTTATAGCTAGTATCAACCCCATTTATTACCCCATTTGCCACTGCACCAGGGCACCGGATGAGCTGGGGTGAAGCGCCAGGATTAGCGCATCTAGTGGATGCGCCACTTCTGGGGCACCTGCGGACTGCTATTTTTAGGCTGTGAAGGGCCAATAACTATGGACCTTCCCACCCTGAGAATACATTAACTTAGCTGGCTATCAAAAATTGGGGGACCCAACGTCGTTTTTTTTTTAACTATTTTTTTAAATAAAAAAAATTAATGGGCTTTCCTGTATTTTGATTGCCAGCCAAGGTAACACCAGGCAGATGGGGGTGGCAACCCGTAGCTGTCTGCTTTATCTGCACTGAGAATAAAAAATACCACGGAGCGCTATGTCATTTTTTTTAAAGATTTATTTTTACAGCACTGTGATGTCCAGCAATTAAAATACAGGGAAGCCCTTTTAGTTTTTAGTTATTTAAATAAATAATTAAAAATATATATGGGCTCCCGCTGAATTTTTTGTATTGCTAGCTAAGGGTAATCCAAGCAGCTACTGGCTGCTAACCCCCACTGCTTGGTGTTACCTTCACTGGCAATGGAAAATCCAGGGAAGCATTTTTTATTTTTTTTTGCCAAAAAACTACAAAGAAAATAACGTGAGCTTTGCAATATTTTTGTATGCTAGCCAGGTACAGCAGGCAGCAACGGGCTGCCCCCAACCCCCAGCTGACTATTTGTACCCGGCTGGGAACTAAAAATATAGGGAAGCCCTTTTTTTAATTATTTCATGAATTTCATGCAAATGCTTTGCCCCATTTTTGTGTCCAGCCGGGTACAGTACAATAGGCAGCTGGGGATTGGATCCACAGCACAGGCCCAAGCTTTCTGGGCCCCTCTGCTGCAAATTGTAGTCCGCAGCTGCCCCAGAAAATGGCACGCTCATAGAAGCGCGATCTTCTGGCGCTGTATCCAACTCATCCAGCTGCCCTGATGCCGGTGGCTCGCTGGGTAATAATGAGTTAATACTAGCTTTGTTTTACTAGCTAGTAGTGATGAGCGAGTACTAAAAAGCTCGGGTGCTCGAAGCTCGGGCCGAGCCTCCCAAGATACTCGTGTACTCGGGCCGAGCAACGAGCCCAATGTTATCCTATGGGAGACCCGAGTATTTTTGTGAAATGACCCCCCGGCAGCATGGAGAAACCCTAAAAATGGCACAAAAGTCTCAGAAGAGTGCTCAAATGACATGGCAACAGCATGGGGAAGACCCCTTGAAGCATTTATCACTGAAAAGTCACAGCTGTGAACAATTTTGCCGGCGTTTTACGCCATTTTTACGGACTCACCAGAAAACCTTCCAAAATGACCCCAAAATGATTTTTCATGGCGGAAATGTTAAGGGCACATACCCAATAGTGAGATAGAGCTGGTGTATGTTACTTTTTGAGATTAATACATGAAAGATTTTACGTGAAAACATTGTGTGGCACTCCGATGTCCCTGAGAAGAGACGTACATGAAGGCCTCTTGAGTCTAATGTGCCCATTTTGAGGAAGTGAGTCTTTGTAGTATTTTCCTTTGCCAGGGCAGTCCAAAATTGTGAGGTTCACCAATGCCCCTGCATACAGACGTGCATGAGGGCCTCAAAACATTAAGTGTCCATTGTAAGGAAGTGGGTGTATTATAGTATAGCCCTTAGGCAGGGCAGCAAAAATTGGGAGGCTCCACGTTGTCCCTGGATAGAGACGTGCATGAGGGCCTGTAAACCTGAAGTGCCCATTGTAAGGAAGTGGGTGTATTATAGTATAGCCCTTAGGCAGGGCAGCCAAAAATTGGGAGGCTCCACGTTGTCCCTGGATAGAGACGTGCATGAGGGCCTGTAAACCTGAAGTGCCCATTGGAAGGAAGTGGGTGTATTATAGTATAGCCCTTAGGCAGGGCAGCCAAAAATTGGGAGGCTCCACGTTGTCCCTGGATAGAGACGTGCATGAGGGCCTGTAAACCTGAAGTGCCCATTGTAAGGAAGTGGGTGTATTATAGTATAGCCCTTAGGCAGGGCAGCCAAAAATTGGGAGGCTCCACGTTGTCCCTGGATAGAGACGTGCATGAGGGCCTGTAAACCTGAAGTGCCCATTGTAAGGAAGTGGGTGTATTATAGTATAGCCCTTAGGCAGGGCAGCCAAAAATTGGGAGGCTCCACATTGTCCCTGGATAGAGACGTGCATGAGGGCCTGTAAACCTGAAGTGCCCATTGGAAGGAAGTGGGTGTATTATAGTATAGCCCTTAGGCAGGGCAGCCAAAAATTGGGAGGCTCCACGTTGTCCCTGGATAGAGACGTGCATGAGGGCCTGTAAACCTGAAGTGCCCATTGGAAGGAAGTGGGTGTATTATAGTATAGCCCTTAGGCAGGGCAGCCAAAAATTGGGAGGCTCCACGTTGTCCCTGGATAGAGACGTGCATGAGGGCCTGTAAACCTGAAGTGCCCATTGTAAGGAAGTGGGTGTATTATAGTATAGCCCTTAGGCAGGGCAGCCAAAAATTGGGAGGCTCCACGTTGTCCCTGGATAGAGACGTGCATGAGGGCCTGTAAACCTGAAGTGCCCATTGTAAGGAAGTGGGTGTATTATAGTATAGCCCTTAGGCAGGGCAGCCAAAAATTGGGAGGCTCCACGTTGTCCCTGGATAGAGACGTGCATGAGGGCCTGTAAACCTGAAGTGCCCATTGTAAGGAAGTGGGTGTATTATAGTATAGCCCTTAGGCAGGGCAGCCAAAAATTGGGAGGCTCCACGTTGTCCCTGGATAGAGACGTGCATGATGGCCTGTAAACCTGAAGTGCCCATTGTAAGGAAGTGGGTCTATTGTAGTATAGCCCTTAGGCAGGGCAGCCAAAAATTGGGAGGCTCCACGTTGTCCCTGGATAGAGACGTGCATGATGGCCTGTAAACCTGAAGTGCCCATTGTAAGGAAGTGGGTGTATTATAGTATAGCCCTTAGGCAGGGCAGCCAAAAATTGGGAGGCTCCACATTGTCCCTGGATAGAGACGTGCATGATGGCCTGTAAACCTGAAGTGCCCATTGTAAGGAAGTGGGTCTATTGTAGTATAGCCCTTAGGCAGGGCAGCCAAAAATTGGGAGGCTCCACGTTGTCCCTGGATAGAGACCTGTTAGGTTCTTAGTGCCTCCGTGCTTGCATTTAAAAACCGCACGTGTGTGCCTGTTGGTGGCAGCTTTCCGCTGCATTTGTGTGAGTTTTGCAAAAACTTGGATATAACGCACAAGTCTAGTGAATACACATCAGCACAGCATTGCAAAATGTGCAAGGGCGTTGTCAACGAACAAGGAAGTGGACGTGATGGTGGTGCAGGCAGAGACCGAGGTTGTGTGCAAGCTCTAATTTCGCCACAACAAAGGGCCACATCTAGTCGCTCGCACGTCCTGTCCCAAATTCTTGGGGACCGCAGCAGTACACCGCTCTTGAACCAAGACCAGTGTCAACAGGTTGTTAGTTGGATAGCGGATAATGCTTCCAGTCAGATTGGCACCACCACAAACACTCTGTCTTCCACACGGTCAAGTGTCAGTAGCCGTGATACTGCACCGCACATTTCAGAACCTGATCCTCCTTCCTACCACCAGGCCGAGTACACGTCCACGGACATTACTGATCCCACACTTGGACACTCGGAAGAGCTGTTCGTTCACGTTTCCATTCACAAATTCTGGCCTCTCGCCAGCTCCTGTTGAAGTGGGCCATGACGAGATTGTATGTACAGATGCCCAAATATTTGAGCAGCCACGTTCTCACGAAGTTGGCAACGTGTCTCAACAAGGGGTGGACGATGATGAGACACAATTGTCAGGAAGTCAGGAGGAGGAGCAGGGTGCGGAAGAGGAAGACGACGTGGTGGATGATCCAGTAAATGACCCAACCTGGCAGGAGGATATGCAGAGCGAGGACAGCAGTGCACAGGGGGAGGGAGGCATAGCATCACAACAGGCAGTAAGAAGCAGAGTGGTGGCCCCAGGCAGACGTCAGGCAACTGTTCCCCGGAACAACACGACACAAGGTGCCTGTACAAATGTTAGGTCTTCCCGAGTCTGGCTGTAATACTATTGTATGTATTGAGGATTTCGATTGCGTTAGGGCAATGACAACCAGAGACGAGTTCTTGGTGCAAGACGTTTATAATATGCAACCAGCAAATATGTACATAAACGGAACAAAAACACAGTAGAACATAAATACAGGAAATACCTTCCAGGGACGGAGCGAAAGGGAATTCCCGGGACCGCGCACCGGACTCCCCCAGGGAGACCACCAAGAGCGAACCCCTATACAGGGACTGTCTGGCAATCACCCCAGAAGCCCTAAATGCGCAGCAGCCGGGACACAAAAGGGCAATAGGTAAGTCCAAAAATGTCCGTACGTGATGTGAGTCCAGAGTGGTATTAAACGGAAGGAACCGGGCAGAAGTGCCGACCAAAGACGGCAAACGGAGTCCGGGCACAGCTAGATGATACCAGATGAAGTCCAGAGTCGGTGTCGGTTGTTTTCCAAGAGGATCCGAATAACAATCAGGAACCAAAAGCAGCAGGGCAGGAGCACACAGGAAGCAGTATACTCAGGCACTGGACTAAGCTTTAGGGGCGGCTTTTAAACAGATGGACAGGAAGTAGGGCAACAGAACAGAAAACTCCATGTTAACAAAGGGCAAGCTCTTTCAAAAGAAAACTGGAAAACCCGGAACTCTGACACTGGCAGTTTTTTAAGTTGGCTCCAGATGATTCTAAAAAGGCCATTTGCAACACCTGCCATGCCAGCATCAGCAGGGGTACCAAAACTAGCAGCCTGACCACCAGCAGCATGATCAGGCACATGTCAGCCAAGCACCCGACTTTGTGGGAAGTACAACAGAGTCCAGGAGCAGTGCTTGCTGATGTCACTGCTACGTCTTCACTGGTTGTGCATGCGAGCCAATCCCCTGTCCATGCTGCCTGCGAACAAGCCTCCTCCACTCCTGCACCTGCAGTTGCCTACGCAGAAAGAACACCATCATCAAGCACGTCCTTGTCCCAGCGCAACGTTCAGTTATCCATTCAGCAAACCTTTGAACGCAGGCGCAAATACACTGCCAACACCCCACATGCCACAGTTCTAAATGCTAACATTTCGCGACTGCTTGCGCTGGAAATGTTGCCTTTTAGGCTGGTTGAGACAGAAGCATTCCGCGACCTGATGGTGGCAGCTGTCCCACGTTACTCGGTCCACAGCCGCCACTATTTCTCCCGGTGTGCCGTCCCCGCATTGCATAACCACGTGTCACAAAACATCACACGTGCCCTGAACAACGCTGTTTCAGCCAAAGTCCACCTAACCACAGACACGTGGACAAGTGCATGTGGGCAAGGCCGCTACATCTCGTTGACGTCACACTGGGTTAATATTGTGCAAGCTGGGACCCAGTCTGAGCGAGGGACGGAACACGTCCTTCACACACCAAGTTTTGCAGGCCCTATCTCAGTCAGGGTTTCACACACACTCTACAGCTCCGGAATGTCATGCTCCTCAGCCTCCTCCTCCTCCTGCGCATCCTGATCCACTTTACCCTCCACACCAGTCCCAAGCTGGAAGTGTCGCGGGCGGGGGAGGGGACGGTGCGCTCTCCCACTGCTCGGGTCCAACTGACGCTGCTCTACGGCTGCTGCTGCTCGTTGGCTCGAGCGATGGCCGGATCCCGGGGACTCGAGCGGCGCTACTCGCCCGTGAGTGAAAAGGGGTGGTTTGGGTTTTGGGGATATTGTCCGTGACGCCACCCACGGTTGTGGTGATTGTGTGGACACCACCGCTGCTCTGGACGGGGATCCCGGGAGCCTGTGACAGGGAGCAGCTTTGTTGTTATTTCTCCCCTCCGTGGGTAGGGGGGTTGGTTGTCCCGGGGCCTGGTGATGGGGTAGACATGGATGACAGGCGGGTTGCGGGGCCTGATGAGGTGCAGGGTCGCAGGGGCAGCGCTGTGCCGCACGGCACGGAGGTACTCACTCAGCCCAATGATGATGACACAGTTCACGGTTAAACAAGTGGCTGGATGGACGGGTCACTCGGACGGCTGCGGTTGTTCCTCCCTGCAGGTTAGTGATGACTGTCTCTCCCTGCACCTAAGTTAAGTGTTGGTAGTGATGGTTTCCCAACGGTAACCCGCTCCCCGACCTGGATATGGGCCGGAGGAGCCCCTTTTGCCCACAGGCACTGGCCCTGGGAGACGGTTGCCCTTGGCGGTGGCTGTGTCTCCCCTTCACGGTTGTACGGTTGCCTTCTATCTGGACTTGGCTGTTTGGAAACCCTGAGGTTCCCTTCACTAACGGATTTGGCAAATTCACGGCGACACCAAGCCTTGCCGGGATCCGAAAGTCCTCTGCCAATGGTGCTGGCTTCTCTTTGTATACCGGTCCGGTACGGCCGGGTCACCACCCGTCCACGGTCCTTACGGCAGACTCCAATCGGCCTCCACTGCAGACGGTCACCACATCCTGCCAACCTTGCTGTCCTGTCCGGGCCACACACCCGGACCAACTTCAGGCTCTTTGCTGTCACTTTTCTCCTCTCTACTACTTTCCTCCTTCCACTTCCTTAGCTTAACTCTCACTGCCTGTGTTTTCCCTCCTCCTCGGTGGGTGGAGACCAACCGCCTGGCTCCACACCCTGGTGTGGAAAACAGCCCCTGGGGAAGGCAACAAGGATTTTGTGTTTTGACTATGATATGCCTGCAGGGAGTGTGGGGTGTTTAAGTGTTGTGCTCTGTGGCCCCTGGCTTGTCCAGGGCGACACAGAAGCACTGCAGCACTGCCTCGGCAAAGCGGCAACAGGCAGTGCTGAAGCTAATCTGCATAGGTGACAACAAACCCCACAATGCAGAAGAGGTGTGGACAGCTCTGAAACAGAAGGCAGATCACTGGCTCACAACTCTGAACCTAAAGCCAGGAAAGGTCGTGTGTGACAATGGCCGGAACCTGGTGGCGGCTTTGAGGCGAGGCCAGCTGACACATGTTCCATGCGTGGCCCATGTGCTCAACCTCGTGGTTCAGCGGTTTCTAAAGTCATACTCAGAGCTGTCTGATCTGCTGGTAAAAGTTCGCCGCCTGTCTGCACATTTTCGAAAGTCACCTACTGCTTCAGCCGGCCTTGCCGGCTTAAGACGCCGTTTGCATCTTCCGGCACACAGACTGGTGTGTGATGTCCCCACGCGTTGGAATTCAACTCTGCACAAGTTGGTCAGGATATGTGAGCAGAAGAGGGCAGTTGTTGAGTACCTGCATCACCTAAGCCGTCGGGAAATGGGTCAAACTCCACACATAACACCTGAGGAGTGGAGATGGATGTCCGACCTATGCACCATCCGCCAAAACTTTGAGGACTCCACCAAGATGGTGAGCGGCGATGACGACATTATTAGCGTCACCATACCGCTTCTCTGCCTTCTAAAATGGTCTCTGCTCAAAAAACAACCATGATGCACTGCAGGCGGAGCGCGATGAGTTTGAGCAAGAAACAGTAGTGGGTGTGGGTGATAACACACAGCCCAGCCTCGTCTCATCACAACGTGCAGTGGAGGACTATGACGAGGAGGAGGATGAAGACATGGAGCAACTCTCTGGCCAAATTGAGGATATGACATGCAGTCATATCCTCGGTTCAGCGTGGCTGGCCAGAGGACAGGGTAGATGATGAGGAGGAGGAGGAGGAGGACAGCATGTTCAGTCATCGTGTTGGTCAGGATACTGAAGTGATGGCTGTTAAGAGTCTAGCACACATGGCTGACTTTATGGTAAGCTGCCTGTCTCGTGACCCTCGCGTTAAGAACATCTTGGCCGACAATCATTACTGGTTGGAAACACTGTTAGACCCACGCTACAAGGAGAACTTTTTGTCTCTTATTCCCGTGGAGGAGAGGTCAACCAAAATGCAGCAGTTCCGGAAGGCCATAGTCACGGAAGTAGGCAAAGCATTCCCCTCACAAAACGCTAGCGGCATAGGTCAGGAATCAGTGGACAACCGAGGCGTAGAGCCGAGAGAGGCACAAGTCCAATCCGCCAGAAGTAGGGGAACAGTCTTTAAGATGTGGGACAGTTTTCTCAGCCCCTCACGTACCACAGCCCCTGAGGTGCGGGGTAGTGCCACAAGAAATCCTAAGTTTGCCCAGATGCTGAAGGAGTACCTTGCAGATCGAACAACTGTACTCCGACATTCCTCTGTGCCTTACAATTATTGGGTATCCAAGCTGGACACGTGACATGAATTGGCTCTCTACGCCTTGGAAGTCCTGGCCTGCCCTGCTGCTAGCGTTTTGTCAGAGCGTGTTTTTAGTGCCGCAGGTGGAATCATTACAGATAAATGCACCCGCCTGTCAACTGAAAATGCTGACAGGCTGACTCTGATCAAGATGAACAAGGGTTGGATTGTGCCAGACTTCACCACACCACCAGCAAATGAGAGCGGAATTTAAAGTTTGCCATGTACCTCCACTCACCCATGGGTACACACTTCTGGACTTTGGATAATCGCTGGACTGCTCCTCCTTCTCCTCAGGCGCTACCATGATGATGACCGTTACAAATTGCAATACTTAGGCCTTTGTTTCAGGTATACCCCCAGTGGTAAATTTTTTCGCCCATTCTTTGCAGAATGGACATTACAACGACAGGAGACCCGCTCCTTTGCAATGGGAACAATGTTTTGAGGCCGTCATGCACGTCTCTACCCAGGGACAACGTGGAGCCTCCCAATTTTTGGCTGCCCTGCCTAAGGGCTATACTACAATAGACCCACTTCCTTCCAATGGGCACTTCAGGTTTACAGGCCCTCATGCACGTCTCTACCCAGGGACAACGTGGAGCCTCCCAATTTTTGGCTGCCCTGCCTAAGGGCTATACTACAATAGACCCACTTCCTTCCAATGGGCACTTCAGGTTTACAGGCCCTCATGCACGTCTCTATCCAGGGACAACGTGGAGCCTCCCAATTTTTGGCTGCCCTGCCTAAGGGCTATACTACAATAGACCCACTTCCTTACAATGGGCACTTCATGTTTACAGGCCATCATGCACGTCTCTATCCAGGGACAATATGGAGCCTGACGCTGCCACCGACTGCCACACACATGCTGTTTTTAAATGCAAGCACGGACGCAATAAGAACCTAACTGGTTTTTAGGAGCGACAATTACTGAGAAGTCTGACACTATCAGACACTGCTGACTGACGTGTATTATTATACACTAGACTTGTGCGTTATATAATAGTTTGTGCAAAACGCGCACCTGTCCCCTGCCACCGACTGCCACACACGTGCTGTTTTTAAATGCAAGCACGGACGCAATAAGAACCTAACTGGTTTTTAGGAGCGACAATTACTGAGAAGTCTGACACTATCAGACACTGCTGACTGACGTGTATTATACACTAGACTTGTGCGTTAGATAATAGTTTGTGCAAAACGCGCACCTGTCCCCTGCCACCGACTGCCACACACGTGCTGTTTTTAAATGCAACCACGGACGCAATAAGAACCTAACTGGTTTTTAGGAGCGACAATTACTGAGAAGTCTGACACTATCAGACACTGCTGACTGACGTGTATTATACACTAGACTTGTGCGTTATATAATAGTTTGTGCAAAACGCGCACCTGTCCCCTGCCACCGACTGCCACAAACGTGCTGTTTTTAAATGCAAGCACGGACGCAATAAGAACCTAACTGGTTTTTAGGAGCGACAATTACTGAGAAGTCTGACACTATCAGACACTGCTGACTGACGTGTATTTTACACTAGACTTGTGCGTTATATAATAGTTTGTGCAAAACGCGCACCTGTCCCCTGCCACCGACTGCCACACACGTGCTGTTTTTAAATGCAACCACGGACGCAATAAGAACCTAACTGGTTTTTAGGAGCGACAATTACTGAGAAGTCTGACACTATCAGACACTGCTGACTGACGTGTATTATACACTAGACTTGTGCGTTATATAATAGTTTGTGCAAAACGCGCACCTGTCCCCTGCCACCGACTGCCACACACGTGCTGTTTTTAAATGCAACCACGGACGCAATAAGAACCTAACTGGTTTTTAGGAGCGACAATTACTGAGAAGTCTGACACTATCAGACACTGCTGACTGACGTGTATTATACACTAGACTTGTGCGTTATATAATAGTTTGTGCAAAACGCGCACCTGTCCCCTGCCACCGACTGCCACACACGTGCTGTTTTTAAATGCAAGCACGGACGCAATAAGAACCTAACTGGTTTTTAGGAGCGACAATTACTGAGAAGTCTGACACTATCAGACACTGCTGACTGACGTGTATTTTACACTAGACTTGTGCGTTATATAATAGTTTGTGCAAAACGCGCACCTGTCCCCTGCCACCGACTGCCACACACGTGCTGTTTTTAAATGCAAGCACGGACGCAATAAGAACCTAACTGGTTTTTAGGAGCGACAATTACTGAGAAGTCTGACACTATCAGACACTGCTGACTGACGTGTATTATACACTAGACTTGTGCGTTATATAATAGTTTGTGCAAAACGCGCACCTGTACGCTGCCACTGACTGCCACACACGTGCTGTTTTTAAATGCAAGCACGGACGCAATAAGAACCTAACTGGTTTTTAGGAGCGACAATTACTGAGAAGTCTGACACTATCTGGACTGTTTTACACTGTGTACACCAGCCCCAGATATGATGAAGGCTGGTATACGGTCACCACTACCCTGCCTGCCTGCCTGTATACTGCTACAATAGTCCTGACAAGGACTCTTCTGGTCACTAGCCTGTATTCCGACCTGGCTATACCCTGCCTGTATATAGCAACAATAGTCCTGAGTAGGACTCTGCTACTGTACTCCGACCTGGCTATACCCTGCCTGCCTGTATACAACTAGAATAGTCCTGAGAAGGACTTCTGGTCACACTGTTTGCAGCCCTGCTCCGGAACTAACTATAAAGGGCCGCAAAGCTTTCCCTGAATCAGCGACACTCTCCCTGCACTGACTGTCTGGATAGTTGTGAGCAGAGCACAGCGCGCCGGCCGATATAAAGGCTCGGTCACGCTGTGCAGGCCGGCCAATCACTGCAATTCCACAACTAACAGGGCTGTGGCATTGCAGTGGTCTGCCAGCCAATCCCTGCATGAGGGCTGGCTCTCAAAAGAGCGCCAACATGCAGAAATGAAGACCACGAGTACAGCACGAGTATCGCGAGATTACTCGGTCCCCGCCGAGCAGCCCGAGTACAGCGATACTCGTGCGAGTACCGAGTAGTGACAAGCATGCTCGCTCATCACTACTAGCTAGTATTAAGTCAGAGATTCTTAATGTCAGGCAAGTTTGACCCAGCCATTAAGAATCTCCAATAAAGGGTTAAAAAAAGACACCACACAAAGAAAAAATACTTTAATAGAAATAAATACACAGACACACTTAGAGACTCCATTAAGAATCTCCAAAAAAGGGTGAAAAAAAAAGACACCACACAGAGAAAAAATACTTTAATAGAAATAAATACACAGACACTTTAGAGAGTCCATATTTATTAATCCCTCTCATCCCTCCACGATCCATGGTCTTCTGTCTTCTTTCTCCTTCAGCCCATGCAGCTCTGCTCCATCAGCAGCACTGCATGGGAGAAAGACGCTGCTGCCTCCCATGCAGGCTTTTCACTCCATGAGTGATCAGTGCTGCTGGCTGTTATCGGTAACGTCATCGCTGGCAGATGGGTTACCATAGCAATGGTGCTCCGATCACGTGATTCCCGATGCCGCTGCATGCTCTTAGCGGTGATGTCACCGCTAACAGGCGCATTGCTATGGAAACGGTGATCTCCAATATTGACCGGCTGTGTCAGCCAGTCAATAACGGAATGGGGAAGCAGAACGGGGAGACGACCGTGTGCCAGAGCATGTCGCCGGTACACGGCAATACACAAACGTGCACCGTGTACCGGAGAGATGCAATGACAGGACCTAGCATGACGTCAAAGCCATGTGACCAGTCTGTAGCCAATGAGATAATAGACACGTGACTGGTCACATGCTATTTTGACGTCACGATAGGTCCTGTCATCACTGCTGATTACCGGGAGGACGCAGCGATTATCCGATGGAAAAGCTGCGGGAGACAGAGTGCTGGACGCATCGCGGGGACAGGTAAGTGTTATGGCAATGTTTATTAATTGTATGTGTACATTTATAATGTGTTTTTATGTGTTTGTGATTGCCTCCCATTGTTTTCAATGGGGTTCGAGAGGTTTGTCGAATGGTTCGTCGAACAGTTCGTGGAACGGTTCGTCAAACATTGCCCCGTTCGATGAACCGAACCGAACTCGAACTCTAGGGGGGGTAACTCATCTCTAATCCTGAGCTAACACGCTACCTAATAAAGCAGAGCAATCACCGGTAATGTGAAGCATCTGCGTGTGCACCTCCCAGAACAGCCTGGAATCCAGTGCTGTGAAACAACCAGCAGAGCATTCATCCTGCAAAATGCTCTGCACCATAAGCAACATATACCGGCTTTGCAGAACAGCATAGCAGAATAATACAGAATGTTCTGCACATAGAAATTGTGACAATAACATAGCAAAATGGTAATGATATTTACCAAGGTCATAGAAACAAATGCCAAAAAAGGACCTCTTCAATAAATGAGGTAATATTATTGACTTATTTCGGAATGTTTTAAGAGGTTAAACCAATCTGTTAACAACTGTTTTTAAAAATTGTTGAGCTTTCTTACAAAAATGTAAAGTTGTAAACACTTTGAATATCCCACCATCAATAGCACATAATATCATTAAAAGATTTAGAAATTCTGGAGTTATCCATGTGCACAAGAGATGAGGTAAACGGTCAATATTAGATGCTCGAGATTTGCGAATTCTCATGCAGCCCTGCATCAAAAACAGACATGATTCAGTTATGCAAACACTATATGGGCTTAGATATATTCCCAGAAATAATTGTCTCTCAGCACACTTTGCTGAGCAATTCACAAATGCAAGAGGAAGCACTCTTATTCAAATACAAAGCCAAATATGAACACAATTCAAAAACGGTGTCTTCTTCTCTGGGCCAAACCTCATTTAAAATGGAGTGAGATAAAATTGAAAAGTTTTGTAGGGTCAGTGGTCTGATGAATCAAATTTTTTTTTATGGAAACCATGAATGACATGTTCTATGGACTCAAAATGAGAGAGACCATCCAACTTGTTATCAAAGCACAGTTCAGAAGCCTGCATCTCTGATAGATAGGATTGCCTTAGTGCTTATGCCATGAGCATCTTTAACATCTTAGAAGGCACTTAAAAAAAACTATTCATTCAGCCTGTTTCACACGTCAGTGAAAAACACAGACATTTTTCACTGATGTGTAAAAAACGCATATGTCCCTCCATGTGCCATGATTCACGGCACATGTGGGTTATCCATGTGCTATCCATGAGCTGTGTTTGTCTTTCGTGATAGCACATGGACGTATACTCACCTGTCCCTACTCCTGCTGTCCGTGGTGCTGAACTCTTCGGCTCTGCTGTGTTTCTGGCAACAGCTACTTCCAGGTCATGGTATCATGCATAACTAAATATGCATGACAGTAATTAGCGAGCTCCGTAGCAGTAGCCAGCAGCAGCCTGAGACAGCATCGCTGGATAAGGTGAGTATAAAATGCTTTTTATTTTCAATGTACGTGTTTTTCTGCTAAGTATTACATGGACCACACCGTTGTGTGGTCCATGAGACATCATGTCTCTGTGCGGAACACACGGACACGCGTGTACACCGCACGGAGACCTGGTCAGTGAAAAATCATTGATGTGTGTGCAGACCCATTGATTTTTATTGGGTCTGCGTATGTCAGTGATTCTTGTAAAAATTAGCACATACGTACCAGAATCACTGACGTGTGATAGAGGCCTTATAGAGAGGTTTCAGCAAGAAATGCTGAATGTTAAACCACATACTACATTTATCACCACAGCATGGCTTCATAGAAGAAGAGTTCGGAGGATAAACTGACTGCCTATAGTCCAGACCTTTCACCAATATAAAACATTTGGCACATAAGGAAATTAAAAATCCAGCAAAGGATTGTTGAGAAGCTAGTATGCTACATCAGACAAAGAACGAGACAATGCTCATCTCCCCAAAATCAAGCAATTAGTTTCACTTTCTAGACATGTAGAGACTGTTCTGAAAAGAAGAAACAATGCTACATAATAGTATAATGATTACAATGGAAATATCTCAATTTTTCTTAAATGTGTTGCTGCCGTCAATTTCTAAATTAGATTTTTTTAAATGAAATGAAAAATGTCTAAATTTTAACTTCTGATCTGTGTTCTATGTTCTGTTGTAAATAAAATCTGGCTATAAAAGATCACCAAATCACTGCATTCTCTTTTGGAATTTGGGTTGTATATAAGAAATATTGGAAATTTGCAAAAATATACATCAGGTCTTTTTAAACGTTAATGTTTATACCCTCTGATGCATTATACCACATTTTCCAAACATTTCAATGAGGGCTTACAAGCTCATGTCAGGTATATGCACCTGGAATAAATGGTTTTAAGATTCCTTCATGATAAAAAAAAACAAACAATTTTGGTTGCCTAGTTGTAAAAGAGAATCAATATGTATAGCTCAAACAACTATCCTAAGATATACCGTATTTTTTGTTTTATAAGACACACTGGATTATAAGACACAACCCTAATTTAGAGAAGGAAAATAGGAAAAATCATTTTTAATGTTAAAATGAGGGTCCATCTTATAATCCTAGTGTTTCTTATACAGTAATAGTTCACCTGGGGGAGTGGCAGTGGTGGAATGGCTCAAGAGGGTCACAGGAGGCAGGGTTGGCGATGCTGTGGGCTCAGCGGAGGGGGTTTTGCAGCTCAGGAGGGTTAGTGGATGGACGGTTGGTGATACTGCAGGCTCGGGGGTGTCGCAGCGGCAGGCGCCATTGATCTGCTGGCAGGCTGCGGGGGTGTCACTGCAGTGAAGCAGCTCAGGAGGGTCACAGGAAAGGGTGCTGTGGTGGCCGGTGCCAGTGATCTGACTGCGGGCTCCATGGAAATGTACATGGGGAGGGGAATAATGGAAAAATGCTAATTGGAGTTTGCTATAAGCCTCCTAACATACCTGAACAAATAGAGGGTGAAATGCTGGAACAAATTGAAAAGGCAGCTAATAATAATAATCGGGTTCTTATTATGGGGGATTTCAACTATCCAGACATTCAGTGGGACATAGAATCTTCTGGTTCTGCTAAAAGCTGTAAGTTCTTATCTACCATTCAAGACCATTTCCTCTCTCAGATGGTAGGTGAACTGACCAGGGGAGATAATTTGCTAGATCTGGTCCTGTCAAATAGACCGGATACAATTTCAGATCTACAGGTCCGGGAGCACTTGGGCACCAGCGATCATAATATGGTAAGCTTCAACATAATATTCAATAGAACATTTCAAAGGGGGAATGCTAAAACCTGGAATTTTAGGAAAGCTGATTTCAACAAATTAAGGGAAGAGCTTAAATGTGTAGATTGGGACAAAGTCATGGTAACTGGGGATACCGAACATAAATGGGGTAAGTTTAAGGATATACTACTAGAGTCCTGTAAAAAACGTATACCCAGTGGTAATAAAATGTCCAGGAATAAAAAGAAACCACTATGGATAAATAAGACTGTACAAAGTATAATAAAACAAAAACAAAGGGCATTTAAAATCTTAAAGGCTGAGAATACAGAAATAGCATTGCAGGAGTATAAAGATATCAATAGGAAATGTAAAAAAGAAATCAAACAAGCAAAATTAGCTACTGAAACAAAAATCGCCAATGACATTAAAATAAATCCCAAAATCTTTTATAAATACATTAATGCCAAAAGGAAAACAAAGGATAGTATCGGCCCCTTAAAATATAATAACAAGTTAGTTATAGAGGACAAACAAAAGACTGAGATATTAAATAGACATTTCTCATCTGTATTCACCAAGGAACTGACTGTACCAGGGATCATTCAACAAGTGAAAAATCAAAGTCCACCACCCGATATAATTAATTTAACACAAGATGAAGTACGCCTACGTCTGAGTAAATTAAACATTGACAAATCCCCAGGACCAGATGGCATTCATCCACGAATATTGAGGGAATTGAGCTCCGTAATCGACAGACCGCTGTATCTCATCTTTTTAGACTCACTTGTAACAGGGTTGGTGCCTCAGGATTGGAGGATTGCTGATGTGGTACCGATATTTAAGAAAGGTAAGAGGGTAGATCCAGGCAACTACCGTCCAGTAAGCCTGACATCAGTAGTATGCAAAGTTTTTGAGGGCATTTTAAGGGATGACATGCAAAAATATATTGCAGAAAATAATATGATAACTGACAAACAGCATGGATTCATGAAAGATAAGTCGTGTCTAACCAACCTGTTGGGGTTCTATGAGGGGGTAAGTTCAAACCTGGATATTGGTAATGCAGCTGATGTGATTTATTTGGACTTTGCAAAGGCATTTGATACTGTACCACATAATAGCCTTATACTAAAGCTCCAGAAGCAAGGACTAGGGGACACAATATGCAACTGGGTAAGGAATTGGCTAAAAGATAGGAAACAAAGAGTAGTCATAAATGGTACATTCTCTAAATGGGCTGTAGTCAGCAGTGGGGTGCCGCAGGGATCTGTGCTTGGACCGATTCTTTTTACTCTCTTTATTAATGACCTTGTGGATGGAATTGATAGTACAGTGTCAGTCTTTGCCGATGACACCAAACTATGTAGGATATTAAAAACTGACCTGGATAGTACAATATTACAAAAAGATCTGGATAAGATGTCAGAATGGGCAGATACTTGGCAAATGAGATTTAATGTTGATAAATGTAAAGTAATGCACCTAGGACGGAGTAATCCTATAGCTGCATATACATTAAATGGAAGTAAACTCGGGACTACAGAACAGGAGAAGGACTTGGGTATTCTCATTACAAATAAGCTGAGCAGCAGCACTCAATGTCAAGCAGCAGCTGCTAAAGCAAACAAGATTTCAGGGTGTATAAAAAGAGAGATTAGATCCCGTGATCCCAACGTATTGTTACCCCTCTATAAATCACTTGTAAGGCCACATCTGGAATACGGGATCCAGTTTTGGGCTCCACATTTTAAAAAGGACATTCAGAAGTTAGAGTCAGTTCAAAGGCGGGCAACTAGACTATTACAAGGAATGGAAGGCCTCCCATATGATGACAGGTTGAAAAAGTTAGATATGTTTAGCTTAGAAAAAAGACGTCTCAGAGGAGATCTCATTTATATGTATAAATACATGTGTGGTCAATATAAAGGACTGGCACATGACTTATTCCTTCCAAAGACAGTACTAAGGACTAGGGGGCACTCACTACGAGTGGAAGAAAAGCGATTCCGAAACCTAAATAGGAAAGGGTTCTTTACAGTTAGAGCGGTCAGACTGTGGAATGCCCTACCACAAGAGGTAGTAATGGCAGATACTATAACAGCTTTTAAAAAAGGGCTGGATGATTTCCTCAGTACACAAAACATTGTTGGTTATAAATGACTTAGTGACTAAATGTAGAACTGGTGGAGGAAGGTTGAACTAGATGGACCTAGGTCTTTTTTCAACCTAAGTAACTATGTAACTATGGAATCGCTCGTGGTTGACAAGGTGGACTTCAAGAAAATGGCCGTAGAGGCTGCGCATGCTCAGATAGGACTTGCCATTTTCTTGCAGTACATTGCGTCAATTTACGCACGTGCCACCTCTGCGGCCATTTTCTCGAAGTCCATCGCATCAACCGCGGGCGATTCAATGGAGCCCACAGTCAGATCAATGGCACCTGCCACCGTGACACCTCATCCTGTGACCCTCCTGAGCCGATCCACGGCAGTGGCACCCCCTCTTCCGAGCCCTTAGTATCGCCAACCCTGCCTCTTATGACCCTGCTCCACCACCGCTGCACAGGTAAGCCATATCCAGATGAAAAGAAGCACCCCCATTTTATACCTTATTTTGGAGAAAAAAAGTACGTCTTATAATCTGGAAAATACAATAATCATTTACATTTTGATTTCAGGATTTTTTCTACTACAAGTTTATAGTTTCTGCTTTAGAATGCAATACTTTATCTAAAATATAATATTTAAAAATATGTAAGGAAATACACACAAAATGGAGCACCCAATTTGTTCTTCTATGGTGCAATGAGAAGAGTTTGCCTGGGCTCCATTGCAACCGTTGAACATGCCTCAGATGCTCTAAGGCTACGACCGCACTTTGCATTTTTATCTGCGTTTCCGCAGCATTTTGAGCAGCAGCGTTTTTGTGCCAAAATGCATGCGTTTTGGTTTTCCTGCAAGGTCTATGAAAAAAGAAGAAATCCTGACCGCACTTTGCGTTTTTTTTATGCTGCGTTTAATTTGCATATTTTGTGTCAAAAACAATGCGTTCAAAGAAGCAGCATGCCATTGTTTTTGCCATTTCTGCAGCGTTTTGCTAACATTGAAGTCAATGAGAAAGGGCAAAAACCAAGATTCCTTCAAATTCCTGCATTTTACCTGCTTTTTCAGTGCAGAAAACATGAGTTTTGGATATCAAAATAATGATTTGCTATGTCCCTTTACACACACACAAAATCCGACAATTAAATTTATGAAAAATATGCATTTATTGCTATTTTTCCGATAAAATGTATATTAGCGCTATAATTTTATGAATTACATCTGTTTTCATTATTTTTCACATTAATATAGTTTTTTTCTTTTTTTCCCCTTTTTTTAATTCTATTTGACTGTTTAAACTTTATTAGGCAGTGTCTTGATGATCAAAACGCATCTGTCAAAACGCTGGTGAAAACACATGTAAAAAGCACTGAAAACGCATCAAAAACGCGGTAAATACGCATGCGTTTTGGTTTTCCTGCAAGGTCTATGAAAAAAGAAGAAATCCTGACCGCACTTTGCATTTTTTTATGCTGCGTTTAATTTGCATATTTTGTGTCAAAAACCATGCGTTCAAAGAAGCAGCATGCCATTGTTTTTGCCATTTCTGCAGCGTTTTGCTAACATTGAAGTCAATGAGAAAGGGCAAAAACCAAGATTCCTTCAAATTCCTGTGTTTTACCTGCTTTTTCAGTGCAGAAAACATGAGTTTTGGATATTAAAATAATGATTTGCTATGTCCCTTTACACACACACAAAATCCGACAATTAAATTTATGAAAAATATGCATTTATTGCTATTTTTCCGATAAAATGTATATAAGCGCTATAATTTTATGAATTACATCTATTTTCATTATTTTTCACATTAATATAGTTTTTTTCATTTTTTCCCCTTTTTTTAATTCTATTTGACTGTTTAAACTTTATTAGGCAGTGTCTTGATGATCAAAACTCATCTGTCAAAACGCTGGTGAAAACGCATGTAAAAAGCACTGAAAACGCATCAAAAACGCGGTAAATACGCATGCGTTTTCAGTGCTGAAGTTTCAGAAAAAGGCAACTTTGGTCAAATCAATTAAGCCCAAAAGGTTCGTTTTGAACTGCAAGTAGGTGAACGCAAAGTGCGGTCGCAGCCTAAAATGCCATGATTAGTATTCTTGCAGTTGTTCAACATTGCCCTTGACTTTTCCCCTGATAAGGAAACATTGTGGTTCCACAACAGTAACTGTAACCTGTAAGTTTGTTACAATTTCACTCAACCAAATGTCATTGCAGCCTCATCACCAATTTTAGTTCTTAAAAAATTGTCTGATTTGCAGTTTCTTCCAGGCTAAATCCAATCCTGCTTTGAATATACTGTAAATTAAAATACTGAAATCAGTAAGAGAAACAAAATGCCAAAAATAATTTTTTAAAGCACTGCTTGAATTACACTTCCATGTTCTTACTGCCATACATGTCATAATTAGTACCCGCTCAAGCCAACCTGTCACTAGAAGAGCGCAATTCTCACCTTATGCTTCCTGTCTGCAAACCGCATGCATAAACATAAAGTACTGTAATAGCTCCATATTTCAGCAATTATGGAATTAAAACACATTATTTCTTCATGTTAGGTTTGATTTAAAAAGAAAATGTATTCAGTTATGAATCGTGAATGGCAAAGTATTTAAACAAGATTTGACACAGCAGTAGATCTATAAATACTATGGAAAACACGACTGTAATGGCTCAGTCCATATTACTGGGTGCCGTCTTTATAATTGATTAACATGTACCATAATGTTTTCTCCACATGCATTAAATATTTGCTCGACAAAATCTGTGTAAATAGAAATAACCAGTTGCCACTTTTCTGCTCGGCTTCATGGTTATTTACTTGTTTATTTCGGTTTTATCTGCTTATAAACATTAGTTATGTCTTCCTCATAAAATTTGGATTTTTTTTTGTTTACAATCGCAGTCATATTCGCAAGGAATATATTACAGTCATGTATAAATCTTTTGAGAAAAAAAGACAGATGGTATGGTCTACAGAGAAAACAAGTGCATTAACAGGGATAGAATATTCAAAGGGGTTCAGAAGCTGTAAAGCCGTACACAAAATTCCAACAATTCCATACTACAAAGCCATAGGCAATCTATGTATGTATTCTCCATAGAAACAATGTTTCTCGTCAAACTACATTTAAGAATTTGGCACCTATGCCAAGGTTTTTTTAAAGGTATCTCTATATGTACAGATTCAAAATAATACCCTATAGTGTTAGGGTGAACAATGGATATGGATGAAGTGCATGAGTGAAAGAATTGACACCAGATAAAGAATCAGATGTGAATTTCCCCTTGATCAGAGAATGGCACAGCTTCAACTGCCTTTATTTTAACAGAGCACCTGCTTATATAAACAAGTAAAAAAGGGCGTGGTTAGCTCTACAGTGAGCATGCTCAAATGTTTCCACTAGCAGTGAGTTGATCAATGAGGTCATCAGTGGGTTGGTCCATGATGTCATCTATCTGGGCATTCCTTGCATACTAGGGCATCTGTGTCATGCAGTTATGTACGTATCTTACAGTAGACAGGTTTATGAAACTAATTATTCAGACATTTTCCCACAATCCCCTATGTCTCAAGGTTAATTAAGTATTTGATCCAATGGCCCTCCTTAACAATAGAAGCTTAAAGATGGTTTATTATGGCTCCGATAATGCAATGAGTAGTAATATGGTCCAACACATGACCCCAAAATACGGGAAATGTCAATGAGGTTCGTGCTATTGAGTGCAGGTAGGAATTTTAAAGAAAAAAGGACTGTAAATAAGATTGTTCTCCACATAAGTCCTCATGGATTGAGGATTCCTCATTACCACTTTATTATAGTGCAATTTAAGATTTTTTGTAATTTCAGTTTTTTCAACCCTTTTTCCAAGAGCCAGATGAAATTTTTGCCACAGAAGAGGTTTAGTGGTGAGTGCGGTGCTCAAATACTCACGAGTCTCAGCTGAGTATTGCGGGTGCTTGGATATTTTGTCCACGAAACAACGACCACAATGCACAGGCTCACTTCACTGCATAATGTGTGCAGGCACCCCAGGGAGAGCTATTCACAGTCTCTAAATTGTTCTCTTAAAATCCATTCTTGGAAGTAGTGTGACAAAAAGAAAACCCCACCTCTCCTTCTGCCGGAATTACTCTGTTTATGGCTGACTGTGTTTGGGCGGAGACCTGAACAGGCCATTCATTGATTTTCCATAATGCTCATTCCTTACGTCAAGCTCATCCGAGCAACTGACCAGCTCGAAAAAACAAGTATGGGAGAGTTTTAGTACTTGTCCATCATTACAGTCCCTGACAGACGTTCTGTTGCTTATCCATGTTATGTAAATAAAATCTTATAACCTGACTTTAAATGTATCCATTGGTTTCATAAATGACTCTCTTGAAAGCTGAAACCCTCCCAAATTTGGTTTAGGTTATTAAAAAAAAGTTGCTGCAAAGCTGAAATATTGATCATTTAATGAACACAAAAAGGTCAGATTTTGGCAAGACAAAGGTTTTGTTGCCTTGTCATATAATGCAACCAATCCTAGTTTACATCCTCACCTGTGAGCACTAAATGATCGGTTAATTAGTGGGTGTGTATAAAATGAAATGTTTGAATTTCATATTACTTTCTGTGGGCGACAAAACATTTGTCTTGCCAAAATCTGACCTTTCTGTATTCATTAAATTATCAATATTTCAGCTTTACAGCAACTTTATTTTCATAACCTGAACCAAATTTGGGAGGATTTCAGCTTTCAAAAGAGTAATTTATAAAACCAATGGATGAATTTAAAGTCAGGCTATAAGCTTTTATTTCCATAACATGGATAAGCGACAGAACTTCTGTCAGGGACTGTAGTAGTTTTGAATTATGCCATTCACTTTATCATATAATGTACTGTACTTTGTTTTATTTTTACATTGTTCACTGTTAAGTTAAATTCACATGACAACATGATTCTTTAGTTCAGTCCAATTACAGGGATAACAAATTAGTTTATGTTTTTTGTTTGTTTGTAAACATTTTAATGAATGTAATAAAAAATGTTGGGTTGTTTTGCCATTTTCGGAGACTCACCCCTTTTTTGTGTTTCTTTGGTAAAGTGTATTTTATGCAGAACGAGCTAAAACTTTTAGTGATACCTTTGTGATGTACTATGTTTTGATAGCTTTTCATTGCATTCTTGGGGGAAACCCAGTGATCAGTAAACAGATTTATTTTTCTCGTTATTGCATTTATCTTATAAAATAAGGTAAATAATTGTATATACTCGTATTCATAGATTGCACTTTTACAGATTCAGTAATACCACACATGTTTTCAACAGGAAAAACTGGGTACGGAGAGGGGGGGGAATTTAAACTTTTATATTGTTTATTTTTTAAAAACTTTTCTTTTTTTCTGCAATTTTTACCTTACATTTTTAGTGGCAGTAGGGAAATTTATTTTGCATGATTTACATTGTAAAACTGCAGTATTAAAATTATACTGCTCAAAAAAATAAAGGGAACACTAAAATACAAAATCCTTTTTTAAGTGTTCCCGTTATTTTTTTGAGCGGTATATTTTATTAAGGACGATCACGTATGGGGGCTAAAAAGCAGTGCTCAGAGGTAACTGAATATCTCAGCTCGTGAATCTACTCCACTCCACCTTATGAGCTTCTTTTTAGCAGTAGCAGTAAATCTAGATCAACATTATTGGTATCCACTTCTTGTTCAGAGCCTGGACATCATGATTAAGGCTATGTGTCAACGTTGCTTTTTACCTGCTTTTTACCTGCTTTTTCAACTGCAGCATTTAATGCCAAAATGGATGTGTTCTGCTTTTCAAGCATAGTCTGTGGGAATTTGGGTTTTTGGGCATTAAACGCTGCAGTTGAAAACGCAGGTAAAAAGCAGGTAAAAAGCAACGTGGACACATAGCCTAAAGGGGGCTTTACACGCTACAACATCGCTAATGCAAACTTGTTGGGGTCACAGAATTGGTGACGCACATCCGGCCGCATTAGCGATGCCGTTGCGTGTGACACCTATGAGCGATTTTGCATCATTGCAAAAACGTGCAAAATCGCTCATCGGTGACATGGGGGTCCATTCTCAAATATCGTTACTGCAGCAGTAACGAAGTTGTTCCTCGTTCCTGCGTCAGCACACATCGCTCCGTGTGACACCGCAGGAATGAGGAAGCTCTCCTTACCTGCCTCCCGGCCGCTAGGCGGAAGGAAGGAGGTGGGTGGGATGTTACGTCCCGCTCATTTCCGCTTCTATTGGGTGGCGGTTCAGTGACGCAGCTGTGACATCGCTATGACGCTGAACGAACCGCCCCCTTAGACGCCGGGCAGGTAAGTAGTGTGACGAGACTGGGCGATGTTGTGCGGCACGGGTAGCGATTTGCCCGTGCGCACAACAGATGGGGGCGGGTACCCATGCTAGCGATATCGGTACCGATATCGCAGCATGTAAAGCGGCCTTTAGGGTGGAAGCACACCAGAAACGCATTGATGCATATACTACTATAGCGGTTTTCTTGTGCATGCTTCATGTCCCCCGTGTACTTGAATTTATCAAGAAATAAAGAAGAAATTGTTCATTTGCTCTGGACCTTCCTACTTTACTCATTATTCTTTTTAACACCACTTTTAATGCCTTTTTTACTACTGTCTAGCCAACTGTATAGCAAAATACATTTTACATTGTTTACCTGTCTTGGCGTCTACTCTATCCAATGATCACTAACCTCTTACCTTGACTGATGTGGATGATATGTCCTACACACTCCACACAATGCAGCCAATCTTGCTCTTGTATAGATGAAGAACAGTAAAGCTGAAGAACAGTATAGCTGACACATGTGCATTACAGTATTTTGCTCTTCCCTCAGCGTGTGCAGGTCTGTTTTTCATCTACACAGGAGTGAGAATGGCAGCATTGTGTAGATGAAGTAGGACAAGTCATCCTCCTCAATCAAGGAAGAAGAATGGGGATTGAGGAAATAGAAGAAGCACTGATTGAGGTCAGTGTAGCACCCCTGAAGCCATCAGGGAGCTACAAGGTACTGCATCCCCACCAGGATGCAGTGCCTACACCCAGGGACCCAGAAGACCGGTGCCGGTAACAATAAAAACATTCCAGTTAATCCCTGTTTTTCCCCAATTTCCCAAAGACTGGTGCCAGACTAGGGTTGGACCTAATGGATGGTCACCTAGGGGTGAAGCCGATCCAGTCCACTAGATGACCGGGGGGAGGAGGAAGACAGTGTACAGTCGGAGTCAGAGTGGGTCGGTGACAGCGAGAGCGAGTGGAAGCACTGACAGGAGTGTGACGGTGACCTGAGGGCCCAGGCTTGTGGTTGCCAGTGGAGTATGGTGGAGTACTCCCAGAACCATAGCACCAACGGGGTACAGAATCTTAGGTCAGGCAAATGTTCCAGTTCACACAAAGAAGAATCAGAAGCAATGTCATATAAAAGTAATAATCTTTAATAAGAAAACATTAAAAGACAAATGGGGTGTAGTAACAAAAGGAGTGCACAAGGTGGCGTACCAGAGCAGTGGGGAGGAAGTGTCCGGTTTACAAGGAGCGTATACCATGTATGGAACTTACAAGGGAAAAAACACCCAATACACAGTCAGGTAAACATAAGTCAAAGGTTGAGACCCCGTGACGGGTGAAAAAACCCAAGGTGACATAAGTAAATGAAAGTTAAATAGCCAAAGACCACTTGACTCACCGCTGGAATGGCGCCAGATCCCACCTACGCATGTTTCTGCGCCAGCCTTCGTCAGGGGGGTGTGGCCAACATTCCAGGCAGACCTGATATAATCTGCACAGTGAGGGAACCATCAAGGACTTCACTGACCTTGAAGTTTGGGACACAGTAACAATGGGAGAACTGGGGACCCGGACCAGAGACATTGACCCCACAGGGTTTATACTACCATCATATGGACTACAGTTGAGAGACTACCAGGAGGAGACCCTCAGTTGCTCTAAGCCACGGGGACCCATCAACCAGAGACAGGTGCAGGGGAAAGAAACCACCAGGTCACTAATCTGGCACTGAAACTAAGGGGACCAGTGGTCAAGACCAGCCTTCCTCGGGTGACCAGTTTTCCATCTCACTGTGAGTAAAGGAACCAGTGACACTGCAACCCCTTGTGTGGCCTACCTTCTTTCTGCGCCCATCAACATCATCTATCCTCTGGGGCCTGGCCCTACTTGCGGAAGGCCCAACATCCAGGCTGCCAGTAAGCACTGGCCCCAGTAGTGAGAATTGAGCAGCACTCCACTAAATAGCTGCAACCCGCAAGTGGCGTCACATTATAAACTTTCATTTAATCTGCCCTGTAAATATACCCCTTTTAAAAAGCATCCCCAGGGACACAGAACCTAATGACATCACCCCAGCAATACATCGCCAGGGACCGAGTACCCCATAGCCCTGGGCAACACATCAGCAATGCCCTTTGGACTGGACCAAGTTCTATGATTGAGCTATATAAGGTTTTTTTTTGGGGGGGGATATGCAGAGGGATTCGGGATCTTATATAAAGAATGCTGAACATTAGTACAAGAGGCGTTAAAGGTGGTGGCTTTAATTTATTTTGAGAGAACGGTGACAAGTTATATTATTTGTTTGAATTCATATTTAAATCTCTATTTACATTCATTATAATTTTTATACCTAGCCATAGTGATTCCCTCATTCTCATAATAATATATTGGTATCTGGAGGGCATTGTTAATGAGTCAGTTTCCTAGTAAAAACAACACAGTGAAAAAATAGGATACTCAAGATGACTTAGTGACAAGGTTATTGGAAAGTACCATCCAAGGAATGAATTCAAGAAAATATCCACAGCAAATTTAGGCCAGTTATTAAAGTGGAAAGGACATGGCGTCTTTGTAAACCTGCAGGGAGCATGCTGGGATCGAACAAGATTGGCATTAATGAGAAAGACCACTAAAAGATATATGAAAACTTGTACAATGAAAGACAATAAGTTGTAGAACTCTTAAATAAAATAGGCTATTCTTTAAGTATAACCTGTCATGAAAAAATTGATATTAAGCTTTAGATTTGTGGTTAATCTACAGGTTAATAATCTTATGAAGCTGCCCAGCACCCTCACTGAGAACTCTGCTGCCGAGAGTAAATTAACTTTATCCCTCTTGGAAGGCTTGGGCTTTCAGTCATACAGGTGGCGCTGCGTTGTTTCAGTCACTGTTCTGCATAATGATGGCAGTGGCTGTAACCGTACCCTCAGCATTGACTGACAGTCATCTCAGCATTAGAGCCGGCTGTCAGTCATTGCTGAGTATGCAGTTACAGCCCCTGCTCACTGTGCACAAAGCAATGAATGAAACTTTGATAACACCTATGACTGAAAGCCCCAGGCTGCTGGGGGGAATAAAGTTAATTTTCTCCCAGTACAGGGCTTCTTGGCGTGGGCGCCGGGCAGCTTCAGAACACCATTATTTGCAAGTTAATTAAAAAAATTTCACATGACAGGTACCCTTTAACTGGTCAAATATGAAGCCATATTTGGTTTTAGGGTTTATTCAAACAATCTCTTTATCAATACAGATTTAGGAATGGATCAGGCAGAAACAGGAGCCATGATTTGACTGTGAATTTGCTTCCCTTACATGTGAATGAGGATTCGGCAAATTCTATCATGGGAATCCAAAATTTTCTATTCAAATTTTTGTGCTATTGTGGAAAATAAATCCAGTACAAAATCCAGTGCGTAAATATTGTGACATTTATTATTTCTTATTCTTCATGGCAAAGGTAAGAATTAGCAACTTTGAAAAGTAATTCTCAAATAGGGTTATCTTAAGGTTAGTCTTGTATTCTTGTAATAGAAAATACACTGTGGTTTCAGTCTTTTCTGGGAACATGATCTAGGTGGGTTGCAGCCACTTTGAGTACAAAGTGGCACAAATCCAGACATCACAATAAAAAGATGATAAGGGTGAGTATCCCAATGTTAGAGATTTATGCTTTTGAAAATAATATATCTAATAGAAAAATGTCAATTTTTTATACATTTTTTAATACATTTTCACAACACTTGCCTGTGTGCATTACTAGTCACAATGATACAAGATACAAAAAGAGAAAGGAAATGTGTATTGCCGCTCACAAGTATTGTAGCTTTTCCCTAGTGCATAGCAAAGATGAATACTACATGAGGAATGATATTGCTAAGAGGCTTCTCTTTAGGGTTGAAATATGTAAACAGACTTAACAATTTTCAAATTCTTGGAATAACATTTGGATCTTTTATATCCTGCTGTTCTGGTTTCCTTTCAACTTATCCACCAGTGAAAAAAACAAATGTGACTTGTCAGCTACAGTTTAACAAAAGGCATGCAAATTTCTGTAAATTTCTTTGGTATTGTTTGGCTTAAAAGGGTTCCCAGGCTTTTAAAACGGATTACTTATTTTCAGGATTACTCATCATGAACAGATCAGTGAGGATCTAATTTGCACCAATCAGCTACCGGTAATTAAAAGGGCAGTTCCACTTAATCCCCTTTGTTGACCAATCAAAGTTCCCTAAAGACATTTTTCACTCTATTGAAGATTGTTTCAATGCATTTGAGTTGAATTGAGTAGCAGTGAGTTGCCATGTCAAGCTGTGCCTTGTATAGGGGCATCAAGTCTCCTTTAATCAATTTTTCAATAGGGGATCAGGGAGTTGTAAGTTCACATATAGTATTGATGTTTTAGCAGTAAAGGCAGCATTACACGCTACGATTTATCTGACGATATGTCGTCGGGGTCACGCACTTCCGTCATCGTTAGCAACGTCACTGCGTGTGACACCTACGTGCGACTCCAAACGATCGCAAATAGGTTGAAAATCGTTGATCGTTGACACGTCGTTCACTTTCAAAATATTGTTCATCGTTTGGAACGCAGCAGACATATTGGTACATTTGACACCCTGCAAACGACGAACAACATCCACACAACCGCCTTGGGCAAACAATATATCGCTGAACAATTTTGCGTCGCTTGTGAGATCGTTATGTGTGACCGCTACTAAATGACCTATGTGCGATCTCGGCAAATCGTAACTACGATCTGGGCGTTTCATATCGCTACTGATATCGTCAGTAAATCGTAGCGTGTAACGGGGACTTAAGGATTGATCATCAATATCAAAGTTCTAGAAAACCCCTTTAAAAGGAATCTGTCAAAGTTTTTTGACACCTAATCTAAGACAAACAAACTGTAGAGGCAGAGACCATGCTTCTGGTGATGTTTCACCTATTGGGCTGCTGTAATACTACTGTATGTTCTGAGGATTTCGATAGCGTTAGGGCAATGACAGAGACGAGTTCTTGGTACAAGATGTTATATAATATGTAACCACGGTAGATACACAACGGGAATAAACACAGTAAAACAACACACAAAACACTTTCACGAAACGGAGCGAAGGGGATTCCCGGGGCCACGCACCGGACTCCCCCAGGGAGACCACCAGAGCGAACCCCTATACAGGGACTGTCCGGCAATCAACCCCGGAAGGCCTAAATGCGCAGCAGCCGGTACACAAGGGGCAAGTGGTATAGTCCAGGAGTGTCCGTATGGGATGATTGTCCAGAGTGGTTACGAACCGGGCAGAGTGCTGATCAAAGACGGCAGACGGAGTCCGGGCACAGCTTGAAGAAAACCGGGTATGGTCCAGAGTCGGTCGGTAGAGTTTCAGGAAAATCCAAGGCAATCAGGAAGTAGAAACAGCAAAGCAGGAGCACACAGCAAGCAGTATACTCAGGCACTGGACTAGGCTTAGAGGCGGCCTTTTAAGCAGCTGGACAGGAAGTAGGGCAACAGAACAGTAAACTCCATGTTAACCGAGGGCAAGCTTCTTCAACAGAGAACTGGAAAACCCGGAAACCTGACATTACTCCCCCCCCCAGAAACGGCCTCAGGACGGATCAGGGCCTGGCTTGTCCGGGTACCGTCGATGAAACTGAGCGATCTTCCGGGGTGCCCGAATGTTACCCACTGGTTCCCAGGAATCGTCCTCGGGGGCGTACCCCTGCCAACGTACCAGATACTGAAGCCTACGACGATGGAGCCGGGAGTCAATAATGTCCTCAACCACGAACTGCTCCTCGCCGTCGACCATCACAGGCGGAGGAGGAGGCACGACACGACCAGGAAACGTATTAGGAGAGACGGGTTTGAGGAGAGAAACATGAAAGACCGGGTGTACCTTCAGATGGTGCGGTAACCGCAGCCGACAGGCCACAGGGCTCATGATCCCGGTGATCTTAAACGGACCGATGAATTTTTGTCCCAGCTTCTGCGAAGGGACACCCAATCTCAGGTTTTTGGTGGACAACCATACAGAGTCCCCTACCTTATACATGGGTGCCGGTTTCCGGTGAGTGTCCGCCGACCTCTTGTAACGCTCCTGAGCCGCAGCCACAGTGTCCTTTAGAACCTCCAGATTTTGTCGTAGCTCTGTCACTCTGTCCTCCACGGCAGGCACTGAAACCGCAACCGGTGACCTAGGCAAAATAGCCGGATGGTAACCCAAGTTAGCAAAAAAGGGCGTTACCTTAGTGGAGCTGCTCTGAGTGTTGTTATACGAGAACTCCGCCAACGGAAGCATCTTCAACCAATCGTCCTGCAGATGGCTGACATAACATCGAAGGTATTGTTCCAGGGTTTGATTGGTCCGTTCGGTTTGCCCATTTGTCTGAGGATGGTATGCAGAAGACAAACAGACATCAATCTGGAGTGCCGTACAAAACCCCTTCCAGAACCTAGACGTGAACTGCACGCCCCGGTCAGAGATGATCTCGTCTGGTACCCCATGCAATCGGAATACGTTCTGGATAACCAGATCCACTGTCTCTGCGGCTGAGGGAAGACCGGTACACGGAATAAAGTGAGCAGCTTTAGTCAACCGATCCACCACCACTAAAACGGTATTGTGACCACCTGAGACTGGCAACTCCACAATAAAATCCATTGAGATGGACCCCCAAGGGCGAGATGGAACGGGTAACGGTTGGAGGAGTCCCGTAGGAGCCACACGAGGAACCTTGCACCGGGCACAAACCACACATGAGTGGACATAGTCCTTCACATCCTTTAAACAGGTAGGCCACCAGAAAAAACGGCTTAGAAATTCCTGCGTCTTCTGTACCCCCCTATGACCAGCCAACACGGAGTCATGGACAAACTTGAGAACCCGAAGTCTTACGGCCTCCGGGACATAAATGCGTCGTTCTCTTAACCACACACCATTCCGAAGAACAAGAGTTACATCATTCGGGGGGGCAGCAAGAAATACGTCACCATCATAGGCCAGCTTGATGTCCTTCCACAAGTCCTGGTCCTGGATTACTCCAACGAAATTGGCATCCGATAACACGGTCTGAGACGGGGTTCCAGGCACGGAGTCCACGGCGTGGATTCGGGACAAGGCATCGGCTTTCCCATTACGTGAACCTGGACGGTATGTAACGACAAAATTGAACTGGTTAAGGAATAGGCTCCAACGGGCTTGCCGTGGAGACAGGCACCTGGCAGACTTAAGAAATTCCAAGTTACGATGATCTGTGAGTACTATCACTTGCTGCGCGGCTCCCTGTAAGTGGTGTCTCCATTCCTTGAAAGCTGAAATAATCGCTAACAATTCCTTGTCCGCAATGTCATAGTTCCTTTCTGCAGGGGACAACCGGCGGGAAAAGAAAGCACACGGATGTAAGAGACTCTTGTCCCCAGTCCTTTGAGAAAGGATGGCCCCTAATGCGTAGTCGGAAGCGTCGACTTCCACGATAAAGGGAAGTGCGGGATTCGGATGTACCAATATAGGCGCTGAGGTAAAACAAACCTTGAGACGATGGAAGGCTTCCTGGGCCTGGGCGGACCACACAAACTTCTGTCCTTTCTTGGTTAACAGAGTGATGGGACGAACGATTTCTGAAAAATTACGGATAAAACGTCGGTAAAAGTTGGCAAAACCGACAAAGCGTTGTACCTCTTTGACGTTACCCGGTTCCGGCCAGTCCAGAATTGCTTGTATCTTGCCAGACTCCATGTTCAGTCCCTGAGGAGAGATGACATACCCTAAGAATTGTATCTGTGAGCAATGGAATTCGCATTTCTCCAGTTTAATGTACAGGTGATTTTCCCTCAGCCGGGTAAGTACGGTCTTGACGTGCTCCTGGTGTTCCTGTAGGGAATCAGAAAAGATTAGGATATCGTCCAGATAAATCACCTTGAATTGGTCCATGATATCCCTAAAAATATCGTTAACTAGATGTTGGAAAGCCGCGGGAGCGTTACAAAGTCCAAAAGGCATCACTAGGTACTCAAAATGTCCATACCGACATCGCAACGCGGTCCTCCACTCGTCTCCGGGACGTATGCGAAGTAGATTATATGCCCCACGGAGATCCAATTTGGTGAATATTTTTGCCTGTTGGACCCTCTCCAATAGCTCAGGAATCAACGGTAACGGATACCGGTTCCGGATGGTTATTTTATTCAGTTCCCGGTAGTCAATACAGGGTCTCAGAGTCCCCTCTTTCTTTTTCACGAAAAAGATGGGTGCCCCTGCTGGTGAGGTAGACGGGCGAATAAATCCCTTGGCTAGGCTCTCATCAATGTATTCTTTTAGTGCTTCTAGCTCAGGTGCCGCCAACGGGTAGACATGGCCAAACGGAATCTCCGCCCCTGGGAGTAAGTCTATGGGGCAATCATACGGTCTATGCGGGGGAAGCCGATCGGCTTTTCTTTTGTCGCATATGTCAGCAAAGTCATCATAAACCGGGGGTAGAACAGGTACCTGTACAGTGCCCTCCGCATTCGGTGTTACTGGAACCGGAACAGTTGGACTAATGGTCGGACCACTCTGCGGTGGGAAGGATATTTCCTTAGTTTCCCAATTGATGACCGGATTCGTAGACCGTAGCCACGGAATACCTAAAATAATCGGAAAATGAGGAGAAGAAATTATCATGAAAACAAGGGTCTCCTGCTGACCTGGCTTCATCACGCATTCTAGCGGTACTGTTTCCCGATCCACTGGTCCAGAGCTTAACGGAGATCCGTCTACCGTCTCCATGGTAACCGGTGAGGATCTTTGCTGAGTCCGGATACCGTGTTTCCTGGCAAAAGAGGAGTCCATGAAATTTCCCCCTGCCCCAGAATCTATCATTGCAGAGGTAGGTATTAGATGCCCCTCCCACCGGATCTGAATGGGGAGCGAGCAATGGGTATTTTTCCCTTCTGAGTCCTTCGGTGAGGTTGACATTACAGTCAAGGGAAATACCGCATCCAAGTGCCCACTTGCCTCAGAGATATCGGACTCTGCGTCCGTGTTGTCACACTCTGCCATGGCTGCCAATACCTTATTTGGGCGATTCGGACGTTTCGGGCAGTCGATCAAGAAATGATCCGATTGACCGCAATAGAAACACAAACGCTCACGGAGCCGGTGTTCGCGACGTTCGTTGGTCTCTCGCTTTTGCAGAGAGTCCACTTGCATAGGAACGTCCTCGGCCTCCCGTGGTGTCCTGAGAGCGGGTTCTCTAGAAGGAAACGCAAAGTTGTTTACACGGTTTACAGCTGCCCATTTTTCCTGTCTACGCTCCGTCAAGCGGGTATCAATACGCACACAGTGCTGGAGAAACAGTTCAAAATCCCCTGGAGATTCGGAACGAGCTAACTCGTCCTTGATGGTACCGGACAAACCTTTTCTGAAAACAGACAATAATGCATTGTTTCCCCAGTCGGTGTCTACCACTAACCTCTGGAACTCAGTGGCGTATTCAACGACAGAACGCTTTCCCTGACGTAAGGAAAGGAGAGCCGATTCAGCGGTAGCACGGCGATTCGGATCATCAAACATTTGCGCCATTGCGTTCAGAAAGTCATCCAGGTGATTTAAACGGATGTCCCGATTCTCTATCATAGGATTAGCCCAAGCCAGTGCTCGTGAGGTTAATAACATGATTATACATAACACTTTGGACCGGTCAGAACGGTAATAATCAGCATGTACATCAAAAAACAGTATACATTGGTTCACAAATCCACGAAACTGACTACGATCACCATTGAAACGGAATGGGGGTAACCTAGGCATACCGGCAGCTGATACGGACGTAGTGGGGACGGCTTCCTGAGCCTCCACTCTGACTTGCAAATCCTGAATAGCCGGACCCAGTACCTGGTGATCATGGCCCAGCTGTGCCTCCACATCTCTGAGTTTAGTTTGCACCGCCTCCATCTCCTGCTGCAAGGAGTTGATCATGGAAAAGAGCTGATCTACTCGTGTCTCAGTCATTGCCCCAGCGAAATCCTCTTATGGCCTGAGTATAATGTAATACTACTGTATGTTCTGAGGATTTCGATAGCGTTAGGGCAATGACAGAGACGAGTTCTTGGTACAAGATGTTATATAATATGTAACCACGGTAGATACACAACGGGAATAAACACAGTAAAACAACACACAAAACACTTTCACGAAACGGAGCGAAGGGGATTCCCGGGGCCACGCACCGGACTCCCCCAGGGAGACCACCAGAGCGAACCCCTATACAGGGACTGTCCGGCAATCAACCCCGGAAGGCCTAAATGCGCAGCAGCCGGTACACAAGGGGCAAGTGGTATAGTCCAGGAGTGTCCGTACGGGATGATTGTCCAGAGTGGTTACGAACCGGGCAGAGTGCTGATCAAAGACGGCAGACGGAGTCCGGGCACAGCTTGAAGAAAACCGGGTATGGTCCAGAGTCGGTCGGTAGAGTTTCAGGAAAATCCAAGGCAATCAGGAAGTAGAAACAGCAAAGCAGGAGCACACAGCAAGCAGTATACTCAGGCACTGGACTAGGCTTAGAGGCGGCCTTTTAAGCAGCTGGACAGGAAGTAGGGCAACAGAACAGTAAACTCCATGTTAACCGAGGGCAAGCTTCTTCAACAGAGAACTGGAAAACCCGGAAACCTGACAGCTGCTTTCTGTAGTTTTTTTAAATTCACTGTTTATCAACAAGAAATTATCACTAGAGGACTAGTAAACCTGGCATATAGTAATTAATATTTATATGCTCTGTATTAACATGCCCTCACCACTGATGAACAGCTTTCTGCCTATGCACAGTATAGTAATACAATGCTGTGGATAGAAAGGTGTAATAGGGCCTTATCTGACTTACATAGTATACCAATCAACTAGATTTGCTTATGTGTGAGAGTTATGTATAACACAACAATTTGAGTATATTTATGGTGTAGAGCAACTACAGATACATGATGTATGCTGGGGTACAAAAATAATCAGGTAAAGGAAACATGTGCTAACTGTGCACTGCCGTGAAGAGACTTCTATAGGAGGTATCTAGAACACATGAGTAGATATAAGTGGTTTATTTCTATACATGTCAAAGCCTTCTGGCTTCTTCAGGAAAAGCCCCAATGCAGAAGTACAGACAATGTCCAGCTTATAAAGTTATACATTTTAATTTTAACCCCTTAACGACTTTGCGATGTGTTTTTTTGTTTTTGTTTTTTCCTTCCTTTCTTCCAAGAGCCATAACTTTTTTAGTTTTCCATCAAAATAGCCATATGATGGCTTGTTTTCGCAGAATGACTCTATTTACTCTGCCCCATATTGTACTGGAAAACAATTCCAAGCGCAGTGAAATTGTAAAAAAAGGGCAATTTCATGATTGTTTTGGGTTTTTTTTATTTACCATGTTCACTATATGATAAAACTGACCATGCATAAAGGCCCATTTACACACAACGATATCGCTAACGATATGTCGTCGGAGTCACGGAATTAGTGTCGCAAATTCGACGTCGTTAGCGATGTTAATGCATGTAACAGCTCCGAGCGAGTGTTGACGATTAAAAATACTCACCTAATCATTGATCGTTGACACGTTATTCATTTTCAAAATCTCATTGGTCATTGTGGACGTAGGTTGTTCGTCGTTCCTGAGTAAGCACACATCGCTCCGTGTGACACCCCAGGAACGACGAACAACAGCTTACCTGTGTCCTCCGTAAACGAGGTGGGCGTGTCGTTAATGCAGCTGGTCTCCGCCCCTCCGCTTCTATTAGTCAGCCGCTGTGTGATGTCGCTGTGACGACGCACGAACCTCCACCTTAACAAAGAGGTTGTTCGCCGCCCACAGCGACGTTGCTAAGAAGGTAAGTATGTGTGACGGGTACAAGCAATATTGTGCGCCACAGGCAACGATTTGCACTTGACTCACAAATGACGGGGCGGGTACGCTCGCTAGTGATATCATTAGCGATATCGTAGCATGTAAATGGGCCTTTAGATTCTCCAGTTCAGTACAAGTTCGTAGATAATAAGCATATATAATATTACTTTTATCTAAGTGGTGAAAACATTCAGAAATGTGTCAAAGCAATTTTCCGAGACCCGTACCTTCCTCGTTTTTCTGGGGCTGTGTGATGGATTGTTTTTTGTGTCTTGAGCTGCTGTTTCTAATTAGATAATTTTTTGGTAGATGCAATGTTTTTTTTTTAATATATATTTTTATTGAAAATTGTAACCATTAAACAGTAAACAATATGATTAGCATTCCCATCAAAATATAGTAATAATCTTTCATCCAGTAGGCAGACTGGGAAAACATAGCTTGTAGACCCAATAGATCTACAACAACCATTGAGATGATGAAAAGTGCAGTAAGATTAAGAACAGAAAAAAAAAAAAATAGGCCAAACAAACATAACAGCCATCTCATGTAAAAGAGAAAGAAGTAAAAAAAAAAGAAAAAAAGGGGGGGTTGGAGTTTTATTTCATCACTTAGTCATGTTCACAGTTTAGCTACCTATTCGGAGGTGGCCTAGGTTATTCTTTAGGTCTTCCATACTGTAACATGTAGTTGAGGTAAAAGGTTGCACCATTTTTTCTTTTTCCTCCTTATTGCAATATTTCACCACAAACTGTTTCCATTTTAGTAGAGATCTACTCGCATGTGCTTCCTTATTTGTGAGTGCATCTCCCTGCTCAATCTCCATAAAATGCTTAAGTTGAGTTATAAGTTCGGAGATAGAAGGGGTGGAGGATGTTATCCAATATTTAAGGATCAACTTTTTGGACAGCAATAAAATAGTGTGCAAAAGTCTTGGAATACCTCTCTTGATATTACTGTCTATATCAGAGTTTTCCCAGTAATGCAGAAGTGCTGCTTGATGAGATAGGGGGCGCATAGAGCTCCAAAGCGTTTTTGCCAGATCCGAGACTGACCCCCAGAAAGAATCTGTGCTTGGTCACAGCCAAATACCATGATAAAGGTTCGAATTTTACAGTTGGCATTTGGGGCATGCAATTAACCTGTCTGAACTAGAATCCACTTCAGGAATATTAAAAGCATAGATAGCTCTGTGCATAATTTTAAACTGAGTCTCTCTCCAGGATTTGTTAAAAATATTTTTCCGAAAGCAGACCTACAGGCTCTTATCTTAGAAGGAACATCAATATCATTCATTAGCAATATGCAGTATTTGAAGAACGTTTCAGGATGTACGCCCGATAATCTAGGCTTCATCATGAAGTATAACTCCGATATTGAAGGAGTTCCCATTGGGTGGAGAAGAATAGTATCAAGTTCATTCCATTTAGATTCAAACGCAACACCCCTTAAATTGGACATAATAGAGAGTTTTATTTGTTCAAATTGGAAATAGTGGGAAGGGTGTAGATGGTATTTTTCAATACACTCCCTGCTTGTTAACCACCTCGCTTCTGTTGAATGTAGAAGATGAGAAACCTTCGATATACCAGCTCTACACCACACAGAATACAGTTTATTCTCCATACCCTGGGGAAACTCTGGATGACACCACAAAGGAAGATGCTTTGATATTCTAAAGGAAAGGTTATATTTTTTCCGGACCGCCTTCCAGGTAGATATTGTATCACTGACAACTACTGAGTGCTTAATTGCAGGAGGTAGAGAGGTAAAACGAGAGTGTAAAATAGCTGTCAAATTAAGTGACTGAGCACAGTCTGATTCGAGAGTAGAGTCTGAGTATGTATGTCTATTGTGCATCCAATCTATGATATAGCAAGTGAGACATGCCAGATTATAGTTCCTAACACTAGGAAGAGTAATACCCCCCTCTGCCTTAGAGGCCAGGAGTTTAAACAAACTGATTCTGGGACATTTCCCCCTCCAGAGGAAATGGCTAAAGGCTTAATTTAGTGCAGTAATATCAGAGTGTTTGAGTAGCAGTGGGAGGGTCTGTAGTTGGTACATCAGCTTGGACATACTTATCATTTTGATAAGATGAGCTCTACCCATAAATGACAATGGAAGATCCTGCCAGGATTTTAGTTGGGTAATAATTTTGTTCAATAGAGGAGGATAGTTGAGCGAATATAGCGAAGATGGTGTATGTCCTATTTTAATATCCAAGTATGTTATGAATGACAAAGTGGCTATCCCTCCTAGAGGGCTATTTTGGAGGGTAGTCTTTCCTTTTTCAGTTAAGGGGAGTAGTTCGCACTTGTCAATATTGATTTTAAATCCCGAATTAGAGCCAAATACATTAAGAATGTCGATATTCACTGGTAAATGTGCTTGTGGGTTAAATAGAAACAAAATGATATTATCCATAAAAAAAAGTGCTTTATATTGTTTCTTATTTATCTTGATGCCCGCAAAAGTGCTTTAGTTTGACAAAATGCGTACTAGTGGTTCTATGGCTAGATTGAATAGAAGGGGTGATAATGGACATCCCAGGCTTGTTCCTTTTTCCATGGGGAAGGGTTTTGATAAGAAGCCCGGAGTGTATACACAAGCTTTTGAAAAAGAGTAAGTTCTGTAAATAGTTAAAAAAGGGGCCTGATAATGACATTTTCGATAATAATTTATATAGCCAATCCCATTTAATGTTATTGAAGGCCTTCTCCGCATCAATAGTTACTATAGCTGGGACACCTATGTTGTTCTTAATTTTAGAAGAATGGATTTTATCCAGAACCAATAGCACTTTTCTAATATTGAGCATTGATGATCGGCCTTTTACAAAATCCTGCCTGGGAGGGTGAAATAAGACTGGGGAGAACAGATGCCAACCTGTCTGCCATTATCTTAGAAATTATTTTAATGTGAGAATTAATTAGAGATATTGGCCTGTAAGAGCTGGAGTATAATAGATCTTTACCCGGTTTTGATAGTAGTTTTATATAAGCTGTGTTAGCTGACAACAAAAGGGGTTCGCCAAGTAGGATTTTGTTAAACAGTGAATCTAACAAAGGAGCGATTTCAGATACAAGTATTTTTAAAAATTCATTCGTAAAGCCGTCAGGGCCTGGGGCTCTACAAACATGACTTGTAGAGGGCTCTTACATGACTTTAGATTTCTTATGGTATTTACAATTTCTTCCCTAGAGATGGGGTTATTTAGGAAGGCCTTTTGTTCTTCTGAAAAGCTGGGCATGTTAACCTTATCTAAGAGAGTAGTGATCGGAGGGGTAGAGTTTTTAGAGTCTTTATAGAGGTCGCTGTAAAATGAGCCTAAAATGTTGTTGATTTATCTGAGGGTTTGTTTTTATGTTCCCATGTACATATTTCAGTTGGAAGATACCTTGTTGTGCTCTCATCTCTCTGGCCAGATTAGCCATCATCCGACACGCCTTGTTACCATATCTAAAGAAATGCACTTCGTTTTTGGATGTATTGAATTTCTCCCATCTGTCAGCATAAAGAATGAATTCAGACTGTTTCAGCACCCAGGTGTCTTTATTTGTCGGAGAAGGATTCAATAAGAAAATGGTGTAAGCTTGCTGAAGTTCGGCAGATAGCTCCCCATATTTTTCCATGGTATTTTTTTTGTGGGTAAAAACATGTGCCATAATCTTTACCCGCAAAACTACCTTAGCTGTTTCCCAAAGTAGAGAAGGATTATTTTGGTGTATCTCATTAACTTTTATAAATTCTTGCCACCATGTTTTAAGGGAAAAGACGAAAGACTCATCTTTGCAGAAATAATTAGGGAATCTGCACAGGAAGTCCTGACTTTTGGGGTGTGAGTTTGCTAATTCCATTATCAATGGGGAGTAATCCAATATGACAATATCATCTATATTCGCGATGATTAGTTTGGATAGCAGGGGTGGGGAGATCAACAGATAATCTATACGAGGCCAGGCATTATTAGAGTGAGTAGTGCGTATACTCCCTATCACTGGATGGAGAAACCTCCAGGAGTCGGCCAAGTTACATGAGGATAGCAGTGGGGGAAGGACCATATCATGGGTTGTGGTTATTTGAGGATGGGTGACCATGTACTTTCTATCCTCAGGATCAGAGACAACAGAATTTAAATCCTCTCCTACTATCTTATTGTGTGTGCGGTCATGAAGTAACCTGGTTTCTATTTGTTTAAAAAAAGACTTATTGCCCACATTAGGGGCATATACGTTATATAAAGAAATGTCGCCATTCGGCATGGATAATGTTAATTATATCAATCTGCCTTCACTGTCAGATTGTTGATTGATTACCTGATGTGTAAAATGTTTACTTATTAGGATCATGACCCCTGCTTTTCTGAGCACTGATGAGGAGCCATAGACATTGCCCACCCACTGTCACCCACAGCCTACGCATCCTATCAAAATCAGTTTCAAGAAGATGAGTTTCTTGCAAAAGGGCAATATCTGGCTTAAAGCATTTCAAATGTCTGAGAACCTTCATGCATTTTTGGGGGGAGTGCAACCCCTTAACCATTCCATGTAACAATTATCATAATCAGACTCTAAAGAAGGAGCTCTAGTTGCATGGACATATAGAATCAAACCCAACCTGTGACGACCTGTGAGGGGCAATATCATATAAACGAACATGAGATGGCTATTGAAAACAGAAAGGAACTTATCAAAAGATAATAAACCTTCATGGCATATATTCAACAAAACAATCAAAAACAAATCCCCTAGCAGGAGTTGGAGTTCCCGACTCCACCTTGCTAGGAACAAAAGAATAATGGACTTTACTTCTACCCGACTATGTGAGAGAAAGTCCCTCATTCCCCTCTCCCTTGTCTAATATTGCAGCTCAATAGCTGACAAAGGGAGATATGATTTTTTTACATTCTTTATCTTTTTCTTCCTCTTTCCCCTCCCTTCTTTTCCCTCCCTTCTTTTTTGAGGGGGGGCATATTGGTTTTATAATAAGTAGGAAACCAGACTTAAGTATAAGACTATGAAAATCACTTGCTACCTTTTGTTTGTCGCACACTCGGCCTTTGCTCTTTTGGAGAGCTTTGGCCCGAGAGTTCAATTGGATTTCTTTAGTGATGACGATTGTTGCCCTTCTGGAGAAGGTGAAACTCACTTTCCGGGTCTTTCAGGTAAGTAAGAGTTGCTTTGTGAATATGTCCGCCTTTTCTGGAGATGTGAAAGTGTGGAAAGAGCCATTATTTCCCTTTATTATCAAGACTGCAGGATATCTTAATTGAAAATGGATATCATCTTTGTGCAGTTTAGTGCAGATAGGGGTTAAGGCTTTATGCTTTCTGGACACCTCAACAGAGAAATCTTCAAAAAGAAGGCTTTTATGACCACACAATATCAGAGGTTGTCTCTGCTTTCTATATGCCAGTATGATATCTGATTTGTCGTTAAAGTCATGAAACGTCATGATGACATGGCGTGGCCTCTGGGAGGCCTGTTTATCTGAAGTAGCTGGAGGGGGGCCCACCCTGTGAACTCTCTCAACTTTTATGCCTTCGGGCAAGTGTAAAGCTTTTGGTAGGTCATTCTCACACAGCATTTTTAGGTCCTTCTTTTGGAAAGATTCTGGTAGGCTCAGAGGAGTAGATTGCTCCTGCGGGAGCGATTCTCAAGGTCTTCTATGCGGTCCATCAAAATGGTGTTCTTTTTGGAAAGGGCCATCAATTTTTTATGGTCACTGGAAGAGTTGTCCTCAATAGTTGATACACGTGCCTCCAGCTCAGAGATGTGTTCCGCTTCCTCATCTTGTCTGTCTTGCAGCCCATCAACAGCGCCACATTAAGAGTGGATTGGATTATAGCGGATATTTCTGGAAGTAGTTTGGCAGCGACTTCCACAGCCAGAGAGGAGCTGTCAACCCTTAGCTCATTATCCGTGGTTGTAGGGGATAAAGGCGATTTTGATGGTGAAACAATCTCCTCACTAACATCGTTGTGTAAATTTTGATCCTCCTGTGTCGGTAATGGCGCTATCTTAGGGACCACTCCTGGGGCAGATTTACGGGAAGTTGGGTGATGTTTCTGCCCACTATGGAAAGGTAATGGTCCATAATTGAAGATGTCAGAGTTCAAAGAATAGTACACCTCTGGTCTCATGTACTGCAGCAAGCCGTTAGGTATATTTAGCTCTGAAATGTAGTACGGTATTAGCGAAGGGTGAGGGACATAACTTGTGGGTCCTCACGAAAAGTTAATAGTGATGATCAGCATTCTAGCTGGATGAAGTTGAGGATTAATCCTGGAGATGCAGTACATAAAATGGCCACTAGCTGGTAGGATGCAGTTTCAATGCTGAGCTTGCAGCAGGAATTAGCAGATTTAATGCCTGTAATGCTTTATTGACTCTTTAGGGGGGAACCCCCCCAAAAAAATAGCACCTTATCTCTGTTTGCTGAGCCCTCCAGGGGTCTGCAGCAGAGCAATCTGCATGGGTTTTTCACATTCACCCCTGGAACACAGATCCAGGGGGAGATAATGTTTTCATTTGTGGCCTTAAGAGATTATTGCAGCTGTAACTTTTACTTTGCTCTTCCAGAGTGGTTTATTATATTTACTCTGTCAGGCACAGTGCAACATCTGCCTGCAGATGGTCCAATGCAGGGAAAATCTCTCACTCCCAGGGAAGCACGCTGAAGTCTCTCCACTGACTGCCAGAGTGCCGTCTTCTGGGGCCGCCCCTGAGTGAGCAGGTCCTGAAGGTCTGACAGTTCTTCTGGGCCTCATATCTCTCCCCTCCACTGGGTTTATGCCTGGATGCTGCAGAGAGCAGACGCAACAGGCCGCCTGCAGACCAGGGAGGCTTATACCCCTCAGGAGGCCCAACCACATGATCACATTACTGCAGACACCAGGGGCAGACTCAATTTCTCTTAAAATGACAGCTTCTTCCCAGGACTTCACACGCAAAGTATGGGGGTTTTGGCTTACCGGGCTGGAGGTCGCCGATTTGAATGGTGCACGCTCCTGCTGCCTGATCAGTTCCCTCTGCAGTCTCTGGGGAAGGGCGACAGGAGAGTCTCTAGCCACAGACTGGTCCCCGGCCAGTGGAGTCGGCCTCAGACTGGGGTGGTCTTCTAGATGATTACAGCCAAGGAAAGGGGACCAAAATCTCACCACTGGGTGTCCTGATGATGTTGAAGGGGGATGGGGTGGTCGAGGGAGCTCTGCAGAGGATGGATGGGGTGGCTTGAGTCTGCAATACCAAGAGCTTCCTCAAACACGTCCTGTGGTGATAGCAGCCATCTTCTGGTAGATGCAATGTTTGATTGCCTGTTACTGCGTTTGTTATTGAAATGTTGCAGCAACCCAAAAAAATATAATTCAGGCACTTTGATTTTTTCTTTTCTATGCCCTTTACCAATCAGATTAATTGATTTGATATTTTGATACATCGGGCATTTCTGTATTCAGCGATACCAAAAGTGTGTATTTTTTTTTACATACTCTTATTTTCAAAGGGACAAAAGGAGGGGATTTTATGTTTGTGTTTTTTTTTATTTTTTCATATTTTTAAGGACTTTTTTTAACACTTTTATTGATTTAATTAGTCCCCTTAGGGGACTTTATGCCTGCACAGTCTGATCGCTTCTGCTGTTGAGAACGATGCTTCAGCATCCCTCTGAATAGCAGAAATGCTGTTCTCCTGTGAATACCGACACTCAGGAGACATTCACAGAAACGTTGCCATAACAGCAACAGGGGACATTAGCTGACACTTGGTTGTCATGTCAATCCATTGGCGCCCCGTGATCACGTAACGGGGCCACTGATGGTGCCTGGGAATGACGAAGTCTCCACCTGCACATGTTAGATAGTGCTGTCAGAGTTTAACATTGCAATATAACTAGTTAGCAGGCCGATTCACCCGTGCCTGTTAGCTGCACAGGTCGGCTAATCAGATCAGCTGACATGTGTGGGGAAAAGGGCGGGCTCGCCGCTTGAACCCACATGAATGGAACTGACACGGCCTTGGATGTACAGGTATGTCCAAGGTCATGAATGGGTTAATGCTAAAAAGGCACATGACATATCAATATTTACAGCCAGTGGATGGTAACAAAAAGACAATTTAATTATGTATTCCAGACAAAAAAAAAAGAGAAGAAAAGGAAAAAATTTAGATAAAAATATAAAAATAATTTGAGATAATTAAAGATGGGTTAGAACATCTGATTTTTATGAAGCGAGAGAGGTGAGAGGCTTATAATGCTGGTAAACTTTATGCAGGAAAGGATAGAAATGAGAGGTGGAAAGAGTGTAGTGACTGTAAGCTACATGCAGGAAAGGCTAAGCAGAAAAGTGTTTTTATATACACTGTGCGCAGAATTATTTGGCAAATGAGTATTTTGATCACATGATGCTTTTTATAGATGTTGTCCTACTCCAATCTGTATAGGCTTGAGAGCCAACTACCAATTAAGTAAATCAGGTGATGTGCATCTCTGTAATGAGGAGGGGTGTGGTGTAAAGACATCAATACCCTATATAAGGTGTGCTTAATTATTAGGCAACTTCCTTTCCTTTGGCAAAATGGGTCAGAAAGAGACTTGACGGGCTCTGAAAAGTCCAAAATTGTGAGATGTCTTGCAGAGGGATGCAGCGGTCTTGAAATTGCCAAACGTTTTAAGTGTGATCACCAAACAATCAAGCGTTTCATGGCAAATAGGTAACAGGGTCGCAAGAAGCGTGTTGGGCAAAACAGGCGCAAAATAACTGCCCATGAATTGAGGAATATCAAGCTTAAAGCTGCCAAGATGCCATTTGCCACCAGTTTGCTCATATTTTAGAGCTGCGGCGTTACTAGAGTATCAAAAAGAACAAGGTGTGCCATACTCGGGGACATGGCCAAGGTAAGGAAGGCTGAAAAACGACCACTTTTGAACAAGAAACATAAGATAAAACGTCAAGACTGGGCCAAGAAATATCTTAAGACTGATTTTTCAAAGGTTTTATGGACTGATGAAATGAGAGTGACTCTTGATGGGCCAGATGGTTGGGCCAGAGGCTGGATCAGTAAAGGGCACAGAGCTCCACTCCAACTCTGACACCAGCAAGGTGGAGGTGGGGTACTGGTATGGGCTGGTATCATCAAAGATGAACTTGTGAGACTTTTCGGGTTGAGGATGGAGTGAAGCTCAACTCCCAGACCTACTGCCAGTTTCTGGAAGACAACGTCTTCAAGCAGTGATACAGGAAGAAGTTGATATCGTTCAAGAAAAACATGATTTTCATGCAGGACAATGCTCCATCACATGCACCCAACTACTCCACAGCATGGCTGGCCAGTAAAGGTCTAAAAAATGAAAAAATAATGACATGGCCCCCTTGTTAACCTGACCTGAACCCCATAGAGAACCTGTGGTCCCTCATACAGTGTGAGATCTACAGGGAGGGAAAACAGTACACCTCTTGGAACAGTGTCTGGGAGGCTGTGGTGGCTAATGCATGCAATGTTGATCGTAAACAGATCAAGCAACTGACAGAATCTATGGATGGTAGGCTGTTGAGTGTCATCATAAAGAAAGGTGGCTATATTGGTCACTAATTTTTTGGGGGTTTGTTTTTGCATGTCAGAAATGTTTATTTCTAAATTTTGTTTAGTTATATTGGTTTACCTGATGAAAATTAACAAGTGAGATGGGAATATATTTGATTTTTATTTAGTTGCCTAATAATTCTGCACAGTGATAGTTACCTGCACAAACAGATATCCTCCTAAGATAGCCAAATCTAAAAAAACCCCCAAAACTTCCAAAAGTATTAAGCTTTGATATTTATGAGTCTTTTGGGTTGATTGAGAACATAGTTGTTGATATATAATAAAAAAATCCTCTAAAATACAACTTGCCTAATAATTTTGCACACGGTGTAGTAATGATGGAAGAATCTTCTACTACATGACTACCATATAAAAGCATTGTGTGTACTTCTGCATTGTGGGTTTTCCTGAAGAAGAAGCCAGAAGGCTTTGAAACCCATAGAAATAAACCGCTTTTATCTTCTGATGGGTACTGGATCCTTCCTATAGATGTCTTTCACGACAGCACAGTGTGAGCACATATTTTCTTCAACTGCTATGCACAAAGCTATAAATCATGTGAGAACTCAGTACAGTATTCAGTGAACTGTCAGATCTGGAGCAAATAGAACAGTTATTTTCTTAAGACCTCCGTCACACATCTGTGCCTCCGGTACGTGTTTGCCATTTTTTACACGTACCAGAGACACGTATGTGAAGATGTAATTTACCCTCTCACTGTATATGCTGTACAGATTCCTATTTCAAGCTGGGTGCATTGTCTTATTTGAACTACTTCTGTGTACATTTCTATTGTTGTAGGTAATCACCCCCCTAAAATGCAAGGTTATATCCTCTTGAGGCACTTCCATCCCTGGGAGTAGGGGGAGGTGGGTCTAGAGTCCAACTAGTGTAAACTCTGCTTACCTGGGAGATTCAGGCAGAGTGAGCTGAAACTTGAAGGGAGCAGGAGCTCCAGCCTGTGTGGCTGTGGACACGGACGGAGCTAGGCCTGTGTGGCGGCCCGTGGGATTGTGTGGAACTCTTTGGACTACTGTAAGGACGATTGCTTTGTAATCCGGTCCGAGGATTGTCGGGAAGGGCCCCCGAATCTGTTTTACGTGGACTTATCGTGTGCTGTTCTTGCATTCCTGTTAATAAACCTGTTGGATCGTCCCTCGGCCTCGTCCATCCTTTGCTCTGTTGTACACCCCCGTCACAAACTGGTTGGCAGCGGCGGGATCAGAGCAGAAGAAATGGAGGACAACAGCCAATCGACGTCTGAAACCAGAACCTCAGGATACAGGAACTGGACTGTGGCGAGTCTACAAACAAAGGCCCGTGAATTAGGTGTCGGCTACAAAGGACTCTCTAAGGAGCAACTAATTGAGGCATTGGAACACGCTTGCCTGCAAGATGGCACCGAGGAACAATTTCCACAGCAAGGGGAGCAAAGACGGGAGCCGGAGGTGAATACCCAAAAAAGTCAATGGGTTGTGTGGTACAAGGAAAAGATGGCACTGCTTGGAGATGAGGCCACCATAGAAGATAAGAGGGAGGCCATGCGTGGAGCTGAAGAGAAGGAGCGCAGGATGGAGGAGATGGCATTGCTGGATAAGCAGCTCGCTGTGGAAGCCGCGAGAGGTTCCAGACAGACTGTAACCCCAGCACCCATCATGAGGGAACTTCCCAGAGTGTCCCGCAAAGACTTCAAGCAGTTTAATGAGGCTGCTGGTGACATTGAGGGCTTCTTCCAGGACTTTGAGCATCAGTGTCGATTAATGGAAGTCCCAGAAAGGGAGCGCGTCCGGCATCTGGTTGGGCTCTTAGAGGGTGGAGCTGCTGCAGCCTATAGAGCTATGGACCATCGGTGGAACTGTGAGTATGCGGATATTAAACAGACTATTCTAGAACATTATGCTGTAACGCCAGACACTTACAGGACTCAGTTCCGTACTCTAGCATGTGATGAGGAAGTGTCCTTCAAGATGTATGCCCACAAACTCAAACATCTGTGGCATCGTTGGTTGGAGGCAGAGGAGGCCTTAACCTTGGAGACCGTCCTCCAGGTCCTCCTAAAAGAGCAGTTTTACTTCAAGTGCCCCGCTGAGATCCGGGAATGGGTGCGTGAGAGAAAACCAGCGACAGTGGAGGAAGCTGCTGCTCTAGCTGATGAGGTGCTCACCATCAAGCCTCAGTGGAGGCTTCTGTTGGAGGATGGAGAGACGCCTAACAGCTCCACAACACCGGATGCCCCCAGTTATTCTGTCCCCATTGTTCCCCGTTCCTCTAAGCCACCACATGTTGATACCCGTGTTAATGTGCCTCCAGTTGCTTCTACTGCACTTTCTGGAATACGCCGGGGAGAGGAAGTAACAGAGCGCAGGTGTTATGTTTGTAGGCATCCCGGGCATTTGCAGGCCTCATGCCCAGCCAGGCCATGGAGGAATCATCCTCAAACCCCTACAGCACCTTCAGGTGGGAGCCGGCCTCCAAGTTCCCCTACCCCTTACCCAAGAGGGCGCCTTGGATGGAGGGAGACCCAGCTCAGATGCTATCAATGTGGACAGCCAGGGCATCGGCAAGTCTCCTGCCCAGCTGTTCAAATGAGGACTGATCCTGCGCCCAATCGGATTGTTAATTATTTACAGCCCAGCGCCATGGAGGAAGATGTGGCACCGCTATGTGAGGACTGGCCTAGTGACTCAGCCCATGTTGCACCACCAGGAGTTTACGGGGTGCGACCTGCAGTTATGACGACTTCTGCTCATCGAGGTAAGCACTTGCAGGAGGTTGTGCTGGATGGACAGAGACTTGTTGGATTTTGTGACTCGGGTGCTTTCCTCACACTGGCTGATCCCCGAGTGGTTCGGCCTGAGGCAATCCATAGAGGACCTGGGATTGTCATTGAACTGGCTGGTGGACAATGGAGGACTATTCCCACAGCCACTGTGGATCTGAGCTTTGGTTTTGGGGTCAAGCGATGTGTGGTTGGGGTGATGGGTGGTCTGCCTGCAGCTGTTCTCCTGGGCAATGATGTGGGAGAGCTACGATGCCAATTCGTGGCTGCATGAAGCCACATGTAAGTAACGCTCTGCCTGTGTGTACTTAACCAGTGACCTGTAGAGGTCCCTAGTACGTACACAAGTTGGGAGGGGGAGGGATTGTGAAGATGTAATTTACCCTCTCACTGTATATGCTGTACAGATTCCTATTTCAAGCTGGGTGCATTGTCTTATTTGAACTACTTCTGTGTACATTTCTATTGTTGTAGGTAATCACCCCCCTAAAATGCAAGGTTATATCCTCTTGAGGCACTTCCATCCCTGGGAGTAGGGGGAGGTGGGCCTAGAGTCCAACTAGTGTAAACTCTGCTTACCTGGGAGATTCAGGCAGAGTGAGCTGAAACTTGAAGGGAGCAGGAGCTCCAGCCTGTGTGGCTGTGGACACGGATGGAGCTAGGCCTGTGTGGCGGCCCGTGGGATTGTGTGGAACTCTTTGGACTACTGTAAGGACGATTGCTTTGTAATCCGGTCCGAGGATTGTCGGGAAGGGCCCCCGAATCTGTTTTACGTGGACTTATCGTGTGCTGTTCTTGCATTCCTGTTAATAAACCTGTTGGATCGTCCCTCGGCCTCGTCCATCCTTTGCTCTGTTGTACACCCCCGTCACAACGTACACATGGGGACCTACGTAATCCCAATGGTTAGGAGACACATAAGTATTTCGAACGGAACGTGTGTCCGTTCTGTACTTATGTGTCTCCGTGAGTTCCCTACGCTGACATGTCCATGTTGCTCCGGCAGCTCGGGTGTCACACGGCCCGCACACGTACAACACCGATGTAGTGTGAATGCGGTTCCGTGTGACACGCGCCAGAGAAACACACATATCAGGTTAAAAATAAAAAAACACACTCCCCTCCACGACCCCTGCAGTGTCTGCCGTGGCTGTCACCTGCATCTGTCCACCAGTGAATTTGAACAACGCATCTTCTTCACTGGGGGCCAGAAGCAGCGTCAGCGGGGCGGGGCCAGTGCCGGACGCTGTCATTCAGCACCATAGATAGCTCCAGAAGAAAAAGGTAAGGCGGGGCTTTCCGTTCTCCGTCTTCTATTACGTATAACACACGGAGAACACGTACGTGCTATAAACACGGCACATGAGGAACAAACCACCCCTTTAACACGTACGTGAAAAAAACGTTAAGCTTTGTCACGTAAGTGTGGCAGAGACCTAAAACAATTGCAAACAGCCCATAAAGTGATGTACCCAGGGACCAGGTTTTCTGCTCTTACATTTCCGCTCATATGGGGCATCAAGAATATGGTGACAGATTATTTTTAAGCCAAAGAAATACTGCCATAGCCCATCAAACTTAATGTTGTCACGATTCATGTTTATCTCTGCTGTTGCAGAGTTGCCATTGGTGCCTGTTCTGGCGGTCAGTGTTTTCCAGAGTGTGGCCGGTGGGAGGAGCCTATCCCTCCGTGCCTCGTTTACGGAATCATAGCGCTTTATCATGATGTCATTTCCATCAGATCGGAGCCAGTTATAGTTTTGCTCTGCAGTATGTTCATTGGTCCCCGTACGTTTGCCTGATCCTACCCATCTACCTTGTCTTCCCACCCTGACTCCCGGCCTCCTTACTGCATTTGTCTTCCCTGACTCCAGTCCTCCCTATACGGTGCCCTCTCTGTTGTTCCGTCTTTATGTTCCCCCACTACTACCTGCTCTCCTTGCTCCCGACCTCGGCTTGCTACTGACTCCGGTATAGTTCTCCTCCAGACCCTGACGATACCTCTCGGCTTCTGACCTGGCTCTCTCTTGACTCTGACTCCACCTCGTTACTGGTACTGCGTGATCTCCTAACTCTGATTTCGGCTTGCTAGACTTTCCTACAAATCCACAGGTGGAGCTAGTGACACCTAGTGGATTCATCAGCACCCTGCGTATACCAGAACTTTCAGCTTCCTATGCTGGTATATTTCAGTTGTGAAGATTATTTTTTTAAAACAAAGTTTGAGAAATTTGTTGTTGTAGAGGGTAAAATTAATGCAGAAAGATACCAACACATATTGGAGCAAACTCTGTTGCGGAGTGCAAAAGAACAATAATTTGCCATTAGCTTTTAATAGCTATTCCATCAAAGAAACAATCCCAAGCAAAGTTACCTCTGCAAAAACGTTTCTAAATAACAATTGTCATTCCTGATAGTTCACAAATTTGTCTAATTATAAATATAAGGTTAGATTAAAATAAAAAAAAAAATCATTCGTTCCCATAAGCATTAATTTTACAGAAATTAGAAGGGTGTAGTCACTTTATTTTTATTTTAGCAAATATTTTGAGAACATGATTTAGAGAAACTTACTGTGCTAATATATTACAGATTTGGGTCAAACTCTTCTTTGATCAATCTTACTAGGGCAGCCTTCTCCTCAGACAACAAAAGATTTCTGATTGTGTGAGTAGATGGAAGAGCATGTCACATTACCAGTCCTACAGCTTTCTCTAATTAGAAAACACTGCACATGGACAGTTGTTTTTCAACTGGAGAAGGCCGAGAGACAGGTGTGTTCCCTCCATCAACAGCCATTGTGAGTACAGGAAACCTATGCAATCTTTGAAAAAGGTTGCACTAACAAGCACATGGCTCTTCACAAAAGAGAACCTGTAATAACTATATATTGATAAGGGCCACAAAATCTTGTCACAAACACACGACTTTAAACAGATTTGCAAAAATAAATGGGTAAAAATGACAAATAAATTTCCATATTAATGCAGTTGACACTTATTGACTAGTGATGGGCAGACTGTAAAAGTCCGGATCCACGTTGGTTCAAAAGATCCCGAGCACCGACCCTGGGCCCAGAGTTTTCAGGGCACTCCGCGTAATAATCTGGGTCCGACCACCCAGGTAAAGAAAAAGAATAAAGAAAAAAAGGAAATAAGAATTAAGCAAGCACTTCATACTTACCAGTCTCCATGCAGCTGTACACTATTGCTGGGGCCGCTCATTCTACTTCTGGGGCAACTCATTATCTTCATACATATGCACTGCTTTTCTCACCCACTTGCAGTCCCCACATCTCTGTTTGCAATCAGACAGTGCCCCCACCCCGTGTAACAGCGTGTCTTACTGCTTTCAATCAAAAGCAGTGTCGCACGTCATGTGGCCTCAGTATGCTATTTGCGTACTTCCGTCAACATTTCAACTACACATCTGGCCTCACCAAATTCACTTGCATTGAGCAATGCCATGCATGTATGCATGTCTAGTCAGCGAGTGACTGCATGTATGCAAACCACGTGACCTCCCGTTCTCCCCACCTGCACCAGAGAATCCAGACAGTATGCAGTATGTGCTGCATATATTCAGAAACCTGCAGTTACATAGAGTGACTGCATACTTTCATCACAAATTTGGACAACCGTTTTAATTTTCTTAACAAATGAAAATATAGTAACTCTTAACTTGTCAGATGGCACAACACTTTTTTTATATAGCCATGTTATTTGGCAAGTATTGGATTGTTACATGTGTACAAACCAATAACAACACAGGAAAACATCACTGAAACCCCCATCCATACAGAAATACATCACCTGAACCCCCATCAATTGTGAAACACAGCAACACAATCCACATTGGTACAGAAATACATCACCAGGACCACCATCAGTACTGAAAAGCAACACTAGAACCACCATCAATTCATAAATAAAACACCAGAACCACAATCAATACATGAAAACATCAGAACCACAATCAGTACATGAACACTTCACCAGGACAAGCTATAGTACATGAATGCAGCACCAGAACAACCATCAGTACATGAACACATCACAAGGTCCACCTTTAGTAAATGAATGCAGACCATAACAACCATCAGTCCATGAATACATCACCAGGACAACTTTAGTATATGAATTGAGCACCAGAACCACCATCAGTACATGAATATAACACCAGTACCACCATTAGTACAGAAATGCATCACCGGAAACACCATTAGTACATGAATAAAGCACCAGAACCACCATACGTCGCCAAGCTTAGTACAAAGAATAACTGTAATTTCAAGTCAGTCTCATATACAATTTATTGCATGACCCTACAACTCTCAGTATGTCCTTAAAAGGAAATTGACAGCTGAAAATGCTGCAGCATAGAGTCCTAGAGAAAGAAATACTTTATTAGCCAGCTAGGTACTGAGTTGTGCTGTACTCTATTAAGACGGGTGGGTTCTCGCACCTTCTCTATGCCAGCTGCCCTAAATTGAAAGGTCTCTACCTACATGCATGTATATTGACCTGTCAGTCAATGTCAGCAGATGTGGAGAAGCTGCCAAGGACCCACCTGTATGACTAATGGAGCAATTAACCCTAGAACACATACCTGGGGCCTTGCAGGCCTGCTAGGTTGCTTGTTTTCTATGGTAGATTTCTATGTTTGCGCGTTCTAGGGTTAAAGTATCTTTTTCTATTAAATGCAGCAGCATTTCAGAGTCAAACATAACTGGCAGGGATAATACACCCAGTGGCTGATACATGCTGCCCACGATTTTGGTAGCATATGTCAGATTTCAGGTTTCCTTTAACAATGGAAAGAAGATGTTGTAATTTGTTATCAGCCATCATCAGACTTCGGACCATACAGGAACCACAGAACTGATGGTCAGTATCAGAAATAAATTTTTACATCCAGGGACCTTATAGTGACATATTCTCTGATTGTAGTTGTTCTTTTTCTTTTCTTCATCCTTTTCAGATGCCATGATGACTTTTCTCAGCTACAGCTTGTTTCTTCAGACATCCATCTTTTTCAGTCTTCTGCAACACATCTTGACACAGTTCCCTTAAATATAGCATGATTATAATGCTCCTCAATAAAAATATCTACCCTAAACAGTACCCCTGAATAATTGAACGTCACTGTGCTCTCTGCAAAAACATGACCTTCAATCTGTCCCTGTTATGGTATTTGGCCTCCACACTGTCCTCTTCTTTCCCCACTAGGCCCCCTCCTCACACTTTGTTCCCTCTGTACTTCCCAGTCTCTATACTGTGCCCCCCTGATCACACTCCACCTCAAAGGCATATTATCCCTCTTTACTGTGCCATCACACTGTCCCCCTATGCTGCTCCCCTCTACCCCTCTATACTTCTATACTGCCCCCCACTACCCAGGCTCCATTCTGTGCCCCCTTACACTTTCTTTCCGAATACTGTCTCTTAACACTATTCCCCTCAATAGTCCCCTCACACATTCCCCCCCTCTTCATACTGTCGCTTCACAGATTTTTCCCCTTTGGGATACCAACGATAGGTGAGTGCTCGCCACTGCTTGATACTCAATTGAGCATTTGGGTGCTCGGAAACATTCGGTACCCAATCGAGTAACCCTGGTGCTCGGGCCCCATGATTGAGCACCTGCCCAGCATATTTTGTGGCTGTTTTATAGCCACTTAACATGCGAATATTGTCTGTCAATCACAGTAGTGCCATAGTCATGTTGGCTACTGGCATCCCTGTGATTTGCTGACCGCATTGCCTCATCAGGTAAGATCAGCGATCCTCCAGAGGATCTGATCGGGTCAGTATCATCGAATTCGTAATGGAATCCAGCTCACCCACGTCTGACCTCACCGAAACCTCAGACTCGGATCCGGCCCTGCCCCGGCCGCAGCAATGAGAACTAGTGAATGTTGCCAGTATAATACACAATGGGTAAACCAATGAACAAATAGAAGAGTCATGTAGATAATAAAATATATATATATGATTCTTTCTTGTTATTGCTAATATGAAATTATAAATGACATAAATGTATGATACATTCATTTGTTACTTAGTATCATTCATATATGAGATTTTTGTTCTTGATTATCAGGGACATTTAATAATAATAATAATAATAATAATAATAAAAAATAATAGAGCATTCAAATGTGGTTCTAATAAAAGTGTTCTGTTCCACACATATATATATATATATATATATATATATATATATATATATATAATTTTTTTTTTCACTTGTTCACTTTTTCTCATCCAGTTTTGTCTGCTGTACACACATGTTTCCATTTCCGCTTGATTGCCCCAGAGGGAGAGGGGAGTATATAGCGGCACTGGCAACATTCACTAGTTGTTATGATTAAGGGCGTTAAGCCAGAAACGCGTTAACCACGACTATGCCATGTCTGTATTGCACTGAATAAATCACCTGGTCACTCAGCTGGATCGCTTTCCTTCATTTATCATCGAATTCGCCTGGGTTTGACGATCAGATCACTGATGGTAGCCACACCCATTGAATCCATGGGAGGCAAAAAGTATGTGTTATAAAATGGTGTAGGGACTGCAAAAGAAAGAAAATAAGGAAGAAAACCAATACTTGACATGGCTGTGATGGGTCTGGGCGAGGATCGATTCTGGAAATCGAACATGTACAGATCCAACCAAACATTTCCGACTTTTCCGCCAAATGTTTGGTTTTCCAATCCCGACCCCATCCAGTAAAGGATCGTAGAATTTTGTAATTTTCCAATCTATTCTGATCAAGATCGCCCATCTTTACTGGCAAAGTGCCGGATGGCTTACTCTACCCTGAAAACAGTGCAGGGAGAGCTGTTGGAGAAGAGACATTGTATTAGAGTGATGATTGCCTTACAGCCCTTGCTGCTGCAAGGTAAAAAAATCAATTCAATTCTTTAATAATACCACCATTGGCTGTATTTATTGTAGGGCTAGCTGCTGAAAGAAGGATATTGGCATCTAGGCAGGGTTTATTACCTTACAGTCCTTGCTATTGCAATGTAAAACCAAAAGTCCTTTTCAAGACTAAAGGGGGCTTTACACGCTACGACATCGCTAATGCGAACTCGTTGGGGTCACGGAATTGGTGACGCACATCTGGCCGCATTAGCGATGCCGTTGCGTGTGACACCGATGAGCGATTTTGCATCGTTGCAAAAACGTGCAAAATCGCTCATCGGTGACATGGGGGTCCATTCTCAAAAATCGTTACTGCAGCAGTAACGAGGTTGTTCCTCATTCCTGCAGCAGCACACATCGCTCCGTGTGACACCGCAGGAACGAGGAAGCTCTCCTTACCTGCCTCCCGGCTGCTATGCGGAAGGAAGGAGGTGGGCGGGATGTTACGTCCCGCTCAGCTCCGGCCCTCCGCTGCTATTGGGCGGCCGCTCAGTGACGTCGCTGTGACGCCGCACAGACCGCCCCCTTAGAAAGGAGGCGGTTCGCCGGTCACAGCGACGTCGTCAGGCAGGTAAGTATGTGTGACGGGTCTGGGCGATGTTGTGCAGCACGGGCAGCGATTTGCCCGTGTCGCGCAACAGATGGGGGCGGGTACCCACACTAGCGATATCGGGACCGATATCACAGTGTGTAAAGCCCGCTTTAGTCTAATGTGTTCTATTGTTTAATAATACTGTTTTTAGCGCCATTTAGTGTATGGAGAGCTGCTGGAGAAGGTATAGTGTATTAGAGGCAACTAGGCATTGATTATTGCCTTACAGTCCTTGCTGCTGCAACATAGTAAAGTAATAGCAAAGTAATGCACCTAGGACGGAGTAATCCTATAACTGCATATACATTAAATGGAAGTAAACTCGGGACTACAGAACAGGAGAAGGACTTAGGTATTCTCATTACAAATAAGCTGAGCAGCAGCACTCCATGTCAAGCAGCAGCTGCTAAAGCAAACAAGATTTTAGGGTGTTGTGACGACCTGGGCCCTGAACGTCTTGGGGCACACGTCTGGCAGCGGGATCAAGACACACACAAGCACTTTGTCACTTAAAGAATCTCGGTGATTTATTCACATCCTCATAAACCACGCAGTGTAATGGGCCACAGCCACTTTCCCGCAGGACAATGTCTCACTGTCTGTTTAAACTGCTGATTGTTCATACAGTTCATTCTCTGGCATCAGCCAGTATAGTCCCCTTTCTGGGGTGTTACCTGCCAGTAGGTTTGCAGGCTGTCAGTCTGCCTCCATCCAGTCCAGGGAGACTCTCACACTGGGCTCAACATCCCGGCCCATGGACACGTTCCAATTCCTCACAGCCTCAGTGGATTCTGCAGCTCCCTGACATTTCAGAGCCCTCACTAGCTCTGTATGCACAGGATCTCCTGCACATGTGCTCCAACCAAGATGGCTCCCACCAGCACACAGAGATCATGTGACAAACGACAGCTCCATTAAATCCCATGAGACACACCTACGTATGGGAGGTATGTGGATGGTCAGTCCCGCCCATCACTTCTGACCATCCCATGAACCCAGCCCTGAATGTGTACAACAATCCTCATGGAACTACAAGTCCCAGAGAAACATTCCAGGTTCAGATCACAGAGGATTTCCCCCTCTGTGACACATACCGGCCATCTACCACATTGCATCCTTACATATCCCCCCCCCTCTGTTCCAACTTGTAGGGTTGAACACTCGACAACCTACAGTGACCCTGAGACAGGGCATTAGGGAAACCATACCCTACCAGTCGAATGGGCCCTCTACGAAAACTTGGAGTTTCTGCTCCTGACCGACCATCCGCCACTGTCACCAAACCCTCCTCAGTGAACCCTCTTCTCAGACACGTCCGCCGGTCCAACATATCGTTCCATAACTGTCTCCAACGGTCAGTGTGGTAGTGAGACACCCCATCAGTCAAAACTACCGTGCGGCCTGACTCTGCGCTAACCAGTCCACTAGAGGGGCTCTTGTCCAGGTACCTCACAACCGAGCCGACAGGAGATCTCCCACAACTAGACCCTGCACACTCTCTGTTTGCCAATCTACTATGGCCTCTTCTCTTATGACGTCTTAGGTCACCTTTTCATCTCCGCCTTTTCCCACCACCACTTTTGGCTATGGACCAGTCACTCCCTCCATCTTTTCTTTCAGATTTTGTTTTAGAGGGCTTGGACCCTTCAGAGTCTGTGCCATAGCCTGATTTATAGGTAGGTCTTCTATGACCTAGGCTCCTTTCCCTACAGGACCTACTTCCCTTGCCAGTGAAGGCAACACGTTCATCAGGTGGACCACACTTCTTCTCTGGGCCCTGGCCCGAAAGCGGTCGTGACCTCAAACTCACTTGACAAAGTGTCTCTGCAATCTTCTGTCTTTCAAGATCCATTTGCTTTAGTTCTTCCAGGTATCCCAGGCGGTATTCTAGGAGAACTCGTACGTTTTCAACACACTCCTTTGTTCCCGCCATGACACATGGAACCATACCAACTTCACAGGGTAACCTGGCTTTATGATAAACCTTAAGTCTTACTCTCGTCACACCGGATGTATCAACCATCTCCTGCATGACTCTTCCATTTCTGCCAATCAGTTTCTTGACAAGTTCTCTGGGCACTTGTGTGACCTCTTCCACAAAGTCCAACAGCCTTCGAGCTGTTTTCACTGCTTCTTCAGTTTTCCCATAGATTTGGAATGTTCCACTGTGCTCTTCTAATTCAATCGCTGTAATACCTGGAACCTTCCTGGCTTGCTGAATGTTACTTTTCAGCGCTCTTAATGCGAGCCCAATTAATGATTTCTTCACCACCACAACTTCCTGAAATTCTGCAGTGAGCTGCTTCATACACTCCAAGCGTCTGGTGTCTTCTTCCATCTGTGCCGAGATGAGCCATTTCGTGCGAAGACACTGCAGGTGCATGTCACTCAGGATAGCCACCCGCTTCTTTGTGACATTACTGGCAGAGCACACCACCAACCGACAAGTCTCTGGGGCAAAGTACACTTCACAGGCCCCTACAGCCTTCTTAAACGTCTCATGCATCGACTTATGGGCACAGGCTTTTCTTAGGTCTTCGGGCACATCTACCATGCACTTAAAGAATGGACCGGTTTCTTGACCTTCAAGGAAATTAGACCATTCCTTTGGTCTCTTGCATCTATCTTTTTCTCTCATGCACGGCTCCACCTCTTGAGTTACACACTCTTCCGGTTCAGCTCCAGCCTCAGAGCCTTTGGGTTTGCTACTCTTCTTAACCAAGACAATCTCTATGTCTTCCATCTTGGTCTTACCAGGCAGGTCACTCAGGCTATCAGTTCCTGATAAGACCTCTGGTCCAGACTTCACCTCATCAGAGACTCTTTTCACTTCTGCAGCACCAGCTGTCTCTTGGGTCTTCACTGCGTTACCTTCAACTTCCTTGCGGGTCTCTGCAGTGTCACATTCAGTCCTCTTTTTTTCTGCAAGGGTGTCACACCCTTCAGCGTGGTACTCTGTTCCTCTTAGACCTTTGGCCCCGTTTTCACCCTTCATCACCCCAACACTGGGTAATTTACCGGTCTGCTCACCATGACCTCTATGGATTTGTACTTCACCAACTTTCTCCAGGATTCCTTGTCCTGTATTACCCTCTAGGATTTCACCTCCCACAGTGCTCTTGTCCGACAGACCTTCTGCTTCATGCTTGGAATCTATAGGAGACACCACCATTACTGCTTTGGTTGGCTCATTTTTTGACATTTCACCCTGCTGATGTCTGTCGTTACAATGTGTCAGTTCAGTTTCTGATACCTCTTTCTTGTGTAGGACATCGCTGTCTGACTCTACCTTAGCAGTTGCTACTGGCAATGTGTTTTCCTCGACCAGGTACTTCACTTTCTCTGCACCCTCAGACGGGATACCTTGCACAAGCTTTTGGCGCTTATTACGTCTCCGGCGTCTGGAGGAGGTTTTACCCTTCTCAATTGTCTGTACCTCACTGCACTCTCTTGTCCTTTTATAAGAGTCAGTGTCCATTCTGGAGTCATCGTCACTCCCCCTGGCGTCCTGGACTATCATGTCCCCACTTAACCAGATATCTGCCTCCCTTTCTGGAGCTACCCCGTTTTTAACGGTCACACTATTGGTTATTCCCTTAGTCCCTATGTCACCAAGTTGGGTCCGTCCATTTTCTTTGGTCACCCCTAACTTAGGACAGTCAATTTTAGAAGGTACTATCTCCTCCTTACCACACATAACTCCACAACAAGGACCCCTTTTCACCTCCCAATGTGGTAGGGTTTCCTTTGGGCTGTTCTGGCTCTTACACAAGCAACCGGATACGTCCCCCTGCTTCCACAAGTGCACAAATAATTTAGAGTCCCAACCTATAATAATTGGGTGCAGTAAATCTGAGACTACACCAACATCATGAGAACCACTGTCCCTGGCTGTCTTTATGACCACGCTGGATACTGGGTATTCTGTCTCATTATTGTGGGTGCAGCTGACGTGGATCTTCCTTCCAGGAATCAAGTTGACATCAGAAGTGGCCCTCACCAGGGTCACCAAGCTCCTTGAGTCTACGACCCCTGTTACAGATTCCCCATCCACTTCCACGGAACACAGACGTGGCTTCTCGTCGGATGGGTGGTCTATACCGCAAACCGGGCACTTGTGGCATGAACACTGTTGTCCCTGGCTACAGTCCATCTGCGCCACTTCACCCTTGGATTTGGGATGCTCTGCACCATTTTGGGGGACCACCGCTTTCTGGGACTCCTCCCCCTTTTGGGCATCCACCCCTTTATGGGACTCCATCCCCTTATGGGCAACCACCCCTTTATGGGACTCCACCCCCTTATGGGCAACCACCCCTTTATGGGACTCCACCCCCTTATGGGCAACCACCCCTTTATGGGACTCCACCCCCTTATGGGCAACCACCCCTTTATGGGACTCCACCCCCTTATGGGCAACCACCCCTTTATGGGACTCCACCCCTTTATGGGCAACCACCCCTTTATGGGCTTTCTGTGGCTTCCTTGCAGTGTCCTTAGATCCCAGTTCACACCGTTCCCCTTTATCTCCCTGGGTACCCTGTGCCCGTACTGGCCCCAGAAGGGAATTCACAAACTGGTCCACTGCTGCCACATCTCTGCGCACTGACAGCTCCTGCTGTCCACACACAAGGAACTGGTACAGCTCCTCCATAACGTCCAGGCTTGCGGCTCCACTCATGGTCGCTCAGCTTTCCCGGAACTTCGTGGACCCGCCGATCCACCGCAAGCTGCTTGAGTGCGCCGTCAATTTTCGTGGACCCGCCGATCCACCGCAAACCGCTTCAAAAAAAATTTTCGTGGACCCGCCGATCCACAGCAAGCAGTCCGTATCCACAAGAATATGTCCTAGGCCGTTGCCCTTAGCAACCAGGCTGTGTTGCCCCTAGCAACCAGGCTGCGTTGCCCCTAGCAACCAGGCCATATGCCCGCGTTCTCCACCATAATGTGACGACCTGGGCCCTGAACGTCTTGGGGCACACGTCTGGCAGCGGGATCAAGACACACACAAGCACTTTGTCACTTAAAGAATCTCGGTGATTTATTCACATCCTCATAAACCACGCAGTGTAATGGGCCACAGCCACTTTCCCGCAGGACAATGTCTCACTGTCTGTTTAAACTGCTGATTGTTCATACAGTTCATTCTCTGGCATCAGCCAGTATAGTCCCCTTTCTGGGGTGTTACCTGCCAGTAGGTTTGCAGGCTGTCAGTCTGCCTCCATCCAGTCCAGGGAGACTCTCACACTGGGCTCAACATCCCGGCCCATGGACACGTTCCAATTCCTCACAGCCTCAGTGGATTCTGCAGCTCCCTGACATTTCAGAGCCCTCACTAGCTCTGTATGCACAGGATCTCCTGCACATGTGCTCCAACCAAGATGGCTCCCACCAGCACACAGAGATCATGTGACAAACGACAGCTCCATTAAATCCCATGAGACACACCTACGTATGGGAGGTATGTGGATGGTCAGTCCCGCCCATCACTTCTGACCATCCCATGAACCCAGCCCTGAATGTGTACAACAATCCTCATGGAACTACAAGTCCCAGAGAAACATTCCAGGTTCAGATCACAGAGGATTTCCCCCTCTGTGACACATACCGGCCATCTACCACATTGCATCCTTACAGTGTATAAAAACAGAGATTAGAGCCCGTTATCCCAACGTATTGTTACCCCTCTATAAATCACTTGTAAGGCCACATCTGGAATATGGGATCCAGTTTTGAGCTCCACATTTTAAAAAGGACATTTAGAAGTTAGAGTAAGTTCAAAGGCGGGCAACTAGACTACTACAAGGAATAGAAGGCCTCACATATGATGAGAGGTTGAAAAAGTTAGATATTTTTAGCTTAGAAAAAAGACGTCTCAGAGGAGATCTCATTTATTTGTATAAATACATGTGTGGTCAATATAAAGGACTGGCACATGACTTATTTCTTCTAAAGACAATACTAAGGACAAGGTGGCACTCACTGCGAGTGGAAAAAAAGAGATTCCGACAGCTAAATAGGAAAGGGTTCTTTACAGTAAGAGCAGTCAGATTGTGGAATGCCCTACCACAAGAGGTAGTAATGGCAGATACTATAACAGCTTTTAAAAAAGGGCTGGATGATTTCCTCAGTACACACAACATTGTTTGTTATAAATGACTTAGTGACCAAATGTAGAACTGGTGGAGGAAGGTTGAACTGGATGGACTTAGGTCTTTTTTTAACCTAAGTAACTATGTAACTATGTACTATAATAAATCTCTCATATTCTCTAATAATACTGGTCTTAGCTGCATTTAGTGTAGCTAGAGTTTCTGCAAAGGGCTAATTTAGCATTAGAGGCATCTAGGTGGGGGTTATTGCCTTACAGTAGTTGCTGCTGCAACATAAAACCAAAAGTACTTTTCAGGCCTACATCTATTCTTTTCTAGTCCCTATTAATACAATTATTAGCTGCATACCTATTTATCATGTGCAAGGGATGACGAAATTGACGTTCCACTAATGGTGGTATACGCAGAGATTGTGGCCGTGGGCCAGGGCAAACTGCCTGCTGTGAGAGCACAACAAACACACTCATTATCTAGACCTAGCTCCATATACTACTTTGCAGGGAGCACGATACACCACTGTTGAAGCCAAAACAGTGTGAACAGATTGTGGGTTAGATAGCAGATAATGATTCTAGTCTGTTTCCCAGCCTGTCTTCCACACAGTCCAATCTTACAAGCCAAGAGTCTGGACCACATAATCCTCACCCTGATCCTCCCAAGAGAGTACCAAGAGACACTTGATTCCACACTTGGACACTCTGTGAAGCTCTTTACATCTACATGCATTGATTGTGTCCTCTTGCCCGGCATATTTCAAGAGGAACATGAGGAGATTGTGTATACTGTTGTCCAAATATTTGAGCAGACACAGTTAGAAGAGGATCATGGTGGGGAACAGCAACTAATGTCTCAAGAGGTGGATAATGATGAGACACAGTTGTCAACAAGTCATGTAAAGTCAACAAGTCAGGAGGAGGACCAGGATATGGAAGTGGAAGACAAGGTGGCAGACGATGAAGTCAATGACCCAACCTGGGAAGGTGGCATGCAGACTGAGGACAGCAGGACAGAGAGGGAGGGATCTGCAGCATTGCAACAGACAGGAAGAGGCAGTGGAGTGGCTAGAGGGAGTAAGCATTATACTGTTCCCAATAGCATACACACGTACACACGTTCTCAGGACAAGGGTTAGGTGTACACCAATCTAGTTGCTTTTTTAAAGAAAGTACAGACGATAAAAAAAATGGTTATTTGCAACATGTGCCATACCAAAATCAGCAGGGGACTGACCACTACCAGCCTGACCACCACAAGCATGCTCAGGCACATTTCATCAAAGCACTGGTGGACTGAACGCCTTGGTCAATAATCACTGTCTGCAGGTGACACCACTGCCTCTTCCCCTTTCCATGAGGCAGGTGCAGATGCCCCTCACCCTGCACCTGTCATTTCATATTTACAAGGACCATCAACAACCATGTTCCATTCTTTGTCCCAGCACAGCATGTACCTGTCCCTGTCCCAAGCCCTGTAAAGCAAGCATAAATATGTAGTCACCCACCCACAGGCCCAAACATTAAACACTTGCATTTAGTGTAAAGGCTTTACCACTTTAGGAATCCTACTCTTTTTAAAATTATCCAAAAATTTATTCTGAGGCCCTCCTCTACGTGTCTTCTAGGGTGTATTGAAAACCCTCCTTTAAATGTTTGCTAAGCTGTGCACTTAGTACATAGGCTTTACCACTGTAAGAGTCCCACTCTTTTTAAAATTGTCCAAAAATTTATTCTAAAGCCCTCTGGTGTATGTTTTCCAATGTGTACTGCAATCCCTCCTTTAAATTTTTGCTAAGCCTTGCACTTAGTGTCACTAAAAGAGTTACCATTGTAAGAGTCCCACTCTTTATGAAAATTATTCTGATGTCCTTTTCTGTGTGTCTTCCAGGGTGTATTGCAATCAATCCTTTATATAATAATGGTGAATTACGGTGAGAGATGGTCCAGCTATTAAGGCCAGGTTTACAGATTGCATTTTTGTTGCTTTTTTTGCAGTGTTTTGTCATGAGTTTTATGCAAATTAAAAGCTGATATTTATAGTACCAGCAAAAGCTAGATTTCGTAAATCTAATGCAAATGATTGTTTTTTTCCTGACTAAAATGGAAAACTGCTGTGTTTATGAAAGAGGTAGCATGTCAATTCATTCAGCATTTAGAAGCATTTTGCAGTGTTTTTTCAACATTGAAAGAAATTAGAAAGTGCAAAAACACAGCAAAACACTGCATGTGAACTTAGCCTAAAGGGTGGAGGAGGATTTTTTTCCCCCACTTTTTTAATTTGTCTTATATACACGTCATTCATCAGGAAAGAATGTTTCCAACATTTTTTCCTGTAAAATTCATTTTAGCTTCCATTTTGTATGTTTAATTGCCACTCCGTAAAAGTAGCGTTTTACTCTGACAATATTGTAAGCGTCCAAGCATCTTCCCCATGCTGTTCTCATTTTATTTGGATGCTATTTCCATGATTTTGGTTCCCCCCCAACCTCCTGTGAGTGTTTTTTTTTAAAAATGCTTGAGTTTTCCATTGAATTTCAGTATAGATGTTACTCTAGTCAGGCCCGCCCGAGCTTTCTACCTTCTCAATTCGAGTAATGAGCATTGAAACATTTTAGTGCTTGCTAATCACTACTGTCTATCTCTCCACTTCCCCACACACTATAATGCTTCTGCACCTACCCCACCCCCTCATGCTGACTCCTTACACTTTTCCCATCTCACTCTACAAACTGTATCATAAGAAATCTCCCTCATATTGCTTTTGCTCACATTTCCCCTATTCCTAGTAATGTCTCCTCAGACATCCCCACTTTCCATACTGCTTTTGCACCCATTCTCTCCCTCATGACCCTCTTCTCCTCAATTCATACTTTTCCTCACCTCACACACTACACACTTCCTATAATGTCTGCCAAATTTCTCCATAATAAAAAATCTTTTGTTTCTTCAGCTCAATTGGAGCACTTACTACTAGCGTTCTATTCGCATATGCGGCACTGGAGTGTGACATCAGCAACTTGATCAGATGATGTCACCCTGTCCCGTAAGTGCTGGTAGGGCTTTAATTGTATTTGCATCTTTCAGACACATGTACAATTGATTTCAGGGAGCTGCTGCTCTTTAACTTCTCCTTTTAACTTCTTCTTCTGTCAGCTCCACAGCCGGCTCAGAGAATGGCAATGTCCCTCTAAAGAAAGTGTCAAAATGCAGCCGTTGGGTAGACACGTCAGACAGCTGCATCAGGCTGCCCTAAGAGGTCCTCTTGCTGGCTATGCCCAGGGAAAATGCCCTGTATGCCCCCCAGATTCGTAAATTGTCTCTTCAGAGAGTAAGAGGACCTGAGCTCGATTGCCATCTACCAATCCTAATAATCAATAGGCTTCTGAGTTTGTTTTAACTACTTTATGTTTCCAAAGCGGATAGAAGAAGTGATCTGAACATTCTTTAGGATTTTTCCACTTTGAAGATGCTCGTCACTTTACAAGTCAATGTGATTGCTTCAGTGGAGTTAAAAAGATTAAAAGAAAATGCCAATAAAAAACCCACCACAGAAATGCTGGAAAAATAGTCAAAAATATGTCCGTGGTCCAAAACTTTGAAAAAGCGCTTGTGAAACAACCAATACTAGTCTGTTTTGTACTGTTAATGATTGTTGTACGTATACCCTCTTTCACTTGTAAAGCACCATGGAATAAATCGCGCTATAATAAAAAAAAATAATAATAATAATATTAGCTGAAAAGGATGCTTCAAGGAAAAAAAAAACAGCATTTCCTAGTACGACTTTTTGTGGAAAAGCCTGGTTGGTTCTTACTGGAAAAGATGTTGTGTGTACATACTGTAAGGTTAAAATGAACCTGTGAGCTGACACATGGTGCCCAGTGCATTGCCAATGCCAGCATGTTGTTGACACTAGTTGTACCATATCGGCCAGGTAGGTTTGGCTCTGAAAGTCTGCAGCATTTTATAGAAAAATGTCCATGCAATGCCACCGGAGACCTCACTGTAGACTAGTTTGACATGCAGGTACCAGGCAGCTTTTCCCTGACTAGGAGTGACAAGTCTCTGCCTATGTGAATGTTTAGTCGGCAGAATTTAAAGTATGTTTTCTGTGTGCCTTTGGCAGCATGTATTTGTCAGGTTCGCTTTAAAAACAGTTTTTTGGGTAATCGTTGCTCCACATGATAAAGATTCCATTGACAAAGTCCATACCCCCTAGAAAATGCATTTTAATATAAGAATCACAGAATCTCATAGACTATGGTATTCTGTCCCCAGCAAGTTGTGGCCTTGGTTGCTAAGCAACAGCCTGAACATATTGAAGCTGATGATTAAATACTATGCTATTGATAAATAATTTATTTGCAATAAATTTAAAGGACTCACTAATTAAAGTGAAAATCAGTATGTTATCCTGGAGTTCCTTTTTAATGTACTTGATCTTGAAAATAGTTTTTCCTCCCCTACCTTGACATGTATGTAAGTCCTGTATACCTGCGTATACGTGTATATATGGTATCTCACAAAAGTGAATACATCTCTCACATTTTTTCTAATATTTTATTAAATCTTTCATAGGACAACACTAAAGATATAACACTTTAATATAATGTAAAGTAGTCAGTGTACAGCTTGTATAACAGTGTAAATTTGATATACCCTCTAAATAACACACACACTCATTAATGTCTAAACTTATGGCAACAAAAGTGAGTACACCCATCAGTGAAAAAGGCCAAATTGTGTCCAAAGTGTCAATATTTTGTGTGGCCATCATTATTTTCAAACACAGCCTTTTTATTACACATCATCACAGTTATCATCATCAGTTAACATCTGTGGATGGATTTATTTGTCTTTGTAGATTAGATGTTTTGTTACCAACATCTCTTGACAAATTCATGTCAATAGCACCTTTAGAAATATATTCACTCGGAAAATTAGTGAAGTGTTCAATACTGTGTGTGCGTGTATGTATATATATATATATATATATATATGTATATGTATATATATATATATATATATATATATATATATATATACTAGAAGGTGGCCCGATTCTACGCATCGGGTATTCTAGAATTTACGTATTGTGTAGTTAATGTATGATTTTTGTTATATATAGATGTTGTTGTGTGTAGTTACCAAGTGTTTGTGTAGGGCGCTGTACATGTTCTGGGTGTTGTCTGGGTGTGGCGGGGGGTGAGAGCGGTGTTGCGTTGTGTGTGTTGCGTTGTTTATGGAGCGCTGTGTGTCTATAGCGTTGTGTGTGTTGCGCGGTTTGTGTGGGTGTGGGGTGTGTGTGTGTTTTGGGGGAGGTATGTTTTGTGCAATGTGTGTGTTGTGCGGTATGTGCATATATTTGTGTGTGCCGCGGTGTTTGTGTGTTGGGTGTTGTGTGTGTGCGGTGTTGTCTGTGTATGTGGGTGTCTGTGTAGGGTGGTGTTTGTGGTTCCCAGTGTGTGTGTGGTGTGTTGTGCAGTGCGTGTGTGGCGGTGTGTGTGTGTGTGTGCACCCTCCATTGTGCTCCATCCCCCATGCTGCGCACCCCCCATCGTGCTCCATCCCCCATGCTGTGCACCCCCCATCGTGCTCCATCCCCCATGCTGCGCACCCCCTATCGTGCTCCATCCCCCATGATGCGCACCCCCCCTCGTGCTCCATCCCCCATGCTGCGCACCCCCCATCGTGCTCCATCCCCCATGCTGCGCACTCCCCATCGTGCTCCATCCCCCATGCTGTGCATTCCCCATCGTGCTCCATCCTCCATGCTGCGCACTCCCAAACGTGCTCCATCCCCCATGCTGCGCACTCCCAAATGTGCTCCATCCCCCAAGCTGCGCACTCCCCATCGTGCTCCATCCCCCATGCTGCGCAACCCCCATCATGCTCCATCCCCCATGCTGCGCACCCCCCATCGTGCTCCATCCCCCATGCTGCGCACCCCCCATCGTGCTCCATCCCCCATTCTGTGCACCCCCCATCGTGCTTCACAGTCACACATCAGACAGTATACACGCACACATCTGATCGCATACACTCACACCCCACTTCTGCCTGTGCCCTCCGGTGGGCGGTCCCAGCAGCTGTGCTGCACGCACTGCTCCTCTGCCTTCTGCCGACACGCACACACCCGATCGCATACACGCACACACCCGATCGCATACACGCACACACCCGATTGCATACACGCACACACACATTGACGATATTGCACATACGCGCTCACACTCACAACATCCGGAGATACCACATGCTTCTGGCCATGTGATCCTCCGGCAGGTCCTGGAAGGTCACTGCACGCACAGTATAGCTGCCGAGAAGCAAGCGATATCACTGGATGTTGTGAGTTTATAGATGCGATCTAATGTGTGTGTGAGGTGTGTGTGAGAGTGAGTGTGATCTGATGTGTGTGTGTGCCTGTTCTTATGTGTGTGCGTGTGTATGTTTGTTCCGCCGCTGCATGACCTTGATGTGCTACACAATATTACTCGATGTGTACCATGGTTACCAGCGTACCCCGCCCCCCACTCGCACGGGAGCCCACACCAGCGTACGCCGGCAACCCCAGCAATGCGAGGGTATGTGTCGGCTGGGTTGCCGGCGTACGCTGATGTGGGCTCCCGGGGGTACAGCACTCACCTGGGAGTCAGGGCTCCATGTCAGTTCGAGGAATGCGTGCGGGGGGCGAGGCCAGAGCAAGCGTGCAATGCCGGGTCCACATGTGAGGCTGACAGACTCCCTTTCTGGGTGCTATACATACCACAGGTAGGTCCTTCAGGTGCCAATTTACCCACTACTGTATGACTTTTTTGTTTTGTTTTTTCTGAGATTATTCTGGTGGTGTTACATACTGGTGTACTCAGGCCCTGATTTGGACCTTATCCTGTTGGTTACTGTTTAATGTATGGACATTCCATCACTCCACTAGCCCAAGGGGTATACTATTGATATCTTTTGTTTACTTATATGGCGCCCCCCCCCGATATAGTAATACTACTTTCTTACAAGTTTTAGTTAAGGGGTAGTCTGTCTCCCTCCCTGGGACCTTTTTCTCTCTGTCTCATCCAATTGGATTTTAACTATGTATGTCTAACTACTAATTGTCATCACATGTGATTTTTGATATTTGCACTTTTTGTAATAATAAAAACTGTATACTTTTTCACAACTGTGGTACAGTAGTTTTACTTAAAAAAACATGATAAATACCCCTTCTTGTTCACAAGTTTTTGTATATATATAGATATACATATACAGAGAGAGAGAGAGAGAGAGAGGAATACAAGTGTTTGACACACTGCCAAATTTACAAGTTTTCCCACCTAGAAAGGATGGAGAGGTCAGCAATTTTTATAATTTTTATTGTAGCTACCCTTCAACTGTGACAGACAGTTGAAAAAAAGAAAGAAAATTACATTTGTATGATTTTTAAATAATTAATTTGCATATTATTGTATGAAATTATTTCATCACCTACTAACTAGCAAGAATTCTGGCTCTCACAAACCTGCTATTTTTTATTTATGAAGCCCTCCTGCTCTGTACTCATTATCTGTATTAATTGCACCTGTTTGATCCCATTACCTGTATAAAAGACACCTGTCCACACACGCAATCGATCACACTCCAACCTCTCCTCATTGCCAAGACCAAAGAGCTGTTTAAGGACATTCGGGAAAAATTCTAGACCTATACAAGCTGGGATGAGCTACAGGACAATAGGCAAGCAGCTTGGTGAGAAGGCAACAACTGTTGGCACAATTATAAAAAAATATAAAAGAAACAGAAGATGACTATCAATTTACTTAGTCTGAGGTTGCATGAAAGATCTCACCTTTTGGGGTAAGGATGATTCTGTGAAAGGTCAGGAATCAGCCCAGAACTACACAGGAGGACCTAACCAATGATCTGAATAGAGCTGTCACCACAGTCTCAAAGATTACAGTTAGTATCACTGTACACCATCATTGATTAAAATTCTGCAGGGTATGCAAGGTCCCATTGCTCACATCAGCAAATGTCCAGGCCCTTTTGAAGTTTGCCATTGACCATATGGATGATCCAGAACAGGCATGGGGCCAGATGTAACCAAAATATACCTTTTTGGTATCAACTCCACTCACCGTGTTTGGAAGAAGAAGAAGGATGATTACAACTTCAAGAACATCATCCCAACCATGAAGCAAGAAGGTGGAAACATCATACTTTGGGGGTGTTTTTCTGCAGAGGGACAGGAAGGATGGATTGGGTCATGTATTGCAAGATTTTGGTCAACAACCTTCTTTCCTTAATAAGAGCATTCCATATGGGTCATGGTTGGGTCTTCCAGCATGATAATCACCCAAAACACACAGCCAGGACAACTAAAGAGTGGTTCTGTAAAAAACATTTGAAGGTCCTGGAGTGGCTTAGCCAGTATTCAGACCTGACCACTCTAGAAAATCTTTGAAGGCAGTTGCCCAGTGACAGCCCTGAAACCTGAACTATGTGGAGAAGATCTGTATTGAGGAGTGAGCCAAAATCCTTGCTGAAGTGTGTGGTCATGAACTACAGAAAAAGTCTGACCTCTGTAATTGCAAATAAAGGTTTCTGTACCAAATAGTAAGTTCTGTGTTTCTATTGTTTTAAAAAAATATTTTATTTAATAAAATGGAACTTGATTATTTAAAAATCAGACAATGTGATTTTCTGGATTTTTTTATTCTGTCTTTCACAGTTGAAAATTACAGACCTTGTCATTCTATGTATGTATATAAACTTGCAAAATTGTCAGTGTATCAAATTCTTTTTTCCCTCAGTGTACATATATATTATAGGTATATATACATACATGGGAAGATAGAAGAGAAAAGACTATTTTCAGGATCAAGTGTATTAAAAAGAAACTCCAGGAGTTTTTATCTCATCTTTTTGTTGCTATTTTTGTTACTATGTTCATACAGTGCATCTTTTGCTGTAGTTTTGGTGCATTTTTGAGGTCACAAAGATGCACCTAAATACATGCATTACCTTCCCCCAGCAAAGTCTATGAGATTTCTATTTTGCTGTCCACACTGGCCAACTTTTTTTTGTCTACATCTTGGGTGTGTTTTTGAAGATGCAGCATGTCAAATTCTTTTGCATTTTTACAGCGTTTTTGAGCCCTTTCAGTCAACGCATTGAGCAAAATGTGGTAAAAAAAAGCGTCAAAAACATTGATGCGTTTTTGCCACGGGTGCGTTTTTTGGGGCCAAAACTGCTGCATCTTTGTGGTTATCAAAGATGCACTGTGTGAACATACCCTCACATTGTTTTCCTACTGGAAGGTGAACCCATTCCCCAGTGTCAAGTTTTTTGCAGCCTTTTTTACAGTCAGTATTTAGCTCCATCCACCTTCCCATCAACTCTGACCTGCTGAAGAAAATCATCCCCACAACATGACGCTGCCACCACCATGTTTGATGGTGGGGATAATGTGTTCAAGGTGATGTGCAGTGCCAGTTTTTTGCCACACTTAACATTTTGATTTAGCCCCAAAAGTTCTACTTTGGTCTCATGTGACTAAAGCACCTTCTTCCATATGGTAGCTGTGTCTGGTCCATGGTTTGTTGCAAAATGGAACTTTTTATAACTTTCTTTTAAAAATGGCTTTCTTCCAGCCACTGTTTCATAAAGGCCACATTTGTGTAGTATATGACTAATAATTGTCCTGTAGACAGAGTCTAACATCTGAGCTATTAATCTCTGTAGCTCCTCCAGAGGGACTATGAGCCTCTTGGCTGCTTGTCTAGTAAGTGCACTCATTGCTTGGGATGTCATTTTTGGTGGAAGTCCATGCCTTGATACATTTGCATTATACACCTTCCATTTTTGGATGATGGATTAAACATAAACAGTGCTTCATGAGATATTTAGAGCTTGTGCTTCTTTTTTTACAACCTGACACGGCTTTACTCTTCTCCACAACTTTTTCCTTGACCTTTCTGGTGTCTTCCTTCATTTTCATGATGCTGTTTGTTCCCTAAACACACCTGAAGTCTTTACAGAACAGCTGTAGTTATACTGAGAAAAAATTACACACAGGTGGATTAATTTACTAACTAGGTGTCTTTTGGATGCAATTGGTCACTTAGGATTTTTTTATGGTATCAGTGGGCTAAATACAAATGCACATCCCAATTTTCAGATTTATATTTTTAAAATATTTAGAAAATCATGTATTCTTTACTTTACACTTCACAAATACTTTCTGCTTTGTGTTGTATAGTACATAAAATCCATATAAAATACATGTAAGTTTGTGAATGTAAATTGAAAAAAATGAGAAAAAGTACATGGGGTATTAACCTCTTCCCGATCAAGGTCTTGTCCCTACCTTTTGATACGGGCTCACACGCTGAGCCCACATCTTTCCCCCCCACTTCTCGGAAAGTGGTGACACAAACAACATTTTTTTTATCTTAAAATTTCTCATTTTTTTACCACTTAAATAAAATTATATATATGTTTGTATCTTGTTTATTGTACGGACCTGGGAAATCATATCATATTGCCAGGTTAGTTTTACCATATATTGAACATGGTAAATAGAATACTCAAAAAACTATTGTGAAATTGTACTTGCACTTGGAATTATTTTCCCATTTCTTCACGTTTGGCATAATTAATGGTGTCATTCAAAGTACAATTCATCCTACAAAAAACAAGCCCTCATAGGGTTATATTAACAACAAAGTATAAAGGTATGGCTTTTGTAAGAAGAAGAGGAAAAGCGAAAAAACAAAACAAAAAAACAAAAAAAACCCCAAAAAACAGAAAATCACAGAGGTGTGAAGGGGTTAATGCTTTTTCAAAGGCAAGTAATTTGGTATTAAATAAGTAGCACTTGAATGACCTTAGACATTTTTGAATAGCCTCATGCAAAGCAAACTTTCATTTCCAAACAACAGTGATTGCTATAAGGTCAGTTCATGATTGATGATCTTGCTCTATACTTTTTCCAGATCAAAGGAAAGGAAATAAAATAAGAGACTTTAACAAAGAAGTTTAACACCTTTGTATCATTGACTAGTGTAACATACCTTGTCATAATCTAGCATGGCCGTAATATCATTCAATCTGATGTATCTGCAAAACTCCAACTTAAGAACTTGCCTCGGAAGGACAAAGAAATTTGCATCATTATAAATTTTAATAATATCCTTTTCTACTACTACTACTACTACTACTACTACTACTACGATTTAACAGATTTCAAGAGGATTAAGGGCCCTACTCTCAATCTTAGGCCCGTTTCACACGTCAGTGAAAAACACTGACGTTCTTCACTGATGTGTAAAACACGCACATGTCCCTCCGTGTGCCGTGATTGCACTTAGAGATTAACTCACCTGTGCGCGCTCCCGCTCTCCATGGTGCTGATCGCTCCCGCGGTGCAGCATCCGGCCGGCGCTGACCCCCGCAGCAGCTGCTTCCGGGTCGGCTGTGTCGTGCATCATGAATATGCGCGACAGTAATGAGCCGGCTCAGAAGCAGCAGGCTGCTTGTGCTGCAGAGAGCGCCGCTGAAGCCGGGTGAGTAAAAATGATTTTTATTTTAAAAGCACGTTTTTTTCTGGCACGTGTTTCACGGACCACACCACTGCGTGGTCCGTGGGACATCAGTGATGCCAGAAAAATATGGACATGTCTCCGTGCGGCAATCACGGACACGCGTGAACGCTGCACGGAAACATGGTCAGTGAAAAATCACTGATGTGTGAGCAGACCCATTGATTATAATAGGTCTACGTATGTCAGTGATTCTGGAACGTTTAAAAAAAAGCACAAACGTACCAGAATCACTGACGTGTGAAAGGGGCCTTACAGTCTATGAAGAAACATAGGACACAAAAGGTAAAAGGTAAAATTGCTTGTCATGGATGTCCAGCCATCAATATAATAAATTGGGTAGTTAAATAATATTGTATAAACCAGTCACCAGCCAGTATGTGTACAAGGACAGATACCTAGTACTAGTAATTACATGGAGGGTGTGTAAACAGATGATACAAGGGATTAGATTAGGAGGAACATTTTCAAAAGGTAAAGTCGGAATAGTTAGATAAGTGAAGTAAGGTGATGTTTATTGCTTTTTTCTAGTCACTATTGCATTGTTTGTCAAGTTCAACATGAAAAAGTTCGTGAAATATACGCTTTAAGCCCCCTTCACACGTCAGTGATTCCAGTATGTAGGTCACCGTTTTTATGCATACCGAAATCACTGACATATACAGACCCATTAAAATCAATAGGTCTGCGCACACATCAGTAATTTCTCATGGACCATGTTTACGTACAGGGCACATGCGTGTCTGTGTGTTCCGCATGGAGACAAGTCTATTTTTCTCTGGTCTGGCACCACTGATGTCACACGGACCCCAGAGTGGTGTGATCTGTGTGACCTGTACTAGAGAAAACATGTGTCTGTGAAATAAAATGCTTTTCTATGCTCACCTGTCCCCAATGATGCTGTCTCGGCCTCTGCTGTTTCTTGCGTCAGGGTCCGCTCATTATGCTTATTGCATATTCACTTCACCGTGGACCTGGAAGCAACTGTGATGGCAGCACCAAAGACATCAGTACCATGGACAGCAACGGGGTGCACAGGTGAGTATAAAGTTCCATATCTCCGTGTGCTATCACAGATAGCACATGGAGAACACACGTTTGTGAAAATCACAGCACACAGGAGGTCCATACACACCTTCAGCACCTCAGTCAAAAATGTGTGCTTTTTTCACTGATGTGTGAAAGAGGCCTTATGACCATTTTCATATGACATAGTTTCATAAGGTAGTTAACTTATCAATTTTTCACTCACAATGGGAAAAAAAATATATTAGAGAAACTCACACAAGATACATAATAACATAGCACAATGCACCATCTACCTCTAGGTCCCCTCTTTGTAAGATGTCCATTGGAGCCATGTGAGCTGCCGTAATGTTATGCTTCCTTTTGTTAATTGCTCTCTTTGCAAGCAAAAATAATAACATCCTAGACCAAGGTAGCCTAAAGGCAAATTAAAATATTTAATGGTCTTCATCAGTTTTTGACATGATTTAAATGTAATTTTACATTTTGCGCAATTACAATATACAACTGATGTTAATATATTTATGTCATCTTCTAAAACATGTATGCGTGAAGTAATTGATGATGCCATTGCTCATGACTGGTGTATTTTGGCATCAACAGAGCATGCATTTTAGGATAAAGTATTTATTAAAATGTACATTAACATCTCCCAAAATAGTAGACATGCTACCACTTATTAGTGTTGTTTAACTTGATGGATTGTTCTGTCTCTGTTTAACTTTATCCTTCATTGCTTTTAATTGTCAAGATCGTAAGTCTTCAATATTCCATAATTAATATTTGTATTGGAAACACTAACCTTACAAAAATAAATTACTATGTGCTGCTCTCTACTTTTAAATACAAAATTGAGAGATATCCATCTCTTTTGGATTTCTATAGCTATCCCATATTTTTAATATCTTATGGGTACTTTGCACACTGCGACATCGCTAGCCAATGCTAGCAATGCCGAGCGTGATAATACCCTTCCCCGTCGCACATGCGATATCTTGTGATAGCTGCCGCAGCTTCACACGCACTTACCTGCCCTGTGACATCGCTCTGGCCGGCGACCCACCTCCTTCCTAAGGGGGCGGGTCGTGCGGCGTCACAGCGACGTTACACGGCAGGTGGCCGATAGAAGCGGAGGGGCGGAGATGAGCGGGACGTAAACATCCCGCCCACCTTCTCCCTTCCACGTAGCTGGTGGAGGCAGGTAAGGAGATGTTCCTCGCTCCTGCGGCTTCATACACAGTGATGTATGCTGCCGCAGGAATGAGGAACAACATCGTACCTGTCGCTGCAATGAAATTATGAAAATGACCGACACTACACAGATCACCGATTTACGACGCTTTTGCGATCGTTTATCGGTGCATCTAGGCTTTACACGTTGAGACGTCGTTACTGGCGCCGGATGTGCGTCACTTTCGATTTGACCCCGACGACATTGCAGTAGCGATGTCACGCGTGCAAAGTACCCCTAAAGGAGAAACTTTCACCAGTTTTTGCAGATTAAACTAATCAAATCATGGACAAGTGGCTGCAGAGCAGATTTTAAAGAAAATTCACAGAGATATTAGCTTATGTAAAGTTTAGATTATAATTCCAAAAAGCCAATTTACCAGACATTACCAGACATTTATCTTTTGGGGGGAGGGGAGAGGAGGTGGGTGTGTACTTCGTCTTCTCTTGTATCACATTGACAAATCATATGTAAGCAGCATAGTGGGAAAAAATAAAAATACCCCCACAATAATTTAGAGCAGACTTCTCAATGTAAGTTGTGCAATGATGACAGACAGTTTGCTCCCCTTACTGCAGAGCGAAGTGTGATCAAATAGTGCAGGGAATAGAGCAGACATAAGTGTAATTGCTAACATTTCTTCAGCTATCAGAACAGCAACTGGTGGAGGGAAGTGTCAGTACAGTAGAGGTGACAGCGCTATTAAAAGTGAGGTAATACAAGGGGCTGCTGATAAGTCTTTGGCTTTGTGATCTTTTTTTGTTTCTATGGTAACGAGTGTTACATCACATGAAAGCCTTATGTGTCTAATATATGTTTGCAAAATTTTGTCTTTGTTGCTTATTACAACAGTGTTCTACGCACACGGGAAAACAAAATGGCGGAGTCTAATGTGATATTCACAGCAACTGAGAGCAGATGCATGTTAAAATTCTTGTTTCTGCAAGGAAAGCCCGCGAAGGATATTTATGGTGATATGTCACAGACATTGGGGGATCAATGCCCTTCATATTCCACTGTTAAGAATTCGGTTGCCAAATTTAAAACAGGCCACTTCCACATCAATGATGAGGAACGTCCCGGATGACTGAGTGGTTGTTGTTCCGGAGATCGTCGATACTGTGCACATCCTCATACTGGAGATTCGACAAATTTTAGCTAAAGCAATAGAAGACATCATGGGGATTTCCTGTGAACGTGTTTGTGTCATTACCCATGAACATTTGGACATGAGGAAGTTATCTGTAAAGTGGGTCCCCAAATGTTTGACAACAGATCAGAGAAGCATGCAAGTGAAAACTTCCCGGTCCATTTGTCAGCGTTTCCGGACTGATAAGAACTTCCTGGATTGATTGCTCACTATGGATGAGATTTATTTGTATGACCCTGAAAACGAGGAGCAGTCAAAAGAGTGGCACACCCGGAGGAAAAGACATGAATCGCACATCCCAAAATCATATTTTGATCTAACTCCGCTAGGCAAAAATTAAATACTAGAACATGAGGTTCTTAGTAGAGTTGAGCGCGGTTCGTGGTTCGTGGTTCTCCAGTTCTAGGCTCGAGTGATTTTGGGGCCTGTTCTAGATCGAACTAGAACTCGAGCTTTTTGCAAAAGCTCGATAGTTCTAGAAACGTTCGAGAACGGTTCTAGCAGCAAAAAACCAGCTAAATCCTAGCTTGGTTTCTGCTGTAATAGTGTAAGTCACTCTGTGAATCACACTATTATGACATTTCAGTGTATAGTGTGCGTGAACAGCGCCTTCAGATCACTGCTGTTTCTATAATGGCGATCGCCATTTTTTTTTCTTGTCTTCCTTCCCTAAGCGCGCGCGTCTTGTGGGGCGGGCCAGCATGTCAGCCAATCCCAGACACACACACAGCTAAGTGGACTTTGAGCCAGAGAAGCAACGGCATGTGTGATAGGATGTCCATGTCACATGTCCCTGCATTATAAAACCGGACATTTTCTTCCAGGACGCCATTATCTGCCTTCTGCGTCTTTGGTGTCAGACATCACTGTCGCAGCTCCGTCCTCCTGAGTCCTATCGCCGATACAGCTGTATGCGCTCCATACACAGCGTTAGACAGCTTAGGGAGAGAACTTTATAGCAGTCCTTTTAAGGGCTCAAACCGGCAGGGTCAGAGTTAAGGTGACAGGTCCTGAAAACAGCGCCAGCGTCTGTGTAGCCAAGGTCAGGGATTTCCTCCCTGCATTTCCCTATTAGGAGGGATAGAAAGGCAGGCTTCCATTCCTCTACCCAGAGCCCCAAAATCCTGGCACTGTACCCTCGTGTCCTCTGCATACTCCAACTCATTATAACTAAGCCATTATACTAGCAAACACTCAGTGTACCTAGTGGCATCCTATCTGTGGCTATTGGACTTTGCTATAGTCCCACTAGAGCAAAGACATTTCCAGAGCGCATCTGCCTGCGTTGCACACTCCAACTCATTATAACTAAGCCATTATACTAGCAAACACTCAGTGTACCTAGTGGCATCCTATACGTGGCTATTGGACTTTGCTATAGTCCCACTAGTGCAAAGACATTTGCAGAGCGCATCTGCCTGCGTTGCACACTCCAACTCATTATAACTAAGCCATTATACTAGCAAACACTCAGTGTACCTAGTGGCATCCTATACGTGGCTATTGGACTTTGCTATAGTCCCACTAGTGCAAAGACATTTGCAGAGCGCATCTGCCTGCGTTGCACACTCCAACTCATTATAACTAAGCCATTATACTAGCAAACACTCAGTGTACCTAGTGGCATCCTATCTGTGGCTATTGGACTTTGCTATAGTCCCACTAGTGTAAAGACATTTGCAGAGCGCATCTGCCTGCGTTGCACACTCCAACTCATTATAACTAAGCCATTATACTAGCAAACACTCAGTGTACCTATTGGCATCCTAAACGTGGCTATTGGACTTTGCTATAGTCCCACTAGTGCAAAGACATTTGCAGAGCGCATCTGCCTGCGTTGCACACTCCAACTCATTATAACTAAGCCATTATACTAGCAAACACTCAGTGTACCTAGTGGCATCCTATACGTGGCTATTGGACTTTGCTATAGTCCCACTAGTGCAAAGACATTTGCAGAGTGCATCTGCCTGCGTTGCACACTCCAACTCATTATAACTAAGCCATTATACTAGCAAACACTCAGTGTACCTAGTGGCATCCTATCTGTGGCTATTGGACTTTGCTATAGTCCCACTAGTGCAAAAACATTTGCAGAGCGCATCTGCCTGCGTTGCACACTCCAACTCATTATAACTAAGCCATTATACTAGCAAACACTCAGTGTACCTAGTGGCATCCTATCTGTGGCTATTGGACTTTGCTATAGTCCCACTAGTGCAAAGACATTTGCAGAGCGCATCTGCCTGCGTTGCACACTCCAACTCATTATAACTAAGCCATTATACTAGCAAACACTCAGTGTACCTAGTGGCATCCTATCTGTGGCTATTGGACTTTGCTATAGTCCCACTAGTGCAAAGACATTTGCAGAGCGCATCTGCCTGCGTTGCACACTCCAACTCATTATAACTAAGCCATTATACTAGCAAACACTCAGTGTACCTAGTGGCATCCTATACGTGGCTATTGGACTTTGCTATAGTCCCACTAGTGCAAAGACATTTGCAGAGCGCATCTGCCTGCGTTGCACACTCCAACTCATTATAACTAAGCCATTATACTAGCAAACACTCAGTGTACCTAGTGGCATCCTATACGTGGCTATTGGACTTTGCTATAGTCCCACTAGTGCAAAAACATTTGCAGAGCGCATCTGCCTGCGTTGCACACTCCAACTCATTATAACTAAGCCATTATACTAGCAAACACTCAGTGTACCTAGTGGCATCCTATCTGTGGCTATTGGACTTTGCTATAGTCCCACTAGTGCAAAGACATTTGCAGAGCGCATCTGCCTGCGTTGCACACTCCAACTCATTATAACTAAGCCATTATACTAGCAAACACTCAGTGTACCTAGTGGCATCCTATACGTGGCTATTGGACTTTGCTATAGTCCCACTAGTGCAAAGACATTTGCAGAGCGCATCTGCCTGCGTTGCACACTCCAACTCATTATAACTAAGCCATTATACTAGCAAACACTCATTGTACCTAGTGGCATCCTATACGTGGCTATTGGACTTTGCTATAGTCCCACTAGTGCAAAGACATTTGCAGAGCGCATCTGCCTGCGTTGCACACTCCAACTCATTATAACTAAGCCATTATACTAGCAAACACTCAGTGTACCTAGTGGCATCCTATACGTGGCTATTGGACTTTGCTATAGTCCCACTAGTGCAAAGACATTTGCAGAGCGCATCTGCCTGCGTTGCACACTCCAACTCATTATAACTAAGCCATTATACTAGCAAACACTCAGTGTACCTAGTGGCATCCTATACGTGGCTATTGGACTTTGCTATAGTCCCACTAGTGCAAAGACATTTGCAGAGCGCATCTGCCTGCGTTGCACACTCCAACTCATTATAACTAAGCCATTATACTAGCAAACACTCAGTGTACCTAGTGGCATCCTATACGTGGCTATTGGACTTTGCTATAGTCCCACTAGTGCAAAGACATTTGCAGAGCGCATCTGCCTGCGTTGCACACTCCAACTCATTATAACTAAGCCATTATACTAGCAAACACTCAGTGTACCTAGTGGCATCCTATACGTGGCTATTGGACTTTGCTATAGTCCCACTAGTGCAAAGACATTTGCAGAGTGCATCTGCCTGCGTTGCACACTCCAACTCATTATAACTAAGCCATTATACTAGCAAACACTCAGTGTACCTAGTGGCATCCTATACGTGGCTATTGGACTTTGCTATAGTCCCACTAGTGCAAAAACATTTGCAGAGCGCATCTGCCTGCGTTGCACACTCCAACTCATTATAACTAAGCCATTATACTAGCAAACACTCAGTGTACCTAGTGGCATCCTATCTGTGGCTATTGGACTTTGCTATAGTCCCACTAGTGCAAAGACATTTGCAGAGCGCATCTGCCTGCGTTGCACACTCCAACTCATTATAACTAAGCCATTATACTAGCAAACACTCAGTGTACCTAGTGGCATCCTATACGTGGCTATTGGACTTTGCTATAGTCCCACTAGTGCAAAGACATTTGCAGAGCGCATCTGCCTGCGTTGCACACTCCAACTCATTATAACTAAGCCATTATACTAGCAAACACTCATTGTACCTAGTGGCATCCTATACGTGGCTATTGGACTTTGCTATTGTCCCACTAGTGCAAAGACATTTGCAGAGCGCATCTGCCTGCGTTGCACACTCCAACTCATTATAACTAAGCCATTATACTAGCAAACACTCAGTGTACCTAGTGGCATCCTATACGTGGCTATTGGACTTTGCTATAGTCCCACTAGTGCAAAGACATTTGCAGAGCGCATCTGCCTGCGTTGCACACTCCAACTCATTATAACTAAGCCATTATACTAGCAAACACTCAGTGTACCTAGTGGCATCCTATACGTGGCTATTGGACTTTGCTATAGTCCCACTAGTGCAAAGACATTTGCAGAGCGCATCTGCCTGCGTTGCACACTCCAACTCATTATAACTAAGCCATTATACTAGCATTTTTTGCTGCCAGTTTAAGGGCCGTAGTTGCATTGTCAGGGATATTTATTCTTTATTATTCTGCTGTTAATAAAGCTAGACCACCACTGCAATCTTCACCACCTCTCAATTTTTACTACCACATTTTCAGTCCACAATCTTGTCGCAATCAACATGAGTGGCAAAATGACAGATGCTGGTGGAAAGGGGAAGAGGCGTGGTGGAAAAGGCAAAAAAGGTTTTGTCTGTGGGGAAGGTGGCAAAGCTCCATTATCATCTGCTGAAGATAGACCATCTACCAGCAAAAGTAAGATGTCTACTACTTACCGTGGACAATCCGATGTGCTCCCTTTTTTACGGACACGAACAACAGGAAGAAAGGTAGATGATGGGCAAAAAAGGAAAATGCTTGAATGGATCTCAAGTGGTCCAACAAGTGCCCTCTCAGCCACTTCAAGTACCGCATCCAAAAAACACCAGTCCTCTGAGTTGTCATCCCAATCACACTTGATTTCTCCCAGCTCTGAAGTCTCCATCAGCCCTGCACAGTATGGTGCAACTGAGATGGCTGAGTCTGCAGAGCTGTTCAGTCACACTATAGCCTGGGAATCAGAGGTCTGCTCCCAAGCTACAGTGAGTACAGAACAGGAAATGGTCTGCAGTGATGCCCAGAACCTTTGTGACTCTGATTCAGGCCGTGAGGACCAAGTTTCTGAGCATAATGTTGACCCTTTGTCACAAACTGTAACACCTGTGGTTATAGACAATGAGGAACATACTGATGAAGATGAGACGCAGATACCCGATTGGGATGACAACTTAAATATTCGGTCAGGGCAAGAAGAGGCTCGGTCTGAGGGGGAGGGGAGTGCAAACACAACAATTGATGATGAAGTTCTAGATCCCACCTACTGTCAACCCCCAGTCAGGCACTCGAGGAGGTCAACAGAGGCGGTGGAGGAGGATGTAACCGACGACGAAGTTACCTTGCGCCTTCCTGGACAGAGTCGGAGCACTGGTAGCACGTCTACAACTGCATCCTCAGCCACCACTCTGCCTATGAGCATTATTCGGGGTGGATCAACAGGTCGCATGGCCTCTAAGCCTTGCCTAGCCTGGTCCTTTTTTGACATAGAAAAAGATCGCCCAAATTATGTGATCTGTAAACTTTGTCATGATTCTATTAGTAGAGGTCAAAACCTCAGCAGTTTGACAACTTCTTCCATGAATCGTCACATGAATAAATATCATAGGTCCCGGTGGGAAGCTCACTGTGCTGCAATGCGGCCTAGCAGAGCGAACCATCCACCGCCTGCCCCTTCCAGTGCATCCGCGCGCTCTTCATCTTCTAGGACTGTGGGGACAGCTGTCACACCTGTTTTTCCACGCAAAACTTCCACCACTGTAACTGCAACAGGCAGTTTGCTTGGTAGGTCGTCAGTTGGTTTGGAAGGGGAAACAAGTGAGTGTGTACAGCTCTCTCAGACATCGATAGCACCAACGTTGGATGAAGGCAACATCATGTCTCCGCCTGCACTTTCCTCACAAACCTGCATTTTTCCAGGGACACCCTACTCAACACCGTCTACACACAGCAGCCAGATCTCTGTCCCTCAGATGTGGTCAAATAAAAGGCCACTTCCTCTGACCCATGACAAAGCTAAGAGGTTGACTCTATCCCTCTGTAAGCTGTTGGCTACCGAAATGCTGCCTTTCCGCCTAGTGGACACACAGGATTTTAGAGACCTTATGTCTGTCGCTGTGCCCCAGTACCAGATGCCTAGTCGCCACTACTTCTCTAAGAAAGGTGTGCCCGCGCTACACCAGCATGTCGCACACAACATCACCGCTTCCTTGAGAAACTCTGTGTGTGAACGGGTGCATTTCACCACCGATACTTGGACCAGTAAGCATGGACAGGGACGTTACATGTCGCTGACTGGGCACTGGGTAACTATGGTGATAGATGGTGAAGGGTCTGCTGCACAAGTCTTGCCGTCCCCACGACTTGTGTGTCAATCCTCTGTCTGTCCAAGTTCCGCCACTGCTTCTGCATCCTCCACCTCATCTGGGTCCTCCACCTCCGCCCCAAGCCTGCCTGGTCAGGCCACCAGCGTTCTCACTGCGCAGAAGGAATCACGCACGCCTCATTACTATGCTGGCAGCAGAGCGCAACGGCATCAGGCGGTCTTTAGCTTGACATGTCTTGGGAATAAGAGTCACACAGCTGAGGAGTTGTGGTCAGCTCTGCGGTCCGAGTTTAATAAATGGTTGTCTCCACTCAACCTGCAGCCTGGTAAGGCCGTGTGCGACAATGCTGCAAACCTGGGTGCGGCCCTTCGCCTGGGCAAGGTGACACACGTACCTTGTATGGCTCACGTGTTGAACCTTGTCGTCCAGCAATTTTTAACACACTATCCCGGCCTAGATGGCCTTCTGAACAGGGCACGAAAACTGTCTGCTCACTTCCGCCGTTCAAGCGCCGCAGCAGAGCGACTTGCATCGCTCCAGAAGTCTTTCGGCCTGCCGGTTCATCGCCTGAAATGCGATGTGGCGACACGCTGGAATTCAACTCTCCACATGTTACAGCGACTGTGGCAGCACCGCAGAGCCCTGGTGCAATACGTCATGACGTATAGCCTGGGCCAACGAGATGCAGAGGTGGGGCAGATCACCCTGATGGAGTGGTCTCAGATCAAGGACCTATGCACCCTTCTGCACAGTTTCGACATGGCGACGAATATGTTTAGCGCTGACAATGCCATTATCAGCATGACGATTCCAGTCATTTACATGCTGGAGCACACGCTAAACACTATTCGGAGTAAGGGGGTGGGACAACATGAAGGGGAGGAACTACAGGAGGATTCATATGCGCAAGGGACAACAACATCACCAAGGTCCAGACGTTCATCATCACCAACGCAGCAGGCATGGGACCATGGGGGACAGGGATCGACAAGGGCGCATAGTAGCAGGCGAAATGTTGAGCAAGGTGCAGGAGAACATGAAGAAATGGAGGACGAACTGTCCATGGACATGGAAGACTCAGTGGATGAGGGAGACCTTGGTCAAATTTCAGTTGAAAGAGGTTGGGGGGAGATGTCAGAGGAAGAAAGAACGGTTAGCACCTCTATGCCACAAACACAGCGTGGACTTGGTCCGCATGGCTGCGCAAGACACATGAGTGCCTTTTTGTTGCACTACCTCCAACATGACAGTCGTATTGTCAAAATTAGAAGTGATGATGACTACTGGATTGCCACACTATTAGATCCCCGGTACAAGTCCAAATTTTGTGACATAATTCCAGCCCTAGAAAGGGACGCACGTATGCAGGAGTATCAGCAGAAGCTGTTACTCGATCTTAGCTCGGCTTTTCCACCAAACAACCGTGCAGGTGCAGGGAGGGAATCTCCCAGTTGTAACTTGACAAACATGGGACGGTCTCGTCATCTTCAACAGTCTACCCGTACCAGTAGGACCGTATCTGGTGCTGGTAACAGCAATTTTATGGAATCTTTTCATAATTTTTTTAGACCCTCTTTTGCAAGGCCACCAGAGACAACAAGTCTGACACATAGTCAACGGCTGGAGAGGATGATACAGGAGTATCTCCAAATGAACATCGATGCCATGACTGTGCAACTGGAGCCTTGCTCCTTTTGGGCTTCAAACCTAGAAAAATGGCCAGAGCTCGCAACTTACGCCTTGGAGATTTTGTCGTGTCCAGCTGCCAGCGTTGTCTCTGAACGTGTCTTCAGTGCTGCTGGGTGTGTGCTGACAGATAAGCGCACGCGTCTGTCCAGTGACAATGTGGACAGACTGACGTTCATCAAAATGAACAAGTCATGGATCCAGAAGGAATTTACAACCCCTGTGTCATCCTGGGGAGAGTAAATGCTTGTGGATTTGGAATGTGCTTGATGCAAATCTAGCTGTGAAGTGTACAACTAGGGCACAAGTGCTGCCACTGAATGGGTGGGTGTGTGTGGGGCACAATTTTTGGAAAAAAAGGGAGACTCCGCTTGGAGTAACCCTTGCTTACATTGTTTTTAAAAGAAGCCAAGATGAACAAGTCATGGGTCAGCAAAGACTTTATATACCTACCCCGGTGTCATGCTGGGTACGGTTAATTATGGCATATTTTTGAATGTGCTTGATGCAAATCAAAACATCCTGTTTGCAACTAGGGCCCAAGTGCTGCCACTGATGGGGTGGGTGTCTGTGTGGCCCAATTTTTGGAAAAAAGGGAGACTCCGCTTGGAGTAACCCTTGCTTGCTGTGTTTTTAAAAGAAGCCAAGATGAACAGAGCTGGGATCAGGAAAGACTTTGCTACCTACCCCGGTGTCATCCTGGGGACGGATAAGAATGGCGTATTTTTGAATGTGCTTGATGCAAATGTAGCTGTGAAGTGTACAACTGGGGCACAACTGCTGCCACTGAAGGGGTGGGTGTGTGTGGGGCCCAATTTTTGGAAAAAAGGGAGACTCCGCTTGGAGTAACCCTTGCTTACATTGTTTTTAAAAGAAGCCAAGATGAACAGAGCTGGGATCAGGAAAGACTTTGCTACCTACCCCGGTGTCATCCTGGGGACGGATAAGAATGGCGTATTTTTGAATGTGCTTGATGCAAATCTAGCTGTGAAGTGTACAACTAGGGCACAAGTGCTGCCACTGAATGGGTGAGTGTGTGTGGGGCACAATTTTTGGAAAAAAAGGGAGACTCCGCTTGGAGTAACCCTTGCTTACATTGTTTTTAAAAGAAGCCAAGATGAACAAGTCATGGTTCAGCAAAGACTTTATCTACCTACCCCGGTGTCATGCTGGGGACGGTTAATTATGGCATATTTTTGAATGTGCTTGATGCAAATCAAAACATCCTGTTTGCAACTAGGGCCCAAGTGCTGCCACTGATGGGGTGGGTGTCTGTGTGGCCCAATTTTTTGAAAAAAGGGAGACTCCGCTTGGAGTCACCTTGCGGTGTTTTCCATGACTTTAGAAGGGCGTGCCATGCCTATATCTGTGTGTCCTCCTCTTTTTCCTTGTCCAGCTGTTTTGTTTTCGCATGAGTGTATGTCCTTGTCACTTTCCCATGTGTTTGTGTTGTGTTGTGAGTTGTTTGTCACCTTTTGGACACCTTTGAGGGTGTTTTCTAGGTGTTTTTCTGTGTTTGTGATTGCCTGCCATTGTTTCCTATTGGCTCGAGTTCGGTTCGTCGAACGTTCGACGAGCCGAACTCGAACGGGACCTCCGTTCGGCGAACCGACCTCGAGCCGAACCGGGACCGTTTCGCTCATCTCTAGTTCTTAGTTTAACATTCTGATCAGACTGTATGAAGCCCACTGACACATCACGGTGAACTTCTGAGTAGGTCCCTAATCTATGCCTTGGAAGTGCAGCACCGTGTGCCAACCGCTGCGGCAGTGACAATGCACCAGCAGGGAAGGTGACCTGGTGCCTCAAAACACCCATGCTGCAAGGCAGTCCCCATGACTCCAGGCCACAGCGCCCCACTGACACAAAACTACCAGCACAGTGGCCACCACACAACACCAGCACTCTGTGAAAGGAGCTGTACACTCACCCTCCAGAAGCTCCCAGTGAGTGAACTTTGAGCAAAAATGGCAGAACCCCTCTTTGCAGTCTCCTGCTAATTAAAATTGCCTTTGCCAAATGGAAGGAGTGCTGACTGAAGTAAAAAATGAGAGAGGGGGATAGAATGCTAAATAGCACACCTGGAGAAAGTCAAAAGAGTGGAGGCACAGTGGTTCTACTCGTCCAAAGAAGTTCAGGGTGCAAAAGTCAACCACTAAGGTGATGGCATCTGTGTTCTGGGATAAGGAGGGCGTGCTGCTAGTGGACTACCTTCAAAAGTTTTCCACCATCACTGTAAGGTAATACATTGAACTTTTGGACCAATTGAAGGCAGCTCTGAAGGCCAAAAGGCAAAGCAAGCTGTCCAAAGGAATCTTGTTCATGCAAGACAATGCCTCCACTCACACTGCACAAGCGACCACTGCAAAACTGGCAGAGCTGGGCTTCCAGCTGGTTGACCCCCCACTTTATTCACCAGATCTAGCTACCTCCAACTATCATCTGTTTCCAAACCTGAAGAAACACCTCAAGGGTACCAAATTTCACGCCATTTCTGATGCCATGGCTACTACAGATTTCTGGTTTGAGGCACAACTGAAATCCTTCTTTTTGCTAGGCTTACAGAACTTGGAATACCGATGTGAGAAGTGTGTTGACCTCAGTGGAGAGTATGTGGAATAAATGTAAAGTTTCACCATCCTATCTCGTTTCTTTCTGACTTAGCAGCAGCCCCTCATAGAAGTGTTTCTAATGAAACAAAGCTAAACTCTGTTATACTGCACCTCCTTTCAACTAACATCCATGATGAAAGGTGAACAGAACACTAAACGCTGAAAATGCACTTAAATTTAAACCATATCCTGAAAACTGTTCTTTAGTTTTTTTCCTTTACTGTCATCCAATTTTGTCTCTAATCTCTTGTTTCCAGAGCTTAATTACTCCTTCTACTTATTGTCATCTGTGGGGCCATAAGAACATAAGAAACTGCAACAGAAGCCTCCTCTTTGCCTATTCTTCAGTGGGATAAACAATCTTTAGACCTGCTCCTTAGCTAAGGGGCTTCAATTGGCCACCAGGTATGTTCCTGCTGGATAATTACAAGACTAATTTAGAGTAATGCAGACAGGCAAATGGTAAGTATAGCCAAGGGCCCAATTCATTAAGAGTGGTATTCCCTACACCAGTCTTAATAATGGCTGTGAATGAATATGATGCACCTGATTCGTTAACATTTTTTGAATTTGGCTTATCCTATTTCTTCCAAGACCTGTATGTGCTCTACCAGAACTGTTACGTCAGATAGCGCATGGAGTATTATTTCTGGCTTAAGTTAACACAAAAATGTGGATGAATTTAAGGTTTGGCCATGCCATCTTTTTAGCCCAGCTTTACCCATTTGGCTAAAGCTGGATGAAACTGATGTGAAAATGGCAAAAATCTGTTTCATTTTTCACAAGTTTGTGTTACACTAATTTTTTTGGCGAAATTAATGTGAATTATATTAGTATTCTTGCAAAAACACTTTCATGAAGGGACCTAATTTTCTTGCTTAAAGGAGTTACCCACTATTAGTGATGAGCAAACCCCTCAAATTTTGGTTTGCCGATCTTCAGCGAACCTCCTGATGTTCGTCGAACAGTTCACCGAACATTTTCAAATCCCATTGGTTTCAGTGGGAGGCCAAACCTAAAGCCCGCTTTACACGCTACAATATATCTTACGATGTGTTGGCGGGGTCACGTCGTAAGTGACGCACATCCGGCATCGTAAGGTACATTGCAGTGTGTGACAGGTATGTGCGATTGTGATTGAACGTTAAAACGTTAATCGCATGCACGTCGTTCAATGCCTAAAAATTGAACGTCAGATTGTTCATCGTACCTGGGGTAGCACACATCGCTGTGTGTGACACCCCAGGAACGATGAACAGATCTTACCTGCGTCCTGCGGCTCCCGGCCTGCGATGCAGAAGGAAGGAGGTAGGCAGGATGTTTACGTCCCGCTCATCTCCGCCTCTCCACTTCTATTGGCCGCCTGCCGCGTAACGTCTATGTGACGCTGAACATCCCTCCCACTCCAGGAAGTGGACGTTCGCCGCCCACATCGAGGTCATATGGCAGGGTAAGTACGTGTGACGGGGGTTAATAGTTTGTGCGGCACATTCAACAAATTGAACGTGCTGAACATACGATTGGGGCGGTTACGATCACATACGATATCGTATGCGAAATCGTAACATGTAAAGCAGGCGTAAGGCAAAGAAAACACCTTCAGAGGGGTCAAAAAGATTCTAAAAAAGCAAAAATACATATTACGGTGCAGCCCCACTGTTTTAACACAGTTATTAGCTTCCTAGACAATTGACATAAGAAATATAGAGGAGTATGAGAAACAGGTGTTGGGATGGTACTCTCGAACCCTTTCCAGTACAGACAACAACTTAGAGACCCAACTTGGAGTCTTGCTATTTAAAAACATTTCAGGCAGACAGCAGCATCAATTGCCCCCTTCACCACTTTCCCATAGTTTCTTTTCACAGCAGTCAGGTATGGTTCATGGTAGGAAAAATGGCATGCACACTAGGAGGAACGAGGTGCTAGTGGTTAGGTAAATACCCTCCAACATATACAAGAGTTACACTGCTTGTCTTTTTCTCACTGAGATTGTTGTGTGTAGGGTATTTTTTTAATCTGTAATCCCTAATTAAATGATCAATGCCCCGATGGATTAAGCCAATGTATGCCTCAACTGCGTGGATGGTGTGAGGTGGCAGAAAATTACTTTTGTTCCTTAACCCCAATTGGTCAATACAAAGCATAGTGGATGAGTCCCCGGAGGATACATTTGTTTGCAGTGGTAAATCAGATCTAAGACCAAAATGAGCCTTCAATCTGATACATCTGTAGCATTTTTGAAGATTACCTTCAAGTTTAAATATGTGCCACGAAGGTGTGGGGCAGAATGTTTAACCCTTATTCAACAATGACATTTCTACATACGACAATGTATAATGAGAGATATTCATGATTAAATTGGGTGTCTTACTTGGGAGCCTGTGATCCTGTCTGTTGGTGCGATCACAGGCAGAACCTCCTTGTCTGCATTTTTTTCTTGGTCCTTTCTCTAAAAAAAGGGGAGCTGTACGTACACCGGTACTTGTATCGCTTCCAGAGCTGCCAGAACCTTGTCTTCGTGCACCAGGACCACAATGCCATGACCTATTGTCAGAAGACTTGTTCCAACGATAAACCCTATTGGAAAGGTAATCTGTGTTATCACATTGAAATTTCTGTCTCTTTTTCTCCTGTAAGGATCTCTTGTATTCCACAAGAGTTATATCAATTTGAGTTTTCAAATTATGCAGTTCAGATGTGGACAGAGGAGTTGGTACTAACATTATTTGTGCATAAAAATGTTACATTATATCAATTGTCATGTTTTACGTGAATATCAATACTTTACTAGTCAACCCAGGATATTTTGGACCTACTGGTTGAATAACTTATTGATTATTCCCATTGCTTACTTCTTTGTTCATTTATACTATTTATACTTAAAATTTCATGTTGTGAAAAAAACTTTGTAACACTTTATTTTATGTTTTGTACTTTATCTTTTATAGTAAGCTCTGTGAACAAGCCCGTAGGCTGAAACGTCAGAGAATTAATCTATCAAAAAGTTCACTTCCTTTGCTCGGTTTTTGAACAAACAATAAAATAAATTTAATATACATTACCTTGAGTGTGCAGTGTAACTCTTGTAGTTATGGTCCATGCACCACACAGGATTTGACCTGGCATTTCCATTTTTAAAATCAAGAGGTGCATGAGTGACAGGACTAGGCCTCTTGAACTCACACCCCTGCCAGTAAAGCCAAGAGACAACTTGGAGACCCATCTTGGAGTATTGATATTTAAAAACATTTCAGGCAGACATCAAAACAGTGGCATCAATTGCCCCCCACATTTTCCCTTAGTGTCTCTGAACAGCAACCAGCTATGATCCATGCAACACCCAGGATCTGGCCTGGCATTTCCATTTTTAAAATCAAGAGGTAGATGAGACAGGATTAGGCCTCTTGGTCCCACACTCCTGCCAGTACAGCCAAGACACAACTTGGAGACCAATCTTGGAGTCTTGATATTTAAAAACATTTGAGGCAGACAGCAGGACAGTGACATCAATTTTACACCCCTCTCCCATTTCCCCTTAGTGTCTTGGCACAGCAGTCAGGTATGGTGCATGCAACACACAGGATGTGGCCTGGCATTTCCATTTACAATAGTGAGCACACAGCAACCTTGATTTCTGTGGCAGTGCATCGAAGCCGGGATAGTGGCCTAGAAAATTGCTATAGAACCTCATTGATGATGTGAGCCTTGCAAGGCACATGTGTGATGTCGCCCAGGCGAAGGGCCACCACCAAGTTTGCACTATCACATACGGCCTTCATTGGTGCCAGGTTTAATGGAGACAGCCATTGATCAAACTCAGCCTTGATAGCACTCCACAACTCTGCAGCTATGTGACTGATGCATATTAATTTCAACACTGCCTGATTGCATTGAGCCCTGCCTGCACAGTACGGGAGGTGGTGGATTCTCTCTACACTGTTGGAACATGTGTTACATTATGGGATAGTTTGAGGGCACAGGTGGAGGTCCTAGTGGAGGTGGCAGAAGCAGAACCAGTGGAAGGAGCGGTAGATCCAGAAGTTCGCCACACAAGCCTTGGGGATTTTAAGACTTAAAAGCAGCCCGTTCCCTGCCAGCCCCCACAGCCACCTGACTACCCCAGTGCCCAGCCAGTGAGATGTAATGATCCTGGCTATGCTTGCTTGTCCAGGTGTCCTTGGTGAAATGTACCCTGAGAGAAAGAGTTTTTTCAAAGAAAAGGTAATGTTGTCTGTTACATGATTGTATTCATGTATGTAGTGCACAAATTATTTGAATTTCTGCCTCTACTGAGTCATTTTTTACAAAGTTTGCAGAGAGCATGAGTTGGGTCATTAATTCTGGTCCCAAAAATGTCCAGGCTAGGCAACCCTTGTCATCATCCAAAATGTAGCCCTGCCACCGCTTCTGAACACAGCCAGAATTGTGTCTGAGGATGCAGTGGTTATCCTGGTTGCATCACTCCATATCTATGTGGGAAGCACCTCATCTTCCTCCTCCTCCACCTCCTCTGCTGAGCTAGTTAGCTGTGTACCTTTGGGTCCACACCATTTGGGATCTACAACTTTATCGTTATCCTCTCTGTTGTCCCACTCCTCACTTTGACAGTCACCATCCTCTACTTCCTGAACTGACATCACATTACGATATGCATGCACCTCAGGTATCTGAGTTTCCTCATCATCACCTTCACTCTCAAGTGTTAATGTCTGTTGATAAGGGTCTGAAATATGCTTGGATCCTACCTCGTCTGGGCGTGACTCCAACTGACAAAGATTTTGGGCATTGGTGCAGGTGCTTTCCTCAATCAGTCTGGGAATCTTTTGAACAGACCTCTGATGCCCATGGGATAGAATGTATGAACATCTCTGTAGACTCACCCATGTTTTGTTTCCCCCAGTCATTTGGGCGGTTGGAGAGTTGTGACGTGGGGGAAAACAAGTGTAATTGGGGTGACATCTCTGAGAAATTAACTGTATGTGATGTTGAGGTGCAGGAAGAAGAGGAGAGGCCACTTAATGCAGCGCTTGTCATCCACTCTAGCACATGCTGTTTCTGGCCCTCATTTACAAGTTGAAGTGATGTGCGGCTGCCAAAAAAATGGAGTGGGGTAGCCTGTCCAGTAACGGAAGTTGTTATCAGTTCTCTTGGGATAGGATGAACTGGTGTTTGCTCAGTAGAGCTTTGACTAACATTAGAACGTCTCCCACATACACCTTAAACTCCCCACTTGTTCCTCTTCCACCATGACATTGTGATTTAACACTAATGTTTGATGTACCCTTGCCTTTGTAAACAGATGTTTCACAACCCTAGGCCCACACCTGTCAGACACGTGACACAAAAGTAAAATTCTCTATTTCTTGGCTGAGATGGCAATGTTAGGATGTCCTACAAAGATACCAATACCTAGTTAGATAGTTCACTGGCAAATTTTTAATAGGCTCTAAAAAGTGGCAATTCCTATTGAGATGGTTCACTGGCAAATTTTTAGTAGGCACTAAAAAGTGGCAATACCTATTGAGATGTTTCACTGCCAAATTTTTAGCAGGCATTAAAAGTAGCAATACCTATTGAGGTGGTTCAATGGCAAATTTTTAGTAGGCACACTAAAGTACCAATACCAGTTTAGATCATTCACTGGTAACTTTTTAGCAGGCACTCACAAGTAGCAATCCCTATTTGTATAATGAAATTCCGATTTATGGCACATGCCTTTCCCTACAGTGCACGTCCCTATTTTACACTATCACTCTCCTATCTAGCTCAACTACCTATGATTAAACCCCTAGCCAAGCTAACTGCCTAGCAGCAGCGGCGGCAGCAGCACCTTCCCTAAGCTTTGACAATCACAAAATGGCACCACTGTTACATATCCACATTTTATATGCAGAGGGACCTTTTACTTAGGCAGGCAATGACACAAGCCTTTGTGTCTGAACCTTGGGGATGTTTTCTGCACTGTGATTGACTGCAGGAACATTCACAAAGTTTAAAAAAAAGTGTGTCACAACTCTGACCTCTCCCCACCCTTTCTCATCATTAAACGCATCCCCCTGTTCATGTTACAGCACCACAATCCTATCCAAAAGCATTATATGTTATTAGAAAAGCATTTTGTAAAACAAACATAGCGGATTTGTTTTTCAGGTTTTCTCAAAAATGCTCGGGTAGACGATTAGAACTAGATAGGGAAAAACTTGTATCAAACTTAAAAAATGGGAACCAAACAAGTTCACTGATCTCTACCCTTTATATGATTCATACCAAAATTGGGTCTTTGGGAGTATTAAAACAAAACAAAATAACAGATACTCAATGAATATTACTTTTTTCAATGTACCAATATCTGCTTTCCTCACAGTCACAAGTCTCTTTGTTCTTTCTTACTGGTGGGAGACTCAACTTGACCACTATACCATATCAGTGGCCGCTGATTTGCTGCAGCCTTCCGGATCAATGTGAGCCATGAGAAACAAACTTTCTTCTATGATGAAATGTAAAGAATGATAATTGCCTACAGTAATCTTGTGACTGTCAGAGGACAAAAGCAGCATGGAAGTAGGGGGATGATGGTGAGTATATATTCATTTTTGTTGTTAAACCCAAATATGCCTATTCATAAATATTCCATAGCAGAGAAGATAACCATTTTTATTTAATTCACTATAAAGTAATGACAATAAGAAATTATATGACGTGAAATCTCTCCTTCAAGATATCTAAAAAACATAAACATGAACAGAAACATGGGAAACTGCAGCTAATCAGAAAAGAAGTTAAATCAGGAGTCATAGCCTTTCATTGACTTGAGAAAAATGTTGAAATCTATATATCTAAATTTACGTAAAATTGTTTACCGAGAGAAATTGCTTTCCTATAATAATTTTAGAATATAAATGTCACTAATTTACAAGCAATTCTCTAAGCAGAACTAAGCATAAGATTTCACAGGGCTCAAATCACGAAGTCAGAACTATTGAAATTAGGTGATTTTTCCAACATCTTTAGGTGAAAAAAGAGAGGCTGAAAGGTGAGAGGTATGAGAAGTCATGTCACCAGCTTAAATCTATCAGTAATTAGAAAGCAATCCTACCACTTAAGGAAAAATATTATCAGCTGGTTTAACTGATCGCCTATAAAAAGGTGTTTCATTGACAAGGTGCCCCACAAGAAAAATATCACACCATTGAGGTGTGGAGATGTTTCTGTGGACTTACTGGACCACTCGGTGAGCAGTGGCAGCAGATTTCCCAATACAGCAAGAGACTGGAGAGAACTTGTGGAAAACAGAAGATGTTTTATTTAAAGGGATGGTGAAAAAAGCCGAAGGAGAGAGCCCTAAAGTGGGCTTTACACGCTACGATATCGTTAATGAATTATCGTCGGGGTCATGGTGTTTGTGACGCACATCCGGCGTCATTAACGATATCGCAGTGTGTGACACTTATGAGCGACCTTAAACGATTGCAAAAGCAGTCAAAATCATTTGCCGCGGAGAGGTTGTCCTGAAACAAAAATCGTTTTCTGCTTATTAGCGATGTTGTTCCTCGTTCCTGCGGCAGCACACATCGCTATGTGTGACACCGTAGGAGCGACAAACATCTCCTTTCCTGCCTCCACCGGCAATGGGGAAGGAAGGAGGTGGGGGGGTGTTCCGGCCGCTCATTTCCGCCCCGCCGCTTTTATTGGATGCCTGCCATGTGACGTCGCTGTGACGCCGCATGAACCGCCCCCCTTAGAAAGAAGGCGGTTTGCCGGCCAGAGCGACGTTGCAGGGCAGGTAAGTGTGTGGGACGGGGTTAAGCGAGGTTGTGTGGCACGGGCAGCGATTTGCCCGTGTCGCACAACCGACGGGGGCGGGTATGATCGCTTGCGATCTCGCTAGCGAGATCGCAGCGTGTAAAGCCCGCTTTAGTGTCATGATGCTGAACACCTCCAGAGGAGCAACCGGCAAGGGAACCCCTATACAGGGATTATCCCGGCACAGCCCCCAAAGGTCAGGAAGCCGCTGGCCAAAGAGACAACTCAAACAGCCGGTAGAAGTTCAAACTAGACTGTGGAATGCTGGCGCAATCAGAGGAGAGAACCCGGAATGCTCTACACCATCCTGGCGAAGTGGATCCAGCCATTGAAGAAATATTAATAATACAAAATGACCACGGAGGTTAAAACAGCAGAAGTGGAATCCACAGCATGCAGTGAAGATTCTGCAGGAGATTCTGTGGAGAGAGAAGAAAGTATCTTGCATAGCAGAGCACAGTAGGAGAGCACAGAGCACTGAAGCTGAGGGTCTGAACCCTAGCAATATTCCAAAGGAGTGAGCACGTTGCCCAGGCACCACCCATAGGGAAAAGGTGCCTTATAAACACAGAGCAATCCTGCAATCAGAATCAGAACACAACAAGGAACAGGTGCACTGTTCCTTTAAATTACAGCACAATGCGGCATGCACCGACTAAGCACACTACCAGAGGACCTGCTCAGCGAATGCAGTTTCCGGGAGGAGGTGAGTGAACACACAGCACTGCAGGCAGGGTGTGTTACACATCATGTAGCAGTGTCAGAGCCAGCAGCGGAGACCGACCCAGGGACAGGAATGGAGGTGCGGGGAGAATATCGATTTTCCTCCCCAGGGAAGACTGACCCCGCAGCCAAGGGTATGACAAAAAAAATCTTATGATGAGAAACCAGTGAGCTTACTCAAGAACTTTGCAACATTATTGTTACAAAACACAGTAATGGCACTGATTATAGAAGAATTTATAAAGTACTGAGGGTTCCAGGTAGCAAAGCTGGGCCATAATCTGTAAGTGGAAAGAAGATAATTTCACCACAAATTGTCCATAACTAGGAGTTCCCTGCAAGGTTTCAGACTGAGAAGTAAAAAATAATTATCAGAAGAGTTGCCCAAGAGCCAAGGACCACCTGTGAAGAGCTACAGAAAGACCTGGAATCAGTATGTACAATTGTTTCAAAGAAAACAATAAATAATGCATTTAACCTCCATGGCTTGTATGCACACTCACCACACAAGACTCCATTGCTGAACAAAAAAGCAGGTTGAACAGCATTAAAAGTTTGTTCAACAACTTACAGACAAGACTGTGAAATACTGGGAGAATATACAGTCATATGAAAATGTTTGGGCACCCCTATTAATGCTAACCTTTTTTCTTTAAAACAATTTGGTTTTTGCAACAGCTATTTCAGTTTCATATATCTAATAACTGATAGACTGAGTAATATTTCTGGATTGAAATGAGGTTTATTGTACTAACAGAAAATGTGCAATCCGCATATAAACAAAATTTGACCAGTGCAAAAGTATGAGGCAGTCTGTGGACCTTGTGAAAGGCAAAAAAAAGCTTTATAAAAAAAAGGGCATAGGCAATGAAATTCCCCCCGCCGCCAAAAACCAAGGTGTAAAGAGTAAGGTGATTCCCTCAGCATACCAGTGCTAAACATATCCATAGTATGCAATGCGAGCAGCAATATTATGAATTACATACCCAACGGTTCAGGCAATTGGGGAGCTGGTCCAGGGTCCAGGGGGGAATTTCATTGCTTATGCCCGGGAGATATAACTGGATATTAAGTCCAGTACGGTTTTAGGCGGAATTAGCCTTTTTTTATCATTCCAGGCATAGCCTTTGTAACCTTTCTGGTCCTGGTCCCCACGTAGTGAGGTTTTCATATGTCCTCTTATTTATGTTGCAAGGATGGGGAGTTTGCATTTTTCCACTTCCTTTTAACTTGTTTTTTATTGTTAATAAAATGTTTGGATAGTAATTTACTCCATTGTGTGGTCTCACATTTTTGAAGAGTTTAATAAGAGTTTGCCCTGTCACTAGGAATCCAAAATTATGGGGATTTCACTGGTCAGATAATTTCTATAAGCATGACTGGATGTAAAGAGACCTTCCCCTTCATTTCTATGAAAATTGTATCAATCCTTGGCGTCACACGCTGCAATGTCGCTACCAGCGCCAGATGTGAGTCACTAACGATGTGACCCCGACGATATATCGGTAGCAATGTCGCAGCGTGTAAAGCACCCTTAGGCCCGTTTCACCCGTCAGTGAAAAACAGTGACGTTTTTCATTGGCGTGTAAAACACGCACATGTCCCTGCGTGTGCCGTGAATCACGGCACACGTGGGTTGTCTAAGTGCAATCCGGGCTCCGTTCTCCGTGGCCCGTGATTGCACTTAGAAATCAACTCACCTGTGCCCGCTCCCGCTCTCCGTGGTGCTGAATCCTCCCGCGATGCAGCATCCGGCCGGCGGTGACCCCCGCAGCAGCTGCTTCCGGGTCGGCTGTGTCGTGCATCATTAAGATGCGCGACAGTAATCAGCCGGCTTAGAAGCAGCAGGGAGAACGGGCTGCAGAGGACATCGCTGGACGCCGGGTGAGTTAAAATGTTTATTATTTTAAATGCACGTTTTTTTCTGGCACGTGTTTCACGGACCACACCACTACGTGGTCCGTGGAACATCAGTGATGCCAGAAAAAAATGGACATGTCTCCGTGCAGCAATCAAGCACACGCGGGTACGCTGCACGGAGACACGTGCAGTGAAAAATCACTGACGTGTGAGCAGACCCATTCATTATAATGGGTCTGCGTATGTCAGTGATTCTGGTACGTTTAAAAAAAAGCACAAACGTACCAGAATCACTGACGTGTGAAAGGGGCCTTAAGGCCTCCTTCACATGTCAGTGAAAAACAGACTTTTTTCATTTACATGTTAAAGATGCATATGGCCCTCCGTGTGCTGTGATTTTAGGACTTGTATGTTCTCTCTGTGCTATCCATGATCTGTGATAGCACACGGAGATCAGGCACTTATACTGATCTGTCCCCGGCGCTGCTCTCCGTGGTGCTGATATCTCCGACGATGCGGTGTCCGGCCACTGCTGTCTCACTGCTGCTGCTACTTTCAGGTCAGGGGTGCAGTGAATTCATGAGCATAATTAGCCAGCCTGGATGCAGGAGATAGCAGCGGCCGAAGACAGCATTGCTACAGAAGGTGAGTATAAAAATCATTTTATTTCAAAAATACATTTTTTTTGTATTTTTCACACGGATCACAGCACTGCATGGTCCGTGTGACATCAGTGATGCCAGAAAAAAAACTAACATGTTTCCATGCCGAAACATGATCACGTGTACCGCACAGAAACACGGTCAGTGAGAAATCACTGGTGTGTGTGCAGACCCATTAATTTTAATGGGTCTGCGTATGTCTGTGATTCTGGTACGTGAAAAAACAGTAACATAAGTACCAGAATCACTGATGTGTGAAGGGGGCCTAAGGGTGTGTGCACACATCGTGTTTTTGATTAATTTATTCTCAAAACCTGAAGGGTTTCCTTATGCAAGCAAAGTGAATGGGAAACTGTGCTGCCTACCAACAATACAAAGGCCTTTATGATATAGGAGCCTACAGATCTAAGCAGAACAAATAACAAGGGCTTCATAAGATATTAAAGGATCTTTTACAGCCAACACAAACAAGGCTTGCCTCGATTTCTTCGCAGTCGTAACACTGGTTAGAAAACAAGGCAAAGAGATGTATTTCCAGATACAAGTATCTGTAGGAGCAAAGATCTAAGTGTATAACTGTGTTGTAACTTTTGGAGGCGTCTTGCTTTTCCTGCAAGCTTCCACCAATCACGGATGTTAACACATTAACAGCAGAAGGCAGGAAGCGATTTGCTTTGTGCTGTTTTGAGCCTTGAATTTCAGCACTTCTCTCTGCGCTACAATGAATCAATAACAGCAAAAATAAAGCAAACCTGTTTCATGATCTAAATGAGAGCCTGAGACTAACGGCAGCAGTGTGAGAACGTTTAATAACCGGCCTGTGAATCAGTGACTCACTGGTAAGTGTAATGTAATATGAGAGGGTGTGTGTGAAATACTAGGAGAAAGGCTTGCTGTCAGACGCTGCAGTTCATATTATTGTTATCTGCACTTTCTTTTCAATGTGAATTACAGTAACATGAAATTTGTATCGTGTTACTTGAAAGGATACATTTTGTGCCATATATTTTTACATTACCCTCTATATTGCTTTATGTCTGCATGAAAGCCGTTCTAATTGATCATAACAAATGACTGGTTAATGTCGTATATATATGCAGAAGGATAATTACAGTGTAATTGTATATAAATGTGGGTACAGGAGTGTATGTGCACTGTTGGCTGTGCAATTTGTGCCTGGTTATGCTGAATAAATCTCATGTACATTAACTTACAGGTTCATAACCAGGATTATGCATAGACTGTAAACTTGTGAGCAGAGCCCTCACTCCTCCTGTAACCGTTGGACTACGCCTTACTTTGCTTTGTTTGTATTGTTTGTATATACTGCTGAATATGCTGGTGCTATATAAATAAAATTTGTTATTATTATTATTATGCAGCCCTAGTTGAACGTGGCATAAAGTAGTTGCCCAAATGATTCCTGTTTTTTAGCTTAAAACAGGGCAGGACAAATGCTGCCCATGGGCCATATCCAGCCCTTTCGCTGTTCAAATCCAGCCCACAAAAACAGAGGCCCACGAGCCGCACCATTCTCTCAACTGCCACTTGTCCACAGTCAGTTCATGTGTCCGGGATGCAGATAGCGGTGAATACATTAATGGAGGTTGGTGCCGTTGGCTCCGTCTTCCACTAATCAGCATGTGAGACAGTAGATGCAATGACGTCACATCATTGTGTGTGCTGTGCGAAGCATCAAAGACCGGAGCTGAGGGATTGGAAAATGGGGTTAGTATGTGGTGTTTTATTTTTCATGTGTGTGTGTTTCCATATATTGAGCATTCTATATGGGGGCTCATACTGTATATACAGGGCTATGTGGGGGCTTAGAAATTCATAAAAGAGGCTATGTGGGGGCTCATAAATGTATATTGGAGGCTATGTGGAGGTTCTTAATGTATGTAGGAGGTTATGTCGGGGCTTAAAATGTATATGAGAGGCTATGTGACTGCTTAATATTTATGTGGGAGGCAATGTGGGGGCTGATAATGTACATAGGAGACTATGTGGGGCTAAAACTGTATATATGGAGCTATGTAGGGACTCATACTGGATATAGGAGGCTATGTGAGGGCACATGCTGTACTAAGGAAGCTATGTGGGGGCTCTCACTGTGCACAGAAAGGCTATGTGAGAGCTCATACTGTATATAGGGGCTATGTAGAGCTCATACTGTATGGTGGGGTCTGTGTGGGTCCTCATACTTTACATAGGGGGCTGTGTGTGAGCTCATGTGGTAAATAGGGGGTGGTGTGATGGCTCATCCTGTATATACAGTGCCTTGTGAAAGTATTTACCCACCTTCGCTTTATACTTATTTTGTTACATTACAACCCATGTTTAAATCTTTTTGTAATCCGGTTTGTGTGTGATGCATCAGCAATAACTAGTCTAAATTTTGGATGCGAAGGGAGAAAAATATAGGCAAAAATTAAATATATGGGATAGCATAAATAAAAATTGCCATGTGCATATGTATTCACCCCTTTTGCTATGAAACCAACCACTAAAAATTTCTGCTGCAAGCAATTACCCTCATAAGTCACATGCTTATTGAAAGAAAATCCACCTATGTGCAATCTGTCACATGGTCTGTCAGTATACAGTATACACACCTTTTCTGAAAGGCCACAGAGGCTGCAACCATGCCTGTAGAGTCAGAGTTGGTGTCGATTTTGGAGTTGGTATAAAATGGACTGACTCCTTAAAAGTATAATAAATTGGGTACAATAGTTCAATGTAGTATGTGCTCAATATTTTTTTAAGAATTTGGGAAAGTGATGAAATGTCCTTTAAATGTCTGTTCTATTCCTGATCAAAGGATCTAAAGGTCCAGTCACACTAAACAACTTACCAGCGATCCCAACAACGATAGGGATCGCTGGTAAGTTGCTAGGAGGTTGCTGGTGAGATGTCACACTGCGACGCTCCAGCGATCCCACCAGCAACCTGACCTGGCAGGGATCGCTGGAGCGTCGCTACACGAGTTGCTGGTGAGCTCACCAGCAACCAGTGACCAGCCCCCAGCGCCGCGTGGAAGATGCTGCGCTTGGTAACTAAGGTAAATATCGGGTAACCAACCCGATATTTACCTTGGTTACCAGCGCACGCAGCTACACGTGCAGAGAGCAGAGAGCAGCGCACACTGAGCGCTGGCTCCCTGCTCTCCTAGTTACAGCACACATCGGGTTAATTACCCGATGTGTGCTGCAGCTAAATGTGCACAGAGCAGGGAGCAGCGCACAATGCTTAGCGCTGGCTCCCTGCTCTCCTAGCTACAGCACACATTGGCTTAATTAACCCGATGTGTCCTGCAGCTACATGTGCAGGAGCCGGCACTGACAGTGAGAGCGGTGGAGGCTGGTAACAAAGGTAAATATCAGGTAACCAAGGACAGGGCTTCTTGGTTACCCGATGTTTACTGTGGTTACCAGCCTCTGCAGAAGTCGGCTCCTGCTGCCTGCACATTTAGTTGTTGCTGTCTCGCTGTCACACACAGCGATGTGTGCTTCACAGCGGGACAGCAACAACTAAAAAATGGCCCAGGACATTCAGCAACAACCAATGACCTCACAGCAGGGGCCAGGTTGTTGCTGGATGTCACACACAGCAACATCACTAGCAACATCGCTGTTACGTCACAAAAGTTGTTCGTTAGCAGCGATGTTGCTAGTGATGTTGCTTAGTGTGACGGGGCCTTAAGCTTTTAGTTGAGAGGAATCTGAGCTGCACTTTATGTACATGATAAGCAGTGAAGCTCCTCCTCTACAGATAAAGGTAAAAACACACTGGGAAGGAGTGAATGCCTCTACTCATCTCAGAACTGCTAGAACAGGATCTTGCTATTCTAACTATCCAAGTGGAATTAACCTGATGAATGAGAATAATTAAGGTAAACAGCAGCTAGGGCAGCACTTATTTACTGATTGAGCAATTACTTGAGCTGAAACCCTTTCTTGTAGACATGACCAAGTCTCAGGTAACACTAAATGAAGGTCAATGGACACAAGTGGCTGAATTGAAGGAATTGCTTCATCACCCATTTACAGTAACTAAAAAATTACAAGCTGAGGATTTAACTCCTGGAACTTTCATAAAAAATGAGAAGAATGTGCTGTTTTGCCTGTCCCAAAAAGTATGTTTAATTGCTTCAATGAAACAGAGAGATACACTGCCATTAGAAAATATTATTCTTCTGACAGCTGTTTATGTGTACCCAAGTCATCAAATATTGCTGGATGACCAACAGCTTACTAAAAAAAAGCTTTGACAGAGGTAGCAGTTAGGATGAGCGACTACAGGACAGCTAAGAGGAAGAGGAGTTGTGTCATCCAGTCCTACTGCTGCAATATCTTCATCCTCCTCAGATGAGGAGTTGTGTAATCCAGGGCTACTGCTCCATATCATCAGCCTCATCAGATGAGGAGTTCAATTTTGAAAACTACTTTGACGACCTGGAGCAGGCAAAGCGTTGCTGCATGGAAAAAGATTCCACTCCCATGTCAGATTGACCAGATTTCAGCAACATTTTTCACTTGCTCTCAAAGAAGTAAAAGAGTTCAGCCATTCATGAAACCTGTGCATGAGACAATTCATTTATTCCCCGAGATGGATAGAGATGTTGCCCATGTGGTTAACGCCTTTCCACCAACCTAAGTTAGTGTAGAGAGGTTGTTCTCTAGCCTTAAAATAATTAGGTCAGATTTGAGGTCATCTATGAAGGAGGATCTGATGGAGGTGATGCTATTTCTCAAAACAAATTCATAGACTGCACAAATGTTATTCAGTACTTTGTTGAAAACTGTTTTTTCCCCCCACTTACTGCAAAATGTATTTAATATTTATTAACTTTTATGTTCTAAAGTTTTATTCCAATAAATATATTTTATGTTATATCTAAATAGCTTCATTATTGTATCATAATAATGATTACAACCCTGATGTTACTATTTTAGTACAGTAAAAGTATCACTTAAACATGAGCCATGAATGAAGGAGTATTAGTAATGGAGTCAGAGAGATTGAGGAGTCTGAGTTGGAGGTTTTGCTTACCGATGCCACAGCCCTGGCTGGAACACCATTAAGCAAGAGGCACCACTAACCAAACAACACCCTGAAGGCCAAGGAGATCTCCAAACAAGTTAGAGACACAGATGTTAAGAAGTACAAATCATGGTTGGGTTCTAAAACAATATCTGTCTCTGATGATCCCTGGAGCACCATCAAATCCATTTTCATCAAATAGAATTAACATGGTACCATAACAAACTTGCTAAGAGAAGGCCACCAACAAAAATCTCAGCTTGGGCAATGAAGGTATTATTCAGAAATGAAGCACAGAGACCAAAGGCAATCCTGAAGAAGCTGCATTGTTCCCAAGCAGAGATTGATGTATCTGTCTGCTCTCCTTGCCAGTCACGGTTTCTTATGTGGCCCCTCAAGAAAAATGAAATGGCCCACCCCTGGATAAAGAGAATCTGACACCAGTTTTCCAGTATCCAAATGAAATCCACTACCTATAACTACTCTTTTATTGCAGTCCACAAACCTGTATATCTACTAATCCCTCTGTATACTCCCAAAAATACCATTTGCATTTCTCCGCACTGCATGCAAATAACTATGCTCCATTCTGGTAGGTGTCATCGTTGTGTTTTCTGCACCTCCTCCGTTTTCCTAATTGACATCTTTCGGCTGTAATTGATTTAGATAATGTGTCATTCACATAGCACAACATAATCCCGCACCTGCAAAGTAGTATCATAGGCTCCAGAAATCACAGAAAACAGACTGTGAAAGCTTCTGGGAGAATAAGGGTTGGAGTGACTTTTTCATGGCACATGGTAGGACAGAGCAAAGTGTAGCTGTGCGAGCTTGTGATGCTACTGCGCAGGCACAAGATTTTATTTCGCTTTGTGGATTAGTCAGGATATCAATCAAAGCTGTAGGTCGGCAATTAGGAACACAATTAGGCGCAAAGAACACAGCGCTTTGGAATCACACACACTAAACAAATCTGTGCTCCTGACTCTCTGCTACTGCAGCTGCTGTTAGGAGAAGAAAGAAGAGGGAATCGCAGAGCAAAAGTTAAGGGAATCTGTGCCGGTGTGGGTATTAATTGGATTTCCTTGATGTCGGGCCAGTCACAGCAATCAATCACAATGCGGGGGGGTGGGCATAATTTTCAGACAGAGCCTGACTGACCTTGACTGAATTGAAGGGAAACACCCCCTTTGACTGAAACGAAAAGGTATATAACCTAATGCATTTACATAAGCATAAAAAGGGCATTTTATTTTGAATTGAGGGAAATTTTGTTTGAAAAAACATGTTAGTGATGTACATTGGATCACTAACAATACATTGGGGGTAGATTAATATAAAAAATGACATGACAGGTTCCCTTTAACCCAATATGCTATGTGCCTAGACCAGGAGAATCTGGGCCCAATTCATTATTTGCATTTTTTTGGCATATGAGTATTCATTGACGTTTCTTGCACAAAATCCTTTAAAGTGCCGTACGTGGTTCTGTACTGCTCCTGCTGCAGCCATTGCTCAGCCTCACATCTCTTGCCTGACCACTGTGTTTTATAGTGCTTGAATTTACTAATAATGCTGGGAAACATACGCTCATGATTTTATATATTTTTAAATATTTCTGAAAATAGGGCTACTTTTATAAAAAGCTTGATGACAACAACCCAGAACTTCTTCACGTTCAAAACAGTGCCACTGTTTTGTATCGAAAAATTAGATCATAGTTTCAATCTCAAAAGATCGGATCATCTATAATTGCTTAGTTATAGATTTTTACAGTGGGTGGAAGGGGGGCAGGGCACAAAACTGAATATGATTGTTTTAGATAGGGGGTGATTATACTACTATATAAACAATACCACATACAAAGGACCAATATTCAGACACTATGATCAGATCATATATTACCAACACATAGTGACCGAACAGTACCATCATACTGATCATTAACAAAAAAACACATTAATAACTAATATAACTAGTTACAGTGACATACAGAATCTCTGTATATATTAATCCAGGGACTTAATGGAGATATCTCCTATTGACATTTTTGTTTTTTCACTTTGTCATCTGACATAGAATGGTATGATTTCTCAAAGCCACAACTCATCTCAGCAGAATGTAATTCACAGATATCTATTTCTGATCACTTATAGAGCACCCTCCCTACTTATCTCCCATTACTACACTTCTAGATGAAGAAGAAAAGTGCCACAGTGCCTCCCTGACACGTTACACATTAAAGCCTGCTTTACACGTTTCAATATGTCGTGCGATCGCATTTGCGATCACACCCGCCCCCATTGTTTGTGCGGCACGGGCAATTTCTTGCCCATGTCACACAATGCTGTAACCCCCATCACACGCACTTACCTTCCAAATGACCTCGCTGTGGGCGGCGAACATCCACTTCCTGAAGGGAGAGGGACGTTCGACGTCACAGCGACGTCACACAGCGGCTGGCTAATAGAAGCGGAGGTGCGGAGATGAGCGGGACGTAAACATCCCGCCCACCTCCTTCCTTCAGCATTGCTGGCGGGACGCAGGTAAGCTGCAGTTCATTGTTCCCGGAGTGTCACACGGAGCGATGTGTGCTGCCTCGGGAACATTGAACAACCGGACGTTCTATTTTTAGAAAATGAGCGACATGTCAGTGGTGAATGAGAAGGTGAGTATTTCTGCTCGTTCATAGCTGTCACATGCTACGATATCAATAACAATGCCGGATGTGCGTCACTTACGACGTGACCCCGCCGACATCTCGTTAGACATATCGTAGCGTGTAAAGCCCGCTTTACAGTACTTCCCTTTTTTTTCCCCAACACAGTAACAATATACCCAAAAATAAAATATATTACAGTTCTGATATCCCCTTTCTGACCCATGCACAATAGAAATATCAAATTGTCTAACGGTTAAGCTGAGTTTTATGTTCAGATTTTTCTTATGGACTTGCATTAGATGCCGAAAATCTGTAAGTAAAAAAACTCATGTGATTCTGCAGCAGCATAAAAAACATAACCGTCTATATATCAATAAAGTTTTTTCAGTGCCAAACACCAAGAAGCAGCAAAAACAAAGCAGCTATATTTTAAACATGACACACTACAATAGACAAATAACCAGCATCAAAAATGCAATAAAAACACATGTAACATGAAAAAAATTCATGTAAAAAATAGCAAGTAACCTAATCTTGATAAAAGGTGCAGAAATTCTGCAACATCAAAAACTCCCCAGAAGCTCATCGTGGGAGCGTAGCCTAAAGATATTTTGAGAGACTTCAGGTTTGACCACTATTAAATCTACTTTAAATTTGCTCTTGTCACCTTCTTAGTCTCTGAAGGAAGCAAAGAAGTGAAACGTGTGTCAGGTTAGCTAAATATCTTATTTCTCTTTCTTTGACCGTTGGAGCTGGGGATATTTATTATTATGTCTGAATTTATCCATCCCACTCCCTTCTGTACTATACAGCAGCTTTGTTAAGCCTACAAACTCCCCCACTACTAGTCTATGCACTATTTCTACTTTTACTAGTTCTTTTACTAAATTATTTTTCTCCTACTAATTTACATATTTATATATATATATATATATATATATATATATATATATGTAAATACTTGAAATACTTGCCTATGAAGTCTTCCTCTTTTCATGTGCAGATTCTTCAGTTACTTGCATTTTTCTTTTTTGCCATTTTTATTGCATTTTATTGTACTTATCCATACAGATTGTATTCTTATTATTGTTCGCACGATGAACTTTGAGTGCATTTTTTACATGGCGTATATTCGCAAGCCTTAGGGTAAGAACGCACTTTGCGTTTCCACCTGCGTTTCTGCTGCTTTTTAGGTCCGTTTTGAGAAGCACCTTTTTCATGCCAAAAGGCATGTGTTTTGATTTTACAGCAAAGTCAATGGAAAATGGTGATTTTCAGACTGCACTTTGCGTTTCATTTGCATATTTTGTGGCAAAAACCATGCGTTCAAAGAAGCAGCATGTCAGTTGTTTTTGCCATTTTGGGTGCGTTTTGCTAACATTGAAGTCAATGAGAAATGGCAAAAAACAAGATTCCTTCAAATTCCTGCGTTTTACCTGCTTTTATGTGCAGAAAACATGTGTTTTGGACTTCCAAAATGCATGCTTTTTGTACATCAATATAATGATTTGATATGTCCCTTTACACACACACATAATCCGACAAATTTAAGAAAAATATGCATTTATTGCTATTTTAGCGATAAAATGTATATTACCACTATAATTTTATGAAATATATCTATTTTCATTATTTTTCCCATTAATATAGATTTGATCCTTTTTTTTCTCTTTTTTCATTCTCTTTGATTGTTTAAACTTTATTTAGCAGTGTCTTGATGTTCAAAACGCATCTGTCAAAACACAGGTGAAAAAGCATGTAAAAAGCAGTCAAAACGCATCTAAAATGCAGTAAATACGCATGCATTTTCAGCGCTAAAGTTCTCAAAAAGGCAACTTTGGTCAAATCAATTAAGCCCAAAACGTGCATTTACAACTGCAAGTAGGAGAACACAAAGTGCGTTCTTAGCCTTAACCTACGTGCACACATTGAGTATTTGGTGAGTTTTTACCTCAGAATTTGTATTGAGTGAAAAATACAGAAGTGGTGCCTGTGTTTCTATTATACTTTACCTCCCACTGTTCCTCTCCTGGTTTTGGGTTACAAATACTGAGGTAAAAATCTCACCAAATATTTAATGTGTGCATGTGGTCCTACAGTTCCAGCAAAATGAATAGGTTTAAGACCTCTAGGGCATGTTTCAAATCTGCAACATGTCAATTTCTCTTGCAGGTATGCTGAATTTTACGTGTACTTTTTGCCCATAGACTTGCATTGAATGTGGAAAATACACAGGTTTTTCCCATACACTTGCATTAGACGAATGCGCGTTATTAGTGCATTTCATCTGCAGAAAAGGCATCAAAAACGCATATAATCTGCCCTTAAGTATAACGTTTTGTCAAAAGCAAATACCAGAAAGTATTAAAATCAAAACAGCTTTATTTAAAAAATTACACACAAACAAGATGCAAAAAATGCAGCATCACAAATGCGTTAAAAAACTGTGCATAAAAACACAATGAAAAAATGCAAGTAACCAAATCTGTATAACAGGTGGCGACATGGCACAGAAGTTCTGCAACATTAAAAACTTATCAAAAGCTCATTGTGAAAACGTAGCCTAAAAAGGACGTTTAGTTTCAGTGGCTGTGGCAGCATGAGTTGTTAGCATTGCCCTGGTTGTGGCCACAGGCTGTCCACGTGGCCGCTGGACCAAGGTGTTGTAAATCTTTTTTTATAGCTCTAATGCTCATCTCTCCAAGCTATAGTAATGTCCAGGCTGGAGCAACAAAACTTGACTATGTTGAGCTCTGTTTTGCCTTCATGGACTAATCACATAGATAGGTGCAAGTACAGTGCTGGCCAAAAGTATTGGCACCCCTGCAATTCTGTCAGATAATACTCAGTTTCTTCTTGAAAATGATTGCAATCACAAATTCTTTGGTATTTGGTATCTTCATTTATTTTGCTTGCAATGAAAAAACACAAAAGAGAATAAAACAAAAATCAAACCATTGATCATTTCACACAAAACTCCAAAAATGGGCAAGACAAAAGTATTGGCACCCTTAGCCTAATACTTTGTTGCACAACCTTTAATAAAATACAAAATAACTCCGAACAACCGCTTCCGGTAACCATCAATGAGTTTCTTACAATGCTCTGCTGGAATTTTAGACCATTCTTCTTTGGAAAACTGCTCCAAGTCCCTGAGATTTGAAGGGTGCCTTCTTCAAACTGCCATTTTGAGATCTCTCCACAGGTGTTCTATGGGATTCAGGTCTGGACTCATTGCTGGCCACTTTAGTAGTATAAAGTTTAGTAGTTTAGTAGGCTTTCTATCAAACCATTTTCTAGTGCTTTTTGAAGTGTGTTTTGGGTCATTGTCCTGCTGGAAGACCCATGACCTCTGAGGAAGACCCAGCTTTCTTACACTGGGCCCTACATTATGCTGCAAAATTTGTTGGTAGTCTTCAGACTTCATAATGCCATGCACACGGTCAAGCAGTCCAGTGCCAGAGGCAGCAAAGCAACCCCAAAACATCAGGGAACCTCTGCCATGTTTGACTGTAGGAACCATGTTCTTTTCTTTGAATGCCTCTTTTTTTTCCTGTAAACTCTATGTTGATGGCTTTTCCCAAAAAGCTCTACTTTTGTCTCATCTGACCAGAGAACATTCTTCCAAAACGTTTTAGGCTTTCTCAGGTAAGTTTTGGCAAACTCCAGCTTGGCTTTTTTATGTCTCGGGGTAAGAAGTGGGGTCTTCTTGGGTATCCTACCATACAATCCCTTTTCATTCAGATGCCGACAGATAGTACGGGTTGACACTGTTGTACCCTCGGACTGTAGGGCAGCTTGAACTTGTTTGGATGTTAGTCGAGGTTCTTTATCCACCATCCGCACAATCTTGCGTTGAAATCTCTCGTCAATTTTTCTTTTCCTTCCACATCTAGGGAGGTTAGCCACAGTGCCATGGGCTTTTTCTTGATGACACTGCGCATCGTAGACACCGGAACTTTCAGGTGTTTGGAGATGGACTTGTAGCCTTGAGATTGCTCATGCTTCCTCGCAATTTGAATTCTCAAGTCCTCAGACAGTTCTTTGGTCTGCTTTCTTTTTTCCATGCTCAATGTGGTACACACAAGGACACAGGACAGAGGTTGAGTCAACTTTAATCCATGTCAACTGACTGCAAGTGTGTTTTAGTTATTGCCAAAACCTGTTCGGTGCCACAGGTAAGTTACAGGTGCTGTTAATTACACAAATTAGAGCATCACATGATTTTTCAAACAGTGACAATACTTTTGTCCATCCCTTTTTTATGTTTGGTGTGGAATTATATCCAATTTGGCTTTATGACAATTTTTTTTTTTCATTGAAGACAAATTAAATGAAGATAATAATACCAAAGAATTTGTGATTGCAATTATTTTCAAGAAGAAACTGAGTATTTTCTGACAGAATTGCAGGGGTGCCAATACTTTTGGCCAGCACTGTAAGTTTCTTTTAGGCTGGACTCACGCAAACGTATGGCATCCGATGCAAGAGTATCGGGTGCGATATGCTAATGATCTCCGGCGCAGCCTCTGCTGCAAGCCTGAGCCGAGTGTCATGCGACTGTGGTCCGATCTGCGAAGTTGAGGGAGAGCGCTGCGGAGGAGAGAGAGGGGTTAATCCCCCTATCTCCTCCATTGTCAGCCTGTGAGTATATCGCACTGCACTGGGATAACATCTGAGTGCAGTCCGATGTTTCTCTCACACCTATAGACTTGAATGACTGTGAGTGATACGGCTCTTGCAGAAAATTGCAGCATGTTGCGACTTTTCTCGCATCCAGAATCTGGATGCAAGAAAAACTGACTAACTGCTTTCCCTCATTGACTAACATTGGTCAGAGTGCAATGCGAGCTGTGAGTGTACCATTAGGCCTCGGTTCCACTTGCATTTTACATGGATGAGTGCAATTCAATAAAACATCAGATTACACTCACACTAATTTTGGACTGCAATGTATGGACTGGACCCAGCTCTCGCATCGAGCATGTCACAGCTTCATAGAAATATATTAAGCTGTCATGCTCTGGTTAGAAGACTTACAGCCAAGATTGGACTGATTTGCATGTGTGACGCCCTGGACCTCACGGGTCACAGTATAACATCATACACATACACACCCTCCTTCCCTGGTAGAGAATACCTGTCAACAAAACCCTTGTTGCCCCCTCCAGGGTCTGATGTCCACACCAGGTGGGGCGGAGCCAGGTGGTTGGCCCCTCCCACCGAGGAGTTCACAGGCCTGGAGGCGGGAAACAGTTAGTTTTCAGTTTATTGGAGTTGAGGAGTGAAGTGGTGACTGTGTGTGTCTGGATCGGAGCCCAGGCCCCATCAGCAAGGTCGGCAGATGGTGGTGGCCATCTGCAGGAGTTAGTGGACGTCTGCGGAACCGTAGGACCGGGGTCGGACGGTGGCCCGCCGGTACCGAACCGGGGAGCGGAGTGAAGCTAAGCACCAAGACAGGGTACTCAGACCCTGACTAGGCTCGGAAGCCGCCGTAACGGTCAAATTCTCTGATTGCAGTCTGGTCCTCAGGGGTTCATTCCCACCCAAGTCTCGTCAGAAGGCAACAGCCCAACCCGTCTGGATAAGAGCCACTGCTAATGGCCAGAGATCCAAGGGCCAGCGCCTGCAGGCAAAACAGGCTCTCCCAACATGTACAAGCCGGGGAGCGGACCACCCGTGGGAATCCATAGGGGTCAAACACTTACACACAGGTGCAGGGAAAGATAGTCGCCATCAACCCATCCGGGGAGAGTGAAGATGCCGCAGCCGACTGCGGGCCCCATCCATCCAGCCGTTTGGTTTACCAGAGACTCTGTTATTGACTACCTGAGTGAGTACACCAGTGCCATCCGGCACAGCGCTGCACCGTATCGCTGCCCAGCTTCCGCGCTGCCTCTTCGCATAGGCACCTGCACCTAGCCCCTACCCACCAACATCCATCCAACCAAACCTCTCCCCCAACCAGGGCCCTGGAACCAACCGCCCCTACCCACGGAGGGGCCAACACCTCAGCTGCTCCCCGCCATCGCTCCCGGGAACCCCCGTCATCAGCAGCGGAGGTGCTCACCATCACCACAACCCCGTGGGTGGCGTCACAACCGACATCCCACTACCACACCTTCCCCCTTTCACTCATGGGCGAGGAGGCACTGCTCGAGCCCCGGGTCGGCTCTGTGCTCGAGTCACCGAGGAGCAGAAGCACCGGACCCGAGCGCCAGAGATTTCCCCAGTCGAGCGGCGTTCCCAGGAACCCCTCTCCGCCCGCGACACATGGATGTCTGAATTAGCCCTTAGTTGCAAAGCTAACGACAGCAGCAGTGCTGGAAACAAAGATAGATGCAATCAGTAAGCATTTCAGTGCACTACTCTACACTTCATGTATATTTAGAAATATTTAGGGAAATAAAGCTTTGTTGTTAGTGCTTCTTTAATTTGTAATTATAAAAATGACAATATATCTCAACTCTAAAGAATATGCTGCACAAGTGCGGTGTGTTTCTAACAGTGTTTTTTATGACTAATACCATATTATGAAATGAAAAAGAAGACTGTGTCAAAGCACTTTCTCACCTTAATCATAGACATAGAGTCATTTTCCTTTTATATGCTGTGTGATAATGCATAGTAGACAACACCATCCTATAAAAAGGTGTATAGGAAACAAAAGTACATCGTATTGTACTCATTGATTTTTTTTTACAATAAATGCCTATAGATGACTTTTTCTACTGTATGTCTTTTCCTTTTCCTGAGTAGGTGTAAACACAGGCTAACAATGTGATGTGAACACCAAATTACCATTAAATATACAGAAACATTGTTTCCAGTGAGGATTATAGCAGTGCATGCTGATGCACAATTTGGTTGCAGGGAATGCAGGGATTTACATAGCTTTGTACATGAAGCCTATCTAAGTTTGTCTTATTTTTACAATTAAAAATCAGAAATTTTTACAATTAAAAATCAGAAATTACCCTTTCTTGTGTGATGTGTGATACCAATTCATTAAAAGAAAATTGTATATTGAGCTGGATTCTCTGCATTTTTTTAAATGACCCACAATGCTCTTTGATTATTATGGAGTTTCGTCTGATTTTGTAATTTGATAAATTGGTTAACGAGGGAGTGTGGGGAGGTGTTTATTCAAATAAACTATTTATTTCCTGTGTGTATTTTTTTTTAAATTTATACATACCGGGTTAGTAGTGGGGGTGTCTGATAGATAATCTCTCTATTACTAACCCTTGGGCTTAATGCCAGCTGTCAATTCAAAGCTGACATCAACCCCACAAGTATTATCCCAATTGCTAGCACACCAAAACAATTGGGAAGAGCCAGGCAAAATACCAGAATTGGCGCATCTAATAGATGTGCCATTTCTGGGGTGGCTGCGGGCTGCTATTTTTAGACTGGAGAGAGCCAAGTAACCATAGGCCTTCCCAGGCTTATAGTACTAGCAGCCAGCTGTCTGCTTTATCTTGACTGTTTAGATAAAATAATAAATATTTAAATAATTTAAAAAATGGAGTGGGATCTTCTCTGCTTTTGATAACCAGCCAAGTTAAAGCAGACAGCTTTCAATTGTTTGCTTTACCTGTGCTGGTTATGAAAAATAGGTGGTAGCCCATGTAATTTTTTTTATTTCTTTATTGTTCACAGCAGTATACAGACATCTTCTGGATGAAATAAAGTTTGTTGATTGGCTACACTGCAACCTTTCAACAAACTTGGACATAGGCTTCTTTTTAAAAAAAGTTCATGTTTGAGGTCAATACTCGGTGTCCGGTACGAATACCTAACTTTACTGTTCAGGTTCGCTCATCCCTATTGCTGATCTAGGTGTCATCCTGTGCATCAAGCTTTGCTGATCCTCCTTGTTCCACATATCACCCTTCCTATCCATGACCTAAAAGTACTACAGGTGCTTTGAACATGTAAATTATTTCTCCTTCCTCTCTGGATTTCAAAAGTTTGTAAATAGTCTTAGCAATATTAATTTGCATTGAACTACTCTTTATTACCTAGCCTATTCAACTTCACTGCATCAATGCCTTGCTGCTTACCCTGGTTTATGGTTTAGCAGATCCACCTCAAGAGGTTAGCACATAACATTTTCTCTTTTTGTGACTCACGGGTTTACTAAGAGTCATTCCTTTGTTGTTCTATGTTGTTTATGTTGTTATTGTAAGTGTTTCTACACAAAAAAATGTAATAAAAATATATATTAGATTAAAAAATTAACAATTGCTTTGCACAAACAAGGAAAAGCATACAAACAATAGAAAATGCATTGAATGTTACTAGAGATATGGTTGCAAGCATAGTTAGTATATTTCAAAGTTAATGGATTACTGGCTACTCTACCTGGACATGGCAGAAAGATGAAGCTGTTACCAGATGCCACAAGATTCCTGAAGATGCAGTTGGGAAGAAACCCTCTTGTGACTGCAAAATACCTGCCACAAGATTTGGCGGTAGGAGGCACAAACGTTTCAATTTGCACAGTAAAAACATATAATGCTGAACTCCAAGATATTCACCTGTACTAATTTAAGAAAAGTTGACTCAAATATGCTTGAAACCAAATAAATAGCGAAGGCATTCATTTTTTGTGGAACAATGAAACAAAACTGAAAATTATTAGGAATTTAGATCAATCATATATCTATTGGAAGAAGAAAGAACACCTCGTCTAGACTGAAGCATGGTGGTGCCTCAGTGATGCTCTGGGATAGCTTTGCTTCCTCAGACACTGGAAACCTGCAGTGCATTGGGGCAAGATGGATATAATCAATTATCAGGATTTTCTAGAAGACTTCATTCTTTATGTCTGTAAAGCTGCTGTGGAATTAATGGTGCTTTATAAGTCAGTAAAATAAACAAATAATGATCCCATGCATACCTCTAAATCCACTAAGGCATGGCTTCAGAAGATGTCCTGGAATATTTTTTAGTGGCCATCACAGTAACTAGACATAAACCCCAAAGAAATTCTTTGATGAAATTTGATATGTTTGTTGTAGCATGCAAACTCAATAGATCAGTGAACCAAAGGCTATTACTCATGATGAGTAGGCTAAGATTACTCAGAAATACAGCACAAAGCTGGTGTATAAATCACATTTGCAGAATGCCACAACATTCAAAAGGTGCTATACTAAGTTCCAAGTCATGAAGAGGCTGAATAAGTCTGAGACTGCAGTAGTCAGTCAAAGTTGCATTTTGTGTTAAATTTGGAGACACCATTTGTTATATTATTTGTGTTCAACTATTTAAATTATTCTTGTTTGATTGATTTATTGCAAACAGCAGAAAGTTTGTAATTTATTCCAATAAATCTAATTTATTAAATTCAATTTGTGTCCTTAAATTAAGTATATACTGTATGATAAACAGATTCGTAGTAATAAACTCATACATTTCACTTTTTGTTGTGTATGTAATGGTAATGAATGGTTGGTATGATTGCTAGGCAAGCATAGGGTTAGTGGATCCACTGCACCCGAAGGTATCAATCACTGACCTGAAAGAGCAAATTCACTGAGTCTTCACTGAAGCCACCAGAGGAAGCGATAGGCACACATTCTGAAATGTAGCTGATAGAGGAAAGCCCCCAGGGGATCAACGGTATCTCAGCAGCTGGTGCCACAGATACACACAGTCTCTGATTGTAGAGCCAGCAGCAACCGTTGTCAAGGATTTGGCTTGAATAGGTGGATGGATACAGTAACAGTGGCCGACGTGGATACTTGCAGCAGCGGATATTGTAGGATGTGGCTGGGAAAGATACTTGCCGCAGCATCAGCGGATATAGTGGAAGTGGCCAGTGTGGATAGTTGTAGAAGTTGCGGACTTGTCATGCACTGAAAAACAGAGAGCAATCTAGAACAGCACACAGCAGCAAAAATAGCACACAAAGGGACCTGAGAACTAGCAATGCGTAGAACTCATTGCTCAGGCATCTCCCTTAAGGGGGAGGGTGCCTTAAATACCTGATGCCTCTCAGCCAAGCTCAGAGGAACTTCCAGGTCAGGGCCTAGTGGCCCTTTAAGAAAAGGGATGTGTTGTGCATGCACCCTACAGGCATTCCCAGGAGGCCTGTGCGGCATGCGCAGGCCCTGGGAGACAGCAGCATTGACTGGGGACAGAGCAGCCACAATTGGAGGGCCAGGGAGGTGAAAGTATCAGTTTCCCCACTTGGGGAGAGGGGCAGGGCAGCATGGGGACACCAATATGCGTCTTACAATGGTATTCCAGTCTAAACAAGTACTTATTCACTTGAATTAGTAGCTTGGACCCTGACCGATAAAGGTTATATCTGAATAAAAGACTGCAGTGAAGATGAAGTTGACTGAATGCATTTGGCTGTATTTGTATTTTCAGTACCATAGATTTTGAATAGAGCTGCAGTGGCCATGGTTGATTTCCATTCAAAAAGCCCATTCAAACACTTTGTTAGGGATTTTGCAGTTTATAGAAGGATCTTCATGTATTAAATAGGGTTGAGTGTGTTACTCAGAATGACTTGGCATGTATATGCATTGATTTCAACCAAAATTAGCACTAAATGTGCTCACAGATTGTGTTTTGTATTGGAACTCTATCCCATTTACTTCAAGGAAGAAGAGTTGGAATGCAAAGCTACAGGTGTAGTTGTGTTTCTGAAGGAATCAGTCATTTTATAAAGCTTATACAACCTCTCACGATGACGTTCTAAGCAAATTTGAGGTTTCTTCTAATTGTGAAGATAAGACCAGTTGTGTTTCAAGGAAGCCATGCTTCTCTATTCAAATCTATTGCACTGATGAAGATGGTAGCTAAGCATCATTGTGCATAAGCAATTTGCCCCTCTTTTCAACTCCTCCAGCTTTTTGGGCAGGTGTGAACCAGTGCAGAACATGTTTTAAAGAGTCCAATAGTATACACTGCTTATGTGGTTATTATACAATGTGTCCACCCATATCCTGTCCACTGCCATTAACTTGAGAATGGAAGCAGCTATAGGCATAGAAGTGGTGTCTAGGTATAGTAAAGTAGCCATGCGCTACGCAATGAAACCACCTATAGCGCCACCTGGTGGAAAACAACGGAGTTAGCATTTTTATTTTGAAAACGGAACGAGATAGAGAAAAAAATTAATTGCAAAGTGGTAGGGCATCATCAATTCAATACGAATCGACACCTTGCATACAGAAATGCTATGATTAGAAAGTATAAAACTCACAAGGCTGCGGATGTGATGTGATACCTCATGGAAACCTTCCTACAAGTCATTGGGTATAGTGGCTGCGTGGAGTGGGCTCTACGCTCAACGGACCTGACCCCATTTGACTTCTTTCTGTGAGGTCACATCAAACAGCAGGTGTATGCGACCCCTTGACCAAAACTGCAGGACCTACAACGACGTATTACAGATGCGTGTGCAAACGCGTCACCTACCATATTGCACAATGTGCAGCAAGATACAGTATGCTGTCCAGAGTTCAGGTGTGCATTGCAACTTACAGTGGCCAGTTTGATCATCAAAGTTAAATGCGTGACTAGCATTAAATGTTTTGGGGGGGGTTATGGGTTTCAAATCATAGCATTTCTGTATGCAAGGTGTCGATTAGTATTGAATTGATGATGCCCTGCAACTTTGTAATTCACTTTTTTTCTCTATCTCGTTCCTTTTTTTAAATAAAAATGTAACTCTGTTGTTTTTCACCTGGTGGCACCATAGGTGGTTTCATTGCGTAGTGCATGGCTACTTTACTATACCAAGACATCACTTCTATGCCTATAGTTGCTGCCGTTCTCAAGTTAATGGTGGTGGACAGGATATGGGTAGACACCCCTGTAATGGGACACTGAAAATGAAGGTTATGTATGTGCACTGCTCTCTTCATTAAAGTCCATAGCAGCGGTAGGCAAACTGCGGTCCTTGGGCCACATCCAGCCCTTTGGCTGCTCTAGTCCGTCCCATGAACCGAGACAGTCAAAAGGTTGAAACCAGTGGCCCATGGTCTGCACTGTACCCTCCACCTCCCATGTCTTAATATTGTTGCTGTCTTCATCCTCAGGATGCAGATAGCTGTGAATACATTAGTTGTTGTACTGAGCCATCAGCTCCATCTTCCACTAATCATCGTGTGCAACTTGTCATAGCATCTACTGTTTCAGAGTACTGGAGATTGGAGGAGAGCAATAGTATCAGGGCAACAGGAGGGAGGTATGTGGTGTTCTTTTTTATATCTATGTGAGATGTGTGGCTGTACATATAAGGGCTATATGGCAGCTCACACTGTATTTGGAGAGCTCAAAATGTATATAGGAGGGTTATGTGAGGGTCCATACTGTTTATAAGGAATCTCATACTTTGTATACAGAGACTATTAGGTGGCTCATACTGTATATAAGGAGACAAGTTGAGTTCTCCTCTGTGTATAGACTAACTTTGGGGCCCAAACCGCAAATAGGAACTCCTACTGTGTATAAGAAAGCTATGTGGGGGCTCAAACTGTGTATAAAGAGGCTAAATGAGGGCTCTTGCTGCTTATAGGAGGTCTGTTTTTGGGCTCTTTTTATGTAGGGAGACAGTTTGGGGTCATTCTGTATATAGGCTCTATGTGGGATCTAATACTGTATATAGCGGGCTACTACTACATATAGGGGGCTATTTATGTATATAGGGGGTCTGTTTGGGCTGTTGCGGTATGTAGGGGCCTGTATGGGGGCTTAAAGTGTATATAAGAGGGCTATTTGTGGGTTCACACGGTATATAGAGGAGGTATCCGCATACCTAATTCTGCTCAATACTAAGTCATACAATTAAAATAATTATTAAATAGTAATATACTAAATGTTAATATTAATATTGAACAAAATTAATTTCAACCTATTGTTTCAGACCTCCACTAAAGTCATGATATCCAATGTGGCCACTCAAAAAAATTAGTTGCCCATCCCTGATCTATAGAAAGCTATTATATGCAGTAGATTGTGCCTTTTGTATTCTTTACTAATGTTAACCTTTTTCAGGCTTTATTTTGAAATCAACTTTTTGCTGAAAAGACTCTCAAGAGCATAATGGATGCGTGTGTTTAAGTTGTTCTCATTTTAACAAAGTGCTTCTACTCGTTAATTTCCTTTTGACCCTTGATGCCTTAGAAAACCCACTTGAATGTATTTGAAGGCAGTGTAGGAGCTAAGATGTTTGATCCACTAATTATATGTCTAGTATTCTAGTGCGTCTTCTGGAGCACTGATCACGGTAATACAGTATTGTTGCTTTGCAATACTATTTGTGCCAGATAATTTGTTTACTTTCCTTCTTTTGTGAGGACGTATGTGGTTTCCCAAGAAACAACACTTGTTGTTGAGGTAATATCTCATGTAATTCTAATATATCAAATGATGTGAACGATTCATCACTGTATAATTGTTCTCTGTGTTCATGAAGCAAATAATGGCAAAGTACTAAATACTGATTCACCCATCAACAAAGTAATTTAATTTAATTTCTTAATGAGCCCCACATTGATGCCCTTGTCATACTCTTCGGGTAGTGACCCTTCTTTGACGGCCCTATACACATTAGTCTGCTCTTGCCCACACAAATGAAGAACCATGATTAGTCTACAAGCCATTTCTGACTGTACAGTAGAAGCTGAGTTACTCTTTTTTCTCTTATCCTATATTGCTTACTATCCATTATTATACAATTCCGTTTTGTAGTAAACATGTCAGGCACGGAGTTGGAGATGTCCGTATATAATACGTGACACATGCAATCAGACCAACAGGCGTCCAACACACTACCAAAAAACACCACAAAAAGGGGGGAAACACCAAGGAAACAACATAACGGAGGTCCCTGCCGCTAGGGAGAGGGGTGAGAGGACACCTCCTGAACTCCCCTCAAGCTGTCTCCTGAGCTCCCTAGCGTCCCTATACAGGTTCTTTCAACCTGTCGGTTAGCAGTATACCTTGGTCCCTCAACTGGCCCTAAACTCACCCTGTCTAGTGAGTAGGCCGACGAGTACACTCGACTTGCCACTAAACTAATAAACATGGAGGGAAAGGAAATACAGACAGGGGGAATAAACATAAGGATACAAAACACCAAACTTGATAGTAGCAGACAGACTCAAAAGAAGTAGAAGGATGGGCACAGGACAATTCCTCATTAGCTCTTTCCACCAGGCTGGCCAAAGTAGAAATGATTATTATAGCAATAGTACACCAATTGATGTTCCTGGACTATAACCTCACAATTTACAATATCATTATAGCACCTAGGTGGGGGATAGGATAAAACTTAACCTTTAATGAATTGTAATGAAATGAGATGAGCCAAACATATAAAAACACACAAAACACAGAGCAAAACAAAAAGTGCACTGTGCAATATTCACCTAACTTGAGTGGCAGTTATACCTAATACTAGAAATAGGCCCGATGCTATCGCATCGGTAGTGCGATGAAATGAACATCTGTCTATGCTAAGTGGTGCTGACAGGAGCAGTGGACATGTGTCACACAGTTTGCGCTTTCCAATATATCTGTTGTATGTAATCGTTCCGCATTTGTGTATTGTATTTGTTGCGTTATTTGATGTTTTTCACCCCTGTGCACTGTCTCTTCCTTGTTATGTGCTGTAAATTGGTATTTGCTGTTTTTTCTTGAGCTGTGCTGTGTGTATGTGTAGTGTGTAGTGTGTACAAGTGTGTGTATATGGCTGTACGCTGTGTGTACGTGTTGTCCGTGTACATGTGTGTGTATATGGCTGTACGCTGTGTGTATGTGTCGCCTGTGTACATGTGGGTGTATATGGCTGTATGATGTCTGTACGTGTCATCCATATACATGTGTGTATATGGCTGTACGCTGAGTGTACGTGTCATCTGTGTACATGTGTGTATATGGCTGTACGCTTTGTGTATGTGTTATCCATGTACATGTGTGTATATATGGCTGTATGCTCTGTGTACATGTGTGTGTATATGGCTGTACACTATGTGTACATGTGTGTGTATATGGCTGTACGCTGTGTGTACGTGTCATCTGTGTACATGTGTGTGTGTATATGGCTGTATGCTGTGTGTACGTGTCATCTGTCTACATGTGTGTATATGGCTGTACGCTGTATGTGTCATCTGTGTACATGTATGTGTATATGGCTGTACGCTGTGTGTATGTGTCGTCTGTGTACATGTGTGTGTATATGGCTGTACGCTGTCTGTACGTGTTGTCTGTGTACATGTGTGTGTATATGGCTGTACGCTGTGTGTACGTGTCATCTGTGTACATGTGTGTATATGTCTGTACGCTGTATGTGTCATCTGTGTACATGTATGTGTATATGGCTGTACGCTGTGTGTATGTGTCGTCTGTGTACATGTGTGTGTATATGGCTGTACGCTGTGTGTACATGTCGTCTGTGTACATGTGTGTATATGGCTGTACGCTGAGTGTACGTGTCGTCTGGGTACTTGTGTGTGTATATGGCTGTACATTGTGTGTATGTGTGGTCTGTGTACATGTGTGCATATGTCTGTACGCTGTGTGTTTACGCGTTTTCTGTATACATGTGTGTGTATATGCCTGTATGCTGTGTGTACTTGTAGTCTGTATACATATGTGTGCATATGGCTGTACGCTGTGTGTACATGTTGTCTGTGTAGATGTGTGTGTACTTAGCTGTACTCTATGTGTACGTGTCGTCTGTGTACATGTGTGTGTATATGGGTGTACGGTGTGTATGTGTCGTCTGTGTACATGCATGTGTATATGGCTGTACGCTGTGTGTACATGTCGTCTGTAGACATGTGTGTGTATATGGATATACGCTGTGTGTACGTGTCGTCTGTGTACATGTGTGTATATGGCTATACACTCTTTGTACGTGTCGTCTGTGTATATATGTGTGTATTTGGCTGTACTCTGTGTGTACATGTCATCTGTGTACATGTGCGTGTATATGACTGAACTCTATGTGTACGTGTTGTCTGTGTATATGTGTGTGTATTCTCTCTCTGTCTTTCTCTCACCCCCTTTTACCCGGAGAAAACACGGGTGTTTTAAATAAAAAGATTTTCTATATTAACCTGTATCCAGTGATGCTGTCTCCGGCTCCTGACCCCCACTCATTATACTCACTGAATATTCACTGTACTGAAGAGCTGGAAGCCGGAGCAGCACTGGGGACTGGTGAGTATCCAGGTGTGTGTGTGTGTGAAGACATATGTGTGAAGACATATGTGTGTGTCTGTGTTCAGTGTATACATGCATTGCGTGTGTGGGAAGAGCGGTAATGTCACCGCTACTTGCGCCATGTCTCTGTCAGTGCCGCCAGCTATGTCTCTGTCAGTGCCGCCCGCATTGTCTCTATCTGTGCCGCCCACCATGTCTTGTCACTCGCCGCAATTTAGGTTCCGTCTGCACTGTTGTCCCTGGTTACCATGGCTATGATGTGGGCGTGAACTGCGGCTGCGCAACGGACAGTGCTGCGGTGCATGCTGGAATAGGGTTACTGGCGATTATGTATGTAGATAGCATCAATGAAAGTTATAACTAAAACACATTGCCACCCTCACAGGTGTATGATCATTTTTTCAAAAAAGGACGTACACTTATTGTTTATATCAAAGAGGGGGAACTGGCCTTTACCCTAGACAGTGGTCCAATTCACCTACGCCATCATATACATCCTCCTTAGATACCTTATTACAAGACAACAGCATATATAATGGGAGGGATCTCACACATCCAGGGATTCCTCCTGTCCTTAACAGCACAAACATCTGGCGGAGTTCTAGGAAGGCATCGGGTCTTGTAAATACAGTAGCTCACTTTGCCCTAATACCCAAGAACTCCAGCCTTTACAAGGACAGTCCACATCTGTCCCTGTTTACCATCCTCCTTCATGCCCAGACTGCCTCCCAGATATATGTATATGATGGCGTAGGTGCATTGGACCACTGTTTAGTGTACAAGCCAATTCCCCCTCTTTGATATAGACAATAAGTGTGTGTCCTTTTTTGAAGAATGGATTATACACCTGTCAGGGTGGCAATGTGTTTTAGTTATAACCTTCATTGATACTATATTAGGTATCACTGCCACTCAAGTTAGGTGAATATTGCACAGGGCACTTTTTGTTTGGCTCTGTGTTTTGTGTGTTTTTATATGTTTAGCTAATCTAATTTTATGACAATTCATTAAAGGTTAGGTTTTATCCTATCCAACACCTAGGTGCTATAGCGGTGAAGTAGAAATGATTCTAACAGCAGCAAGGTCTGCTGGGAAGGCTCCTGTATTTAACCTAAATGAGCAAAGATCCAAAGCAACAACAGCTGATCTGACCTGCTCACAGGTACTGACAAGAAAACCTGACATTAACTCATGAGATGCCAAAGGAAAGGAAACCTCGTTTAAATAAGGAGTCAAGTTGGAGATGGGAGGCCCAAAACAGCAGGGAGACGACCGTGACAATATGCATGTTATTTTAATTATTTTTCTGTGTTTGATATATTATAAAATCTGAATCAAAATTGAATTGGGATACAAAAATCAGAAAAAAAGCAATTTGCATCTCAAAATAATTTTCCACCTTGTAATAATGTTGTAAAGTCCAACAATCTGTACAGATTAATTTCCTAACATCTTTTATAGTGATCAGCAGTTCATTGCTTTGATACGATTGTTATAAATCCTCAGGAGAGGTGTCGTCTGGTTGTCAGAATATTATGTTTTAAAGCGGGTTCTCTCACGATGACATTAATGTATATGCATTTAGCCTAGTAGAAATATGGTTTTCAGAGATGGATCCACTGCTTGAGATGCACCTCTGTTTACTATAATGGATACCACTTGCAAGCCTGAAGTATCTGTGCATTAGGCCGGTTTTTTTTGCCGGATCCGGCGCTCTCCTGTACAGATAATACAGTACAATGACAGTGCTGTAACTTCCGGGTCACATGCGCTGGTCACATGACAGCATGTAACCGGCGCTTGTTGCGCTGTCATTGTACTGTATTAACTGTACGGGAGAGCGCCGGATCCGGCAAAATGGCAAAAAGCCGGATGTGTGAAACTGGCCTTACAAGGACTGGTATGCTTACAATCCTACAATAACCCTGCAAAAGCTTCTATAATGTAACTATATAGTATGTTTGGTGAAGGAGAACTTGAGTCATGTATCAGAAAAAAAGAACTCTTGGTGATATAAACCTTTTCTTGGTATTTCAAGTAGCAGTATATCATAAAGGGAAAGGTGCTCCTACAATTCAAATATAGGTATATCATGGTGGTCAAACAGTGCCGAATGATCACCAACAGGAACTCGGAAAAACAGACAGCAGTAACAGACAGAGCTGGTCCTGGCACCGATCGTGTAAGTTTAACTCTCTAGCTGCCATCATCAGTAGTAGAAGATAGATGGTTTTGAGAGGCAAGATGCACTATTTTTAAACCCTTTGGTTATTCCAGGCTGAACACTGCTGAATCTGCCGGGTAAAGTGGCCAGAACAAAATTGGCAGGTGTATGTGTCGCACCGCCTTGTGAGAAGCCGGGCCTACTATCTCAGAGCATGTTCAGGTCACAGTGTCTCCGATGGCTCCAGCAAATCCTTAGGTTAGGTGGAAAATTATGAAGAGAAAAATAGCAGAGATAGGAGACTATGAGTTGTGGTGATATCTGCCAGGTATAACGCTAAGAACGCACTTTGTGTTCTCCTACTTGCAGTTCTAAACACACGTTTTGGGCTTAATTGATTTGACCAAAGTTGCCTTTTTCAGAAATTTAGCGCTGAAAACGCATGCGTATTTACCGCGTTTTAGATGCGTTTTCAGCGCTTTTTGCATGCTTTTTCACCTGCGTTTTGACAAATGTGTTTTGAATATCAAGACACTGCTAAATAAAGTTTAAACAGTCAAACAAAATGAAAAAAGAGAAAAAAAGGATTAAATGTATATTAATGGAAAAATAATGAAAATAGATATATTTCATAAAATTATAGCGGTAATATACATTTTATCGCTAAAATAGCATTAAAAGCATATTTTTTATTAAATTTAATTATCAGATTATGTGTGTGTGTAAAGGGACATAGCAAATCATTATTTTGATGTCCAAAAAGCATGCATTTTGGTAGTACAAAACGCATGTTTTCTGCACTGGAAAAGCAGATAAAATGCAAGAATTTGAAGTAATCTTGGTTTTTGTCATTTCTTATTGACTTCAATGTTATTAAAACGCACCCAAAATGCAAAAACAATTGACATGCTGCTTCTTTGAATGCATGGTTTTTGCCACAAAATATGCAAATTAAACGCAGCGTGACTTTGTTGGAAAATCAAAACGCATGCCTTCTCAAAATGGACCTAAAAAGCACCTGAAACGCAAGTGGAAACGCAAAGTGCGGTCTCAGCCTGTGTTTTTCAGTACTTTGTTGTTCCAGAAACGGGGCGCTCTGAATAGGGTGATAATTGCACTCCCCGCATATCTCAATGGAGGTCTCTTTTTTTCCTCTGCATCACAGCAACTCAACCGCATCTAACCACTTTTTCTTTTAACTGCCTCCTTAAGCTCCGCCCCCAACAGCCACTTCCTTGCTTTCAAATAAATTGCAATACAAATTGCATTACCAAACCAAGGCAGTAGAGGGCAGTGCAACATTAAATAATTTACCTCCTCCCAAAGTGGGGAATAGGTGTCACAAATGTAATCACATAGCTAATACAGAACACACATTAGTAGTGGCTTTTCTGGTTACTACATATGCAATACATGAGTATTGCAGCATATTAAACCAGCAATTAGAGTATTGAGAGTAATGATGAGCGATAACTGATCGAGCATCAGGGTGCTCGGGTAGTCACGGAGCTCGGCCGAGTATCATGGGTGCTCAGATGTTTTGTTGGTTAAACAACCAACACAATGCACAGGCTTGCTTCACTGCATGATTTCAGCAGGCACTCCAGTTATAGCCATTTGCAGTCTCTGAATGGCTCTCGCTGGGGGATACAACAATGTTTTCAGATGTAGTATATCCAAAAAAAAGGAAACATTTCTTAATTTGAGAGTCACATTGAACTCTGAGAGAGGGTCACAAACCACATTTGGAGCTCCCATCGATTAATGATGTCCAGATCCCACTCCCCTTTTCCACGGTTGTAGTACCCAAATCCCCCATTACTGGTATTACAGCCAAAACGTCCGCATAGACACAACACTGAGTAAGCAAACTTTCATTCAGGGGTTCCCAACTTATTCCTACTTGGTATCTCCACATCAGGCACTGCCACTACACTATTGCATCCATATTGAAACAACCCTTTGACTGGCAGTATCATCCTACCTATCTTTAGCTTATCATGCTTAATTTATCTCTCCAACCTTTAAGCTAGTATATATGCATCTAGATCTCCTCTACTGTGTGGGGATACTCACAAAAGTAACTACCTGCTCTTCATAGCAGTTTGTAAAGCTCCAATCTGACAGATAGCCATGAGCCACACATAATGGGCCCAAAATCTACATGTTGCTCCAGAGCCACAGGTTGGGGACCCCTGGATTACAGGATAAAAGCTTCCTTCTCACTTTTACTCCATGGTAAATGCCATAAAAATAAAAAAAAACATTTATTGAACTACGGCTTATTTGTTTATTCTACCTCACAAAAATTAACATAAAGCTATGTTCACACAAGCATCTAAAAAATAGTAAAACAGCCATTTTTTAGTCTTTTTTTTTAACTAGGAAATCTGTAAAGTGTAATGTTTTTTAAATCAGCAGTTTTTAACATTTACAAGCCCAAACACATTTGCTTATTTTAAAGAATTGCAATATATACAGTAGGTAAAAATTGAATGTTATACAGTTGATCTTTATGGGTTCTGAATTTTTTGCACACTCATCAATTTGGCTAGACGAGTTTAATCCGAAACATGGAGTAAAATAATGAATGCTGCACTTTTGCACACAGATATTTGGACCATGAAAAATATAGTTATCTGAACAGCTTTATTGAATAATATTGGTATGAGTGCACAGCGCACTTAGGCTGAGTCCGCACTTTCCGTTTTTACCTGCGTTTCAGCTGCTTTTTACAGTGTCTACAAGTAGTATTCAACCCCCTGCAGATTTAGCAGGTTTGATAAGATGCAAATAAGTTAGAGCCTGCAAACTTCAAACAAGAGCGGGATTTATTAACAGATGCATAAATCTTACAAACCAACAAGTTATGTTGCTCAGTTAAATTTTAATACATTTTCAACATAAAAGTGTGGGTCAATTATTATTCAACCCCTAGGTTTAATATTTTGTGGAATAACCCTTGTTTGCAATTACAGCTAATAATTGTCTTTTATAAGACCTGATCAGGCTGGCACAGGTTTCTGGAGTTATCTTGGCCCACTCCTCCATGCAGATCTCCAAGTTATCTAGGTTCTTTGGGTGTCTCATGTGGACTTTAATCTTGAGCTCCTTCCACAAATTTTCAATTGGGTTAAGGTCAGGAGACTGACTAGGCCACTGCAACACCTTGATTTTTTCCCTCTTGAACCAGGCCTTGGTTTTCTTGGCTGTGTGCTTTGGGTCGTTGTCTTGTTGGAAGATGAAATGACGACCCATCATAAGATCCTTGATAGAGGAGCAGAGGTTCTTGGCCAAAATCTCCAGGTAGGCCGTGCTATCCATCTTCAAATGGATGCGGACCAGATGGCCAGGCCCCTTGGCTGAGAAACAGCCCCACAGCATGATGCTGCAACCACCATGCTTGACTGTAGGGATGGTATTCTTGGGGTCGTATGCAGTGCCATCCAGTCTCCAAACGTCACGTGTGTGGTTGGCACCAAAGATCTCGATCTTGGTCTCATCAGACCAGAGAACCCTGAACCAGTCTGTCTCAGAGTCCTCCAAGTGATCATGAGCAAACTGTAGACGAGCCTTGACATGACGCTTTGAAAGTAAAGGTACCTTACGGGCTCGTCTGGAACGGAGACCATTGCGGTGGAGTACGTTACTTATGGTATTGACTGAAACCAATGTCCCCACTGCCATGAGATCTTCCCGGAGCTCCTTCCTTGTTGTCCTTGGGTTAGCCTTGACTCTTCGGACAAGCCTGGCCTCGGCACGGGTGGAAACTTTCAAAGGCTGTCCAGGCTGTGGAAGGCTAACAGTAGTTCCATAAGCCTTCCACTTCCGGATGATGCTTCCAACAGTGGAAACAGGTAGGCCCAACTCCTTGGAAAGGGTTTTGTACCCCTTGCCAGCCTTGTGACCCTCCACGATCTTGTCTCTGATGGCCTTGGAATGCTCCTTTGTCTTTCCCATGTTGACCAAGTATGAGTGCTGTTCACAAGTTTGGGGAGGGTCTTAATTAGTCAGAAAAGGCTGGAAAAAGAGATAATTAATCCAAACATGTGAAGCTCATTGTTCTTTGTGCCTGAAATACTTCTTAATACTTTAGGGGAACCAAACAGAATTCTTGTGGTTTGAGGGGTTGAATAATAAATGACCCTCTGAATAAACTTTTCACAATTTAAAAAAAAAAATAAAAAAAGAAATAACATTCTTCTTTGTTTCAGTGCATTTCACACTTCCAGGCTGATCTACAGTTTAAATGTCACAATGCCAAGTTAATTCCGAATGTGTAAACCTGCTAAATCTGCAGGGGGTTGAATACTACTTGTAGGCACTGTAGGTTTGTTTTTAACTGCAGTGTTTTCATGTCAAAATGCATGCTTTTTGATTTTCCAGCAAAGTCTATGGAAAATGGGGATTTCTAGTCCGCACTTTGCGTTTCCAAACGCAGCGTTTAATTTGCATATTTTGTGGCAAAAACCATGCTCTCAAAGAAACAGCATGTCAATTGTTTTTGCTTTTGGGCTGCGTTTTGCTAACATTGAAGTCAACGAGAAGTAGCAAAAAGCAAGAAATATCAAAATTCTAGCGTTTAACCTTTTTAGATGCAGAAACAATGCGTTTTGGACTTCCAAAACGCATGCTTTTCTGAATTCAAAATAATGGAATAATATGTCCCTTTACACACACACATAGTCCGACAATTAAATTAATGAAAAATATAAATTTAATGCTATTTTAACGCTAAATAGTACAAAAAGCTATAATTGTATGAAATATAACTATTTTCTTTATCATTTCAATATTTATATATGTGTTCTTTTTTCCCCCCTTTTTTCATTGTGTTTGACTATTTAAACTTTATTTAGCAGTGTCTTTATGTTCAAAACGCATCTTTCTAAAGGCAATTGAAAAGCATGTAAAAAGCGCAAAAAACGCATTTAAAACGCGGTAAATACGCATGCGTTTTTAGCGCTATTTTGTGGCCAATAGCAACTTTGGCATAATCAATTACTGCCAGAGGGTGCGTTTTGAACTGCAAGTAGGACGACGCAAAGTGCGGACACAGCCTTAGACCTAAAGTACAGTCATGTGAACATCAACTAAAGCTGATTCTATCCCAATCTCTACACTGTGCACTTACATTGGGGTTTATGTCTAAATCTTAAAAAAATCAGGATTGAGATGAAAAACTTTACAGAATTATTCATTATAATGAGTCAGTCACTTTAGATTCTGCATGGTCTCTGTCCTTGCAGTGTCATATCTTTTTTGGTATGCACAAAAGTGTAATCGGTCACAGTTTTCTGTACCTATAGGCTGTGTGCAAACTGCATTTTTATCACTTTTGTATGCATTTTTTAGTGCAGTTTTATCATAAAACTGCAAGCAACTCCTTATGCCTGCAAAGTCAATAAAAAACCTGAAGTGTAGGGCACATGTTTATTTTTTTTTCCTTGCAGATTTCGTTCAGAAAATAATCTGTAGCATGTCATGTCTTTCAGCATTTTTGCCTATCTTTTCAACATTGAAATGGGTTTGATTTACAGAGCACTAATATACCACTACTTCCCCAACTGCAGCAGATTTTAGGCAAAGAACCCTCTCTTTGCCAAGAATACAAATAGAATAAATAAATACATAAATAAATATTTGGAGTTTAAACTTTCATTTTTTATTTATTTATTCAAAACAGCAAGTGTACAGTATAGCAATATGTAAAAAATCTAAAAGTATTGATCACCCTTTTCCTATATAATTAAATCTCAGGAAGAGCTGTTAGTCTGTTCAGGATTGCATTATTAACTTGGGAGACTAGTTAATATTTAGAAATGCATAAATAGATATAAAATCATACCGGCTGGAGCAACCAACCAATTGTATGATTTTATATCTATTTATGCATTTCTAAATATTAACTAGTCTCCCAAGTTAATAATTCAATCCTGAGCAGACTAACAGCCCTTCCTGACATTAAATTGGATAGGAGGAGGGTGATCAATACTTTTAGATATTTTAGATATTGCTATACTGTACTCTTGCCATTTTCAATAAAGAAATAAAAAATGAAAGTTTAAGCTCTAAACAGCGCAGATTTATTTATTTATTTATTCATTTATTTATTTATTTATACATTTTTTTATTTATTCTTTTTCAACATTGAAATCAATGGAAAAAAAGCATCAAAATGAGACAAAATGAGTGTTTTTGCACTGTGTTTTTCCTGCCAAGAGATGCAGAATTGGGGCAGAAATTTCTGCAACCAAATTTTCAACATGTGCACATAGCCATAAAAAGATGAACATTACTGGAATGGAGGTCAGATGGACTGTAACATGTTTCTGACTGTTTTATAATGATTTAGATGGAAATCTCAACATAAGTGCTCAGCGTTTCACACAGGATAATTGTCAAAATAGCCTTAAGTGCAATCCAAAATGGTATTTACCCCAAAAATGGTGCCAATAAAAACTTGACTTCATCCCATGTAAAACAAGCCTTCACTTAGGATTGTGATCTGTCAATGAAAATACTAGAGATGTCCAATGTACTGGTAGATGAAAGGCTCTTATGGACCCCACGTGGAATTAAAATCCACCAACATAGTTGTTTTCAAACCCAAATGCCCTCACGCCCCCTTCAACCCCTCTTCCACCCCCCTTCCCAATACTGAGCCCTGCAGTGTGCCAAACCACCATTAGCATCAATTGGTTTGGCCTTGCTTTAGCAAAAATAACCCACTGCACAGATTACAGAGTGTAAAGGGGGCTTTACACGCTAGCGATATTGGTACCGATATCGCTAGCGTGCGTACCCGCCCCCATCGTATGTGCAACACAGGCATATCGCTGCCCGTCGCGCACAAAATCGCGCTCCCCCATCACACGGCTTACCTGCCCTGCAACGTCACTCTGGCCGGCGATCCGCCTCCTTTCTAAGGGGGCTGGTCGTTCGGCGTCACAGCAACATCACATGGCAGGCTTTCAATAGAAGCGGAGGGGCAGAGACGAGCGGGACGTAACATCCTGCCCACCTCCTTCCTTCCACATTGCAGTGGAGGCAGGTAAGGAGATGTTCCCTTCTCCTGCAATGTCACACACAGCGATGTGTGGTACCGCAGGAACGAGGAACAACATCGGTAATGAGAGGTAAACGATTTTTTGTTTTAGGACGACCTCTCCGCGGCAAACGATTTTGTCCGCTTTCGCGATCATTTTAGGTCACACATAAGTGTCACATGCTGCGATATCATTAATGACGCCGGATGTGCGTCACTAACGACGTGACCCCGACGATAAAACATTAACGATATCGTAGCGTGTAAAGCCACCTTTAGACTCCAGAAGCACAGGCTTAGCATAATGCATTGGGCACTCATATAGCATATTTGCAATTTACAGTCTGCCCCATACATGTTTTCCTATTTTTATAAAACACCTATGTGATTAAAATTGTTAAGACACTCAAGGATGAATTCCGAGACATGTGTAATTTTAAAAAAAGGTTTCACTATTGAGGGTTTCCGATTTTGTTGCACCGTAAGGGGTCTGCACCTGCTGCAAGCAAACTATACCATGAAAATGTGCATTCTAAAAGTCAAATAACACTTCTTTCTTCCAAGCCTTGATATTTGACCACACAGTAGTTTATGATTACACATGGGGTATTGCCATCTTTGAGAAAAATGTCATAACAAATTGTGTGGTGCATTTTCATCGGTAACCCCTTCTGAAAAATCTGGGGCTAAAACAATGAGATAGAGGATTTTTTTTCCCACAATGAAACACCCATGGTTTCATGATGCCAACTACACCCTTAGATCAATTAAGTAGTGTAGTTTATAAAATAGTGTCATTTTTTGGTTCTGCTATTCGGAGTCTCTGATAATGTGACCAGCTACAAGCAAACTATTCCAGCAAAATCTGCACTCCGATATGGCGCTCCTTCCCTTCTCTCTTCTCCTTCAAGCTTTGTAATGTTTAAAACTCACTTTCTGACCAAATATGAGGTATTGCCATGTTCATTAACAATTGAATTACAAATTGCGGGGTACATTTTCTCTTATTAACCCCTGAGACAATGAAAACTTGCTGCTAAAACAACATTTTAATGGAAAACACTATTTTTTTGGGTTTCACAGCCCAATGTTTTTAAATTTTGCAAAGCATTTGTGAGTTTGAAATGCTCCCTACATACTAAGGCTATGTCCGCACTTTGCGTCGAGGTAGTTGCAGTTGAAAACGCATCCTCTGTCAGAAATGTTTTTTGCCAAAGTTGCTTTTGTCCACGAAAACGCGATAAATACACGTGCGTATTTACCGCGTTTTAGCTGCGTTTTTAGCGCTTTTTACATGCTTTTCCATTGCTTAAAGACAGATGCGTTTTGATTACAAACACACTACTAAATAAAGTTTTAACATACAAACACTATGAAAAAAGGAAAAAAAAAAATAAAAACAAATATAATTTTATAAATCATAACGAAAATAGTTTTAGTTAATATAATTATAGTGGTTTTATACTATTTATGGCTAAAATAACAATAAATTAATATTTTTCATTAGTTTGTTGGACTATGTGTGTGTGTAAAGGGACATATCATTCCATTATTTTGATGTCATAAACGCATGCGTTTATGCAGTCCAAAACGTATGCTTTCTGCAGCTAAAAAGCATGTAAAATACTGGAATCCAGCCAACATTTCGCTCCCCAAAACAAAAAGCACTACTTCCCTTATCTCTGCCCAAACAATAATTCCCAACTACGTCTGTCTTTTCACCAGACAAATCACATATCAATATATTGGATCCATTTTCTCATATTGCACCTTGTCAAAATGAAATCTTTTGGACAAAAACAACATTTTGGTACTAATAAAAGATTTTTTTTTTTTTACACGCTACCAGCATTGTAAAATTTGGTGACGCACCTGCTAATGAGAAATTAAATCCACAATCTATTTTAGCCAAATTTGTATTCCAAAAGTCAAATACTGCATGTTCACATCTATGTGGCCAAGCAATAGTTTCTGACCAACCACGAGGCAATTGTGAAAAATTATAAAACAAATTGGGGATCCATTTAGTACTTTTACTGCATTTCAATATGCTAGAAAGCATGTTAGTAGTTCCAGTGTACATATAAAGTATAACCTACAAGAATAAAACTGAAACACATATTGTAGAAGCAATAATTTTTATTATTGAAAAAATGAAAAATAAAATTTGGGATAAAGACAAGAGGGTAAAAGGGGCAGAGAAATTACACAGTGAAAAAAAGAGACCCTGAATTGGCCAAGCTGTTCCATGCTACATATATTTAGCTTGATGAATTCATATATGCTGAGCGCATGTATATTTATTCACTGACTATTTTGTCTATAAATTGTCGGTTTTCATATAGCATGGAGAAAATATATGTGGACTATCTCAGGTTTTTTCCTTATTCAGAAGCTATTTATTTATTATAAAAAGCACTTGGCACTTTATGCACTTTATACTTTTTAGCCTTTCAGATTGTATTTTTTGGTATAGATGATTTGTATAATACTAACCTGACCTACTCCATATTACTAATATTATCTTTACTGGCACTTCATGTGTTGACTACTTGTATTTTCAACTTTCACTCGCCTTATTTCCATCAGGTGACCAATTCAGGGTCTCTTTTTTTTCACTGTGTAATTTCTCTGCCCCTTTTACCCTCTTGTCTTTATCCCAAATCTTTTTTAAATTTTTTCAATAATAAAAATTATTGCTTCTACAATATGTGTTTCAGTTTTATTCTTGTAGGTTATAATTACTTTTACTGCATGTAAACTGAAAAATTTTGGGCTTAATCAATATTTAAGTGAAAAAAGTGAAACTTCTAATTTTTATGGTCAAACTTACTAAACTTCTGGGAAGCATTTGCGAATTCAAAATTCACACTTTACCCCAGACAAATTTATTTCCGAAATGGGTCCACTTGTGAGGGATTTCGGCTATTTTGGTACCTTAGAACCTCTGCAAACACGACATGGCGTCTGCAAGTTTTTACAGCAAAATTTGTGCTCTAAAGGACAAACAACACTTCTTCAATCCTGTTCTCCGCTGTATGTCCAAAATGTAATTTTTGACCAGATACTAGTCATTTTGGTAATAAGAGAAAAATTGGAAAATACATTTTAGGGTTTGTATTATTCTTGTATCTTCTATGAAAATTGTGAATAAAGCAATATTTTGGTGTGAAAATTGTAATTTTTAGTTTTCTAATTTTACCATGCATTAATTTCTGTTAAGCAGTTGAAGAGATAACAAATTCTCTCAATGCTGATTTTTTTTATGGGATGCAGTTTCTAAAATGGGTTTTTTTTTTAATATATAGAGCCCTTGAAGTCACGTTTTATAAAATTTTGTAGAAACAAATAAAGAGAAAATTGCTGCTAAACCTTTAAACCTTATAATATCCTAACATAATAGAGGGATGACCAAATATTTTTCATGACATAAAGTATACATATGCTAAAATATATTTATTTACACTTTTGTGTGCTTTAACGTTCTGTTTTAAAAATGAAAAATTCAGTTTTAGAAACTGCAAACTTTTTGTAAATTTTCATCAAATTTTAGATATTATTCAGATTATAAATCTAAACTAAAATTTTTAATGGAAAAACAGTCTGAAAATCATTTGGATACCTTACATCACAAAAGTACGCATACATCTCACATTTTTATATCTGTTTAGTTACATCTTTTCATGGGACAACACTGAAGATATGACACTTTGATACAATGTAAAATAGTCAGTATACAGCTTGTGTAACAGTGTAAATTTGGTGTGCCCTCTAAATAACTTAGCACATAGCCATTAATGTCTATAATGCTGACAACAAAAGTGAGTACACCCCTAAGTAAAAATTGATAAATTGTCACACACTCTCTCATACTGGTCACTGGAACTTTAGCATGGCACCTAATGGCAAAGAATTCTCTGATGATCAGAAAAAAAAGAATTGTTGCTGTAAATAAAGATGGCCTAGGGCCTAGGCTATAAGAAGATTGCCAACACCTTGAAACTGCAGCACGATGGCCAACACCTTACAGCATTTTAATAGTGATGAGCGAGCATGCTTGTAACTACTCGGTACTCGCACGAGTATCGCTGTACTCGGGCTGCTCGGCGGGGACCGAGTAATCTCGCGATACTCGTGCTGTACTCGTGGTCTTCATTTCTGCATGTTGGCGCTCTTTTGAGAGCCAGCCCTCATGCAGGGATTGGCTGGCAGACCACTGCAATGCCACAGCCCTGTTAGTTGTGGAATTGCAGTGATTGGCCGGCCTGCACAGCGTGACCGAGCCTTTATACCGGCCGGCGCGCTGTGCTCTGCTCACAGCTATCCAGACAGTCAGTGCAGGGAGAGTGTCGCTGATTCAGGGAAAGCTCTGCGGCCCTTTATAGCTTTTTCAGTTGCAGGGCTGCAAACAGTGTGACCAAAAGTCCTTCTCAGGACTATTCTAGTTGTATACAGGCAGGCAGGGTATAGCCAGGTCGGAGTACAGTAGCAGAGTCCTTCTCAGGACTATTGTTGCTATATACAGGCAGGGTATAGCCAGGTCTGAATACAGGCTAGTGACCAGAAGAGTCCTTGTCAGGACTATTGTACCAGTATACAGGCAGGCAGGCAGGCAGGGTAGTGGTGACCGTATACCAGCCTTCATCATATCTGGGGCTGGTGTACACAGTGTAAAACAGTCCAGATAGTGTCTGACTTGTCTGTAATTGTCGCTCCCCAAAAAAACCTGTTAGGTTCTTATTGCGTCCGTGCTTGGTTTTTAAAACCGCACGTGTGTGCCTGTTGGTGGCAGCGTACAGGTGCACTTGTGTGCAATTTCCACAAACTTTGATATAACGCACAAGTAGTGAATATACACGTCAGCAGTGCACAGCATTGCAAAATGCGCAAGGGCATTGGCAAGGAACAAGGAAGTGGACGTGATGGTGGTGCAGGCAGAGGCCGAGGTCGTGGGCAAGCTCTAATTTCGCCACAACAAAGGGCCACATCTAGTCGCTCGCACGTCCTGTCCCAAATTCTTGGGGACCGCAGCAGTACACCGCTCTTGAACCAAGACCAGTGTCAACAGGTTGTTAGTTGGATAGCAGATAATGCTTCCAGTCAGATTGGCACCACCACAAACACACTCTGTCTTCCACACGGTCAAGTGTCAGTAGCCGTGATACTGCACCGCACATTTCTGAACCTGATCCTCCTTCCTACCACCAGGCTGAGTACACGTCCTCCTCGGACATTAATGATCCCACACTTGGACACTCGGAAGAGCTGTTCACGTTTCCATTCACACATTCTGGCCTCTCGCCAGCTCATATTGAAGTGGGTCATGAGGGGATCGTCTGTACAGATGGCCAAATATTTGAGCAGCCACGTTCTCACGAAGTTGGCAACGTGTCTCAACAAGTGGTGGACGATGATGAGACACAATTGTCAGGAAGTCAGGAGGAGGAGCAGGGTGCGGAAGAGGAAGACGACGTGGTGGATGATCCAGTAACTGACCCAACCTGGCAGGAGGATATGCAGAGCGAGGACAGCAGTGCACAGGGGGAGGGAGGCGTAGCATCACAACAGGCAGTAAGAAGCAGGGTGGTGGCCCCAGGCAGAAGTCAGGCAACCGTTCCCCGGAACAACACGACGACACAAGGTGCCTGTACAAATGTTAGGTCTTCCCGAGTCTGGCAGTTTTTTAAGTTGGATCCAGATGATTCTAAAAAGGCCATTTGCAACACCTGCCGTGCCAGCATCAGCAGGGGTACCAAAACTAGCAGCCTGACCACCACCAGCATGATCAAGCACATGTCAGCCAAGCACCCGACTTTGTGGGAAGTACAACAGAGTCGAGGAGCAGTGCTTGCTGATGTCACTGCTACGTCTTCGCTGGTTGTGCATGCGAGCCAATCCCCTGTCCATGCTGCCTGCGAACAAGCCTCCTCCACTCCTGCACCTGCAGTTGCCTACGCAGAAAGAACACCATCATCAAGCATGTCCTTGTCCCAGCGCAGCGTTCAGTTATCCATTCAGCAAACCTTTGAACGCAGGCGCAAATACACTGCCAACACCCCACATGCCACAGTTCTAAATGCTAACATTTCGCGACTGCTTGTGCTGGAAATGTTGCCTTTTAGGCTGGTGGAGACAGAAGCATTCCGTGACCTGATGGCGGCAGCTGTCCCACGTTACTCGGTCCCCAGCCGCCACTATTTCTCCCGGTGTGCCGTCCCCGCGTTGCATAACCACGTGTCACAAAACATCACACGTGCCCTGAACAACGCTGTTTCACCCAAGGTCCACCTAACCACAGACACGTGGACAAGTGCTTGTGGGCAAGGCCGCTACATCTCGTTGACGGCACACTGGGTTAATATTGTGGAAGCTGGGACCCAGTCTGAGCGAGGGACGGAACACGTCCTTCCCACACCAAGGTTTGCAGGCCCTACCTCAGTCAGTGTTTCACCCACACTCTACAGCTCCGGAATGTCATGCTCTTCAGCCTCCTCCTCCTCCTGCGCATCCTCATCCACTGTACCCTCCACACCAGTCACAAGCTGGAAGCACTGCAGCACTGCCTCGGCGAAGCGGCAACAGGCTGTGCTGAAGCTAATCTGCATAGGTGACAAACCCCACAATGCAGAAGAGCTGTGGACAGCTCTGAAACAGCAGGCAGATCACTGGCTCACACCTCTGAACCTAAAGCCAGGAAAGGTCGTGTGTGACAATGGCCGGAACCTGGTGGCGGCTTTGAGGCGAGGCCAGCTGACACATGTTCCATGCGTGGCCCATGTGCTCAACCTCGTGGTTCAGCGGTTTCTAAAGTCATACCCAGAGCTGTCTGATCTGCTGGTAAAAGTTCGCCGCCTGTCTGCACATTTTCGAAAGTCACCTACTGCTTCAGCCGGCCTTGCCGGCTTTCAGCGCAGTTTGCATCTTCCGGCTCACAGACTGGTGTGTGATGTCCCCACGCGTTGGAATTCAACTCTGCACATGTTGGTCAGGATATGTGAGCAGAAGAGGGCAGTTGTTGAGTACCTGCATCACCTAAGCCGTCGGGAAAAGGGTCAAACTCCACACATAACACCTGAGGAGTGGAGATGGATGTCAGACCTATGTACCATCCTCCAAAACTTTGAGGACTCCACCAAGATGGTGAGTGGTGATGACGCCATTATTAGCGTCACCATACCGCTACTCTGCCTTCTAAAACGGTCTCTGCTGAAAAACAAACATGATGCATTGCAGGCGGAGCGCGATGAGTTGCAGCAAGAAACAGTAGTGGGTGTGGGTGATAACACACAGCCCAGCCTCGTCTCATCACAACGTGCAGTGGAGGACTATGACGAGGAGGAGGATGAAGACATGGAGCAACGCTCCGGCCAAATTGAGGATATGACATGCACACCAGTCATATCCTCGGTTCAGCGTGGCTGGCCAGAGGACAGGGTAGATGAGGAGGAGGAGGAGGAGGAGGAGGAGGACAGCATGTTCAGTCATCTTGTTGGTCAGGCTACTGAAGTCCTGGCTGTTAAGAGTCTGGCGCACATGGCTGACTTTATGGTAAGCTGCCTGTCTCGTGACCCTCGCGTTAAGAACATCTTGGCCGACAATCATTACTGGTTGGTAACACTGTTAGACCCACGCTACAAGGAGAACTTTTTGTCTCTTATTCCCGTGGAGGAGAGGTCAACCAAAATGCAGCAGTTCCGGAAGGCCATAGTCACGGAAGTAGGCAAAGCATTCCCCTCACAAAACGCTAGCGGCATAGGTCAGGAATCAGTGGACAACCGAGGCGTACAGCCGAGAGAGGCACAAGTCCAATCCGCCAGAGGTAGGGGAACAGTCTTTAAGATGTGGGACAGTTTTCTCAGCCCCTCACGTACCACAGCCCCTGAGGTGCGGGGTAGTGCCACAAGAAATCCTAAGTTTGCCCAGATGCTGAAGGAGTACCTTGCAGATCGAACAACTGTACTCCGACATTCCTCTGTGCCTTACAATTATTGGGTATCCAAGCTGGACACGTGGCATGAATTGGCTCTCTACGCCTTGGAAGTCCTGGCCTGCCCTGCTGCTAGCGTTTTGTCAGAGCGTGTTTTTAGTGCCGCAGGTGGAATCATTACAGATAAACGCACCCGCCTGTCAACTGAAAATGCTGACAGGCTGACTCTGATCAAGATGAACAAGGGTTGGATTGGGCCAGACTTCACCACACCACCAGCAAATGAGAGCGGAATTTAAAGTTTGCCATGTACCTCCACTCACCCATGGGTACACACTTCTGGACTTTGGATAATCGCTGGACTGCTCCTCCTTCTCCTCATGCGCCACCATGATGATGACCGTTACAAATTGCAATACTTAGGCCTTTGTTTCAGGTATACCCCCAGTGGTAAATTTTTTCGCCCATTCTTTGCAGAATGGACATTACAACGACAGGAGACCCGCTCCTTTGCAATGGGAACAATGTTTTGAGGCCCTCATGCACGTCTCTACCCAGGGACAACGTGGAGCCTCCCAATTTTTGGCTGCCCTGCCTAAGGGCTATACTATAATACACCCACTTCCTGACAATGGACACTTAATGTTTTGAGGCCCTCATGCACGTCTCTACCCAGGGACAACGTGGAGCCTCCCAATTTTTGGCTGCCCTACCTAAGGGCTATACTACAATAGACCCACTTCCTTACAATGGGCACTTCAGGTTTACAGGCCATCATGCACGTCTCTATCCAGGGACAATGTGGAGCCTCCCAATTTTTGGCTGCCCTGCCTAAGGGCTATACTATAATACACCCACTTCCTGACAATGGACACTTAATGTTTTGAGGCCCTCATGCACGTCTCTACCCAGGGACAACGTGGAGCCTCCCAATTTTTGGCTGCCCTGCCTAAGGGCTATACTACAATAGACCCACTTCCTTACAATGGGCACTTCAGGTTTACAGGCCATCATGCACGTCTCTATCCAGGGACAATGTGGAGCCTCCCAATTTTTGGCTGCCCTGCCTAAGGGCTATACTACAATAGACCCACTTCCTTACAATGGGCACTTCAGGTTTACAGGCCATCATGCACGTCTCTATCCAGGGACAATGTGGAGCCTCCCAATTTTTGGCTGCCCTGCCTAAGGGCTATACTACAATAGACCCACTTCCTTACAATGGGCACTTCAGGTTTACAGGCCATCATGCACGTCTCTATCCAGGGACAATGTGGAGCCTCCCAATTTTTGGCTGCCCTGCCTAAGGGCTATATTACAATAGACCCACTTCCTTACAATGGGCACTTCAGGTTTACAGGCCATCATGCACGTCTCTATCCAGGGACAATGTGGAGCCTCCCAATTTTTGGCTGCCCTGCCTAAGGGCTATACTATAATACACCCACTTCCTTACAATGGGCACTTCAGGTTTACAGGCCATCATGCACGTCTCTATCCAGGGACAACGTGGAGCCTCCCAATTTTTGGCTGCCCTGGCAAAGGGCTATACTAAAATAGACCCACTTCCTTACAATGGGCACTTCAGGTTTACAGGCCATCATGCACGTCTCTATCCAGGGACAATGTGGAGCCTCCCAATTTTTGGCTGCCCTGCCTAAGGGCTATACTACAATAGACCCACTTCCTTACAATGGGCACTTCAGGTTTACAGGCCATCATGCACGTCTCTATCCAGGGACAATGTGGAGCCTCCCAATTTTTGGCTGCCCTGCCTAAGGGCTATACTATAATACACCCACTTCCTGACAATGGGCACTTCAGGTTTACAGGCCATCATGCACGTCTCTATCCAGGGACAATGTGGAGCCTCCCAATTTTTGGCTGCCCTGCCTAAGGGCTATACTACAATAGACCCACTTCCTTACAATGGGCACTTCAGGTTTACAGGCCATCATGCACGTCTCTATCCAGGGACAACGTGGAGCCTCCCAATTTTTGGCTGCCCTGGCAAAGGGCTATACTAAAATAGACCCACTTCCTTACAATGGGCACTTCAGGTTTACAGGCCATCATGCACGTCTCTATCCAGGGACAATGTGGAGCCTCCCAATTTTTGGCTGCCCTGCCTAAGGGCTATACTACAATAGACCCACTTCCTTACAATGGGCACTTCAGGTTTACAGGCCATCATGCACGTCTCTATCCAGGGACAATGTGGAGCCTCCCAATTTTTGGCTGCCCTGCCTAAGGGCTATACTATAATACACCCACTTCCTGACAATGGACACTTAATGTTTTGAGGCCCTCATGCACGTCTCTACCCAGGGACAACGTGGAGCCTCCCAATTTTTGGCTGCCCTGCCTAAGGGCTATACTACAATAGACCCACTTCCTTACAATGGGCACTTCAGGTTTACAGGCCCTCATGCACGTCTGTATGCAGGGGCATTGGTGAACCTCACAATTTTGGACTGCCCTGGCAAAGGAAAATACTACAAAGACTCACTTCCTCAAAATGGGCACATTAGACTCAAGAGGCCTTCATGTACGTCTCTTCTCAGGGACATCGGAGTGCCACACAATGTTTTCACGTAAAATCTTTCATGTATTAATCTCAAAAAGTAACATACACCAGCTCTATCTCACTATTGGGTATGTGCCCTTAACATTTCCGCCATGAAAAATCATTTTGGGGTCATTTTGGAAGGTTTTCTGGTGAGTCCGTAAAAATGGCGTAAAACGCGGACAAAATTGTTCACAGCTGTGACTTTTCAGTGATAAATGCTTCATGGGGTCTTCCCCATGCTGTTGCCATGTCATTTGAGCACTCTTCTGAGACTTTTGTGACATTTTTAGGGTTTCTCCATGCTGCCGGGGGGTCATTTCACAAAAATACTCGGGTCTCCCATAGGATAACATTGGGCTCGTTGCTCAGCCCGAGTACACGAGTATCTTGTGAGGCTCGGCCCGAGCTTCGAGCACCCGAGCTTTTTAGTACTCGCTCATCACTACATTTTAACAAGACAGGTTCTGCTGAGAACAAGCCTCACCATGGTCAACCAGGTAAACTCATTTAGCTCAGATGGTGTCAAGTTTATGTGATGGCAACAAGGTGAGCAATTCAAAATGAAGTATGTCTTGGTGGTGGGGGTGTCATGGTTTGGGGCTGCATGAGTGCTACAGACTGTGGGGAGATACAGTTCATTGAATGCCAACTTGTACATGTAAAACACCACTATTAAATCTACTCTTATAAAATCGTTTATTATATTTAATTAAAACAGAACAAACATATTGTTCGTCTCATAAATAGGCATAGAAACATATAAACAAACAGATCAGGTGCAGGTGCAGGTGTCAGACAAACAGTGCCCTCGCCTAGGGACAGCCCCAGACAATGTAGCTGAATAAGTGAGGTAGGAGTATAGATTCGTCACTGTCAGAATGATACTGCTTAGTATGTGCTGTGACTCTCCCTCATAATTTAGCTTACTTCACTTTAATTGAGCCTAAGTTGGCATAATAGATGTAGGAGAGCTAGGAGATCCACAAGCTAAGTGGCATCCTAGACTCTAATCTAACCTTCCAGTATTGTTAAACTAGGGAAATCTATGTAACAGTAGAACCCTGGACACCTAACGCCTATTGTCTCTGTTGTCTATGGTTCTGTATATCTGTATTACATGTTAATCACGATAAGTTGGTGGTGGTAACCCCCGCTAGAGATAAGCAAGGACGGCGAGTCTGACATACATCTATTATGCCAACTTAGGCTCAATTAAAGTGAAGTAAGCTAAATTATGAGGGAGAGTCACAGCACATACTAAGCAGTATCATTCTGACAGTGACGAATCTATACTCCTACCTCACTTATTCAGCTACATTGTCTGGGGCTGTCCCTAGGCGAGGGCACTGTTTGTCTGACACCTGCACCTGCACCTGATCTGTTTGTTTATATGTTTCTATGCCTATTTATGAGACGAACAATATGTTTGTTCTGTTTTAATTAAATATAATAAACGATTTTATAAGAGTAGATTTAATAGTGGTGTTTTGGATAACTACTACTCTATACAACATTTTGTCAGTGGTTCAGATACAACTTGTACATGTACATGCTGAATTAAAGCATGATCCCATCTTTTTAGAACCTAGGCCGCAGGACAGTGTTTCAACATACCAAACCTAAACACACCTCTAAGATGAGCACTGCCATGATAAAGAACCTGAGAATAAAGTTGCTGGACTGGCCAAGCATGCCTCCAAACCTAAATCTATTGTGCATCTGTGGGCCATATGGAAGGTGGAGGAGCAGAAGGTCTGTAACATCCAGCAACTCCATGATGTCATGGAAGAGTGAAAGAGGATTCCAGTGGCAAACAGTAAAGCTCCAATGAACTCCTAGCCCAAGAGACTTAAGGCAGTGCTTGAAATAATGGTGGCCACCCAAAATATTCACACTTTGGGCACCAAGGGGCCTTTTTCACTTGGTGGTGTACTCTTTTCTCTTGCTAGCATTTTAGACATTAATGGCTGTGTGTTGAGTTATTTAGAGGACACCCCAAATTTACACTTAAACAAGCTGTACACTGACTACTTTACATTGTATGAAAGTGTTATATTTTCAGTGTTGTCCCATGAGAAGATATAATAAAATATTTTCAGAAATGTAAGGGGTATATTCACTTTTATGATATACTGTATGTTGACTCATTTTAAACCTATTAACACATAAAGAGAAAAAATTCAGATTTGAAATATTTGTCTTTGCGAGAATGATGAAATCTGGCAGGGAGTGAAAAAGGTTTCTTAAGAAACTATTCACCATTTTTTAAATTATTTAAATAAATAGACAGTGTTTAAAGCTGGGTTGACACATAGCGACAATGACGTCGCTGTTATGTCACCATTTTCTGTGACGCAACAGCGACCTAGTAAGTCGCTGTTATGATCGCTGCTTAGCTGTCAAACACAGCAGACACAGCAGCGATCATAACGACACGGGTCGCTGTGGAAGCCATGCTGCACTTGGTAACTAAGGTAAATATCCGGTAACCATTACCCGATATTTACCTTGGTTACCAGCGCAGACGCTTAGCGCTGGCTCCCTGCTCTCCTAGCCAGAGTACACATCGGGTTAATTACCTGATGTGTACTCCAGCTACGTGAGCAGGGAGCCGGCACTGGCAGCGTGAGAGCACACCGCTTAGCGCTGGCTCCCTGCACACGGAGCCGGAGCCGGAGTACACATCGAGTAATTAACCCGATGTGTACCCTGGCTAGGAGAGCAGGGAGCCAGCGCTAAGCGGTGTGCTCTCACGCTGCCAGTGCTGGCTCCCTGCTCATGTAGCTGGAGTACACATCGGGTAATTAACCCAATGTGTACTCTGGCTAGGAGTGCATGGAGCAGGGAGCCGGCACTGACAGCAAGAGAGCGGCGGTGCTAGTAACTAATGTAAATATTGGGTAACCAAGGAAAGGGCTTCTTGGTTACCCGATGTTTACCTTGGTTACAGCTTACCGCAGGCTGCCAGACGCTGGCTCCTGCTCCCTGCTCGCTTCAGTTCATCCTTCTCTTGCTGTCACACACAGCGATGTGTGCTTTACAGCGGGAGAGGGCGAGCAAAAAATGAAGCAGGACATTCAGCAACGTCACAGCAGGGGCCAGCTCGTTGCTGGATGTTACACACAGCGACAGCGACGGGACGTCGCTGCCACGTCACAGAAAATGGTGACGTAGCAGCAACGTCGTTGTCGCCGTCGCTGTGTGTGACACCACCTTAAGGCTTGCTGTAGGCACATACAGTAGCTTGTAAGAATGTCTAATTGATTCTAACCTGATTTCACTCCAAGTTTTGCCTTTAATGCTAATATTTAAATTCATGCCAATTTTTCTGGATGCTGGAAGGGATTAAAACAACAATACTCTTCTATTCTCATATGTTCTTGGCTTTCTTCATACCTGTTCTGCCACTACCTGGTCTTCAGACCTGTAGAAGCGCAGTTGCATGAAACGGTCCATCGTCTGACTGAATATGCATTTGTCTGCACTTTGTCCTCCCCCCCAACTCCTGCCTTGGCCTCCATTGAGAGGGGAATTTTAATGTTGCAAGATTTTATTCACTGGAAGTGAGTGCCGTGGATTTCCTTCTGTGCTGAAGTACCTTGATTTCCCCTTGATCTGGGGGTACTTTTGCTGAGCACCACTGTGAATCTAATCGGTTTTGTGCTGGTTCCCCTGCTTGTAGCCTGCTGTCCACAGTTGAATAGTGCCAGGTGAGCAGTTTTTCTTTTTTCATTATACTGCTCCTGTGGTGTTCCAATGATTTTTAATTTATTCTTTGGTCTCTAATAGTGATGCATGAGCATGCTCACCACTGCTTGCCACTCAGTCCAGCATTGGAGTGCTTGGGTACGCACTTTACTTAACCGAGTATCACAAGTGCGTGAGTGCCATGCTCGAGTCCCAGTCCCACATGTTTCTCAGCTTTTTCACAGCCAAATGACATGCGGTGATTTCCTGCCATACATGGTAATGCTGTAGCTATCTTGGCTGCTGGTATTACTGTGATTGGCTGGCCGCACTGCATCATTGGGTCTTATATAAGACCCTGGGGCGTGATGCTTGTCACACTGCAGTTCTGTGAGAGTTGGTCTACGAGGGAGAGCTTAAATCAGAGCAGGCATATAGGCGTGGTTCATTGCAAAACAGTCCTTCTATTCTTATACTGGTTTAAAATGCTTCTACAGATATACTGCTAATACAACCTAAATGCAAAATTCTTTTTTGTTAGAAATCTGCACTCAAAAATGCATAAAAAAAACAATAAAAATGTCACTTGTGCACACAGCTTAATACTCTGACAACATTGTTCCCAGCAGTAACCTGGAAGTCAGAGATGCATCAAGGCATCTTCCTCATTCCATTTGAGCACTGTTTCCATCCATTTCGGCAATTTTCCTGTCCACTCAGCCCTCCTGTGGGGGGTCATTCAGAAAAATGCTTGACTTTCCCATTGACTTCCATCATATTTGTTACCTGAGCCAAGCTCATCAGAGCATCCGATCTTCTTGATTTAAGTACCAAGTACGCGAGCATGTTATTGCACTTACATCACTAGTTTTTATCATTTTTTGTATTTTCCAGCAGTACTATCTCTAACTAGACCTCATTCATATGGTGTAGTGTATGCCAGAAGACATGGCAGAAGGAAGCCCTTTAAGAAAGAGAAATGATCATTGGCCTTGATAGGTATGAGGAGGGTAATTTGATTTGTACCCAATTTATTCTAGGCAAATTGAATCTTCCCAGTTCTTAATTGAGCGAAGTCAGCTCAATCGAACTTCATCACCTCATTAACTCAATTCCTCAACAAGAAATTAAGAAAAAGTTTGGGAATTATGGAAAGTGCAGAATTTGTAGACATGTTAATGATTTGCAAATAATAGAAGAAAGGAAACTATACTAAACCTAACACGCTAAACAATGGAGGAATTGCTATTCTAGTTTAAAAACTCCAAGCTCTTATATACTCCAAACATTGAAAAGGCTACACCAAGAAAGAAAAAGTCCTGGAATTATGGAAATCAAAGGATCGGTAGACATGTTAATGATATACAAATGATAAAATAACGGTAACAAAATGTTAAATGCATCTCAATTTATTCATTATTCAGTATGAGCACCATGTGTGTAATTACACTCACTTGTATGCCTTGGCATGCTATCAGTGAAGTTATTAATTGTTGTCTGAGGATTGTTTTACTCTGCTGAATCCACTTGTACATGAAAACCATCATGATATTATCTACTGCTGTCAGATCCCTTTACATCTGTTGACCAATGACATCCCTGTTATATTTGATAGGAGACAAGTTCATAGACACTTCTAACCATGGTAACATGTTTATGCCTTGCACACTGCTCATAATAGCATGAGCAATTTGAGGCCTGGAGTTGCTGGATTGAAAACTACAAAGTTTAAGAAGGAAACTGCACTTGTCCGCTGTGCTAGATGTCAGTTTTATTCGATCATGTGCAGGTTAAAAGGCAGGAGACCAGAATGCAAGCTCCTAGCAGGAAACGACGGCCGTTTTGCCTATCAATTAGGCTTCCCCTGCTAGGAGCTTGCAATCTGGTCTCCTGCCTTTTAACCTGCACATGATCGAATAAAACTGACATCCAGCACAGCGGACGAGTGCAGTTTCCTTCTTAAACTTTGCACCTTATGGACTTTCCATTAACGAGCACCCCGCTAAGGATGTGTTCCACGACTTTGGGCTAAATACTCCAGCCGCAGATGCAATACCTCAGGTAACATATAGTGGTGCAGGACCATTTCTTATATACCATATGCTGAACTGGATTGAAAACTAGCTCTTCGGACTCTTTGGTGGAATGGTCATACCACTGGTTTCATTACCAAATCAATAGGTCACACGCAAAGCTGTAAGGCTATGTTCCTATGATCAGTGTTTGTTGAGTTTTGACGTTGCAGAATTTATGCATCTTAGTTTAGTGGCGTTTTTTCATTGTGTTTCGTTTACCTGCATTTTTGAAGCTTCAACTGCAGGTCAATTTACTCAGTGGACATGAGATTTCTATTAACCTCATTGACTTGGCTTGTACTGTAAAATGTTGTGTTTTTGACGTTGATGTTGCTGTTGAAGGTGATGGGAGGTGAAATAATCCAAGGGCATTACCGGCTGAGCCAGTACAGATCATCCTGATGCAAAACAGGCACATAGCTAGCAACTGCCTGCCTGATAGTTCTTAGCCCCATATACATATTCAAAATTCCTGGATAACCCCTTTAAGTAAATTAACCCTCCCCCAAAAAAATGTATAAAGCATAGAAGCCATTGTAATGTACTAGCTATTAGGTGATGCTTTTGAAACTTCCTTCCTTATTTTATGTATGTGAAAAAGTTTTACATTTTTTATGTACATATATAATTTTTACCAGTTTACAGAATTTATGCAGTTTCAACAATCATTGTAAATACTTTTATGTCCAGAAAAGTATTTTAAGAGTAATACTTTTCTTGGCTAAAAGTATTTGCATAAAAGTATTTACATTGGTTTTTCTGGTTAACATGGTACCACAATGTAATTTTGATTGCACATCGTACAGTTTCAACAGCAACTTGAAGTCAAACAGCTTAGATTGGGCTAAATGTGGGAGTGGTGATCACTGGGACCCCCTGTTTTTCATTATTTAACATTATTCAGGGATCTATACTTTAATGCGGTTATTCAGGGATCTATAATTTAATTCTAGGAAACATTAAAATAGTCACCATTAGTCATCAACTGCTGACATTGGTATCTGAGACATAATATGTAGATGGGTTATAGAACAAAAGTAATTTTAGTATGGTGGTCAAGTAAAGGGTCTTGGCAGGTGTCAGACATGAAGATCAAAATATAAGCTAGAACTGAATCTGCTTGATAATATGCTATTGGGGAGTTTCCCTAAGGCCTCTGTCACATGCCCGTGAAAATCACGCACGTGTTTCATGGACGTTTCAGAGGTGCGTTTTCCCCTCCGTGAGCCGTGTTTATGGCACTGTGTGTGTTCTCCATATGTTATTCGTGATAACACACAGAGAACGAGAACTTTCTACTCACCCCTGGCGTCGCTGTTCGTGGTGCTGATCTTCGGTCTCCAGCCCTGCCGGCTCCCAGCTGCTGCTGCTTCCAGCCGCAGTAAAGTGAATATTAAATGAGCATAATGAGTGGCAGTCGGAAGCAAGCGACAGCAGTGGCAGAGGCAGGAGGGCAGGAGAAGGTAAGTAAAGATTTGTTATTTTTTTCTCTGACACGTGAGTTTTCTCCGGCGCGTGTCACACGGGACCGCATCCACACTACATCCGTGTGGTCCGTACGTGAGCCGTGTGTCTCCCATGATGCCGGAGAAAACGTGGACAAGTCTACTCTACGTGTGGAACACACGAACACGCATATGCTCCACAAGTACACACGTTCCATGGCAAAACGCGCACGTGTGTGCAGACCCATTGATTTTAATGGGTCTACGTGTGCCCGTGTCTCCGGTACGTGAAGGAACGGACCTAACACGTACCGGAGACACGTGCGTGTGAAGGGGGCCTAAGGGAGGGCCGGGAATTCCACAGATATTTCCGCGGGAATAATTGACATGCAGTTATGTTCGACTGTGGGAATCCACAGCATATTACGCAGCTGCACATACCAAAGTATTGACACAGACACTCCCCATGTCCCATGGGATAACATTGGGATTGTGCTTACTTGCTAAAATCTTCGGATTTATCTAGAAAATCCAGATAAATCCGCAGGATTTCCACGGCAAAATCCGTGGGTGCAGAGTCTTGTGGGCACAAAGCCTTAGCCAAAGGAGGATGTTGGAGGTCAAGTGATTGCAGGATGAAAATGGGAATAATGAGACTCCGGTAAGCTGAACAGCATCTGGGATAGATAACAAAATGTATATTATTCTAGCTAACCTCTGTTAATTCAAATCTGCCTTATTTTGCCAAACATTACAATATGTTTAGATCATGCAGACATCACAATCCTGCTGAAATGTTTCTGTTTCAAAAGCATGGAATCTCAACTACTTCTTATATTTAAATAATTACAAATATTTTTTAAAATAAGCCCTGACAATGTGTAACTGACTGCCTTAATATCTTGAGGAATCTCAGAGAAAAACCCTTAAAGGGACATGTCACAGAGTATAATGCTACAGTGTATATAGTCATTATTACTGTAAATTTTCAAATGTTGATATATATTATGGGTCCTAAATTCAGATGAAAAGCCCAATGATGTAATAGGGAGGTACTACTCACAAAAAGTAAGAGATATCTGTCTTTTGGGTGAGATTTCAAGATGCTCCAAAAATGTACTCTAACCTTTTCTGGAGATCCTAATATGACCTTCCATAAGCTTTGGAATGCACATGTCCAACTGTTCAATGTTTCAGGTCTTTTTGAACAACATTCAGTTCTCTCTTCTCATTGTTTGGTGTCTGAAAAGTGTGTTTTTTTGGGGGGGTTAGGTGGGGTGTCTGCTTTCTTTGGTGTAGAGTTCTGTTGTATTCTTTAGCTTTTTTCAGCTGTTAGAACACTTTCTTATTGAACCACAGCTAGGGCTTAGTTTTGGATTAGGCTTATATTTTACCCAAAAAGCCTCCCAAATCCTACTAGAGCTTGTTTTTGGGGTAGGTCTTATTTTCAGAGAAACAGTGTATATGATTCCAGGATGTGATGCCATAATATGCCAATGACTATGTGTCTATGTGGCCACCCAGGGGTAGTGATGATTATTGCAGCCAGTCAAGAGCTAGCATGCTGCTGTGGTGTTGATGTATTACATTTGTCTTGTGATAAATTAGAGACCCAAGCCCCCCATTTTTTTTTTTTAAAGCATATGGCAGATGGGTGAGGTTATGGAATGGCAGCATAATTGGGAAAAAAGTCTGACAGCAATTGTCCACTGTGATGAAATGCTGCTAGCCTCACCGAACAGGCTGAGCTTAAGGTCTTGTTCCGACAGTAGTCATTTTTCACAAACACAAAAATTGAATTTGCATTAGTGTTTTATATAAAATTGTTATCAGTATTTTCTCTGTTTCTACTATCAGCTTTTCATCAGTAATTTTTAAGTGAAAAACATGTAAACTTCTCCTATCCATTAGGCCCCCTTCACATGTCAGTGATTCCAGTATGTATGACACCATTTTTATATGTACCGGAATTACATACATTAAAATCAATGGGTCTGCGCACACATCAGTGATTTCTCACTGACCGTGTCGCACACGCATGTCTGTGTGTTCCGCACGAAGATAAGTCCATTTTTCTCTGGCATCACTGATGCGACATGGACCACACAGTGGTGTGATCCGTGTGACAAATGCCAGAGAAAACACGTATCTTTGAAATGAAATGAATTTCTATACTCTCCTCTCTCCAGTGATGTGGTCTTCGGTGCTGCTTGTTTCAGGTCCCGCTCTTTATGCTCATTGCATATTCACTGCACCTCAGAATCAAGTGTGGCCGCAGCACTGGAGACATCAGCACCATGGACAGCAGTGCTGGTTACAGGTGAGTAAAAATGTCCTGCTCTCCATGTGCTATCACGGATAGCACACGGAGAACACACGTGTGCCAAAATCATGGCATATGCACCTTCAACAAGTCCATGAAAAACGTGTGTGTTTTTTACTGACATGTGAAAGAGGTCTTACAATGTTGAAAATGGCAGCACATGGATTGCATGCCACTTGTATATGTTTGTAATACTTGGAATATTTTATTTGTGACTCAGATCAACATTGTTTCATGGATTAGCCTTGCACAAAAAAATCACGCACATGTCAGCAGCGCCATAGTCTATTTTAATTTAGTAAATTTATACATAAATGTGCAACATATGCAGTTCGCCTGTGGTAAAAGAACTAGTAGACTCTGCAATGAACTGAACAAATGTTGCCAATAGAACAGTCCATTGTCTTACATGTACAGCTGCATTTACTAATGAGGGAGCTGCAGAAGAGAATACTTTTCTACAATTTCAGCTAAACTATACATCATTCATTTATGAAGACAATGCATCCAACATATATTTTTGTTTTTTAACCATTAGGCTGTGTGTGCACACTGAGCATTTGGTTGCAAAACTCTCGGCACCAAATCTGCATCTCTTGGCAAAAAAAACGTGGGTTTTGGAACGTTTTTGATGCATTTTCAAAGCACTTTTTTATGCGTTTTTCATGCGTTTTTTATACATTCTGAGGTGGAAAAATGCGAAAATGCTGAAAGAATTGACATGCTGGAGATTTATTTTTGCACCAAATCTGCAAGGGAAAAATAGAAATGTGTACAAAAATTCTGGATTCTCATTGATTTTGCTGGCATAGAGATTTGCATGCAGTTTTGTGACAAAACTGCACTAAAAAAAAGCAAAAACCCGCTGTAAATATGCACTGTGTGCACACACACTTCAATATTGCTTTGGTATATTTTTGTGGATCCATATTAAAAAGACAGGTATTCCGCTTGGCCATGCCATGTATTCATATTTTTTTAATCCATGTAAGGGGAAAAAAGATATTTAGCTTAAATATAAAGGGCTAACTCATTGACGTAGAACATTTATATATTTTTTTCTGATCTCTGGCATCTCTAAAGGAAACTTTAATAATATAGATATGGGATATAGCTATGGCTGGTGTGCCTTTGTTAGACTTCTGGTTGCTATGGCAACCCATTGATTTGCGTTGCAGAAGAGCTATTGACCGCTATTTCTAAGCTGTAAAATGGCCGGGACCTTTGTGATTGTGGACGCACGCCAACTGTGCTCAGGGCAAGCTTGTGACGCAACTGTACTTTGTGCTGGGGGTCGTTAACCCAAACCATGACGTACTCTTATATATGGAAAAAAGCTTAAATAGTGTTGAATTAAGTCAAGTAATGACAATTTTTTTTCCATTTAATTTTGATTTGCTTTATTTGATGAATATCCACATTTGGAAATATATATATTTTTTACACATAAGCTCAAAATGTAATATTTTCTATGACTAATTCTCGCTTATTCCATACAGCAGCCTTCAGAACAGCCATTTATATTGATGATGCATTCCAGTTAGTAAACTTGGCTCTTCTCTGTGAATGTTAAAAGCCATTACCATGAACTCAGGTGGTTATTTTCAGTATATGAAATGAGCTGTGACCTTGATTCAGCAGCTGATTGATTGCTGTTCTCACTAATGAATTGTCATGTTTGTTCTATATTTCCTTGGAAAAGAAGATTTGTTGGACTCGAGAAGGGCTAATTATTTTTGTAACTGTATAATAAAGTGTCAGCCTTGTAGAACCTGAACTGTAAAGCTTTATACTGTTCTTCCTTCATTAAAAGTGCCAATTTAGTCATTGTTTTTTAGTTAAACACTTCATTTTACCGACTTCAAAGGTACTTGAGAATGATTGGCTATCATTTAGCCTGGTCGTGCGGTGTGCTATTATTTTCAACTGAAAAGCCATACTTATTGAGTTTCCATGTAGCAAACAAATCCATGCAAAGCAATCTTGAAAAGAGAAATTGTCAATGACTCATTAAAGTTATTTAAATGCTTCTTAAAAGAACCTGTAAAAGCTTCCTCCATTACTTGAAGGTCCGGCACGCAGACCCTTTCATTCATTTATTCATTTTTCATTAACGCCCTTAAAGCTGTTGTTTAATGAAATATTTTAAGGCGAGAAAAGATAAATATGTTCTGCTTTATTACAAGATTTTATTAGACTGTGCATTTGGAATACAGAGTTCTTTTAATTTGGAATCAGGATTGGTACTTCATGGATCACAGAGGGTAAAAATGAGCAATGCAGCCAGTAAATGTCTTTGTTTAAAAAACCTAAACCTTGCATCCTGTGTGTAAGATGGTACGCGTTTCGGACATCTTGTGTCCTTAATCCTAATCCATGGTCCTTATCCATGTGTCCTTAATCCTAATTCATGGATTATGATTAAGGACACAAGATGTCTGAAACGCGTACCATCTTATTACTATCCATTCATGGTTTTATGATGTGGAACCTGTAATTTATTAATGCATATCCAATAAACAGAAAATTTTATATTTTAGGGACTTGGATACTGGAAAACCTTTCTTACTTTGGATCTTATAGCCAGGCCGGCTATACAATCTGGGCACCGTCCTTCCAATTTTTGGTCTCCATACAAGTTCAAAAGGGTGAGCTGGATATTTTGTGTTTATTTATGCCCTTTCCATCCTCCAAGTAGGTTTATAGCCTTCCCACCCTCTGAGTAGGTTCATACCCCTGTTACCCTCCATGTAGGTTCATGTCCTTCTCACATTCTCTGAGTAGGTTTGTGCCCATGTTATCCTCAATGAAGGTTTGTACCCATCTCACTCTCCAAGTAGGTTTATGCTCTCCCACCCTCTGAGTAGTTTCATGCCTCTCTCACCCTGTTTCTTCCCCTGTTACCCTCTGAGTAGATTTCTACACCTCTCACACTCCTAATAGGTTTGTTTGCATTTCACCCTCTGAGTAGGTTTGTGACCCTTTCACCATCTGAGTAGGTTTCTTCTTTTCTCACCCTCCTAATAGGTTTGTGCCCCTCTCACCCTCCCAGTAGGTTTGTGTCTTTCTCACCCCCACAGTAGGTGTTTGAATTGTAATTAGTTCTGGTTTTGTGTTTGTGTTTTGGATCATCTCCTAAATATAATACACAGGATGGCATGCCCTTTAAATGTTTTGGAATGTAGAAACCTTTGGTTGTGGAGTAATATTTCTACTCCTGAATGGCAAAATGTTGCAGGCCTACTGTGTTGGCTGTTGAGGAATGTTACTCAGATGGAGTCAAGGAGCTTGATGGTTTAATTAGCTTTACATGAGACACCATGCCTTGAATAAAGGTAGACACTTGATACTTGGCTTATAGTTGTCTATACATGCAATAGTCTCCTGCCACTTTCCTCAAAAGCAGCTCTATCACTTTGCAATGGATGCTGACTATCACTTTTTCAGCGATGCAGCACCTACATACAATGCTGATTAACCTCTACCACAGTGCCACTCTTCTCATAGTCATTAATTTTTACAACAGTCACTTGAAATAGATTATTTGGTAGTTTAAACATCAAAGTCCCTCACACATTAGTTTTCTAGTCATGTTTAACAAGGTATTCGTCTTTAGAAACCATCATCAGCTTCCAGTCTTTTATGGTATGGCTATTCTTCAAGCCTCAAAGGCTATCTAACTATCAAAGTCAAGAATAAGACTCTATGTTCTCCTTTGCTGTGGTAAGTCTTGACCAATAAGTGGTGGCTTCTCATTGGCATAGTGGGACTTGTCTACTTTACTTGAGGAAGATGTCTCAGATGCTACACATTAGACTGTAGCTTTTTATACTCTTTTGTGGTCTTATGGTGGTGCATGATAACAATGAGTAACTACTCATACCTACGGCTAACTAAGTAAGAACACCAGTGTTCCTCAGAAACAACCTGGATCTGTTCCCGTCTGTGCCATCTGTAAGTCTGACCTTCACTGGCAGAAATGTATTTACTTTTTTCAGAAGTTAGAGGCCGTTTAAAAGCGGGCAACTAGATTATGGCAAGCAATGGAAGGCTTTCCATATGATGAGAGGTTGAAAAGTTGGATTTGTTTATCTTAGAAAAAAGATGTCTCAGAGGAGATCTCATTTATATGTATAAATACATGTGTGGTCAATACAAAGTACTGGCACATATTTCTTCCAAAGACAATACTAAGGGCCAGGGGGAACTCACTGTGAGTGGATGAAAGGCAATTACATCAGCTAGATAGGGAAGAGTTCTTAACAGTTTCAGCAGTCAGATTGTGGAATGCCCTACTACAAGAGGTAGTAATGGCAGATACTATTACAACTTTTAAAAAAGGGCTGGATGATTTCCTCAGTACATACAACATTGTCGGTTATACATGATTTAGTGACAAAATATGTAATTGGTGGAGGAAGGTTGAACTTGATGGACCTAGGTCTTTTATCAACCTATGTAACTGTGTAGCTACTTACTATGTAGCTATGAATACACTTAATTACTCTTAAATTCTCATACTCCTTTGTCAGTGACAATGACATTTTGTTGTCCTCTCATAAGCCTAAACATATTAACTATGCTATGACATAGAAAATACAAGATTTTTTTTTTTAATTATTTTTGCCTTTCAATGTTAGAAACATTTATGACATGAACTTTGTTGCCTGTTTTGTTATTAATGGAAAGCGGTTTTGTATCTATCTATCTATCTATCTATCTATCTGTTTCTCTTTGTCTATCAGTCTCTCTGTCTGTAAATCTTTATTTGGTTGTATGGTCAATGTAACATAGCGACATATTTCTATCCATAGAGATGAAACATCTGTTACCACTGGCATTCTTACTCACTATTAATGTTCTCGGTGCTTCGAAGTCAAGGCCCAATTTTGTACTGATAATGGTTGATGACCTTGGAATTGGAGATGTGGGATGTTACGGGAACAAAACACTCAGGTTTGATAATGTTTCTTCTTATCTATGTCACATTTTGTAAAGCTTACTCAGAAATAACCTAAAGATCATATTATAATAATAAAAAAGATGTTTTCTGATTTATCTATTAAACATTTGTAAAATATGGTTACTTTCTTTGATAAAGTAAATGGATTCATGTCAATCATAAAGTGGTTGAATAATGAAGTAAGGGTTTATTATGTTTCTGGGAAGAGGTTATGTAAATTATACTTTCATTTATTTTTCAGAACACCAAACATTGACAGAATAGCTGCAGATGGAGCCAAATTTACGCAACATATCGCAGCATCTCCATTATGTACACCTAGCCGAGCTGCATTCTTAACAGGCAGATACCCTGTGAGATCAGGTATATAATGATATTTTCTGGATATTCACTAAAAAAAAATCTTAGGAAATGATGTCCATTCATTATTAGTGTCATCTCAGCAGAAGGCAGCTTGCCATTTAAAGAGTCTATCACTCGCAAAATGCATTTTAAATGGGCTTTATTGTAGTAGGAGACATACAGTTGAAACCAGAAGTTTACATCCATTATCTAAAAAGACACATATGCATGTTTTTCTCACTATCTGACTTGAAATCAGAATAAACCTTTTTCGTTTTAGGTCAATTTGGAACCAAAATTATTTATAGTTGCCAAATGTCAGAATAATGAGAGAGAGCGAGAGAATGTTTTAATGCACTTTTATTACTTTCTACAAAGTCAAAAGTTTACATACATTTCATTAGTATTTGGTACAATTTGCCTTTAACCTCTATGAGTTGAGTCAAATGTTTTGAATATCCTTCCACAAACTTCTCAGAATAGCTGGCAGGAATTTCATTTCATTCCTGCTGACAGAACTGGTGTAACTGAGTCATGTTTTTAGGTCGCCTTGCTCGCACCTGCCTTTTCAGCTCTGCTCATAAATTTGAGATCAGGGCTTTGGTAATGGCCACTCCAAACATTGACTTTGTTATTCTTAAACCACTTTGTAACCAAGTTGGCAGTATGCTTCGGGTTATTGTCCACTTGGAAGACCTATTTCTGACCAAGTTCCTGGCTGATGTCTTGAGCTCTTGCTTCAGTATTGACACATAATCTTCATTCTTCCTGATGCCATCTATTTTGTGATGTGCACCAGTCCTTCTTGCAGCAAAACAACCCCACAACATGATGCTGCCACACCGGTGTTTCACAGTTGGGATGGTGTTCTTAGGCTTCAAATCTTCTCCCTTTTTCCTCCAAATGTAACAATGGTCATTATGGCCAAATATTTAAATTTTAGTTTTGTCAGACCTCAGGACATGTTTCCAAAAATTAAGGTCTTTGTTCATGTGTGCATTTGCAAACATTATTCTGGCTTTTTTATGTTTCTTTTGGAGTAATGTCATCTTCCTGGTAGAGTGGCCTTTCAGCCCATGTGGATACAGTACTTGTTTCACTGTGGATCATGACAGATTCTTACCAGCTTTTGTCAGCATCTCCACAATGTCTTTTGCTTTTGTTCTTGGGTTGATTTGCACATGTCTGACCAAAGCAAGTTCATCTCTGGTACACAGAAACTGTCTCCTTCTTGAACGGTATGATGGCTCGACATTCCGATCTTGTTTGTACTGCCTTATAATTGTTTGTAAAGATGAATAAGGCAACATCCACAGGTGTGTCTCTAATTAACTCAGATGTTGCCAATAAACCTATGGGAAGCTGCCAAAGACATGACCTCATCATATGGGCTGTCCCATACTGCTTAAATAGAGAGTAATAGGATGAGGGTTTCCAGGTCGCGCCAATGACGATCACATTAAACTGCTAGATTAATGTTGCTTTTTATTCCAATTACAGGTCTACGCGTTTCGGAAGGCACCCCTTCCTTTTTCAGGACCAGATGGCAAGAAAACATCAAATCTCAAATTTGATGAGATTTGATGTTTTCTTGCCATCTGGTCCTGAAGAAGGAAGGGGTGCCTTCCGAAACGCGTAGACCTGTAGTGATTTGATGTTTTCTTGCCATCTGGTCCTGAAGAAGGAAGGGGTGCCTTCCGAAACGCGTAGACCTGTAATTGGAATAAAAAGCAACATTAATCTAGCAGTTTAATGTGATCGTCATTGGCGCGACCTGGAAACCCTCATCCTATTACTCTCTGTTATCTGCCAAAACCGAGGGATCGCTGCTGTGACTCTGGACCTTCTACATACATGCTGTTATAGGAGTTGTGACTTTCACAACCCCTATAGGTGAGTAGTATCTCCCTCCATTTTCTCCCATTGTTACTTGGGTAAGACCCTATTGCGCCTCTTTCCTCCACAGTTTATTACCATACTGCTTAAAGGCATAGTCTTCTTAAGGAGGCATTACATTCTACGATATATCGTGCGATCGCTTGAGCGATCGCACCCGCCCCTGTCGTTTTTGCATCACAGGCATTTCGTTACCCGTGGCGCACAATGTCGTTAACCCCCATCACACGTACTTACCTCCCTAATGACGTCGCTGTGGGCGGCGAACATCCTCTTCCTGAAGGGGGTGGAATGTTCAGCGTCACAGCGACGTCACACAGCAGCTGCCCAATAGAAGCGGAGGGGCGGAGATGAGCGGCCGGAACACCCCACCCACCTCCTTCCTTCCTCATTGCTGGTGGGACACTGGTAAGCTGTGTTCGTCACTCCTGGGGTGTCACACGTAGTATACCTCAGGAACGACGAACAACCGGCAAGAAAAAGGAGGAACGACATTATGAAAATGAATGACGTGTCAACGAGCAATGATAAGGTGAGTATTTTTGCTCGTTAACACTCATTTGGAGGTGTCACACGCTACGACTAGAGTTGAGCGCGGTTCGCGGTTCTCCAGCTCGCGGTTCGAGTGATTTTGGGGGGTGTTCTAGATCGAACTAGAACTCGAGCTTTTTGCTAAAGTTTAATAGTTCTAGTTACGTTCGAGAACGGTTCTAGCAGCAAAATGCAGGGCTTTTTACAGCTACAGTGTGCAGGAGCCATCGCTGGCAGCCTGCCAGAAACTGGTAACCAAGATAAAGATCGGGTATCCAAGCAAAGCACTTTGGTTAGTAACCCGATATTTATCCTAGTTACATGTGCAGGGAGCCCCCCTCCTGCACGCGGCATGTACACACACACACAAACACTCACATTCACCTGTCCCCAGCCATGCAGTCCACGACACTGACGTCCTCAGCGCCACATGACCACGCTAGGCTCCACCCACTTTGCACTCCGCTGCCAGCACACATGGCTCCGCCCACCTGGCACTCTGCACATATGGTCCCGCTAGGCTCCGCCCACCTGGAACTCTGCACACATTACCCCGCTATGCTCCGCCCACCTGGCACTCTACACGCATCGTCCCGCTAGGCTCCACCCACCTGACACTCTGCACACATTACCCTGCTAGGCTCCGCCCACCTGTCACTCTGCACACATGGTCCCGCTAGGCTCCGCCCACCTGGCACTCTGCACACATTGCCCCACTAGGCTCCGCCCACCTGTCACTCTGGACACATTACCCCACTAGGCTCCACCCACCTGGCACTCTGCACACATTACCCGGCTAGGCTCCGCCCACCTGGAACTCTGCACACATGGTCCCGATAGGCTCCGCCCACTTGGCACTCTGCACACATGGTCCCGCTAGGCTCCGCCCACCTGGCACTCTGCACACATGGTGCTGCTAGGCTCTGCCCACCTGACACTCTGCACACATGGTCCCGCTAGGCTCCGCCCACCTGGCACTCTGCACACATTATCCCGCTAGGCTCCGCCCACCTGGCACTCTGCACGCATGGTGCTGCTAGGCTCCGCCCACCTGGCACTCTGCACACATCGTCCCGCAAGGCTCCACCCACCTGACACTCTGCACACATTACCCTGCTAGGCTCCGCCCACCTGTCACTCTGCACACATGGTCCCGCTAGGCTCCGCCCACCTGGCACTCTGCACACATTACCCCGCTAGGCTCCGCCCACCTGTCACTCTGCACACATTACCCCGCTATGCTCCGCCCACCTGGAACTCTGCACACATTACCCCGCTAGGCTCCGCCCACCTGGCACTCTGCACACATGGTCCCGCTAAGCTCCGCCCACCTGGCACTCTGCACACATGGTCCTGCTAGGCTCCGCCCACCTGGCACTCTGCACACATGGTCCCGCTGGCTCTGCCCACCTGGCACTCTGCACACATGGTCCTGCTAGGCTCCGCCCACCTGGCACTCTGCACACATGGCGCTGCTAGGCTCCACCCACCTGACACTCTGCACACATGGTCCCGCTAGGCTCCGCCCACCTGGCACTCTGCACACATGGTCCCGCTAGTCTCCGCCCATCTGGCACTCTGCACACATGGTCCCTCTAGGCTCCGCCCACCTGGCACTCTGCACACATGGTCCCGCTAGGCTCCGCCCACCTGGCACTCTGCACACATGGTGTTGCTAGGCTCCACCCACCTGACACTCTGCACACATGGTCCCGCTAGGCTCCGCCCACCTGACACTCTGCACACATTACCCCGCTAGGCTCCGCCCACCTGGCACTCTGCACACATGGTCCCGCTAGGCTCCGCCCACCTGCACTCTGCACACATGGTCCTGCTAGGCTCCGCCTACCTGGCACTCTGCACACATTACCCCGCTAGGCTCTGCCCACCTGGCACTCTGCACACATTACCCCGCTAGGCTCCGCCCACCTGGAACTCTGTACACATGGTCCCGCTCGGCTTACCTGCGGTGATGAAGTCCCGACCTCAGCGCTGTCACTGTTCTCCATGGCCGCCGCTTGTCACATCACCTTCTCTCGCTTCCGACCCGAGACTGACTAGCGGTGACGTCACGGGCCGCTCGCGATACTTGGCTGTGAAGATGATTGAAGTCAGTGTGCAGGAGATCAGCGCAGGTAATGTACCTAGCTGACAGCAGCACTTGTCATCCCCTGCAGTGACCTGGGCTGACCCATTGATGTTAGGTCAGGTCACTGCACTGCTCTCCCAGCCAATGGGGAACATCTTGCTCTTCATTGACTGGGACAGTGTGGATCGTCATGGGAACCCCTTGGATTACACCAGACCTGGATTTGTTTTTCTTTCTAATAAATTGGTGAAAGAGGGAATGTATTGGGAAGTGTTTTTTCAAATAAAAATGTGTTTGTCGTCTATTTTTTTTTATTACTGACTGGGTTGGTGATGTCGGGTATCTGACAGACGCCTGACCTCACCAACCCCAGGGCTTGGTGCCAGGTGACATTACACATCTGGAATTAACCCCATATATTACCCCGTTTGCCACCGCACCAGGGCACGGGATGAGCTGGGGCGAAGAACCAGGATTGGCGCATCTAATGGATGCGCCACTTCTGGGGCGGCTGCGGCCTGCTATTTTTAGGCTGGGGACCTCCCTAGTCTGAGAATATCAGACCCCAGCTGTCTGCTTTTCCTTGGCTGGTGATCCAATTTTGGGGGGATCCCTACGTGTTTTTTTTTTTTAATTATTTATTTAATTTAAAATAACAGCGTGGGGTGCCTCAGTTTTGGATTACCAGCCAAGGTGAAGCTGCCAGCTGTGGTCTGCAGGCTGCAGCTGTCTGCTTTACCCCAGCTGGCTACAAAAATAGGGGGAACCCTACGTCATTTTTTTTTTCATTTTTTTGGCTAAATACAAAGCTAAGCACCCCTTAGTGCCACATGAAAGGCACCAAAGGGTGCAAAATTACAAAATGCAGGAGAGTGGGACATTATGTGTCTTTCTGCCATTATAATGACAGAAAAGACTGATATGAAGTGCACAAGCACTGTAAAATCACCAGAGCGCTCTACGCTGTGAAAAGCAGTAGAAAATGGCACTAGAGTGAACATGTGACCGCCTCATGTAGGTTGAAGCTATGGATCCTGGGTAAATTTATGTATTTTCCCTCCTTCAATTTTTTTGCAGTACGCAAAAAAAGCAGACGGCACACGGATGACAAACAGATGACATACGGACCGTCTACGGAACGGAAACGGATGCCACACGGATGCACCCGTGAAAAAAAATGGACCTTTTTTTGCAGACCGCAAAAATGGATCGGTCGTGTTAATGTAGCCTTATTCTGATCTGCCGTTTATAAACAGCAGGCAGAAATAAGTGAATAGCGCCTCCCAGCATCACAAAATCTCCGGGGTTTCAGGCGTAGCTGAGACCCTGGAGATCCTGATTCAGGACGGTTTTACCGGTCCCCGCTCACGTGATCACAGGTATACACCGTACACCGATGATCACGTTACAGTAAATGACAGTGTCGGTAAAAAATTATTTATCTCCCATCTGGCATGAACAAACATGTTAAATCTCCTACCCGGTCCCCTCCGGTCCCCCGGTGTCGCCAAAGTGCCCCCCCCTGATGCCCTCCCAGAAATCCAAGATGGCCACGTGCACAGCAGCGCGCCGGCCGTATTCACCCTACTCCTCTGATTTCTGTCGCATGTGCCATGACACATGCGACAGAAAACTCCTCCCCAGGCCCTGCCAGGTCACCCCCTATTATCCCACCGGTGTTCCCCAGTGTCCCACGGTACCTGTGCAGCGTTGATTCCCCGCGGCCCTCTCCTTCACAATAGACGCTGCCGCATGCACAGAGCGGCTGTCAGCTCAACTTCCTGTGTTCAGACACAGTGAGTGGTGGTTATGCATCTGTAAGATAAATGGGCGGCACGGTGGCTCAGTGGTTAGCACTGCAGTCTTGCAGCGCTGAAGTCCTCGGTTCAATTCCCACCCAGGACACCATCTGCAAGGAGTTTGTATATTCTCCCCGTGTTTGCGTGGGTTTCCCCTGGGTACTCTGGTTTCCTCCCACACTCCAAAGACATACAGATAGGGAATTTAGAGTGTGAGCCCCAATGAAGACAGTGTGTCCAATGTATGTAAAGCGCTGTGGAATTAATAGCGCTATATAAATGAATAAATTATTATTATTATTATTGCAATGCCCTGCTCATGAGGTAAGGAACATAGTTGATCAGGAGAGCTATATACTACATTTCCAAATGGAGGCATTTGATTTTATAATTGCCCTGCTAAACGACTACCAAACATGAGAATCCATTATACGCCACAAGAAAACACATCTAAATAGCGAGCTCTGTTGTTTAGTATTCATTCAGCTGGATAACTGGACTTAAAGGGGTATTCCATCTCCAAGATCCTATCCCCAATATATAGTAGGTGGAATAGCAATAATATCAGCAAATACCAATATTTGGAAATGTAGAATAGTTCTCCTGATTAGGCATGCCCTTACCTCATGAGCAGGGCATTGCAGCTTTGGTAGCAACCGTTACGACATGGACACTGCTGCTGTGGAGCCGGGGAGAGTGGGTGCAGATTCATTGCACCCACACTCCTCACATGGAGGGTCTGCACTCCTAGAAAATGGGGGATATGTTCCCCTTTTTTCCTTACAATAAATTTGTGAAAGAGGGAATGTTTTGGGGAGTTTTCTTTCAAATAAATTTTTTTTGTCGATTTTTTTTTGTTAGTACTGACAGTTTGTGATGTTGGGTATCTAATAGACGCCTTGACATCCCAAACTGCTGGGCTTGATGTCAGGTGACTTTACAACTAGTATCAACCCCATTTTTTACCCCGTTTGCCACTGCACCAGGGCACGGGATGAGCTGTGGTGAAGCGCCAGGATTGGCGCATCTAGTGGATGCGGCTTGTCTGGGGTGCCTGTGGCCTGCTATTTTTAGGCTATGAAGGCCCAATAACTATGGACCTTCCCACCCTGAGAATACCTGACCACAGCTGTCCGCTTTACCTTGGCTGGTGATCCAATTTGGTAGGGACCCTACTTTTTTTTTGTAATTATTATTATTTATAAAATAATTATAAAAAAAGAGCCTGGGGTGACCTCCACATTGGATCCCCAACCACGGTAAAGCTGCCAGCTGTGGTTTTCAGGCTACAGCCGTCTGCTTTACCCTAGCTGGCTATCAAACATGGGGGGACCCAACATCATTTTTTTTTAACTATTTTTTAAATAAATAATGGGCTTCCCTGTATTTTGATTGCCAGCCAAGGTAACGCCAGGCAGATGGGGGTGGCAACCCATAGCTGTCTGCTTTATCTGCACTGAGAATCAAAAATACCACGGAGCGCTACGTTATTTTTTTTAAAGATTTATTTTTACAGCACTGTCATGTCAGGCAATCAAAATACAGGGAAGCCCTTTTTGTTTTTAGTTATTTAAATAAATAATTAAAAAATATATATATGGGCTCCCGCTGCATTTTTTGTATTGCTAGCTAAGGGTAATCCAAGCAGCTACTAGCTGCTAACCCCCACTGCTTGGTGTTACCTTCACTGGCAATGGAAAATCCAGGGAAGCATTTTTTATTTTTTTGCCAAAAAACTACAAAAAAAATTACGTACACTTCGCCATATTTTTGTATGCTAGCCAGGTACAGCAGGCAGGTACGGGCTGCCCGTAACCGCCAGCTGCCTATTTGTACCCGGCTGGGAACTAAAAATATAGGGAAGCCCTTTTTTTAATTAATTCATGAATTTTATGAAATAATTAAAAAAAAAAAAAAAAAAAAAACGACGTAGGCTTCGCCCCATTTTTGTGTCCAGCCGGGTACAACTAAGCAGCTGGGGATTCGAATCCACAGCACAGGTTAGCCTGAGGTTTCTGGGCCCCTCTGCTGCGAATTGCAGTCCGCAGCCGCCCCAGAAAATGGCGCTCTCATAGAAGCGCCATCATCTGGCGCTGTATCCAACTCTTCCAACAGCCCTGGAGCTGGGTGGCTTGTTGGGTAATCATGAGTTAATACTGGCTTTGTTTTACTAGCCAGTATTAAGCCAGAGATTCTTAATGTCAGGCACGTTTGACCCAGCCATTAAGAATCTCCAATAAAGGGTTAAAAAAAAAACACACAGAGAAAAAATACTTTAATAGAAATAAATACACAGACACATTAGAGACTCCATCTTTATTACCCCTTGTCAGCCCTCCACGATCCTGCTCTTCTGTCTTCTTTCCCTTTCAACACATGCAGCTCTGTCTGCTCCATCAGACAGCACAGCTGCATGGGGGAAGACGCTGTGCTCCGTGCAGAAATCACTCTGTGAGAGTGACCACAGGCTCCCGGCTGTAAGCGGTGGCACGGGTTGCCATAGCAACGCTGCTCTGATCACGTGATTCCGGTGCCGCTGCGTGCTGGTAGCGGGACATCCCCGTCACCGCTACCAAGCGCGTTGCTATGGCAACGGTGATCTCCGTGATTGACCGTCTGTGTCAGCCGGTCAGGAGCCGGCTTCTGCAGACGCTGGTAACTACGGTAAACATCGGGTAACCCAGAAGCCCTTTCCTTGGTTACCCGATGTTTACCGTAGTTACCAGCGTCCTCCGCTCTCTGCCAGTGCCAGCCCCCTGCACACATAGCCAGACTACACATCGGGTTAAATTAACCCGATGTGTACTCTGGCTAGGAGTACAGGGAGCCAGCGCTAAGCGGTGTGCGCTGGTAACCAAGGTAAATATCGGGTTGGTTACCCGATATTTACCTTAGTTACCAAGCGCAGCATCGGTTCCACGCGTGCTGCTGGCTGGGGGCTGTGGTCACTGGTTGCTGGTGAGATCGGCCTGTGTAACAGCTCACCAGCAACCCGTGTAGTGACACTCCAGCGATCCCTGCCAGGTCAGGTTGCTGGCGGGATCGCTGGAGCGTCGCTTAGTGTGACGGTACCTTAAGGGAACGGGGAAGCAGAGCGGGGAGTCGAGCTAGACCATGTCGCCGGTACACGGCAATACACAAACGTGCACCGTGTAACAGAGAGATGCAATGACAGGTCCTACATGACGCGTCATAGTCATGTGACCAGTCTGAAGCCAATGAGATAACAGGCACGTCACTGGTCACATGGCTATTTTTCACATCACGATAGGTCCTGCATCACTGCTGGCAGTGCTGGTTACCGGGAGGATTCAGCGATCATCAGATGGAATAGCGGCAGAAGACAGAGTGCAGGAGGGATCGCGGGGACCGGTAAGTGTTATGGCAATGTTTATTAACTGTATGTGTACATTTATAATGTGTTTTTATGTGTTTGTGATTGCCTCCTATTGTTTCCTATGCGGTTCGAGCGGTTCGCCGAACCCGTTCGCCGAACCGAACTCGAACGAGACCTCCGTGGCGAACCGAACTTGAGCTGAACCACGGCCGGTTCGCTCATCTCTAGCTACGACATCTCTAATGATGCCAGATGTGTGTCACAAATTCCGTGACCTTAGATATATCGTAGCGTGTGATGGGGCCTTAAGTGTATGTAAACTTTTGACTTTGCAGAAAGTAATAAAAATGTCTTAAAACATTCTCTCTCTCTCATTGTTCTGGCATTTGGCAAATATAAATAATTTTGGTTCCTATTAACCTAAGATGGGAAAGGTTTATTCTGATTTCATTTTAGATAGTGAGAAAAAAATGCGTATGTGTCTTTTTATATAGTGTATATAATATTTTTGCTTCAACTGTAGCTCCTATAAAAATCATACTAACTTTGGAGCAGTAAATGGTGAGGTGCCTGAGAAAATTTATTTTAATTTGTATGCAAGTAAGGTGCACCCTTAGCATAGCCAAGAATTCAGTGCACTGTTATGCCTCGACCTCAGCTGCATATTGAGGATTTTAACACACTTCTGATTGACAGTGTGATTGACAGTGCTCGCTTTCCAATGCTACCATTATGAGTGTGCTTGCTCACTGACACTGCTTGTGCCTGGAAATGCTCACACACAATGACACAATACTGCTCTTGACTTCTTTCTGCTGACACCAGTCTCTACACTAATACATCTAGAAGCTTAGGGAGCGGCTTCAGAGAAGAGAAACTGGAGAGGAAATGCATGCATCTCCTGAGTTTACGCCATCATTTGATAGGTGATTATCCCCACTGTCACCAATCAAAATGACAAAAGCGGTGAAAGGCCATTTAACTGAATTCTTATACCACCTCCTGCAGATGTTGATGTGAGGTGTATAAGCAGCACTGTATCACAAGAGATATTGTTGTTCTGGTATCTATTAGATTGAAGACTCAAGTTCAAATAAGAAAACTGTTTGACCTCTGTCATTTGACAAGCTTAGGCTATGTGCACACAGTGCGTTTTTCTCGGCGTTTTTGCGCGTTTTTCGGGTGCGTTTTTGGCCTCAAAACTGCATGACTTTGCTTCCCCAGCAAAGTCTATGAGTTTTCATTTTTGCTGTCCCCACACAGCGTTTTTTTTCAGCTGCGTTTTTGTGGTGACCACAAAAGCGCAGCATGTCAATTATTCCCGCGTTTTTCACTGCGCTTTTCATCCATTGAGTTCAATGGGATGTTGAAAGACGCAATGAGAAACGCAAATAGCTGCGTTTTGGTGCGTTTTGGTGCGTTTCTAAGACCAAAAACGCAGCTATAAACGCAGGAGGTGGGTAGTAAAGTGACGTGTACAGGAAGAGGATTCCTTCTGTCAGTATATACAGAAGCGTGAATCCTCCCGGTACCGTCACTGCCGCTTCCACCTCCGGTCCTGTGCATGTTTGCTGCCGTGCAGCGTCATGTCTGGGCGGGAGGTGGAAGCGGCTGCAAAAACAAAAGTTAATAGTAGAAAAAAAAAAAAAAAAGTTATACTCACCTGTCTGCAGCCTCCCGGTGCCATGCCCGCTCCCATCTCCTCCCGGTCCCGCCGCTCTGGCTGTGTGCAGTCTCCCCGGGTGCGTATGCCTGCAGGATGCAGGACCTGGCGATGGATCACCTGATGCAGTCACCTGACGCATCAGGTGATCATAAGTATCGCGGTGACGCGGGCGCCCGGCCGGTATCAGCGGATGCGTCAGGAGACTTCATCCCTGATTACCAGCAGCTGCTGCAGCGATCGGACAGGATCAGACTCCCGCCCCATCGCTGCATGAGCTGCCGATAATCAGCACATAAGTGAGTATTATTTTTTTTTTTTTGCACCGATGCATCTGCTGATTGTATAATCGGCTTTTATACAATCAGCTGATGTGTCATGTGATTCAGGCACTTGAAGCTGACACATCATCTGATTGCTTTGCCTTCCAGCAAACCGATCAGATGATATTGGATCCGGATTGGACGGCGTGGGACCCTGACCCAGGATTACTGCGGAGGGGGGGTTCTTTATTTCAATAAAGATGGAGTCACTAATTGTGTTGTGTTTTATTTCTAATAAAAATATTTTTCTGTGTGTTGTGTTTTTTTTTTATCTTTACTAGAAATTCATGGTGGCCATGTCAATAATTGCCGTGACACCATGAATTTCGGGCTTAGGGCTAGCTGATAATATACAGCTAGCCCTAACTCCATTATTACCTAGCTAGCCACCCGGCTTCAGGGCAGCTGGAAGAGTTGGATACAGCTCCAGAAGATGGCGCTTCTATGAAAGCGCCATTTTCTGGGGTGGCTGCGGGACTGCAATTCACAGCGGGGGTGCCCAGAAAGCATGGGTACCCTGCACTGTGGATTCCAATCCCCAGCTGCCTAGTTGTACCCGGCTGGACTCAAAAATTGGGCGAAGCCCACGTCATTTTTTTTTAAAATTATTTCATGAAATTCATGAAATAATTTAAAAAAAAAGGGCTTCCCTATATTTTTGGTTCCCAGCCGGGTACAAATAGGCAGCTGGGGGTTGGGGGCAGCCCGTACCTGCCTGCTGTACCTGGCTAGCATACAAAAATATGGCGAAGCCCACGTCATTTTTTTTGTTTGGGGGGGCAAAGAAATCCTGCATACAGTCCTGGAAGGAGGATGCTGAGCCTTGTAGTTCGACAGCTGCTGTCTGTTCTCCTGCATACACTATTGGATGGAGGATGCTGAGCCTTGTAGTTCTGCAGCTGTCTGCTCTTCTGCATACACTAGTGGAGAATGAAGAACACATTGAAGAAGGAAATGACATCAGACCTTTTTTTTTTTTGTTCACTGATAAAAAACGCATAAGGACGCAGTGAGCAAAAACGCAGCAAAACGCAGCAAAAAAACGCACCAAATCGCGGCAAAACGCGTGCGTTTTTTGCCGCGTTTTTTTGACGCAGGTGCGTTTTTGTGCGTTTTTAGCGGCCAAAAACGCACAAAAACGCAGCGTCAAAAAAACGCAGTGTGTGCACATACCCTTACAGTGGTTGAACTATTTAGGCACTCGTGTTGTCTTTGACTGGACAATAGATCTCAGAATCAGTAATTTGCATAAAGCATGAGATATCATATGTCTCTTGATCAAATGATCAGATGGCCATAGATTCATCTATGGCAGGGGTATACAATCTACATCTTGATGGCCAGTTGCAGCTCTTCATACCTTTTTGTGCAGCTCTCAACTATATGTTTACAGAGATTCATGACAGTCAGTGTTTTGTGGCTGCTTAAATGTATTTCCCATGTTAAAGAGTAGAGAAGCATCAGGTAGCACCTTACGGAGAAGCAATTATTAGTGGTGAAGTGTGACCATGTTAATATGTAGGCAACCAGTAGATAAAGTATTAGTGCTGCCATAATCATTGCACTTTATTGGAGAAGGAAGCACTTGACTTTGTCAGCATCTCACATAAATTACTATGGAGAATGCTGAATCCATGGTCTCCTTCTTTTTGTATAATGAACAAGAGAAAATACATTTTCTCCGCCTCATCCGTGAGAGTTATAGAAGTGGAATAAACACCTATTAGATAATTATGTTGTGATGTTTATGATGTTTTTTGTGGCCCATAGGTATTGTTTAATCTGACAATGTGGACCTGAGACCAAAACATTATAGGCATCGCTAATCTATTGGCTTCATTTGTTGAGGACTTAACAATGTGAGCTTGTTTCAGCCTTTAAAAGGGAGCCTAACAGCTGATACATGCAGCCTGATCCACAGGCAACATGTAATAGACATTAACTGCATGATTTTAGCCATATACAGTATTTTTTACTTTGAAACACTTCGGCTTTTTAGAGAAACACATAGTGTAAAAGCCACTAGGAACTGAGCGAAGACTAGTCGGTGGCTTCTCCCACCCGCTGTCCTGGAGTGACAAGTCTCTCTCTTACGTAAAAACCTATCATTGAAGGGGAGCAGGCATGGAGAAGCCTATGTAAACATGCTTGTCCAACTAGACTGTTGTGTAGCTTAATCCCTAGTGGCTAGTAACCCCTTCACCACCCTGTAGTGTTCCATTTTTGTTTTTCATTTTTCCCTCACCTTCTTCCAAAAGCCATAATTTTTTTATTTTTCTGTCAATATACTGTAGCTATATGAGAGCTTGATTTCTGTGGGGTGAGTTGCATTTCTGAACAACAGCATTCATTCTGTCACATATTGTAACTGAAAACAGGAAAGGAATTCTAAGTGCTGTGAAATGGCAAAAAAAGTTAGAGAGAGAGAGAGAGTGAGAGAGAGAGAGAGAGAGAGAGAGAGAGAAAGAAAAAAAAAAAAAGGTGCCGGATCGTGCACCCCGAATCCCGGGTACTGGTCGGACTCGGATCGGGCTCTCAAATCGTGCAGATCCGGATTTTGCGGATCCGCTCAACACTAATCGCGTTGTCAAAATCTGTCAGTGCAATTTAATGGGCCGTATTGGGATTGTGCTGTTCCCTTTTGCCATCGGCGAGCCCTGTGTTACCATGGGGGCATGGAGTTAGCTGATGACTCTTAACGCTACCATGACTTACTTCCTGTGAGAGCCGGAGAAGTGTCGGCATTCACAGGAACACTGCATTTCTGCTGATCAGAGCGATACTCCAGCAAGTGATCAAACTGTGCAGTGATAAAGTCCACTTGTGAGACTAGTAAAATCAATAAAAAAGTTTTAAAAGTTATGAAAAAATTAAAAAAACCTAAAAGTTCAAATCCACCTCCTTTTGCTCCATTGAAAATAAAACAGTAAAAAAATAAAATAAAAATAAATTAAATAATAATTGATTTAATTGGTACACGGTGTAGCAACAAAAAATCCCCCAAAAAACCTGTTTTTTAGTTGCCGCAACATTGCGTTAAAATGCAAGAACAGGCAATCAAAACATGGCATGTATGTAAAAATGGTATTATTAAAAACGTTAGCTTAAGACTCAAAAAATAATCTGTCACTGAGCTCCAAATCCCAAAAAATGAGAATGCTATTGGTCTGGTGACAAAAGTGCTACTCTTTTTTGGATAAACTTTTGTATTTTTTTCACAACTTAGATAAAAGTAAACCTATATATGTGGTATTTATGAACTTGTACCAATGTGAGGCATAATACTGACACATCAAATTTACCATATAATGAACATGGTGAATAAAAGATGCCAAAAACAATCATGCAATTGCACTTTTTTTTTAAATTTCACAGCTCTTTAATTTTTTCCCCATTTCTCAGTACACTATATGGTAAAACTAATGCTTTCATTTAAAATTAAAACTCATCCTGCAGAAAGCAAGCCCTCATGTGGCTATATAGTTTGAAAAATGAAAAAGTTGTGTTTCTTGGAAGAAGGGGAAGAGAAAATGAAAAACGAAAAATCGCCGGAGGTTGAAGGGGTATATTCTAACATTTTTGGGTAGTTGCGATGATTTAATTGCCTCTTTTTGCATTTTTAGTAAAATTGCAGCGACCAAAAAAAATAATTCTGGCCTTTAGATTTTTTTTTTCTTGCTACACCCTTTAACGGTCAGATTAACTTATTTTATAATTTAATAGAGCAGGGATTTCTGAATGTGGCGATACCAATTATGTGTATTTTTTTTTACAGTTTTTGGATTCTTTTATTTTCAAAAGGGCGGTGATTTAAACTTTTGTGGGTTTTTTTCATATTTTAAAATACTTTATTTTACACTTTTTATTGATTTTGAAAGTACCCTTGGGGTTCTTGAAGCTTTTACTGTCCAATTGCTTTGCCTTTCAGAGTAATGCTTCAGCAACCATCTGATCAACAGAAATGCCGAGCTCACAAAAACTATGTCATGACAGTGGCAGGGGCCATCAGTTGATCCTCAGCTGTCATCACTACCCATTAGTGCCCTTCAATTGCATTATGGGGCTGCTGATAGTGGCGGGGAATAACACGCTCCCTCATGGAGTGCGTTAATTTCTGCTGTCAGAATTTGAGAGCGGGATTTAACTAGGTAAGAGACGCAGATGGATCGTTAGCGGCACATGTCGGCTGATCAGATTAGCTGACATGTGCGGGAAAAAATGTGAGCTCACTGCGCGAGCATGCATTAAAGGGAAAGACGTGGCCTTGGATGTGCAGGTACGTCCAAGGTCATGAAGGGGTTAAATTATGTAATGAAAGTATGAATTGGCATTGGCAGCATTGATCAGCTGTCAAGTTCCCAATACAATATATTTAAAATCTTTCCCAAAGTGCCCAGAGAGTCTTCTAAAATTAAAAAATAAAATTGAAAAAAAATAAATAAATTATATATATATATATATATATATATATATATACGTACAGTATATATAATCAACTAACTATTTAATCATTTCATTAATGCAGATTATAACTTTAGGATAGATATACTACAAATATAGAAAAACTCTATTACTTCTGCACTCAGTGACTGTTATATACTATCGCTGGGTCTTACAGGTAGAGGTCAACTGTCCAAACAGTTGATGTAGGTGGTGTGACAGCATAGGTAATAATTCTTCTTGATGGCACTAAGACTTTGATAGTCATATGGATAAAAGGCTCAGAATTCTCTCAGAGAAGGATTCATTACAGCTTGTAGGGGCTGAGAACAAGAGATATCTTCTGTCCTCTAGCTATATAACAAAAAATTCACAGCTTGATTGGAAGGTGTTGTAGAAAATTTATTTGCAGGATTTATCAAGACAGATGATTCACAGATTGTTTCCACTGTAACTTTAGTTGGCGAGTGATTCATCGCTTGAAACAACAAAGTCATTAGTTATATTAGCATTCTTGGTAACTGCACGAAGAGAGATTGGTTGTTATGTAGAAACCTAGCTGACAGTTATCTAAAAATAGGATTATTTATTACAGATCTAATGGATGACAACTCGGGCTTCTGGTGCCTGAAAATATTATTCAGAACGCCATTCAATGTAACAATATTGAAAATGATGCTTATTTGTCATTTACCATAATAAAGAGATGTTTCAGTGGGTAATGATTTATTACGTGTTGTCATGTATCTTATCATTTACATATATCTAGTGTTTAGACGGTTTTATTGATAAGTCCTTCAGTAAAAGACATAAAGATGTTTTTAACCTTCTGCTGCAAAATAGGATTTCCTTGTTGTGTCGTGCACCTCCTTACCTGTGAGTTACTAAATAAGGAAACACGTAATTTGCCAGATTTCATTTAAAATTCATGTTTAATTTGACCTTTCTCAATAATTAAACCTGCTGATTAGAAAACAAAATGTGAAAAATAATGAGAATAATCAGAATAACTTAGGTGCATGGCAAAAAAATAGCTTAAAGTCTGGATCACACTCTTATTTGCAGTTCTACATATAAAATGCTGACAGCAGTTTACAAAGGCATGTCAAGAGTAAATGTGATAATAGTAAAAATTGCACCACCATTGCTGCAAATAGCACCGTTACCTCTTCACGGCAATGCGCCACGTTTGGCACAAGTTAGACACAGGTATGTGGAGTGGGCTCATGTGGTGAGCCAGTTCTATACTTGGCAGGTAATGGCCATGTGTTACAGCCAGGACCTGCCTCTAATTATTGCGTGTGGCAGAAAGGGCTGCCCACAATTGTTAACCTCTTAAATTCTGCTGTCAAACTCTGACATCAGCATTTAATGCTTGCCTGCATTGGGCAAAACACTTTAGGTGCCAATCAGTGTGTCCATGATGTGACCACAGCATGCCAATGGGTTGCTATGACAGCTGGGGTCTGTTGAAAATCTCCATGCTTGTGATTATGCAGCTCCCTTGAAGCTCTGCCCGTAGCCAGGCTTCAAAGGAAAACATGATTTTTATCACATATAAATCATATGTAGCACAAGCAATCAGAAATTTGCAGGTTATAATTCCCAAGAGGGACAAATAAGAACAGTGAAAAGTAAAAAAAAGCTTTAAAAAAATAAGAAAAAATTAAAGACAAAGTTCAAATTACCCCCCTTTTTCTGAATTAAAATAAGATAATAAAAAAGTTAAAAAAGGCTACAAAAAATCCTGTAACAAGCCATCAAAATGTCATCTCCATTCCAAAATTTTACCAATGAGAATGTCGTCTTGCCCTACAAAAAAATAAGCACTTACACAGCTCCATTAACAAAAAATAAAAAAATGGGTCCCGTAAAATGGTGACATAGCCCCCAAAAAACATTTTTTTACCCCCAAAAATAATGAAAAAAATCCAAAAAAATTGGACATATTTGGTATCAATGTAATCATAATGATAAGGAAAACCATAATTCATCATTGGGGGGACGGTTACCAGATAGGGTACACCGTAGAAAGAATTCCCAAAAACAATGTCAGAATTGCATTTTTTATACAATTTCACCAAACTGATTTTTAGCCCATTTTCTAGTACACCATGATAGAATGAATATGTCATTATACAGTTCAACTTGTCCCGCAAAATACAAGCTCTCAAACATCTATGTTGACAGAAAAAACGAAAACAAGAGATGGAAATTGATTGTGTCAGGAAGTGGTTAAAATTGTGGTATTTGTCCCAGTTTAAGGCCTATTTCACACGTTCGTGAAAAACCAGGGACGTGTCAGAGGTGCGTTTAGCCATTTGTGAGCCGTGTTTATGGCCTACGTGTGTTCTCCGTGTGTTATCCAAAAGAAGAGAAGAATGTGCAATACAGGGATCACCAAAAAACTGTAATTTTAGAAATATAGAAATCTTTATTACAAAAGCAAAAAACACACTTCTCTCCACACTGGAGGAACAGAGCACACATAAAGATACTGGTTAAAAACATTTAAAAGGCCAAAGGCATCATTCCCCACACGCCAAAACCTTATATAATAGATAATCATGTAACAATTGAGTACAAAAATTGTGTATACCCCTCTCTAATCAGTTTGATAAACAGTATGGGCAGGTTATTGAAGGCTCGCTAATCAGATGTATAGCCCTAACAGTATTTTAGAATATATAGGAGCTGAATTGTGGACAGATCCTATATCTTACAGGTGTAGCACAAAATATCAGACAATACTATATCCAGAGGTCTCATCAATTCAAGGGTCACAAGCAACCGTTTCAATTATAGTAATATCCATGTACCAAATATAGTAACTGAACCCACATAGTCGCTAGAAAATAACCAAGGTTTTCAGAATGAAAATAAGCAAAAAATGCCTTTGATCAAAGTCTGTGAGCTATAATGCAGAGAATCATGTATATCTATAGCTATAGGGTAGCTTCACAGACCTTGAGCTCTATGGCGATTCATACTGAAATGGATAAGACCAAGGTAAAAGCCTGTTCAAAAGTTCAGGGTAAGACCGGTCAAGCCCATACTCAAAATCATACAGAAATAAACCAGGTATATGGCTAAAGCGCAGAGAGGCTGGGTTTTGGCGTGGTTACCCCACGCGTATCACCACTATGAAAGTGGCTTCCTCAGGGGAAAAAAAAGGTTAGACAGTACATAACTCCATGTATGCCCTATTTAAATCAAATGTTAAATTAGCTAATTGCTTACCAGTTTGCAGCTCAGAGGTTTCGCAGCGTTACAGGATGCATTGGAGCCAATGGCGGCAGCCATCTTGGCTGGGTCACATGATCCAGATAGATTACTTCCATTGTTCTCACAGCGCATGCGCGGGAAAGTGCAGCGCTAAGCACATTTTAAAGTACAGTTTAGTTAGGCGTATAGTATCTCCACCATAGCGCTCAAGCACTTAAGATCACAGCGATTATGTTTTAAGATAATATAATGTTATTATAAACAAAGTTCTCCCTTATGGGTAACGCATGCGCAGTGAGGCACTACATGTTTTTCAATCTTAATCACACATATTAAATGGTTCAGCACGCATGCGTTCTGAGATGCAGCGCTCTATGGTACAAGCCAATGCTGCCACTTGTGCAGTCAATTAACCCCTTATGGGTTGATTCCCATATTTAATTAGATGGTATATAGGCAGTCCTAATAAAGACTTAGAGAAGCATAACGTTATGCATAATGTCTGGTGGAGACAGACAAGGGGGGACAAACCCAAAAGGAGCAGGGGGAAGGAAAATTGGCATAATTCATGGCATCAGTTATAGCTCACATAGAAATGTACATTCCTATAGTGGAGCACTACACGTTCCTTAAATATAGTCACATATGTTGCATGTTGCAATGCACATGCGTTCTGAGGCGCAGCGCTCTATAGTACGTGCAAATGCTACCACTAATGTAATCTGTTAACCCCTTCTGGGTTCATACCCATATTCAATACAATAATATATAAGCAGTCCTGATAAGGACTTAGTTAGCATAGAATTACATATAGATCCCAATAGTTATTATAAGCCTACAGATGGAATTTTTTGCATAATCAATAGTAATGCCTAGTGCTTACATGGTCATACAAATATGATCGCATATATTTAGTCCAGAACATGTTCTGACTGTCTTAGAAAGGAATAGAGGCTAGCCCAACGGACCAACTAGAGTCATAAAGGTGCATGTATATATTGAGTCACTTCAATGATTACGGTGTTAGAGATATGTCAGAAGTATAGACTTATACTATAACGCTGAGCTAAGCCCATTCTTCTCTTGCCAAGTTTATAAACATAGGCAATACATTGCACCCACAGACTTGGTACCCATATCAAGGGCACTTTCATTGTAAAAGTTAATCCGGCAAAGCCAGATAGGGTCACATAGGTTCATGTAAGTATAAAACTACTTCAATAATTGCTATGTTAGAAGTATATAGGTGGTTCGCCGGTCAAAGCGACGTCACTAGGCAGATAAGTATGTGTTACGGATCCGCGCGATGTTGTGCACCACGGGCAGCGATATGCCCGTGTCGCACAACAGATGGGGGCGGGTATGCACGCTAGCAATATCGGTAAAGATATCGCAGAGTGTAAAGCGGCCTTTAAGGGTGCTTTACACGAGACGACGGATCGTGCGATGCATCGTCGGGGGTCACGGTTTTCGTGACGCACATTCGGCATCATACATGACGTTGTCTCGTGTGAAACCTCTGAGCGACGCAGTATCCTTCGTGAGTCGTGTACTCGTCGCTCAGATTCATAATATCATTTATTTTTACTTGTGCCGGTTGTTCATTGGTCCCGTGGCAGCACACGTCGCTCCATGTGACAGCACGGGAGCGATGAACTCTGCTTACCTGCGTCCCACGGCTCCCGCCGGCTATGCATAAGGAAGGAGGTGGGCGGGATGTTTACATCCCGCTCAACTCCGCCCCTCCGCTTCTATTGGCCGGCGGCTGTGTGACGTCGCTGTGACGCCGAACCTCCCTCCCCATTCAGGAAGTGGATGTTCGCCACCCACAACAAGGTCGCTCAGCAGGTAAGTACGTGTGACGGGGGTTTCACGACATTGTGCGACACGGGCAGCGATTTGCCCATGACGCACAAACGACGGGGGTGGGTACGATCGATCGTAATATCGCACGATCGGTCGTCCCATGTAAAGCAGGCTTTAGCGTGAGTTTACCCAGATTTTTTTGCTTCACATCAAAATAAATCAGTGTTTATGCCATAACATTCCTGTATAGTCGTATAACACAATTCAAACAAATGAAAGTAAATTAACAATGTCACATATTTTTAGAAAAAAGGGAAACAAATTGTGTCATCACTTAATTTTGAAAAGAAAAATGTAGAATCACTTTGTAATTTGAAAATAAAACATCACGAGTGCAAGATGTGATTAAAATTGTTTAAGGTTCTCAGAAGAGTAATGCGAAGAACATAAACAGGCACAAATGCACATATATCAAGGTTGCAGCTGATCACTGGGATACATTCACAATACATCAGGTGTCAGTCACCATTTAAGTTCACAAAAGGATAATGTTTTTTCTCTTAGTGGCAGTTTGTTTAATTCCTCTTTAATCTCTTTAAATTGAACAAATCTCCCAACTCACAGTTAAGAGTTGATAGTTTTATTCCATATGTTCACAAACATGGAGCTAAAAGTGCTTATCTGTTCACATTAAAGTCAAGCCAGCTGGATTCTGCCTGATCTCTGGATATAGCCTCATTATAAGACGATAACTAAGCCCCAATGTTTGTGACAGAACTGAAAGGAAGCAGCCAAAGAAAATAAGATTTACATGCATGAAATTAAGTGAATAGCCTCATTGAAATTTTCATGGAGAAAACAAGGACACAGTGGACTAATTGGAAGACATCATGGAGTGTGGACGATTGGATGAAGTGATATTCAAAGATGAATCATGAATCTATATTGACCAAGCTGAGGATGCTAAGTTTTGGCTTATCTTGTCTGTTGTTGTTCCAATAAAACATATATAAATGCCCCGTTACACGCGTCGATTTATTGTGCGATTGCATGTGCGATTGCACCCGCCCCCATTGTTTGTGCAACATGGGCAATTTGTTGCCCGTGTCGCACAAAATCAGTAACCCCCGTCACACGTACATACTTTCCAAACGACCTCGCTGTGGGCGGCGAACATCCTCGTCCTGAAGGAAGAGGAATGTTCGGCGTCACAGCGATGTCACTAAGCGGCCGCCCAATAGAAACGGAGGGGCGGAGATGAGCGGGAGGTAACATCCCGTTCACCTCCTTCCTTCCAAATTGCCGGCGGCCGCAGGTGAGCTGCAGTTCGTCGATCCCGAGGTGTCACATTGAGCGACATGTGCTGAATCGGGAAGGATAAACAATCGGAGCGCGGAAATTGAACGAGTTTTTGAAAATGAGCGACGTGTCAACGAGCAACGATAAGGTGAGTATTTTTGCTCATTAACAGTTACTCGTAGCTGTCACACGCTACGATATATCAAACGATGCCGGAAGTACGTCACGGAATCAGTGACCCGACGACATATCGCCTGATATATCGTAGCGTGTAACGGGGCCTTTAGATTAATGTTAGAAGAAAAAAATCAAATTATATGGGGTTCCATGTTAAGTAAAGTGGTAAATATACACACAATACATCAGCAACCTGCAATTCATGAATACCCAAACTCCACTATTGTTAATATTAAAAACGTATGGTATAAAGTTAACATTTTTTGATCAAAACATGCAAGTCATCCAACCCATTAAGGTGTACATTTTATATAGATATTTGTCTCACCTCTCTATGTGTCAAGCCAGGCCTGATCTGACTGGAGAAGTGAAAGAAAATGAGGCAAACCTAGCTTGATGAAAGATGGGTGGATCAGGGTGCTGAGCCCTGGAAGTACCATTCCCCTGAGTGTATGCAAAAAACAATAAAACAGGCTTGAACACATTTTAGTGTAAACATAATGAACATATGCACAATATGTTGTATTCAGTATTTTCTTGGGAAAGGATGTAATCTGTGCTGTCGACTTAAAATAGAAATCCAGGATATGATAGATGAATAGTGGTTTATTATCAATGCGTTTCTGATTCAAACAGAATCAGACTCCTTCCTCAGGATAACCACATTAACACATCCTGGATTTCTTCTTAAATGTGGCAGCACAAATTACATCCCATCCCATGGAATTACTTTACATTGAACTGTGAATACTGCAGCAGCTTGAATTTATGTGCAATAGTGATTGTGTCTTACACAACTTTACCAGGTGAGCACACCTTTAGCACCTGTCCACTGTCTACCCTGATATGACCCTATTGCGCTATTGAGCTTAACCTTTTTTCCAGTGGCCTGTTTGAAAGCATAAACATACATAATGCATCAACACAATGTGATTAATAAATACTTGAACTCCAAAATTGCTGTACATGTTATAAATGTTAGGCACTTAGCTTTTGTGCTTTTTGTTAAAAAAGTGTTAGCAAACCATGTAAAGGTTTACTAATATATGGATAGTCCCTACTGTGAATGGATGAAGTTCACGTGTAACAGATTTCTGCAAACAAAACACATCATATGCTGTCCAAAAAGTGTAAAGAATGAGATGTGGCAATGGAAACTGGAAAGCTCAGTGTTTGTTTAAAGAGGGAATAATTTGGATTAGATGCCAAGTCAGGTGATGCAGTTACTAATTGTAATAGGCTCAACCAGGCCAAGAAGGGGAGCTGTTGATGCCAGAACTTTTAAAAGGAAGGTCATGTGAGCAGCGAAATGGGCTGACAGCTATTACTACTAGGAGAAAACCCCAGCGATTACAGATCCATATGAATACCTTAGTGATTCCAGATTCAAGCGAAGATCCCAGAGATTTCAGATCCAGGAGAAGACCCCCGTGATTACAGATTTCAGAAAAGACCTGCATGAGCAGGGCCATTACTTCCTGCATAGACATATGGTACTAAGAGGAGAATGAGTGGGGGCACTTCAGGGAACGAAAGCCATCTGCGTACAGAGGGTGAACATTTATCCACCAATTTGAATCTGTGGGTAGTGTCACTGACCCCATTAGGGTCTGTGTGCTGTTCCGTGTTACCTAAATCATTGATGACAGTGCTAGAAAGAGGAGGGACACTGATGCCTCCCTGGTAGCGGGAACAGCATTAAGATATTGTTGAGGGTGCCTGTTATTTAGTGATAGAAGTGTTAACATAAAAATAATATTGTATTTATATCCTGTATATCTGTTTATGTTTCTATAATGGACACACCATGTATTTGTGCACATGTAACACCAAAAGCATGTGGACCTTTTTCATTTTTTGCTTTTTGGTAGGTAAATTGTTATGACTCATCTAGTTAGGTGGATTCTTAATTCAATTGCTTCAGATGAGCATGGATGGATGATATTGATGCAACTACTTGTATGTGAACCTTCTGGAACAATAGAAGCTTTATCGGCTTGATGGCAACTGAAGGAAAAAAGGCTGTTGAGGCAGTATAAGCAGCTGGAGAAACAGAAGTTGAATAATATCGAGATTCAGCTTAGGTAGACCAATGAGTCATAAGAATAGCACAGCAGAGTAATCTCCTTGATGTACCAAGACTACTCAGCTGAGAGACTGAAATATGAAGCAGAGATAATTGTTTCAACAGAGCCCAAAAGCACAGCAGAGCAGAGTATATTAGTTAGCAAATTGTAGCAAAACACAGCAATATAGCCTAGCTGGATATATCAGGAGGTATTTGTGGCAATTTAACAGAGAAACTTGTAGCACCAGCCTCCCTGCTCTGCCCGGCCTCTCCCTAGAAGGGGCGGTGACTCATTTACCACTTTACTGTGTCTCCCCCGCTCTTACATGGCAAGCCACATGTGCTCCTGCTGCTCCTCCTCCCCTTGGGGCCTGTACACAAAGCACAGGTCCTCTGGGAGTAAGCATAGGGAACGCGTGCACACCTGTCTTCCTCTTGGAGGGCTGGCCCACAATTTCCTGGAAATACCTTTTATCCTTTGTCTGAGAAGCAGTAGGTATTAATGCATCCTCCCAACATTTTTTATTTTTTTTACATAAATGCCCTCTTTGGTCTAGTGATATGCTTCTCGCTTGAGATGCAAGAGGTCGTGGGTACGAATCCTGGTCAGATCCCATGGACTCTGTATGACTTCAGCCAATGAATTGTTCCAATCCTCGATGATGGCTACCCATAGACTTTTTTTGTTCTTGTTGAGAAGTCCATAATATTTCCCCTTTCTCAAATAAAAAAAACATATGTTAATAAAGTCATGTATTTTCAATTGTTAGGGATATATTTCACAATGCCTTCAGCTTTTTTTAAAAAAATACTGGATAAAAATGATCAAGGCATTTTATCATCAGTCATAATGACAAAAAGGCTGCTGAAGTAAGATGCACTAAATTCATTAAGCGATCTATGCCTTATAATAAATATTTCCAATCTTTTGGAGTCTATGATTCCAAAATGTTTTGAGACCTTGTACATAACTGATTATAGTGGATCACCTTCAGTTTGTAAGTCATACACTGGTGAAATTTCTTTTTATCATCTCATATTTGTTACCAGTAACTCCTACTGTGTAATTAGATAAATGTTTTAATAATTAAATCTTAGAAACCTGAGGCTTGAAATAAATTCCTTAGGCAGCACACATTAGGACTAGAACATATTACAGTGTAAATTAGGAACATCCTTTTTGGTGCATTTCAGTATTAACATGTGACTTGTTGTCTGACATATGTTGGTTCTTCATATAATAAGGAAGAAATTTATACATCATCCATTATGTTACCATTTTCTGTTTCCTGATTTCTCTATGAGTGTTATTGTGTTCAGGATCATGAATGATGAACACAAACTAATGGTGGGAGCCCATTGTGCATTTTTTCAGAAAACAGAACTACAGGTAAACCCTCAACACACTGCAGATGCATATTATGTACTGTATTATTTGTTCCATTTTTTTTATCATTTAGGCATGTCTTCAGAGTTCATCGTTGGAACTTTCATATTTTCAGCATCTTCTGGAGGACTTCCAAAATCTGAAATTACTTTTTCAGAAATATTGAAAAAAGAAGGCTACTCTACTGGAATTATAGGTAAACATTTTTGTATGTATACAGTATGTTTCTATTACAATTATCATACATCTATTTTCTGTAATTGACCGAGATAGCACATATACTAATATGCAGACATAACAATTGCTACATGTTTTAATAGTACTTAGAGATGAGTTTTCATCAAAGGTTTTTTTTTTTTAAATCTGATTTTTTGTGAATTTATTGGGTGAAACCATCAAAAGATTCCAGAAAGAAAGAGGTTAAAAAATATGTTAAAAAGATAAAAATCCGTATGGATTTATATACTCTTTTTTTGTAACCTACTATTCATTAATATTTTCATTCTGTGAGAAGAAAATAAAATACTAATCCTAATTAAATTATAGATGTTTCTTGGTTCAGTGCAGATTTTTTACATATAGGAATTCATTTCTATATACATAATTCTTCTAAAAATATGTTACTCAACTGGAGTAGCTGAACTACCAAAATATGTTCATGCTATCTTAATTGGTCTGATCCAGTCTTCAGTGGGCCATCTGTACTGTATTCTGATGCCTGGCCATCGTCACCATCTTCCAGTACCTTCCATTTTGCCATAATCACATTGCTGGCAACTCACATGATAACATTATGTAAGGCTTCACTTGACTTCATGAGTTTTTTTTTTTTGCCTTCCTCTGGATCAACATGTTAGACTATGGGTTGAACTAGATGGACTTAGGGGCACTTTGCACACTACGACATCGCAAGTCGATGCTTGCGATGCCGAGCGCGATAGTCCCCGCCCCCGTCGCAGCTGCGATATCATGGTGATAGCTGCCGTAGCGAACATTATCGCTACGGCAGCTTCACATGCACTCACCTGCCCTGCGATGTCGCTCTGGCCGGCGAACCGCCTCCTTATTAAGGGGGGGTCGTGCGATGTCTTAGCGACGTCACGCGGCAGGTGGCCAATAGAAGCGGAGGGGCGGAGATGAGCGGGATGTAAACATCCCGTCCACCTCCGTCCTTCCGCATAGCCGGCGTGAGCCGCAGGACGCAGGTAAGGTGATGTTCCTCGCTCCTGTGGCTTCACACACAGCGATGTGTGCTGCCGCAGGAACGAGGAACAACATCGTAACATCGGTCCTTCCGAAATTATGGAAATGACCGACGCTACACCGATGATACGATTTGGACGTTTTTGCGCTCCTTAATTGTATAAAAAAGGATTTACACACTACGATATCGACTGCGACGCCGGATGTGCGTCACTTTTGATTTGACCCCACCGTAGCGTGCAAAGTGCCCCTTAGAGTCTCCCTTCAACCTTAAAAACTATGATACTATGATGATATGATACTTTGCTGGGCCTAGTCAGTGTAAAAGATGCCAGAGATAGCCAGGTGGGGGAAGACGCTGATAGTGGCTCAGTGAAGACCATACCATAATGAAAAGGACAGTGGAGGGCAAGGTATAGATATATATGTGCATATACATATACAGTAAAGACCAAAAGTTTGGACACACCTTCTCATCTCTAGAACAACTATTAAGAGGAGACTTTGTGCAGCAGGCCTTCATGGTAAAATAGCTGCTAGGAAACCACTGCTAAGGACAGACAACAAGCAGAAAAGACTTGTTTGGGCTAAAGAACACAAGGAATGGACATTAGACCAGTGGAAATCTGTGATTTGGTCTGATGAGTCCAAATTTGAGATCTTTGGATCCAACCACCGTGTCTTTGTAGAAAAGGTGAACGGATGGACTCTATATTCCTGGTTCCCACCGTGAAGCATGGAGGAGGAGGTGTGATGGTGTGGGGGTGTTTTTCTGCTGACACTGTTGGGGATTTATTCAAAATTGAAGGCATACAGAACCAGCATGCCTACCACAGCATCTTGCAGCGGTGTGCTATTCCATCCGGTTTGCGTTTAGTTGGACCATAATTTATTTTTCAACAGGACATTGACCCCAAACACACCTCCAGGCTGTGTAAGGGCTATTTGACTAAGAAGGAGAGTGATGGGGTGCTACGCCAGATGACCTGGTCTACACAGTCACCAGACCTGAACCCAATCAAGATGGTTTGGGGTGAAAGGGCCAACAACAAGTGCTAAGCATCTCTGGGAACTCCTTCAGACTGTTGGAAAACCATTTCCGGTGACTACCTCTTGAAGCTCATCAAGAGAATGCCAAGAGTGTGCAAAGTAGTAATGAAAGAAAAAGGTGGCTACTTTGAAGAACCTAGAATATAAGACATATTTTCAGTTGTTTCACACTTTAAGTATTTCATTCCACATGTTTTAATTTATAGTTTTGATGCCTTCAATGTGAATCTACAATTTTTAGAGTCATAAAAATAAAGAAAAATCTTTGAATGAGGAAGTGTGCCCAAACTTTTGGTCTATACTGTATATCTAATATATAAAGCTGAATGTGTGTATGTATGTGTGTGTGTGTATGTCCGGGATTGGCATCTGCACCGTCGCAGCTACAGCCACAAAATTTTGCACACTCACACTTCTGGACCCCGAGAGTGTCATAGGCTATGTTTTGAGGGGAAATTTTAACTCCGTGCTTTATAGTTATTCACCAAAAAACCTGCCTCCATTAAAGTGAATGGAGCTGGGAGCCACAGTGCAGCCAGAACTTAAGAAGAATGCGCAGCCATGCCCTTAAATGAAATGTTGGCATGTCACAATGCAGTCAGGGAAAGAGACAGACACAGACAGGGAAAGAAGCAGACACCACAGACAGGGTAAGGAACAGACATAGACAGGGTAAGAGACAGACACAAAGAGACAGACACAGACAAAGTGACAGACTGACAGGGAAAGAGACAGACAGGAAAAGAGAGGGAAAGCGAGAGACAGGTTAAGAGACAGACACAGACAGGGAAAGAGACAGACACAGACAAATAGACAGAGACAGACACAGGGAAACAGACAGACAGGGAAAGAGAGGGAAAGAGACAGACAGGGTAAAGAGACAGACAAAGATACAGACACAGGGAAAGAGACAGAGGTAAAGAGAAGGAAAGAGAACGACAGGGAAAGAGATAGACAGGGAAAGTGACAGAGATAGATAGACAGACTGGGAAAGAGATAGATAGATAGACAGACAGGGAAAGAGATTGAGATAGACGGAGAAAGAGACAGAGACAGTCAGAGACAGACAGGGAAAGAGAGAGACAGACAAAGAGATAGAAAGAGAGGGACAGAGAGATATATACAGAGGGGGAGACAGACACTATAATTACATTTATATCTATTTGATTTGTGTTTTTTGTGTGCAGAATACATTTTTCTTAATACATTCTATTTTGTTAACAGCGGTTATTAACCCGGGCGAAGCCGGATAATACGGCTAATATATATATATATATATATATATATATATGTATATATATATATTAGCCGTATATATATATATATATATATATATATATATATATATATATATACAAATATATATTTTTTTTCTAATGTAGAGGTGAGCTAATCAATTTGCTGGGGCTTGATCCACAGGCACAGGGTACCTCAAAACACTTTTTGATGACATTTGCAGCTCCACAGCTGACCTTTTTTAGTTTCCAGTCTAATGCAATATGATTTTTTAGGCATGACACACATACAGTAGGTTGACTAATCAAAAGAGATGCTGCAGATGCAATCAGATAGCAAGTGTTTCTCAGGGTTTCTGTCCATTCAATATAAATAGCATTTCCTGAACAAATTTGAGTGAATTTGTGAATTCAAATTTTTGCATAATCACTCATCCTTGTACTGAATTACCATTTACTAATATATACTCTGTAATATACTTGCGACATCACACCTACAAAATCGCAACTATTTATTTTTACATAGACTATTACATCATTATTATTATTTGTTATTATAGTTCCATTTATTCCATGGTGCTTTACAAGTAAAAAAGGGGCATACGTAGAGAAGTGCAATAATCATGAACAATACAAGGCACAGACTGGTACTCGTGTACCAGTCTGTGCCTTGTATTGTTCATGATTATTGCACTTGTCTATGTATGAGTAGAGAGGACCCTGCCTGTGAAGGCTCACAGTCTACCAGGGATGGGTGAGGATACAGTAGGTGAGGATACAGCTGGTTGTGACGCGGTATAGTGGACTGATGGTTACTTCAGTTTGTAGGCTTGTCTGAAGAGGTGGGTCTTCAAACAATACAACTTTCTCTGTAAGAAACTGAGTATTTCAAAAATTATATATTTTGTCATTCACTTTACTAACTTATCTAAACATTTTATATTTCCTTTTCAGCGTATGGTATTACCATAACTCCTTGGCAGCAATCAAAGCTATCTTGTGGTTATGTTTAACTTAGTTCCTTCTTTCATTCCTGATATTGGAATCACTTCTTTCTTTATAGCAGCTGCACTTGAAAGAAAATCTCCAAAATCTGCCATTTTCTTTCAAGTGAAACAGCAAAAACTATCAATGTCACACTGATTACGGTAATTTTCATTTTGATTACTGCAACTTATTATTAATTGATCTTCCCCTAACTAAACATCTCCTTTCCAATCTATCCTATGGAGCAGCTAAGTTTATAATTTTGCATAACCCTCCACCCTGCAGCAGAAACTTCTCTGATTGCTCATCCACTTTAGAATATATTTTAAATTTAGCACTTACTCGCAACATTCTCCGCATTGCTGCATTACCTTACATCTCCTCTATTATCTGTCTACCACTCTACCAGAGCTCTCCCCACTGCTAAAGACCTAAAACCATTATCCTGCATAATACAAACATACCATGCTTGTCTTCAATGGCTCTCATTATTGGTTCCACTACATCAGGGAATTTAAAATACTAGCAAGGAGAAGAGATCCAGCTCCATGGACATAATAATCTACTTTACCGATATATATTAAAAGTTCCAAATTACATTCTTATTGGTTTAAAACAATGAAAAACAAAGTCACTGTGCCGCTTGGACACTTGTTGGATGCGTTCAGACCAACGGAAGTTTGAACGCAAGACAAAAATAAAAACAACAGCACAATAGGTAGGGGGAACGCAATAACAACAGTGTAACCTAGCTCTAGTGAGTGAGATAGATGGACTCTTCCTGCACTCACCTGCCACTGACCCTATGTTACTAACCAGACCCTATACAGTTTCCTCAACTGTTGCCAAACAGGAACCTGAGACCCTAAGAAAAACCATGTAGTGGCCCTGACTAGTGCGTTGGCTGGTAGCAGACACTAGCTCCACCGCTACACTAATACACACAGGGAAAGGAAAGATGAATAGTGGAAAACAACAAAGGATAAAGTCCAAAAGCAGGAACAAACCTTCACAGGTCCTTTAACCATTGTGGCCAGAGAACAAATGGCTTTGCATCTTCAGTAGGGATTGCTGGGTAACACCTCTATTTAAACCTGAAGGCCGTGACTACAAAGCTACTGCACCTGACACACCCAGCTATAGACTGCTGGAGAAGCTGCCAGCAGAAAAACTGGCATTAACCATTTAGGTACTGAAGAAAACAAAGCCACATTTAAGTGTGGATAATCCAATAGAGGTGAGAGGCTGTCACTAGTCTCCAAAAACAGGGAGATGACTGTGACAGTCACCCTTAGTCATGTCCATTACTAGCAAAGTCATAATAAGAAAAAACACACACAAAAATACTTTAATGAATTAAACACTCCGCAACACTTTCCCTTGTTCATCACTTTATTTAAAAACAAAAAAAAACACACTCAGGTCTGACGTAGTTTATTGAATCTGATGTTATCCACAAATTGAAACATGAAAAAAGTGACAAAAATACAGAGAAATAAAACGAAGACACTTCCCCTCATTTACCACTTTATGAAAAAACAAATCTCACACAGGTCCGATGTAGTCCAGTAAATCCAACATAATCCAGCAAATGAAAGTGTAGAGAATCCAATGAACAAAGTTAATGGAGCCTCATTCTGAAGATCCATAGGCTTTGCCAACAGTTACTTCTGGGTCACGCTCCACTGCACAAACATCTGTTTTCCCATCTGTGTACCACCTGGCGTGTCTGGGTTGCGGCATTTTCCCGTCTTTACCTGGTTGTTCACTTTATTTATGTAATTGATAATAAAATGTACTTTCTCCTCTTGTAAAAAATTGTTGTCAATAAAAATTCCCTTTGTATTTCAAGAGGTTGATTGATTGTGCATTATTTTTGACCATTTATTGGTCTCACTAGTAGAAACTCCCTTTTTTCTCTTGTTTCTCTCTATGCTTATTATGGGGTCTAGTGATATCTACCAATCATGATAGATCTAAGTGTCCCTATGCTTGTTTTAAAAAACTTTGCAACTTTGAAGAGCAGTGAGTTCAGTAACATTACATCTCTTCAGTGACGTCAAGAAATGTATTGTGCAGCATGACCCAGAATATCTGAAAAGTAGTAATGTTACTGATGTCACCGCTCTTCAGAATCGCAGATTCTCGTGCAGTGCAGCATGACCCAGAAGTGGATGTTGTCACAGCCAAAGAGCATTGGAACAAGGCTCCATTGGCTCTCCTCAGTGAAATCCTTCCTGATAGGCTATGTTATATCACGTGATATGATAGTTACAAGACATTATGGGGAAGCTCGCATTACCATGCCTAAAGTCATGTGAGCCTTTTTTGGCATATGCAACCTTATGGGGCTGCAGTAGTTTAAACTGATTTGTGGGAAGAAAATTGATCAAATTTACTGGGTTCAGCAAATTCCTAAGAATTCAACACTACTTCACTTTGCATCCAATTGGCTTACCGCTAATGAAAATTCAACAAATTCATTATGAATCTTAATTCTCCTTTCAAAATGTGGGAAAAGTGGTGTATTGAATTTGTGAAACTTGATGAATAGAATCTACTGCTTTAGATAAATGTTTTACGCTTTTTAATATTTGTTTGTTATAAAGCACAGGTTCAATATTTACATCAGATTCACACTCTTGTCAATAGTTTGTCATTCTCTTTCTTACCTGATTACATATAAACTGTTTATGAGTCACTTTGATTTTATTTGCAAGGTAGAATGCTGACAAAATAACAATTTTATATTTAGCAATTAGGAATTCATTCTTGCATATGTATGATACTATTCATCATGATTTGAAAGCAGCTTCTGAATGTTTATGATGTTATTTAACGTGATTGAGTATGATATCTGGATGTTGTGGATTATATTCAAATGTTGACTGTACTACTGTGCTTGTAAAACATGTTAGATTTAACACATATATAGTCTAGATTATTGTATCTTTTGCTGTTTAACCCCTTCATGACCTTGAAGGTACATAAACGTTCTAGAACGGTAATAATTCTCAACTTAGGACAAATATATATATACATCCCGGCAATTACGCGGGCATTGGCAGGCACCCAATAGCTGGACACCTGTGTGAGCACCTGATAGCTGATCCCCGGCTCTCACAGTCAGGGATTGTCACTGCACCATTCCTGGCTTTTTGTTCCTTTAAACATGGAGATTGATATCGGTTGCAGCACTTAGGGGGTTGGGAGAAGAATGCGGTCCCTCTCCCCTCCGTTCTATGCCCCCGTGATGTAATTGCAAGGGCCTAATTGGAGCCATGCTGACCCAAGATCATCATGACCACCTCCGGGTCACCTAACTATGAGAAGCCTCAGTTATTATGCCTGCAGCATGATCACTGAAGTTTCTAAGTGCAGCTCTGACAGCTGCACTGTACTGCAATGATCGATCATTGCAATACAGTGCAGAAGCGATCAGAACAGTAAAAGTAAGTGTCCCATAAAGGGACTAAGAAAAAAAGGTAAAAAAGTAAAAATTGTAGAAATATTTTTAGAAAAATCATAAAATAAAGAACAAAATATGTAAAAAAAATTACAAAAAATACCTATAATTGCTTAAAATCTAAAGAAAAAAGTGCACATATTTAGTATTGTCACATCCATAACAACCCGATCTATAAATATGTCACACTAATTAACCCCTTTAGTGAACACCGTAAGAAAATAAAGAAAAAACTACTCTTTTCATCATACAGTTGACAAAAAAGTGAAATAAAACACAATCAAGAGTCATATATAGAGATAGTACTACTGAAGACCTCATGTTATCTTGAAAAAAAAGAAGCCACCATGCAGCTCCACAAGAGGAAAAATAAAAAAGCTATAGCTCTCAGATTTCAGCAATGCAAAAACTGGGTTTTTTTCCTGTAAAAGCAGCAAAACATAAAAAAAAGCCTATATAAATATATTACCACTGTAATCGTACTGACCCAAAGGATAAAGCTGTCCTATTACTTTTACGACATGGTTAAAGGAGTAAAAAACAAAAGAAAAATAAACTCCTGAATTGCTGTTTCTTCTTGATTTTAGACCAACAGACATAAGAAGTCTTTTAACTTTGCCAGATAAATACCCCTTATTTTCATTTGATTAGCCCAATAAGGTATGACAAAAAAATGCATATAAAACATTTTTATTGGTACAAAAGTTACTTGAGCAATTAAAGGTGACATAATTATTACATAGTTTTACATATAAAACCAGGTCCTGGTCCTGAAGAAGAGGTTATATACCTTGAAACGCGTAGACTGATGGAATAAAAGATTGATTAACTTATCAACATCTCTTCTGCATTCTTTGACGGATTGCGTAGATTTAACCCCTCCTTCCCCTCCACTTTGAAGCCCTCCTGTGTCTTTGTGAACCTGGTTTTATATCTAAAACTATGTAATAATTATGTCCCCTTTAATTGCTCAAGTAACTTTTGTACCAATAAAAATGTTTTATATGCATTTTTTGTCCTACCTTATTGAGCTAATCAAATAAAAGTAAGGGGATATTTATCTGGCAAAGTTAAAAGACTTCCTATGTCTGTTCGTCTGTAATTATGCTCTATGAAGTCTTTGCCTTATAACTACATTATGAGATCCAGTGTTGTCTCTCAATCTTGTTTAACATTCTTCTTGATTCTGCCTCACAAAAGTAGAATATAAAGCTATCAAAAAATATTATGTGGCCTAAAATAGTAACAAAGAAAACCTCCAACTCATTCCGCAAAAAACAAGCACTCACATGACTCTGTCGGCAGAAATAAAAAAATAACTAGCCTTCAAAATTTAGTGATGCAAAAAAGCCTTTAGTTTGTAAGAAAGCATTTTTAGCGCGATTGTAACCAAACCCAAAAAAAAAAAGAATTTAAATCTGCTATCACTGTAATTAAACTGACCGTAGGAATAAAGGTGCCAAATCCTTTATACCACATGGTGAATGGCGTAAAAAGTAAATAAATAAAACCAATTCTTCAACTGCTGTTGATTTGTTTATTCTGTCTCCTGTGAGGTAACGTGGTCGGCTGCGCGGCAGAAGACACAGGATCCAGGCGCCAATGGTCACAGCACACAGTTTATTGCACAAACCAAATCCAAAAACAGCACACCACACGTTTTCCGGAATATCCTCCTCCAGAACCAACAAGCCAGAGTCCAGAAATGGCTCACATGTGCTTCTTCGGCAGAAGCTTAGGGAGTTGTGTTCACTCCCTCACACTAGGGCCCCACACCCCGGTTCCTGTTTCCTTTTAACCCTCCTTTCAGCCTGCAGGGAAACAGCAATAAACCCTGGAGTGGAGTTGCTTTCTATACATGGAGGGAGCACAACCGGGGAGAGACGTACCGGCCGTCATAGACAACCCCGGTCACAGTCTCAAACTCCCAAAGATTGCAGTATGTTGTGGCTCATATTTCTCCTGCTCTCTATGCTGCTTACACCAGAGATTACGTTTACATTTCTGATAAATGTGATTCTGCAGAGTTCAGAGTAACTTTGCTGCCTCATTAATCAATGGATTTATTGGGTGATTCACCTGAATCATGTAATTTGGATATGTAGATGGAAATCCTGATGTAAGTGCTCAACATAGAGCATGGGATAAATATGGATTGATCCAAAATGTTGTCTACTCAAAACTGCCACTAAACAGCATTCAACTCAACCATGTTTAAAAGATGTGTTCAGTAAAGCATTTAAAGTTTTGAAATGTTGTGGACTCGTCTGTGGCAATAGTTAATATATCATCGCACGGTGTGAACAAGATTCATACAGGCCATCTAACGGTTGAGATGTCCTGCTACAGCCAAGTAATACCTCTATACCCAATCTTCTATACATGCATTCCCTCCTGTCTGTAGCAAGCCTGGGCTGGCACAGGACTGCATCCTTCATCCGTGTATACCCCCCGGCTATGGTACCCCACGACAGTTGCTGTCATTTTCAAAGTGCAGGCGGAGTGCATGGCACAGCCATGGCCCAAAGTCATCCAACGCTGTAAAAGTGCCTGTCGTAGGCATGGTCAAGCCTCACACTCTGCCCGCACTTTCAGGGTATGTGCCAACAATCATTAATAGTAGTGTTTTGAACGCAGAATATTCTGGAACATATTGTCGATATTAAAAACAACAATTGCTAGGCAAATTGCACCTGTCCATGGATAGGACCTGAAATGTTTGACATTTTGCGCTATAGAAGCGGTTGCTCCTATTCGGGGCGGTGATTTGAACAGGACTATTCTGCAGAAAGAGACCATATCGGTATATATTTCTTTTCTGTATTTTTTCTTTTAACTTTACTGCCAGGTGACTATATATATATATATATGAATTTTTCTAGGTGGGGGAACATGCAGTGATGGGAGATTACCTGAAACACATTACCATAAATGAGAGCTTATCTGGCATTTGAGAATTGGATATCTTCTCCAGGAATGATCCAGATACTAATGGCTAATTTGTTTCAATATTCCTCCTAATTTAAAATGGAGATATATTGCCCTTAAGAAGGAGTCGGATATTGATGCTAACTTATATATATGGTCTTGTGACCCGACTTAGTTGCCAATTGAATTGATTTTCGCTCCCTTAGACATGACTTATATGAAACTATAAAAACAAAGGACGGACGGTTATAGGGATAGTATTTGACATTCTGACTTGATGGTAATGAATAAACATTCTGACTTCAAATGATATATTTTTTTGTATGTTAATTAGTGATGAGCGAGTACTAAAAAGCTCGGGTGCTCGAGGCTCGGGCCGAGCATCCCAAGATACTCGTGTACTCGGCCCGAGCACCGAGCCCAATGTTATCCTATGGGAGACCCGAGTATTTTTGTGAAATGACCACCGGCAGCATGTAGAAACCCTAAAAATGGCACAAAAGTCTCAGAAGAGTGCTCAAATGACATGGCAACAGCATGGGGAAGACCCCTTGAAGCATTTATCACTCAAAAGTCACAGCTGTGAACAATTTTGTCCGCGTTTTACGCCATTTTTACGGACTCACCAGAAAACCTTCCAAAATGACACCAAAATGAATTTTCATGGCGGAAATGTTAAGGGCATATACCCAATAGTGAGATAGAGCTAATGTATGTTACTTTTTGAGATCAATACATGAAAGATTTTACGTAAAACATTGTGTGGCACTCCGATGTCCCTGAGAAGAGACGTACATAAAGGCCTCTGAGTCTAATGTGACCATTTTGAGGAACTGAGTCTTTGTAGTATTTTCCTTTGCCAGGGCAGTCCAAAATTGTGAAGTTCACCAATGACCCTGCATACAGACGTGCATGAGGGCCTGTAAACCTAAAATGCCTATTGGAAGGAAGTGGGTCTATTGTAGTATAGCCCTTAGGCAGGGCAGCCAAAAATTGGGAGGCTCCACGTTGTCCCTGGATAGAGACGTGCATGAGGGCCTGTAAACCAACCTGAAGTGCCCATTGGAAGGAAGTGGGTCTATTGTAGTATAGCCCTTAGGCAGGGCAGACAAAAATTGGGAGGCTCCACATTGTCCCTGGATAGAGACGTGCATGAGGGCCTGTAAACCTGAAGTGCCCATTGGAAGGAAGTGGGTCTATTGTAGTATAGCCCTTAGGCAGGGCAGACAAAAATTGGGAGGCTCCACGTTGTCCCTGGATAGAGACGTGCATGAGGGCCTGTAAACCTGAAGTGCCCATTGGAAGGAAGTGGGTCTATTGTAGTATAGCCCTTAGGCAGGGCAGCCAAAAATTGGGAGGCTCCACGTTGTCCCTGGATAGAGACGTGCATGAGGGCCTGTAAACCTGAAGTGCCCATTGGAAGGAAGTGGGTCTATTGTAGTATAGCCCTTAGGCAGGGCAGCCAAAAATTGGGAGGCTCCACGTTGTCCCTGGATAGAGACGTGCATGAGGGCCTGTAAACCTGAAGTGCCCATTGGAAGGAAGTGGGTCTATTGTAGTATAGCCCTTAGGCAGGGCAGCCAAAAATTGGGAGGCTCCACGTTGTCCCTGGATAGAGACGTGCATGAGGGCCTGTAAACCTGAAGTGCCCATTGGAAGGAAGTGGATCTATTGTAGTATAGTCCTTAGGCAGGGCAGCCAAAAATTGGGAGGCTCCACGTTGTCCCTGGATAGAGACGTGCATGAGGGCCTGTAAACCTGAAGTGCCCATTGGAAGGAAGTGGGTCTATTGTAGTATAGCCCTTAGGCAGGGCAGACAAAAATTGGGAGGCTCCACATTGTCCCTGGATAGAGACGTGCATGAGGGCCTCAAAACATTAAGTGTCCATTGTCAGGAAGTGGGTGTATTATAGTATAGCCCTTTGGCAGGGCAGCCAAAAATTGGGAGGCTCCACGTTGTCCCTGGATAGAGACGTGCATGAGGGCCTCAAAACATTGTTCCCATTGCAAAGGAGTGGGTCTCCTGTCGTTGTAATGTCCATTCTGCAAAGAATGGGCGAAAAAATTTACCACTGGGGGTATACCTGAAACAAAGGCCTAACTCTTGTAACGGTCATCATGGTGGCGCATGAGGAGAAGGAGGAGCAGTCCAGCGATTATCCAAAGTCCAGAAGTGTGTACCCATGGGTGACTGGAGGTACATGGCAAATTCCCGTTACAAACTTTAAATTCCGCTCTCATTTGCTGGTGGTGTGGTGAAGTCTGGCCCAATACAACCCTTGTTCATCTTGATCAGAGTCAGCCTATCAGCATTTTCAGTTGACAGGCGGGTGCGTTTATCTGTAATGATTCCACCTGCGGCACTAAAAACACGCTCTGACAAAACGCTAGCGGCAGGGCAGGCCAGGACTTCCAAGGCGTAGAGAGCCAATTCATGCCACGTGTCCACCTTGGATACCCAATAATTGTAAGGCACAGAGGAATGTCGGAGTACAGTTGTTCGATCTGCAAGGTACTCCTTGAGCATCTGGGCAAACTTAGGATTTCTTGTGGCACTACCCCGCACCTCAGGGGCTGTGGTGCGTGAGGGGCTGAGAAAACTGTCCCACATCTTAAAGACTGTTCCCCTACCTCTGGCGGATTGGACTTGTGCTTCTCTCGGCTGTACGCCTTGGTTGTCCACTGATTCCTGACCTATGCCGCTAGCGTTTTGTGAGGGGAATGCTTTGCCTACTTCCGTGACTATGGCCTTCCGGAACTGCTGCATTTTGGTTGACCTCTCCGCCTCGGGAATAAGAGACATAAAGTTCTCCTTGTATCGTGGGTCTAACAGTGTTACCAACCAGTAATGATTGTCGGCTAAGATGTTCTTAACGCGAGGGTCACGAGACAGGCAGCTTACCATAAAGTCAGCCATGTGCGCCAGACTCTTAACAGCCAGGACTTCAGTAGCCTGACCAACACGATGACTGAACATGCTGTCCTCCTCCTCCTCCTCATCTACCCTGTCCTCTGGCCAGCCACGCTGAACCGAGGATATGACTGGTGTGCATGTCATATCCTCAATTTGGCCGGAGATTTGCTCCATGTCTTCATCCTCCTCCTCGTCATAGTCCTCCACTGCACGTTGTGATGAGACGAGGCTGGGCTGTGTGTTATCACCCACACCCACTACTGTTTCTTGCTGCAACTCATCGCGCTCCGCCTGCAATGCATCATGTTTGGTTTTGAGCAGAGACCGTTTTAGAAGGCAGAGTAGCGGTATGGTGACGCTAATAATGGCGTCATCACCACTCACCATCTTGGTGGAGTCCTCAAAGTTTTGGAGGATGGTACATAGGTCGGACATCCATCTCCACTCCTCAGGTGTTATGTGTGGAGTTTGACCCATTTCCCGACAGCTTAGGTGATGCAGGTACTCAACAACTGCCCTCTTCTGCTCACATATCCTGACCAACATGTGCAGAGTTGAATTCCAACGCGTGGGGACATCACACACCAGTCTGTGAGCCGGAAGATGCAAACGGCGCTGAAAGCCGGCAAGGCCGGCTGAAGCAGTAGGTGACTTTCGAAAATGTGCAGACAGGCGGCGAACTTTTACCAGCAGATCAGACAGCTCTGGGTATGACTTTAGAAACCACTGAACCACGAGGTTGAGCACATGGGCCACGCATGGAACATGTGTCAGCTGGCCTCGCCTCAAAGCCGCCACCAGGTTCCGGCCATTGTCACACACGACCTTTTCTGGCTTTAGGTTCAGAGGTGTGAGCCAGTGATCTGCCTGCTGTTTCAGAGCTGTCCACACCTCTTCTGCATTATGGGGTTTGTCACCTATGCAGATTAGCTTCAGCACAGCCTGTTGCCGCTTCGCCGAGGCAGTGCTGCAGTGCTTCCAGCTTGGGACTGGTGTGGAGGGTACAGTGGATGAGGATGCGCAGGAGGAGGAGGAGGCTGAAGAGCATGACATTCCGGAGCTGTAGAGTGTGGGTGAAACACTGACTGAGGTAGGGCCTGCAAACCTTGGTGTGGGAAGGACGTGTTCCGTCCCTCGCTCAGACTGGGTCCCAGCTTCCACAATATTAACCCAGTGTGCCGTCAACGAGATGTAGCGGCCTTGCCCACAAGCACTTGTCCACGTGTCTGTGGTTAGGTGGACTTTGGGTGAAACAGCGTTGTTCAGGGCACGTGTGATGTTTTGTGACACGTGGTTATGCAACGCGGGGACGGCACACCGGGAGAAATAGTGGCGGCTGGGGACCGAGTAACGTGGGACAGCTGCCGCCATCAGGTCGCGGAATGCTTCTGTCTCCACCAGCCTAAAAGGCAACATTTCCAGCGCAAGCAGTCGCGAAATGTTAGCATTTAGAACTGTGGCATGTGGGGTGTTGGCAGTGTATTTGCGCCTGCGTTCAAAGGTTTGCTGAATGGATAACTGAACGCTGCGCTGGGACAAGGACGTGCTTGATGATGGTGTTATTTCTGCGTAGGCAACTGCAGGTGCAGGACCGGAGGAGGCTTGTTCGCAGGCAGCATGGACAGGGGATTGGCTCGCATGCACAACCAGCGAAGACGTAGCAGTGACATCAGCAAGCACTGCTCCTCGACTCTGTTGTACTTCCCACAAAGTCGGGTGCTTGGCTGACATGTGCCTAATCATGCTGGTGGTGGTCAGGCTGCTAATTTTGGTACCCCTGCTGATGCTGGCACGGCAGGTGTTGCAAATGGCCTTTTTAGAATCATCTGGAGCCAACTTAAAAAACTGCCAGACTCGGGAAGACCTAACATTTGTACAGGCACCTTGTGTCGTGTTGTTGTTCCGGGGAACGGTTGCCTGACTTCTGCCTGGAGCCACCACCCTGCTTCTTACTGCCTGTTGGGATGATACGCCTCCCTCCCCCTGTGCACTGCTGTCCTCGCTCTGCATATCCTCCTGCCAGGTTGGGTCAGTTACTGGATCATCCACCACGTCGTCTTCTTCTTCCGCACCCTGCTCCTCCTCCTGACTTCCTGACAATTGTGTCTCATCATCGTCCACCCCTTGTTGAGACACGTTGCCAACTTCGTGAGAACGTGGCTGCTCAAATATTTGGCCATCTGTACATACGATCTCCTCATGACCCACTTCAACATTAGCTGGCGAGAGGCCAGAATGTGCGAATGGAAACGTGAACAGCTCTTCCGAGTGTCCAAGTGTGGGATCATTAATGTCCGAGGACGTGTACTCAGCCTTGTGGTAGGAAAGAGGATCAGGTTCTGAAATGTGCTGTGCAGTATCACGGCTACTGACACTTGACCGTGTGGAAGACAGAGTGTTTGTGGTGGTGCCAATCTGACTGGAAGCATTATCCGCTATCCAACTAACAACCTGTTGACACTGGTCTTGGTTCAAGAGCGGTGTACTGCTGCGGTCCCCAAGAATTTGGGACAGGATGTGCGAACGACTAGATGTGGCCCATTGTTGTGGCGAAATTAGAGCTTGCCCACGACCTCGGCCTCTGCCTGCACCACCATCACGTCCACTTCCTTGTTCCTTGCCAACGCCCTTGCGCATTTTGCAATGCTGTGCTGACGTGTATTCACTAGACTTGGGCGTTATATCCAAGTTTGTGCAAATCGTGCACCTGTACGCTGCCACCGACAGGCACACATGTGCGGTTTTTAAATGCAAGCACGGATGCACTAAGAACCTAACAGGTTTTAGGAGCAAAAATTAATGAGAACTCTTACACTATCAGCCACTGTTGACTGACGTGTATTATACACTACACTTGTGCGTTATATAATAGTTTGGTAAAAACACACACTAGTGCACCTGTACGCTTCCACCGACAGGCACACACGTGCGGTTTTTAAATGCAAGCACGGACGCACTAAGAACCTAACAGGTTTTAGGAGCAAAAATTAATGAGAACTCTGACACTATCAGCCACTGCTGACTGACGTGTATTATACACTACACTTGTGCGTTATATAATAGTTTGGTAAAAACGCACACAAGTGCACCTGTACGCTGCCACCGACAGGCACACACGTGCGGTTTTTAAATGCAAGCACGGACGCACTAAGAACCTAACAGGTTTTAGGAGCAAAAATTAATGAGAACTCTGACACTATCAGCCACTGCTGACTGACGTGTATTATTCACTAGACTTGTGCGTTATATAATAGTTTGGTAAAAACACACACTAGTGCACCTGTACGCTGCCACCGACAGGCACACACGTGCGGTTTTTAAATGCAAGCACGGACGCACTAAGAAGCTAACAGGTTTTAGGAGCAAAAATTAATGAGAACTCTGACACTATCAGCCACTGCTGACTGACGTGTATTATACACTACACTTGTGCGTTATATAATAGTTTGGTAAAAACGCACACAAGTGCACCTGTACGCTGCCACCGACAGGCACACACGTGCGGTTTTTAAAGGCAAGCATGGACGCACTAAGAACCTGACAGGTTTTTAGGAGCGACAATTAATGAGAAGTCTGACACTATCAGCCACTGCTGACTGACGTGTATTATACACTACACTTGTGCGTTATATAATAGTTTGGTAAAAACGCACACAAGTGCACCGGTACGCTGCCACCGACAGGCACACACGTGCGGTTTTTAAATGCAAGCACGGACGCACTAAGAACCTAACAGGTTTTAGGAGCAAACATTAATGAGAACTCTGACACTATCAGCCACTGCTGACTGACGTGTATTATACACTACACTTGTGCGTTATATAATAGTTTGGTAAAAACGCACACAAGTGCACCTGTACGCTGCCACCGACAGGCACACACGTGCGGTTTTTAAATGCAAGCACGGACGCACTAAGAACCTAACAGGTTTTAGGAACAAAAATTAATGAGAACTCTGACACTATCAGCCACTGCTGACTGACGTGTATTATACACTACACTTGTGCGTTATATAATAGTTTGGTAAAAACGCACACAAGTGCACCTGTACGCTGCCACCGACAGGCACACACGTGCGGTTTTTAAAGGCAAGCACGGATGCACTAAGAACCTAACAGGTTTTAGGAGCAAAAATTAATGAGAACTCTTACACTATCAGCCACTGTTGACTGACGTGTATTATACACTACACTTGTGCGTTATATAATAGTTTGGTAAAAACACACACTAGTGCACCTGTACGCTTCCACCGACAGGCACACACGTGCGGTTTTTAAATGCAAGCACGGACGCACTAAGAACCTAACAGGTTTTAGGAGCAAAAATTAATGAGAACTCTGACACTATCAGCCACTGCTGACTGACGTGTATTATACACTACACTTGTGCGTTATATAATAGTTTGGTAAAAACGCACACAAGTGCACCTGTACGCTGCCACCGACAGGCACACACGTGCGGTTTTTAAATGCAAGCACGGACGCACTAAGAACCTAACAGGTTTTAGGAGCAAAAATTAATGAGAACTCTGACACTATCAGCCACTGCTGACTGACGTGTATTATTCACTAGACTTGTGCGTTATATAATAGTTTGGTAAAAACACACACTAGTGCACCTGTACGCTGCCACCGACAGGCACACACGTGCGGTTTTTAAATGCAAGCACGGACGCACTAAGAAGCTAACAGGTTTTAGGAGCAAAAATTAATGAGAACTCTGACACTATCAGCCACTGCTGACTGACGTGTATTATACACTACACTTGTGCGTTATATAATAGTTTGGTAAAAACGCACACAAGTGCACCTGTACGCTGCCACCGACAGGCACACACGTGCGGTTTTTAAAGGCAAGCATGGACGCACTAAGAACCTGACAGGTTTTTAGGAGCGACAATTAATGAGAAGTCTGACACTATCAGCCACTGCTGACTGACGTGTATTATACACTACACTTGTGCGTTATATAATAGTTTGGTAAAAACGCACACAAGTGCACCGGTACGCTGCCACCGACAGGCACACACGTGCGGTTTTTAAATGCAAGCACGGACGCACTAAGAACCTAACAGGTTTTAGGAGCAAACATTAATGAGAACTCTGACACTATCAGCCACTGCTGACTGACGTGTATTATACACTACACTTGTGCGTTATATAATAGTTTGGTAAAAACGCACACAAGTGCACCTGTACGCTGCCACCGACAGGCACACACGTGCGGTTTTTAAATGCAAGCACGGACGCACTAAGAACCTAACAGGTTTTAGGAACAAAAATTAATGAGAACTCTGACACTATCAGCCACTGCTGACTGACGTGTATTATACACTACACTTGTGCGTTATATAATAGTTTGGTAAAAACGCACACAAGTGCACCTGTACGCTGCCACCGACAGGCACACACGTGCGGTTTTTAAAGGCAAGCACGGACGCACTAAGAACCTAACAGGTTTTTAGAAGCGACAATTAATGAGAAGTCTGACACTATCTGGACTGTTTTAGACTGTGTACACCAGCCCCAGATATGATGAAGGCTGGTATACGGTCACCACTAGGAATGGCTATATACCCTGCCTGCCTGCCTGCCTGCCTGTATACTGCTACAATAGTCCTGACAAGGACTCTTCTGGTCACTAGCCTGTATTCCGACCTGGCTATACCCTGCCTGTATACAGCAACAATAGTCCTGAGAAGGACTCTGCTACTGTACTCCGACCTGGCTATACCGTGCCTGCCTGTATACAACTAGAATAGTCCTGAAAAGGACTTTTGGTCACACTGTTTGCAGCCCTGCTACGGAAATAGCTATAAAGGGCCGCAAACCTTTCCCTGAAGCAGCGACACTCTCCCTGCACTGACTGTCTGGATGGCTGTGAGCAGAGCACAGCGCGCCGGCCGGTATAAAGGCTCGGTCACGCTGTGCGGGCCGGCCAATCACTGCAATTCCACAACTAACAGGGCTGTGGCATTGCAGTGGTCTGCCAGCCAATCCCTGCATGAGGGCTGGCTCTCAAAAGAGCGCCAACATGCAGAAATGAAGACCACGAGTACAGCACGAGTATCGCGAGATTACTCGGTCCCCGCCGAGTAGCCCGAGTACAGTGATACTCGTGCGAGTACCGAGTAGTAACAAGCATACTCGCTCATCACTAATGTTAATGTAATGTTTATTCACAATTTTTGATATTTTGTGTCGATATTTATGTAAAAAGCTTTGTCTGTATTGGATTGCTGTATGCTATATATTTTTAATAGATTTCAATAAAGATTGTAAATTTTAGAGTGTTTTTATGGTGATTTGGTTTAGCTTGACTCTAAATAGTTAAATAAAAATATTTCGGTGATTTCAGCTGTATCTTGGCTAGTAATCCAAACTAGAGGGCACCCCATGCTGTTTTTTTTTTTAAATAATTTATTTATAAATAAATAGTTAAAAAATGTGGGTGGGGTCCCCCCATATTGGATTACCAGCGAAGGTGAATCAGACAACTAGGGTCTGATATTCTTAGGCTGGGAAGGGCCATGTTTATTTGGCCCTTCCCAGTCTAAAAATAGCAGGTCACAGCCGCCACAGAAGTGGCTCATCGATTAGATGTGCCAACTCTGATGCTTAACACCTGCACATCCCACTGACCTGGTGCAGGCAAACGGGATAATATAATGCTGTGAAATGTCAGCTGGCATCAAGCCCTGAGGTTAGTTATATCGAGGAGACTATCAGATACCCGACATCACTAACTCAGTCAGTAATAAAAAAAAATAAAGACAACGAAAAATATTTATTTGAAAAAAAACCCTCTCCCCAACACATTCCCTCTTTTACTAATTTACTGAAAAAAAAATTGGAAAAAAACCACAAAAAAACCAAAAAACTTCCAATCCGGTCCAATATATTCTATTTTTGAGGTCCAACAATGACTCCATCTTCCAGCATATAAGGGGCATGCTTAGCGAACACAGGAGTGTGACTGCAGTAACCTCAGTAAGATTACTGCAGGCACACTCCCCAGATTACACTTAGGGCAGTGTGAACTGCAGTAACCTCAGTGACAACAACGTACTGATGTCACCGTAGTCTCACATGCACCCACTAATTGTTACAGAAGAGGAGAAGGAGGGGCCACGGGGGACACTGCGCTCATGTAGGTACCCAAGGGAGGACACAGTGTGACATGGGAAGACCTTGATTGACTTTGGAAGGACTTTTTTCTCCCATCTGACATGTCAGATAGGAGAGAAATCAGAAGAGGACGATGCGGGTGCACAACTCATCCACCCAACATTTTAGAAGCTCAGGAGGACGAGGGAGGCCAGGGAGGGACTTTGCCATTCCAGGGCATGGGGGGACCGGGGGAGGACATTTCTCTTCTATCTGACATGTTTACTCATGTCAGATTGGATAAAAAATAATTTTTACCAGCACTGCATATACTTTTACATGATTGCCATTATATGGTATATAATGGTGGTCATATGACCGGGGCCCGGAAAAACTGGCTGGGATCATGATCTTCAGAGTCTCACCTACCACCAGTCACTGAAGCAGTGGGGGAAGCTATACCCTTATTCCTGAGCACCATTAAAAAGCGGTGCAGAGGAATAAGGTTCCTTAACTTCTGCCGTTAAAAGGCGAGTTGCCGGTCATTAAGACGTCAAGAAGCCCTCCTATTCTGCATTCACTACCTATATTTACTGCACCTGTTTGAAGGCATTACCCGTAGAAAGCATTTCACGTTCCCGGCGTGGCCTAGAAAGTCTTCAGACCTGAACCCAGGCAAAAATCATTGGAGGGAGCTGAAACTCAATGTTACCCAGTGACAGCCCCAGAACCTGAAAGCTCTGGAGAAGATCTGTATGGAAGAGTGGGCCAAAATCCCTTCTGTAGTATGTGCAAACTTGGTCAAGATTCAAGAACTACAGGAAAAGTCAGACCTCTTTAATTGCAAACAAAGGTTTCTGTACTAAATAATTAGTTCTGTTTTTGTATTGTATGAAATACTTATTTCATATAATAAAATGCAAATTAATTATTTAAAAATCATACAATGTGATTTTCTGGGTTTTTTTTTTTAGGGGATTCTGTCTGTCACAGTTGACGTGTACCTACGATAAAAATTACAGACCTCCCTCCATTCTTTGTAGGTGGAATAGCTTACAAAATTGGCAGTGTATTGCCATTGGCAATTGTATTGTATTGGCATTGGCAGTGTACTGCCATTGGCAATTGTATTGTATTGACATTTTCTCCACTGTATATGTTCCTAACCTTAGCCCATTCCTGGTATTCATGTCCCTTATCTTGGTACATGTGTTCCCCATTCTGTGCCCAATCTAGTATATATTTGCCCCATCCTCGTATAAATGTTCATCATCCTGGTATATATAATCTTCATCCTGGTATCTATGTCCCTCAGCCTGGTAAATATGTACTCATCCTAGTATATATGTAAATCATCCTGGTAAATATACCTCCTGTTATGCTGCACATATTTAATAATTAACAATATTACTCGCCTTTCCTCCACTTCAAGGCACACAATGTCCTCTTCTGATGACTTTGGCCTGTAAGTGACGAGCAGTGCATGACTTCGCAGGTCAACAGGTCAACGCTGTAGGAAGCTGGCGGCAAGAACAGAGAATATTAATTTCCCCATAATCCCACCCAATTTTTGGTGCCCACATCTGTAATAGTAAAATATTCCCATTTGCGGGCCTCATATATTAAGACTGGATGCTGAGAGGGTAATGTGGGGCTTCAGTAATCGTCCCCCCTCAACCCCTTGGATATAGGGAACATTCCAGCCTCTGTGACATCTCTGAACAAACAGCAAAATTTGGTGAGATTGTTTCAATTTCTTTTACACTGCCACTATATAAATTTGGTCTCACTCTCATATTTGGGACATCATTACAGTGTGAAACAGTACTGATTTTTATTTGGTAGTTCCGAAATAGGGCAATGCCAAAACGTTGGCATGGTGCTCATTGAGTAATTGTTTTGTTTGTTATATGTGTGTCTGATTTGTTATAACGTTAAGCTTTTTTTAGAATGATAGTTATTAAATGTTAAGTTTTTTATATTTTTTGCTACCCTTGCTGAGTAATTTATTAATTAACCCTTTAACCCCCTATACAGGGATTTGGAATTACACAGGGCCCAGGAGATCACTACCTGTGGTAGGCTGCAGTCCGAGAGAATAGTCGTCAGGCTGGGTCAAACCAGGAATTGCAGAACAGGGACAGAATCGGCAGGCAAAGACATAATCAGAAAACAAGCAGTGGTCAAATACGGGCAGCGAGGTACATAAACAGCAGACAGGAGAGGTAGTCAGGAAACAAGCAGAGATCAGCGCACAGAAATCACTATACAAATAACACAGGAACCAGGAATAGAACTATCTCTGGCAGTGGTCAGATGACAGGAGGGGGAATAAGAAGGGTGTGGTGTCTTCCCATTGGCTGCAGGTGAATGATGGCAACTTCAGCTGGAAGACACACGCCACCTACAGTCAGCCAGTGGTACTGCAGGTTCCAGGGAAACCCAGCCTAGTAGATGAGCGGAGCCTGCGCTCAGCAGAGCCACGTGCACCGACTCCTCTCCCATCACCAGCACTATTCATGGTCAGGAACACGGCGTCGCCTGGTCATCGAAGCAGAAGTAGCAGGAGCGGACATGACAGAGTGATATGAAGACTCATAAGTGACTGAAGACTTGTAGATTTAGACTGGACAATGGCTTTGAGTTTCCTGACTTCCTGTGGCATTTTCTTTAGCTCTGGCAGATTATGCATTTTATGTGACCATTCGACCATTTGCCCCTTTACTTTAAGTTGCTGAGTGTGTAACATATTTCTGGAAATTACGGTCAGACTGTTTGACTCTTTGCACTATGCCAAAAAACTAACTGTGGACAATTGATTGACTGGCTCTATATAGCTGCTCTCCTCATACAGTTTAATTTCTAAGCTGTTGCTCATTGCTGCTTTCTCACCTATGAAAAAATAATACAAATATTCTCCTTTATAATGTGTTACACTACTGGAAGAGCAATATATTGCTTTGCTATGCAATTCCTGACAAACCATTTAAACCTGAGCTTCATTTTACTTCACCTAGCTAATATTATGAGGAGTTAACTTTGGTAAGCTGTAAATCCTGGGATCAATTTGGCTTATTGCTGTCAGTTATTATGTTGTAAATTTCGCATTTAACAATAGCAGTTTCCGATAACAACTTTATAAAAAGTGACATATAATTGGCTAAACACTAAATGAAAAGTGATAGTGATTTGAATAGCGGAAATTACGCAAAATAAATGAGCAGATTCTGATTCCATATTCAATTAACGACTTATTTTCTATCTTCATCCAGGAAAATGGCATCTTGGACTGAATAAAGAAAGAAGAGATGACTTTTACCACCATCCTCTTAATCATGGGTTTGATTATTTTTACGGAACAACAATGACACATTTACGAGACTGCATCCCAGGAAATGGCAGCGTATTTGTAGCTGGAGCAATTTGTTATCTAAAACAGCCATTTCTAATTGCTTTTTTAACACTCCTGACATTTATTTTCCTTAACTATATTGGGCTCTTCAATATACCCAAAAGAGTGTTTGGATATATTTTTTTCTGCATCATCATTTTTGTGGGACCAATGGTTTTCTTTTTTTGGAAATTCCAGTACTTGAATTGTATTTTGATGAGAAATTACCAGGTTATCCAACAACCATTAGTATACGAGAACCTGACCCAAAGGATGACAAGTGAGGCTGTCCATTTTATACAAAGGTATGGTTTTTTATTAAGTATTTTGAGCATTTAATGTAATTGTCAGCAGTTTTTGAAAAAAAATGTTAATAATGCTAAATGTTAAATATATGTAGGGTGTAATGCCTTCTTTACTATTTTCTAATAGTATTAAAGTGATCCTGTCATCATGTTGTCTCAATATAAATTACTACATCCACCTTTAAGGTCGCTTTTAAAGCATTCTTATAAGCTGTATGTATGTCTCCTATGCATAGCTCATAGAAGACCTCTTATTATACCCACAGACGGCGCCTATGGTCTTGCTCTAGTGTCTCCTCTCTTCCCACAATCACCAGCTGACTTTCCATCTTCATGTGAATGTCATCCACAGTGTCTCTTAATCACACCTTTGCGCAGGCAGTCTTCTCTCTGCCTAGCTGGGGCAGGGCAAAGTACTGTAATGTGCATGCGCTGGGAAAAGCCAAAGATCACCGATGACAGGCAAGTTAAGCTGGCATATGCGCACTATAGTACTTTACTCTGCCCTCAGCAGGGAAAAGGGAAGTATACCTATATAGGAGTGCAACTAAGAGATACTGGGTGAATGAGGTAAGACGAGTCATCCCCATAAAGCATGGAAGGAGGATGGCGATTGTAGGAAGAGAGGAGACATTGGATCAAGACCATAAACACCAATCAGACTTGATTGCACCATCTGTATAAAAGAAACGGGTTTTTTTAGCTCTGCAATGGGAATTGGGATCATAGATACAGCTTAATAGAATGCTGTAATAGTGGTGTTAAAGGTGGTAGTCATACTTTATATTGCGAAGACCTTGTTACAGGTTCACTTTAAATTGAGCCTTGATGGTTAGAGGAATTTGCTTTATTAGAAGTAAAATGACAGGGTATGTCTATGTATGTAGCTAGTGCTGGCATAAGCATCCACCATTGCCAGCATAAATCAGTCACGGTCTGTGTGATTGTACTCTCAAATGTTTTAGAAAAAAACCTACTTTCCAAAAATGGGCAGGGACTTTTTCTTTTGAATGACTAATACATGGCAAATCATCAGCAAATTTGCCATGACTTGCTTCCTTAGACTGACAACTTTCTTCTCTTGTGTGTGTATGTAGATTTACCTATAGGCCAAGTGGAGTTTGGGCAGGAAGTCTAGTAGCTGCCGGGGACCTGTCTCACACTATTCATCCTATATGCATTGTTCTCAGCCGACTTTTCAAAATATGTTTCCTCTGAAACACTTCAGTATTTCTGAGTGAAACATACAGGGCTGCAATAAGAGTCAGTGTCTAAATCTCATGTCAGGTTCGCTTTAGTTGTATTTCTGTAACTAAAGAAAAGCTGTCAAGGCTGTTAAAAAGAATTTCATAAGACATTGATGACAGTAACAAATGCTATAAACTGAGGATTCATACACACAAAAGAGGTGACATAATTCTAATGTGTTTTTTGGGGGAAATAATTTCAATACGTTCAATTTTTGGCATTCACCATGTGCCATAAATGCCCTGTTGCATTTATTTTATTAGTTAGTACAATTATGGCTATATCAAATATTTCAAGCTGCTTTTTTAATCTTTTACAAATTAGCTTTTGCTACCTGCATTTTTTTGTTTTTTTAGCAAGACATTTGGCCTGTGGAATCACTTGATCACCTATTCCTACATACATGAGCCCACCACTGATTTTAGTTAAAACTCTCAGCAAACCAGAACAAACATTTTTGGTCTTGAATTTGAATTCTTTAGAGCAGGGGTCTCAAACATGCGGCCCACGGGCCGCATGCGTCCCCTCAGGCTCCTTCGTGCAGCCCCCAGGCCCGTGCCCCTGTTCACTATCACGGCAGGTGCAGGGGCCGCAGCCAGTGTCTGCGCTTTATGTCAGATGAATGTTTTGCAGGTGCTGCGCTCTCGCGCCAGCAACACAATCATCTGACATAAATCACTGACAGTGGCTGCGGCCCCTGCACCTGCCATGATAGTTAACAGGGGCAAGGGCCTGGGGGCCGCACAAAGCAGAGATGAGGAAGCCGAGGGAGTGCGGGACAGGTGAGAAGAATGGTGTTTTTTTTTATAGTCTGTATGTGTGTGTATGTGAAGCACGGCACATTAACCCCTTAGAGACCTATGAAGTACTGGGTATGTCATGGCTCCCTGGTACTTAAGGACCCATGACATACACAAGATGTCATGGCGAAATTGCATCCCCGGTGGCTGCAATCGCTTTTCAAATACAGTACCTTAGATTCGGGGAGGAGGGGACCTCTGCCTGACCTCAGGAGGAGTGGTGTCTCCTCCACGGACCTACAGAGGCTGTTATTGGCTGAGCGGCGTTCGTCAGCCAATCACAGCCAATGTAATGTTTCAGCCATTGAAAATGGCTAAAACATTGAAATCCAACCATGGTCAGTGCAGCTCTAGCACTGATCATTGGCTGGAGCTGGGTGACCTCAGTTTCACCCGCCCCCAGCTCTGATTGGAGAGACCGGCCTTGTGACCGATTTCTCCAATCACTGTGGATCTGTGGCCGGAGACTGCCCCCTCAGCTTCACTCCGTAGTTTGTGGAAGGTGAGGGGAGCGATCGGTAAGTTATAGCCACTATCCCCCCATTACTACAGGATGGGGACAAAGTGCGCACATTACTATGGGATGGGGATAAGGCTGAGGACGTTACTATAGGATTGGGACATTACTATAGGTTGGGGACATTACAAGGATGGGCACAATACTATTGGATGGGGACATTATTACTATAGGAGGGGGACAAGGTGAGCACATTACTATAGGATGGGGACAAGGTGAGCACATTACTATAGGATGGGGACTAGGATGGGCACAGTACTACAGGATAGGGAGATTACTACAAGGGGACAAGGATAGGAAATATTACTATAGAATAGGGATAATGCTGGGGACATTACTGTAGAATGGGGACAAGGTTGGCACATTACTATAAGATGGGCACAATACTATAGAATGGGGACATTACTATAGGATGGGGACAAGGATGAACACATTAGTACAGGATGGGAACATTACGATAAGATGGGGACAAGGCTGGGGACATTACTATAGGATGGGGATAAGGTTGGCACATTATTATAGAATGGGGACATTACTATAGGATGGGACAGTACTATGGGATGGTGACATTGCTACAAGGGGACAAGGATGGGGAACATTACTATAAGATGGGGGACAAGGATGGACACATTACTATAGATTGGGAACATTACTATAGGATGGGGACAAGGATGAACACATTAGTACAGGATGGGTACATTACTATAGGATGGGGACAATGTTGACACATTACTATAGAATGGGGACATTACTATAGGATGGGACAGTACTATAGGATGGGGACATTGCTACAAGGGGACAAGGATGGGGAATATTACTATTGATTGGGGACAAGGATGAATACATTAGTACAGGATGGGCACATTACAAAAAGATGGGGACAAGGCTGGGAACATTACTATAGGATGAGGATAAGGATGGGCACATTACTATAACATGGGGACAAGGATGAGGCACATTACTACAAGATAGGGACAAGGATGGGGAACATTACTTTAGGATGGGGACAAGTATGAGCACATTACTGTGGGATGTGGACTAGGATGGGGCACAATACTACAAGGGGACAAGGATGGGCACGTTACAACAAGATGGGGAACATTACTAAAAGATGTTGGTCAAAATTTCTATATAGTGCTATTTGTAAGACTATTAGTTACAAGAAAGGAATAAAATGTAAAAAAAATATATATTTTTTTATATTTAAACAAAAAATGTGCACGTTTGCTATAATAAACAAGTGAAAATGTTCAAAATCAGTGATCCAAAGGTGTGTAAAAAAAATAAATTATTATATATGGTACCAATAAAAATGTCACTTTGTCCTGCAAAGAATGCGGCCCCCCAAATTATTTTTTTTCCTCTGTGCGGACCATACACCCAGCCGAGTTTGAGACCTCTGCTTTAGAGTTTTATCTATTTTCAATTTGAGCCTTAAAACTCTATTTTTGTGGGGTCTTTAACCCCTTCAGCCCCGGGGCACTTTCCGTTTTTACGTTTTTGATTTTTGCTCCCGTTCTTCCGAGAGCCGTAACTTTTTTATTTTTCCATCAATCTTGCCATATGAGGGCTTGTTTTTTGCAGGACAAGTTGTACTTTTAAATGAAACCATGGTGTACTGGAAAACAGCAAAAAAATTCCAAGTGTGGAAAAACTGCAAAAAAAGTGTGATGGCACAATAGTTTTTGGGATGTTTTATTCACGGTGTTCACTATATGGTAAAACTGATAAGTGGGTATGATGCCTGAGGTCGGTGCGAGTTTGTAGACACCAAACATGTATAGGTTCTCTTATATCTAAGGGATTAAAAAAAATTCACAAGCTTGTCCAATAAAAGTGGCGCACGTTTTGTGCCATTTTCCAAAACATGTAACGTTCTCATTTTTTGGGATCTATGGCTCAGTGACAGCTTATTTTTTTGTGTCTTGAGCTGTTGTTTCTAATGGTACAATTTTTGCGCAGATGCTACGTTTTGATCGCCTGTTATTGCATTTTGCGTAAAACTTGCGGCGACCAAAAAACGTAATTTTGGCGTTTGGAATTTTTTTGCCACTACGCCGTTTACCAATCAGATTAATTGATTTTATATTTTGATAGATCGGGCATTTCTGAACACGGCGATAACAAATATGTGTATATTTATTTATTTTTTAACCCTTTAATTTTCAATGAGGGGAAAGGGGTGTGATTTGAACTTTTAGGTTTTTTTTTATTTTTTAAAACTTTTTTTTACTTTTTTTTTATTTTACTAGTCCCCCTAGGGGGCTATAGCGATCAGCAATCCGATCGCTCTTATCTATCTGCTGATCTCAGCTATACAGCTGTAAACAGCAGATTCAGTCACTTTTTGTTTCTCTCTGCTCGCGGCCGAGGGAAAACAAAAGTGAAACTTCATAGCTGCAGGCGTCATCACATGACCCTGTGCTACGATGGCAACCACCGAAAGTCATGTGATGACGCACGTGACTTCCGGTGGGGGCGGCGGTAAGTAAAAACGTGGCCGCGCGCATATAGATCTTGCTGCCAGACTTTGACAGTGAGATTTAAGGGGTTAAATGTTGCGAGTGGAAGCGATTCCACTCGCAACATGCAGGCACACATGTCAGCTGTTGAAAACAGCTGATATGTGTGCCGACCGCCGCCTGCCCGCGGCAGGGGGCGGGGCTTAACGGGACACGCTCCATGACGGATATATCCGCCCATGGTCGTGAAGGGGTTAAGTTTCTTCAAACTAGGATTTTTAACATATTTGGGAACCATTTCTGCACGGCACCTCTCACTTAAGATATCTTTTTTTTTCTATAGACTCTTAACTAACGATTGATGTCTCATAAAAAAACAGGTTCACACAATAATAATTTCTTGGGTTGCTAAAGTTTGATCCTCTATTTAGTATTCTCTTTCATTTGCCAGAGCAGAAATCGACTACAGAAAGCTATTATCACTTTTTAAGTCTTCTTCGAGTCCATACATACAGTAATACAGTAAGCCCATTAGTTAAAGGGAACTGTGTAAAGCACCTGCATATACATTAGGGGAAAGTCAGCTGAACCTACTGATTTTGGCAGGACAGTTTGGCTATCGAAAGTGCATGGGGCATCTTGTTTCTACCCCCAAGATGTTGAATTTCATCATTCTTAGATGATTATTTTTAGGCAAGCTTTTGGTTAAGCTACAGTATCTGGCAGCATCTTACGTCTCCTTAATCAGAGCACTTCTTCATTGAGAAACATGGGTGAAGGAGTAGAAGCTTGCTTAATAAGCCAAACAGTAAAGTTAAATATATTCTGCCCTGTTTTATAGATTAGAGCTCATAAAGGAATCTACCAAAAAAAGAACCAATTAAAAATTAGATATTTTTTTTCCTGCTTTCTATTAGAAGGTTGGTTCACCCATATATTTTTATTGTCTAGTTCAATATTATATTCAGAAACAATGTTTCTCTCAAATACCTTGTGTTGGAAATAGTGCCTGTGAGAGGCGCTATTGCAGACCGCTGTTCCCCGCTCTGGTGACGTCACATCAAGTGCTACACACACATCACATCCCTGTGGCCGGCTGCAGTCTTCCTGACTCACTGAGCTGTGGGCGGTGTTTCACCGCTGTCACAGCTCAGCGCGTCTCCTGCTTGCAGCGTTCTGCTGTGACGGAGAAGGGAGGAGGGAGCAGAGAGCAGATGGGCTGTGACAGCGGTGAAACACCGCTCACAGCTCAGTGAGTCAGGAACATTGCAGCTGGCCACACAGATGTGACGTGTGCGGCACTTGACGTGACATCACCGGAGCGGGGAACAGTGGTCTGCAATAGCGCCTCTCACAGGCAATATTGCCAACACAAGGTATTTGAGAGAAACATTGTTTCTCTATATAATATCGAACTAGACAATAAAAAATATGGGTGGACCACCCCTTTAATAGTCATGCAAATAGAATTAATTTTTGGCCACTAAAAATAGTTTCAAGTTGCATGACGTATTTAGGCTTTATATCCCCCAATTTTTTTTTCTAAATAGGTCACCGCTTAAGTTTATCAAGTCAATTTGCTTTCAGGAGCAAACAGTTTAGTTTTTCATTATCATTTACGTTATCAAACAAATAAGCAAAGCGATGTACAGAGACATCAATCTGTAAGAGTCTGATGAAGATTCGCACAGCTCAATGACCACTGGAATTAAATGAGCAATTTTGTCTGCCCGTTAATTGTAAATAGATTAAGTGTTCTCCTTTTTTTTTGCTGTCGCACAGAGAAAAGTAAAATCAATATACATTTCTTAGGCTGTCCAGACTCTTTTATACATATTACAAATAAAGTGGAAATATCATGCACTGCAGGTGCCTTATCGCAATGAAATACTGGAAAATTACTTGATTGACAGGTTAGTTAGGGGTTGTACTGCTTGTAATTACCCAACCATGTTACTTCCATTAATTTACTCACTAGGAGTTATACAATAATATAAAATGTGAATGGATAGTAATTAATGCACTTTAAATTTTAATACATTTATTGCTTAAGTCTTCACAATAAATGGCCTAATTTGCAGACACTTCAGATTTCATAAAGGTCAGGAAATGCCATGCTTAACCTCTAGAATTAGCAAAGCATGTAGCATGCACTTGTTCACTTCAAAACGGTGCTTTCTTCAAAGTCAAAGGGCTTTATTTTCCAGTTATGAGAGGCTATTAATGCTCATTGGCTATGGCACACTTACTAATCATCATTTTTAATGCAGTGAAGAATTGAAGTAATGAAATGTTTTGAAATAAAGCATAAAAAAATCACATTTTCATTCTTATTGACCCAAATTTTAATAATCCTTTGTGAAAAAGAATTTGTTCTCACTACAAAGTAAAATACATTGTTTCTATGGCTTTTTCTCAGGCTGCATGTTTCTTGTCATTAATGTAGTAACCTGATGTTTCATGGGAACAACCATGCACACTGATTTTTCCTCATTAAATCACAAGTATTTTAAGCTTTTTTGATACTTTGTTTACTACAAAAAAACCTCTTGCTTCCGCCATGTGGCAAAAGAGTATTGCCATCTTCAAGATCCTATCCCCGTATGTAGTAGGTGTAGTAATAATAATAATAATATTATCAGATATCCAATTGTAAATGTAGTATATTTCTTCTGATTAGCTTTGTCAGTTACCTCATGTGCAGGGCATTACAGTAGCTTTGATATTCATGGCAACTAACTATCCGTATATGAGTGGTTGTAGCCATAGATACCTAAGCTACTCTAATTCCCTGCACATGAGGTACTTGATAAAGCTTATCAGGAAAATGATAATACTGTCATGGCTTGACTCTGGTGTTCTAGCTGGTGACCTCTGGTTGTGTGGTCAGTTTCTCTCTCTGTTGAGCCACAACCTTTTGTTTTCAGTCCAACTGCTGATGGTTTCTTGTCTTTCCTTTCCTGTGTTTTGCTTTCCTGTTTCACTTCTATTTAAATGTGTGCACTTCCTAATTTTGTTTGCCCTATCACATCTTGGAATGTGGTATTTTATACTCTTAATTAGAGATGAATGAACCTTTGGAGGTCTGATTCGCTGGCACATTCGAACCTTGGATAAAGTGTGGTGACCCTGACTTGAACCAAACCTCAATGGAAGTTAATAATTGGGCAGTTTGTCTCCACGCATATGCAGCCATCCATAAGCAGAACACTTCCGGTGACGGGTGGGTTTTTTAAAAAAAAAAAAAAAAAAATTGTGTGTGCACATTACATCAGATCATGCTGATTTTACCTATAGTGTGAGTGGATCAAACACTACATGCAGCATGCACAGGGCTGAGCATAAATTATACCCATGCACAGCATTGCTCACTTGAATGGATTGCATTTGTAACTCATTCGAACTTTGAACCCGAACTTTCTTTTTTTGGAAGTTGGTTTTCGAACCCGAACCTTAGGTTCGCTCATCTCTGTTCTTTATTCACATGCATTCCGTGATGGCTATAGTCAAATATGGATGATTATCTGGAGTCCTAGCTCATCAGTTAAAGAGTATATTCGGCATTTTAGTTTTAAAAAATTGCCTAAGCACTAACAGGCATGTAATTGCTATCCACCTGTCTCTAGTGCCTGACACCATTTTTTTTACCAGCACAGAGTAGTCACAGACTGCTCTTGCCAGCTTTTCTGCTGCTTTTGCTGATGTCACATCAACAGAGTGGTGGCTTTTCATCTGCTCTGCTCTGTAGACGGAATGGAACTGCCGATGTTATGCTGATTGAAAGCTGGCTCACCCAGTTTGACAGCTCTCAATCAGCATAATGTCTGCAATCTAGGGAGCAAAACTGAAAAGAAGCCTCCACTTTGTTGTTAAAGCCATTATATCACTGGGAGGAGCGGTATGTGACTGCTCTATGTATAGAATGGTGCCAGGCACATTTTTTTTAAGTTTTTTTTTTAAAGTTTTTTTTTGTTAATTCTAAGGATTGTTACTAGGTTATTGCTATTGCTTTTCTCTGACGTTTGTGTGATTTCCCTCCTAGTTTTCTCCTGTTAAGTTTATTTTAGGATTTGGAATGTTTCATTTTCTTTCATTTTACCTGTATGACTGTATTCACAAAATCCTAGCCCTGTGTCTCTCCCTCTGCCTATTTACACTTTATTTATGTTTTCAGTTGTTGTTTTCTGTTACACAGTTTACAGTTGAGGGTGAAGTTAAGGACACTCAGGCTCAGCCAATGTCAAGTGAAAATGCCTTTGCATTATCTTAAGGTGCCAACCTCAATGGTTAGGGTAGGGTCAAAGCTGGATTGCAGGGTTAACATTTCCCCTGGTTTGTTCATCACTTTTGAGTGGAAGGGCTCAGTCGTAACATTATCGCCACCCCATTTTGATGTGTCCTAGGGGCTTTTGAATTGGTCAGGTTTGCTCCTTGGCCACACAATTAAAGTCTTTGTCCCAGGAGGTCACTTGAGTTAGGGACCAACTGCAACATACATGGTTGGCTGCAATTTATTACCAAGGTCCTCAGTATATTCAGTATATTCAATAGAAATTTCATGTAAATTATACTTCCATGTACATCCGGTATCTTCTTGGTCTTAAAGTCAACAAGTAGGAATTGTTTTGTCTTTTCTCAATGGAGATCCAAAATGCTGGGCTTTATCTTTGCCTGAGGAGTCTCAAGAGCTGACCTCTTTAAAGGTATAACTCTCGGCTTCATTTATGATGGCCCTGATAAAGTCACTATAGCCGAATCTAATATTCGCAGATTGGTTCAGGAAGGTCACATAGTAAAGAACTACTGCTCAGAGTTTGTGGAGACCTGTTGGAATGGCCCTGCTCTTTGGAGTCAGTTCTGCCATGGTCTGTCAGAGCAGATCAAGGACAGGATGCGTTACAATTCCTGACCGCAGTCCTTGGAGGATGCTATGACACTTGCTATTCAGCTAGGCTGACATCTGAGGGAAAAAGACATGTTTAAGGGTAATTTAGTGGCATCTTCATCAGTTGAGACTGGTGAGCCTATGTAAGTTAATTCTTGTAGGGATCCCAGAGAAAGTATGTAATGCGGAGCACCAACTAGCTTTTGTTTATATCGTGGTCGTACTGGTCATGCCATGGTTCAATGGTTCAGGTGAATTAATGAATTTCAAAACAGAAAAATGAATCTTAAGTGTGAAGATGCAAGTTCCAAGAGTTTGAGAATATCTCTGGTAAAAGCATCAGTGTTTTTTTTAGAATTGTCCAATTAGTCTAAAACAGGTTTTATTTTTACACCTGTATTTGGGGATTAAGGTTCTGTTCTGAACCTTATTGATCATGACTTCGCTATTAATTGTACTTATAATGTCTCTAGTCTTGGTCATTCCACTCAAGTTTTAGTGATTGATAATTCTCCTTTTCCTCAAAGCCACGTGACCTTAAAAGTAAAGCATGTATGAATGAAGGTAAGGGTAATACACACTGAATTAATTTTATTGATGGTGTTTCCTTCTTTACTTTCAAAATTTGTGTTAGGCTGGCCTTGGCTTGTTAAGCACAATATTACGATGAACTGGGAGACTCAGGAGGTTAAGTCTTGGGGTGACTCTTGTTTTCCTGGTTATTTTGAATAGACCCTTGGCTTCTGTGAGGTCTCACATTCCAAAACTAATTGAAGACTTTGACCACATTACAAATATAATTGCTCTATAAAATTCATCCCAAATGCAAAAATACCTAATTTACCTTTATTCTCATTGTAAGACTGTTTGGGTGGTGGTTTGACCATTACAACAACATGGTTCATTTGGTTCCACTTCTTAAGTTGACTTTCCTAAGAGCTTAGCTACTTTTTCCTTTCTCATATTGTTGAACTACATCGTGTTCCCAAAAACATTGTGTCCACTAGTGGGGTTCAGTTCTTATCTTTTGGTGTCGTATCAAATTGTCCTTTTCCTCAGGGTGCCATCCCAAGACTAATATACGGACTACTAGAGTAATATTTGATGTGTTTTGTTTCAACTAATCATTATGACTGGATGGAGTTTTTACTCTTTGCTGTATTTTCTCTAAACAACCACACCGACATGGCTACCAGGACCTCTCCTTTTTTGTTGTGGGGGTTTTCATCCAGTTTTTGGGATATTTTTCTGGGTTGAAGCCCTACGTGCAAGAGTAGGAGAAATTTTCTTTCTCTTTGATAAAAGTTTGGAGGGATCTTGAAAAGGGTCTTTTGGTGGCTAGTGATCTTATCAAATAGGGAGCAAACCACAGATACAGAATGGTTCCTGTGTTTAGAGTGGGCAAGTTTGTATGGTTGCCCTTTAAAAATTTACTAACCCCTTTACCACCTGGTGATTTTCCTTTTTTCGCCATTTTCTAAGACCCATAATTTTCTCATTTTTCGGGATCTGAGTATTAACTTTCATAAGGGATTATAAAGTCATTGTAACATAGGTTTTTCAAAGTAAATACAGCATCCTTTTCAGGCCTAACACATCTGTTTAATAGTTTATGTAAAGGAAGGTGACACATTCACTTTCAACTAGCATAAAAAGGTGTTTATAAATGTGTGCCATTAAATATAATTGAGAAGCTATTCCAAGGAAAACAAGAACAGGAAACCTATAATCCATTTTAAGACTTTATCAAAAAGGAATATTAAAATAAAACTGCCTTAAGCAAACTTTGCATAAATCAGTAGTACAGGCGAATTATATGAAACTTTGTAATGTCTTATCAGAGAAATCCGCTTACTTCCCACTTATCAGACACTTCTTTCTCTCCTCCCTGCCTCATGAATTTTTCATCCACTGTGAATAATACACCTGAAATCCATCTGGCTTATATTAGATGGAAGGCAGGCTCACTGTGGTGTTTTATAATATAGCCCTTTCTGGACAAGGGAGGAGGATTGAGGAGCAGGGAGAGGTAGTATGCAGAGGGTTAAAAGAAAGAACTTGGTGAACTTTCTAACAAGCAGTTTATCTCAATACAGAGCAGATTCACATCCAGATAGCTCTGCACTGTCCGCAATCTATCTCTGTGTGCTGTGCATCTTAAGGGCACTTTACACGCTGCGACACCGCTAGCGATGTCACTAGAGATGTTGCTAGCAATCTCACACGCCCCCCGTCGTTTGTGCGTCATGGGAAAATCGCTGCCCGTGGCGGACAAAATCGGTAGTGCGCATTGTGATGGGGTATGCATCCGAGCAGTAAGGGACGCCAGGCCAAGGAACAATCCAAAGGGCTTTATTGGAAGCACAAAGATAAAGCACCAAACAAATATAAATCCTTACAGTCTGCAAGGAGTCCACAACAAAACAAAAGATCCAGGGGCGCCTCCCGGTATTCCAACGCCAGGGAAAATATGGTCCTTATATGAGTTCCTTGAGTCCAACAGGGTGAACAACAAAATGCAATCCCACGTGGCCACTGATCTCCAATATGTGACAGTCCTTACACAGGTTCTAGGATCCAGCCTCAGCAATATATCCTAATCCTTCTCCAGCCGAGATCCAACTAACTGAACTAACAATGGGTCTCATTGTTCTTCTCTCCTGGGATCAGCCCCTTAGGTGGGCAGAAGAGTCAAACTCCGCCTGGACACTTGATACATAAATGGACTTTAGAAGTCCTGGCTCTTTCTTGTTTACCAAATTGTGGATTGGAGAAGTCTCATGCTGAGAAGAACAAACAATCCCCCACCAGTAGTACATACAGGACAGTCAAGGAGAGACAGACAATTACACCATGAGCAAAGGCGGGGGAGGGACACACTGTTACAACTCCTTCCCCCCTCAATTTGTGTACGGACTAGTGACCTCAACAGGTCGCTTGTCAAGTACACGTAAACATGCCGACCCTGACTCAGGGCTCCTCTTGCCTGGACAATCCGTCTGCATTCTGGTGTTGGCTGCCCCTTGTATATTGTATTGTAAAGTTATAGGGTTGAAGAGCCAGGCTCCATCGCAGTAAGCGTCCATTGTTCCCAGAGACTCTATTCAGCCAGGTGAGGGGATTGTGATCAGTAACCACAGTGAATTCTCATCCATACAGATACGGCCTTAGTTTCCTAAGGACTTATACTACAGCCAGACATTCCTTCTCAACAGTTGCATAGGCCACTTCTCGGTCCAGCAGTTTCCTGCTGAGGTAGGCAATAGGGTGCTTCTCTCTGGCTGCATTCACCTGGCTGAGTACACCTCCCAATCCATAAGAAGAGGCATCCATCTGCACAATGAATCTCCTCTTAAGGTGGTGTCACACATAGCGACGACGACAACGACGTCACTGCTAAGTCACCATTTTCTGTGACGTAGCAGCAATGTCCCATCGCTGTCACTGTGTGTGACATCCAGCAACGACCTGGCCCCTGCTGTGAGGTCACCGGTTGTTGCTGAATGTCCTGCTTCATTTTTTGGACATTGCTCTCCCGCTGTGAAGCACACATCGCTGTGTGTGACAGCGAGAGAGCGACGAACTGAAGTGAGCAGGGAGCAGGGAGCCGGCGTCTGGCAGCCTGCGGTAAGCTGTAACCAAGGTAAACATCAGGTAACCAAGAAGCCCTTTCCTTGGTTACCCGATATTTACATTAGTTACTAGAGTCCGCCGCTCTCACGCTGCCAGTGCCAGCTCCCTGCTCCCTGCATACGTAGCTGGAGTACAGATTGAGTAATAAACCCGATGTGTACTCTGGCTAGGAGTGCAGGGAACAGGGAGTCGGCGCTGGCAGCGTGAGAGCGGCGGACGCTAGTAACTAAGGTAAATATCGGACAATCAAGAGAAATGCTTTCCTTGGTTACCCGATATTTACTTAGTTACACTTCCACGCGTCGCTTCTGGCTGGGGGCTGGTCACTGGTCACTGGTGAGATCTACCGTTTTGACAGCTCACCAGCAACCATGTAACGAAGCAGCAGCGATCCTGATAAGGTCAGATCGCTGGTCGTGATCACTGCTGCGTCGCTATGTGTGACACCACCTTTATAGTCTGGAGCAGTCAGAACAGGGTCGCAGACCAAGGCGTCCTTCAGCCGGTTAAAAACCTCATCACAGGCTGGAGTCCAGATCACCAGCCGGGGCATCGTTTTCTTCGTGAGGTCTGTTAGGGGCTTGGCCACAGAGCTGAAATGAGAAACAAATTTTCGGTAATAACTGGCAGTGCCCAAAAAGCCCTAACTTGTTTCTTAGTTTGGGGTACAAGCCAGTCTCTAATAGCCTAGATTTTGGCAGGTTCAGGACGTAACTTCCCTCCTCCTACTCGATGCCTTAGGTATTGGACTTCACCCATCCCCAATTGGCATTTATCAGGTCGAATAGTTAGGCCTGCTGCGAGAATCCGGTCAAGAACAACAGTTACTTGATTCAGATGTTCCTCCCATGTGTGGCTGAAGACGGCGATATCATCCAGGTAGGCACAAGCGAAGTTGCCACATCCCCGGAGGATCTGGTCCACCATTCTCTGAAAGGTTGCCGGGGCGTTTTTCATTCCAAATGGCATGTTTAGAAATTCATACAGACCAAAGGGGGTTATAAAAGCCGACCTTTCTCTACATTCCTCCGTCAGGGGAATTTGCCAGTATCCCTTACTGAGATCCAAGGAGGTGACGTATCGTGCCCCAGCTAGCCAGTCTAGAAGTTCATCAATGCGGGGCATTGGGTAAGCATCACTGATGGTACGGTTATTTAGTCGTCTGTAGTCCACACAAAATTGAGTACTCCCATCTTTCTTGGGTACTAACACAACAGGAGAGGCCCAAGGACTATGGGAGACCTGAATCACCCAAAGCTGTAACATCTCCTCCAGCTCATGCTGAATGGTGTTTCTAACTGATTCTGGTACCTGGTAGGGAGGCTGCTGTATGGGACGGATGCCCTGAGTGTCTACATGATGTTGGGTTACTGTGGTTCGACCTGGTCGGGATGAGAACGCAGCCTGTCTCTGATGGAGCACTCCCAGCATTTGTTTTTTCTGTAAGGAATCTAAGTGATCTCTCAGAGGAAGCTGTTCCACAGTGGATGGGGCTCTGACTGCTTCAACAAGATCAGGTAATGGGTCCTCATCCTCCTGACCATCTTCTGAAGCCAGCTGACAGCTTGCTATCATAGGTAATGTCCGGTCATGGTACTCCTTAATCATATTCACATGGACAGTCCTTTGTTGTTTAGTTTTCTGAGAACCCGGAAGGGACCCTCCCATGTTGTCTGGAGTTTATTTTGCCGATGGGGTCCCTCTACAAATTCTCGATAGCGTGCTTTGTGGTCATACCATGTCTTCTGTCTGGTTTGAGCCATCCGCACATGATCCTGACTCAGCCAAACCAGCAAGTTGAGCCAGGGTTTCCCAAAGCTTGAGGACATATGGAACAACAGGGGTTCCTGTGTCTTCAACTTGTCCCTCCCAATATTCCTTCAGCAGAGTTAAGGGTCCTCTGACCTTTCTTCCATAGAGTAGTTCAAAGGGGGAAAACACAGTGGACTCCTGTGGAACTTCCCGATAGGCGAACAGGAGATGGGGTAGGTACTTCTCCCAGTCGGAATCCCTGTCAGTGAAGGCCTTTAGCATATTTTTCAGTGTTTGATTAAACTGTTCACAAAGTCCATTGGTTTGAGGATGATATGCTGTAGTTCGAATTGCTCATACTCCACAGGTGCACCACAGACACTGCACCAACTCTGACATGAACTGGGAGCCTTGGATTGATAAGATCTCACTTGGGAATCCTACTCGGGTGAAAATGGTAACAAGGACCTCGGCCACCTTGGCTGCAGAAATACTTGACAAGGCCACGGCTTCTGGATATCGGGTGGCGTAGTCCACAACAGTGAGACTATACTGCTTTCCAGATTTACTTGGTTTAGCCAGAGATCCAATGATATCGACAGCTGCTCTTTGAAAGGGTTCTTCTATGATAGGGAGTGGTTGCAAGGGTGCCTTTGGGGGATCTCCGGGTTGCTTTTTACGCTGACATTTGTCGCAAGTTCGGCAGAAATGCGCCACTGCTTGAGAAATTCCAGGCCAATAGAAAATTTGAGTCAATCGTCTCTCGGTGCGGGTTTTCCCTTGACGGCCGGCAGTAGGAATGTCATGAGCAAGGTGTAATAGGGAAACTCTGCATTTCTGAGGAACAATCAGCTGTTTGCTATAAGTCCAGGGTTTATCCAGGGAGTCAGCATTGGTAACCCGATATAGAATTCCATTTTCTCTGATAATTTTTTCCCCATTTTCTCCTAACTGCCCTACTTCAGCCCGAGCTCTAAAGCTAGCCAGGGTGGGGTCAGTCTCTACCTCTTGTCTAAACTGAACTTTATCCCAAGTGACATTCATATGAGTCCCACAAGAAGAATCACTCACCGGCTATGATGGCAGTTCGTTCGGGTGGCCTCATTTCCATTGATGGGTTGAGCACGTCCACATCTGCTGCTCTCTTGGCTTGACTAATGGTTATCACACCGACAAAGTGGCATTGAAGATTCCCTACATCAATCCCTAGAAAAATGTCTGCAGGAAGGCCGCTCATCACACCAATCATGCATTGTTTTGCCCCAAAACCATAATCAAGGGTCACACTCGCTCTTGGAATGTATCTTTGAGTACCTCCAGACAATTCAATGGCAATTCCTGGTCCCTTTTGCATTCCTTCTAGTTGAATTACTCGGGGATCTGTGATGGTGAGAAAAGCCCCAGTGTCACGAAAGCCAACAACTTTTTGGCCATCCAGCACGACCTCCTGCAGATGTTTATGCTGAAGATCAGAAGAACGGGCGACTGTGGCTCACACCCCATAGACTCCTTGTAGGGAAGTCAACATATCAGAGTCTTTTGTCGAATCATCAGGAAGTGAATCCAGCTCTTCTCCTGTTGAGGTTGTCTGTAGATAATGGACAGGCAAAGGGGGTCTGAAACTGTTTTGCCTCCGAACACCTGGACAGTGAGCTTGCAGTTGACCCAGCTGCCCACATCCATAACAGCTACGTTCTATGAGTCTTTCTCCATGTCGTACTCCCAAAGAGGAGGCAGGAGTAGTAGGAGGCACATTCACATGGGGTCCGTCATGTGTTGGTAGTCTAATGGGACAGTGAACATTGGAGGCCAAAGGACAAGGGACCACTGGGGTTGGGGAGCTGGTAGTTTTTTTCTCACTGACTAGTAGCCTTTTCCATTGAGGCTTGATGGTGAGAAGCTCATCAGCTAGAGCAGCAGCTTGCTCCACTGTCTCTTGTCTCCTCTCACGCACCCATTCCCTGATTTCAGCAGGGCACCTGGCATAGAACTGCTCTTTCAGGATGACCTGGAGGAAGGTCTCCCAAGTTAAGGCCCCCTTTCCCTCCAGCCAGCGATGGCATACTTGTTTCAGTCTGTGGGCATACATCTTGAAAGACACTTCCCCATCACAGGCTAACGTACGGAACTGAGTCCTATAAGTATCTGGGGTAATGGCATAATGTTCTAGAATGGTCTGTTTTATCTCCCCATACTCACAATTCCACTGAGGGTCCATAGCTCTATAGGCGTCGGCAGCTCCACCCTCCAAGAGGCCGACCAGGTGTCTGACTCGCTCTCTTTCTGGGACTTCCATTAATCGGCACTGATGCTCAAAGTCCTGGAAGAAACCCTCAATGTTGCCTGCAGCTTCATTGAATGGCTTAAAGTCCTTGCGGGACAATCTGGAGAGTTCCCTAATAGTGGGTGCTGTGGTTACAGGTTGTCTGGAGCCTCTAGCTGCTTCCACAGCAAGCCTGCTCTCCAGCAATGCTGCCCTCTCTTGAGCTCTGCGAATGGCCTCCCTCTTATCTTCTATGGTGGCTTCATCTCCAAGCAGTGCCATCTCCTCCTCATACCACACAACCCATTGACTTTTTTGGGTATTTACTTCCAGTTCCCGTCTTTCCTTCCGTTGCTGTGGAAATCCTTCCTCGGTGCCATCTTGCAGGCAAGCGTTTTCCAATGTCTCAATTAGTTGCTCCTTAGAGAGTCCTTTGTAACCGACTCCTAATTCACGTGCCTTTGTTTGTAGGCTCACCACAGTCCAGTTCTTGTACTCTGAGGTTCTGATTCCAGATGTTAATGGGCCGTTGTCCTTCATTCTTTCTGCTCTGATCCCGCCGCTGCCAACCTGTTTATGATGGGGTATGCGGCAGAGCAGTATGGGACACCAGGCCAAGGAACAATCCAAAGGGCTTTACTGGAACCACAAAGATAAAGCAAACAAATATAAATCCTTAAAGTCTGCAAGGAGTCCACAACAAAACAAAAGATCCAGGGGCGCCTCCCGGTATTCCAATGCCAGGGAAAATATGGCAATGGTTCTTATATGAGTTCCTTGAGTCCAACAGGGTGAACAACAAAATGCAATCCCACGTGGCCACTGATCTCCAATCTGTGACAGTCCATACACAGGCTCTAGGATCCAGCCTCAGCAATAGATCCTAGTCCTTCTCTAGCCAAGGTCCAACTAACTTAACTAACATGGGTCTCATTGTTCTTCTCTCCTGGGATCAGCCCCTTAGGTGGCAGAAGAGTCCAACTCCGCCTGGACACTTGATACATGAATGGACTTTAGAAGTCCTGGCTCTTTCTTGTTTACCAAGTTGTGGATTGGAGAAGTCCCATGCTGAGAAGAACAAACTATCCCCCACCAGTGGTACATACAGGACAGTCAAGGAGAGACAGACTATTACACCATGAGCAAATGCGGGGGAGGGACACACTGTTACACGCGTCATGCGTACTTACCTGCCTAACGACGTCGCTGTGGCCGGCAAACAACCTCTTTTCTAACGGGGCGGTTCATGCGGCATCACAGCGAAGTCACACAGAAGGCAACCAATAGAAGCGGAGGGGCGGAGAGCAGCCGTATGAAGGTCACTCCCACCCTCATTGCCGGAGGACGCAGGTACGCTGTTGTTCATCGTTCCCGGGGTGTCACGCGTAGCTATGTGTGCTGCCTCTGGAATGACGAACAACCTGCGTCCAGAAGATCTATGACATTTTGAAAATGAATGACATGTCAACGATCAACGATGTGTTATTTTGGATTGTTCGCGGTCGCTCATAGGTGTCACACGCAATGACGTTGCTAACGAGGCCGGATGTGCGTCACGAATCCCGTGACCCCAACAATATCTCGTTAGCGATGTTGTTGCATGTAAAGCGTTCTTTAGAGTTCAGAGCAACTAATCTCATACTTAAATTGTAAATTAGAGATAAATCATACACAAGGAGAAATTAATGTGAATACAAGATACAACTCAAATAATCCTCAAATAAAGTGTTTTTCTTTATGTAGACACAAAAGACAGCTTATTCTGAAAAATATCTTTTTACCCTATACCCTGTAAGTAAAAATTATTGTGTTTAGGAAAATTTGTAAAATCTAAAACTTAGCCTGGACCCTGATTTAAAAATAAGTTATGTAAAATATAAAGAAAACTAGAAAGCAATGAGTTTTAAATCTTTTTTAGCTATATTTTATTCACAATACAACTCACATCAGGAGTTGAAAGTTAGCCATTTTTACTTTTCATCTGAAAAAATTAACTCCTTTTGAAATTATTTGCAACAACACAGCTCAAAATGTTGGACCAGGGTTAAAGACTAGAAAAGTAAGTGATACTAATTAAAATGCAGCTAAGAAGTCAATGTTCAACTAAGTCGCATGACTGTGTTTAAAAAAAGAATGATAAAAAGGCTTATAGGGAAAAGATGGTCAGTGGTTCACATATCTGGGAGCAACTGCCTCTAAAACGTGTGGAACAATATCAGAAAAATATGCCTCAACTAAAAATTGCAAAGACTTTGAATATCCTATCATCCATAGTACATATTATCAGAAAAAGATTGTGATTCTGGAGAAATCCATGCATTGTATGGGTCCTCAGGCTGCACTGCATTAAAAACAGGCATGAATTGGTCATTCAAATAACTTCATGAGCTCAGGAATACTTAATAGAAAAATTGAAAACTGTTCTGTGATGAAAGGGAAAGGGACCATCCAGCTTATTATCAGCACAAAATTTCAAAAGTCTGACTCTCTGATGGTCTGGGGTTGAATTAGTGCCTATGGAATCGGCAGATTACATATGTGTAAAGGCATTGTCAATGCTTAGCATTATGTATACGTATTAGAACAAATATGCTCCCTTCCAGACAACAACTGTTTCAGGCAAGCCCTAGCATATTTCAGCATGACAGTGCTAAACCTCTTACTAAATCCATCCACGGCTTCACAGAAGAAGAGTTTAGGTGATGAACTGACCACCTGCATTCTAGACATTTCTCAACAGACATTTTTTTGTGAATTATGAAACAGAAGCATTTCCAAAGAATCCCCAGTACTATTGAGCAGTTATAATCCTACATCAGACAAGAAGAGCAGGACAGCATTCCTCTTCCAAAACTCCAGCAATTGGTCTTTTCACTTCCCAGAGGTTTGCATACTTGTAAAAAGAAGGGATAATGCATAATGGTAGACCTCGCCCTGTCTCAACTATTTTTGAGATGTGCTGCTGCCATCTAGTGTTAAACTGGGGTGGCAAAACCTTACTAGTAGCATTAAAGGGGTTTTCCCCACCAACAAAATTAATTTTAGTCAACAGATCTTGGAATAATAACAATATTCACAATTGGATGAGTTATTAAAAAAAATGTTCTAGTGTTTAGATAATCTTATGTGTCTCTGCTATATACTGTGTAATGGCTGTGTCTGGAATGGTCTGATCATATCAAAGCTCCTGGGCAAGGGAAGAAGTAAAAAGGTGTACAGACATTACATAATGAGATCAGAAATAACTTTCTTTGAGGTAAAAGATTTTTTAAGGAATGAAAAAGTTTTACCTCACAAAAACAATTAGTTGTGATCCCATGCTGTAATGTCTGTATAATCGTTTGCATCCTCCCCCACCCAGCAGCTGTTGTATGATCAGATCATGCCCCTGTATTGTCGGACACAGCCATTACACAGTACATAGCAGGGATACATTCAAATATTATCTCATATAGTTACATATAGTTACATAAGTGGAAAAAAGACCTAGGTCTATCTAGTTCATCCTTCTCCCACCAATTATATATTTCGTCAGTAAATCATTTATAAATGACAATGCTGTGTGTACTGAGGAAATCATCCAGCCCTTTTTCAAAACTAGAAGTCCCAGAGGTTTTGAGCTCCCCCCTGAAGTTCCGAAACAGGGTCAAATGACCCTTAGTCAATTATATTATCAAATACAATAAACTGAATAGAACTAACTAGAAACTAAATGGCTAAACTCAATGGAAAACAACAATCTCCTGTGGTGCGACAGTAATGGTCTTAATTACAGAACAAAAGACTGTGATTATAGAATGTTAGCTAATATCCTTCAGATCATTCGACCCGTCTCTGGGTTCCAAAGGTAGAAGTGTTAAATGACCCCTCTCTGGGACTTCTAGTGTTAAAAGTTGTTATATTGTCTGTCATTACTGGCTCTTGTGAGAGGGGAAGAAGGAAAAGAAGAAGAGGGAAAAAGGTTAACCTGCGCTGCTGTGTGGAAAAGGAAGATGATCACTAGAAGATAAAAACGTAATTTATTATTCAATGCATTTCAGAGTCTTGAACACTCTTCTTCAGGAATCAAAATCCCTGATGTCCAAGATTACTACCTCCTGTGGTAGGGAATTCCACAATCTGACTGCTCTAACTGTAAAGAACCCTTTCTTATTTAGCTGCCGGAATTGCCTTTCTTCCACGCGCAGCGAGTGCCCCCTGTTCCTTAGTATTGTCTTTGGAAGGAATAAGCCATGTGCCAGTTCTTTGTTTTGACCACATTTGTATTTATACATATGAATGAGATCTCCTCAGAGACATCTTTTTTCTAAGCTAAACAAATCCAACTTTTTCAACCTCTCATTTTATGGGAGGCCTTCCATTCCTTGCAATAATCTAGTTGCCTGCCTTTGAACTGACTCTAACTTCTGAATGTCCTTTTTCATATGTGGAGCCCAAAACTGGATCTCATATTCCAGATGTGATCTTACAAGTGAATTATAGAGTGGTAACAATATGTTGGGGATCATGAGATCCAATCTCTTTTTCTATACACCCTAAAATCTTGTATTCTTTAGCAGCTGCTGCTTGACATTGAGTGCTGCTGCTCAGCTTACTTGCAACCAGAATACCCAAGTCTTTCTACTGTTCTGTAGTCCCAAGTTTACTTCCATTTAATGTATACGCAGCTATAAGATTACTCCATCCTAGGTGCATTACTCTAAATGTATCAACATTAGATCTCATTTGCTAAGTGTCTGCCCATTCTGACATCTTATCCAGATTGTTTTGTTATATTTTACTATCAAGATCAGCTTTTAATATCCCACATAGTTTGGTGACATCAGCAACGACTGACACTTTACTCTCAATCCACAAGGTCATTAATAAAGAAATTAAAAACAATTGCTCCTAGCACAGAATCCTGCGGTACCCCACTGCTGACTATAGCCCAATTAAGGAATGTACCATTTATCACGACAATTTGTTTCCTATCCTTTAGTTAATTCCTTACTAGAGTTGAGTGCGGTTTGTGGTTCGAGGTTCTCCAGTTCGGGGCTCGAGTGATTTTTGGGGCTGTTCGAGATCGAACTAGAACTCGAGCTTTTTGCAAAAGCTCGATAGTTCTAGATACGTTCGAGAACGGTTCTAGCAGCAAAAAGCAGGGCTTTTTACAGCTACAGTGAGCAGGAGCCATCGCTGGCAGCCTGCCACAAGCTGGTAACCAAGATAAACATCGGGTATCCAAGCAAAGCGCTTTGGTTAGTAACCCGATGTTTATCTTAGTTACGTGCAGGAAGCCCACACTTCCCCGCTCAGCTCACTCCGCCCCCTCCTGCCCGCGGCATGTACACATACATACACACACACACACACACACACAAACACCCCCCCCCCCGCTCGGCTTACCTGCGGTGATGAAGTCCCGCCATCCCGACCTCAGCGCTGTCACTGTCCTCCATGGCCGCCGCTTGTCACATCACCTCTCGCTTCCGACCCGAGACTGACTAGCGGTGACGTCACGGACCTCTCGCGATACTTGAGGGGAAGGCGCCGGTCATTGAACTCAGTGACAGGGGCTGTCAGTGTGCTGGAGATCAGCGCAGGTAATGTACCTCGCTGACAGCAGCACTTGTCATCCCCCTGCAGTGACCTGGGCTGACCCATTGATGTTAGCTCAGGTCACTGCATTGCTCTCCCAGCCAATGGGGAACATCCTGCTCTTCATTGACTGGGACAGTGTGGATCGTCATGGCAACCCCTTGGATTACAGCAGACCTGGATTTGTTTTTCAATCTAATAAATTGGTTAAAGAGGGAATGTTTTGGGGAGTGTTTTTTCAAATAAAAATGTGTTTGTCGTCTATTTTTTTTTATTACTGACTGGGTTGGTGATGTTGGGTATCTGATAGACGCCTGACCTCACCAACCCCAGGGCTTGATGCCAGGTGACATTACACATCTGGTATTAACCCCATATATTACCCCGTTTGCCACCGCACCAGGGCGCGGGATGAGCTGGGGCGAAGCACCAGGATTGGCGCATCTAATGGATGCGCCACTTCTGGGGCGGCTGCGGCCTGCTATTTTTAGGCTGGGGAGATTCCAATAACCATGGACCTCCCTAGTCTGAGAATATCAGGCCCCAGCTGTCTGCTTTACCTTGGCTGGTGATCCAATTTTGGGGGACCCCTACGTGTTTTTTTTTTAAATTATTTATTTAATTTAAAATAACAGCGTGGGGTGCCCTCAGTTTTGGATTACCAGCCAAGGTGAGGTTGCCAGCTGTGGTCTGCAGGCTGCAGCCGTCTGCTTTACCCTAGCTGGCTACAAAACTAGGGGGAACCCTACGTCATTTTTTTTTCATTTTTTTGGCTAAATTCAAAGCTAAGCACCCCTTAGTGCCACATGAAAGGTATCAAAGGGTGCTCCACTTTTTCTCCACTTTTTCTCCTCTTATGCTCCACTTTTTCTCCACTTTTTCTCCTCTTATGCTCCACTTTTTCTCCATTTTTTTTCTCCACTTATTCTCCACTTTTTCTCCTCTTATTCTGCACTTTTTCTCCACTTTTTCTCCTCTTATTCTCCACTTTTTCTCCACTTTTTCTCCACTTTTTCTCCATTTTTTTCTCCACTTTTTCTCCACTTTTTCTCCACTTATGCTCCACTTTTTCTCCACTTTTTCTCCATTTTTTTCTCCACTTTTTTCTCCACTTTTTCTCCTCTTATGCTCCACTTTTTCTCCACTTTTTCTCCTCTTAATCTCCACTTTTTCTCCACTTTTTCTCCACTTTTTCTCCACTTTTTCTCCACTTATTTTCCACTTTTTTCTCCACTTTTTCTCCACTTTTTCTCCTCTTATGCTCCACTTTTTCTCCATTTTTTTTCTCCACTTATTCTCCACTTTTTCTCCTCTTATTCTGCACTTTTTCTCCACTTTTTCTCCTCTTATGCTCCACTTTTTCTCCACTTTTTCTCCACTTTTTCTCCACTTTTTCTCCACTTATTTTCCACTTTTTCTCCACTTTTTCTCCACTTTCTCTCCACTTTTTCTCCACTTTTTTCTCCACTTTTTCTCCACTTTTTCTCCACTTTTTCTCCTCTTATGCTCCACTTTTTCTCCACTTTTTCTCCTCTTAATCTCCACTTTTTCTCCACTTTTTCTCCACTTTTTCTCTACTTTTTTCTCCACTTTTTCTCCTCTTATGATCCACTTTTTCTCCACTTTTTCTCCACTTTTTCTCCACTTTTTCTCCACTTTTTTCTCCACTTTTTCTCCACTTTTTCTCCACTTTTTCTCCACTTTTTCTCCTCTTATGCTCCACTTTTTCTCCACTTTTCTCCACTTTTTCTCCACTTTTTTCTCCACTTTTTCTCCACTTTTTCTCCACTTTTTCTCCACTTTTTCTCCTCTTATGCTTCACTTTTTCTCCACTTTTTCTCCACTTTTTCTCCACTTATTTTCCACTTTTTCTCCATTTTTTCTCCACTCTTTCTCCACTTTTTTCTCCACTTTTTCTCCTCTTATGCTCCACTTTTTCTCCACTTTTTCTCCACTTTTTCTCCACTTTTTCTCCACTTTTTCTCCTCTTATGCTCCACTTTTTCTCCACTTTTTCTCCTCTTAATCTCCACTTTTTCTCCACTTTTTCTCCACTTTTTCTCCTCTTATGCTCCACTTTTTCTCCACTTTTTCTCCTCTTAATCTCCACTTTTTCTCCACTTTTTCTCCACTTTTTCTCCTCTTATGCTCCCCTTTTTCTCCACTTTTTCTCCACTTTTTCTCGACTTTTTCTCCACTTTTTCTCCACTCTTTCTCCACTTTTTTCTCCACTTTTTCTCCTCTTATGCTCCACTTTTTCTCCACTTTTTCTCCACTTTTTCTCCACTTTTTCTCCACTTATGCTCCACTTTTTCTCCACTTTTTCTCCTCTTAATCTCCACTTTTTCTCCACTTTTTCTCCACTTTTTCTCCACTTTTTCTCCACTTTTTCTCCTCTTATGCTCCACTTTTTCTCCACTTTTTCTCCTCTTAATCTCCACTTTTTCTCCACTTTTTCTCCACTTTTTCTCCACTTTTTCTCCTCTTATGCTCCACTTTTTCTCCACGTTTTCTCCACTTTTTCTCCTCTTATGCTCCACTTTTTCTCCACTTCTTCTCCACTTTTTCTCCACTTTTTCTCCACTTTTTCTCCACTTATTTTCCACTTTTTCTCCACTTTTTTCTCCACTTTTTCTCCACTTTTTCTCCTCTTATGCTCCACTTTTTCTCCTCTTAATCTCCACTTTTTCTCCACTTTTTCTCCTCTTATGCTCCACTTTTTCCTCCTCTTAATCTCCACTTTTTCTCCACTTTTTCTCCACTCTTTCTCCACTTTTTTCTCCACTTTTTCTCCTCTTATGCTCCACTTTTTCTCCACTTTTTCTCCACTTTTTCTCCACTTTTTCTCCTCTTATGCTCCACTTTTTCTCCACTTTTTCTCCTCTTAATCTCCACTTTTTCTCCACTTTTTCTCCACTTTTTCTCCACTTTTTCTCCTCTTATGCTCCACTTTTTCTCCACTTTTTCTTCTCTTAATCTCCACTTTTTCTCCACTTTTTCTCCACTTTTTTCTCCACTTTTTCTCCACTTTTTCTCCTCTTATGCTCCACTTTTTCTCCACTTTTTTCTCCACTTTTTCTCCACTTTTTCTCCTCTTATGCTCCACTTTTTCTCCACTTTTTCTCCACTTTTTCTCCACTTTTTCTCCACTTTTTTCTCCACTTTTTCTCCTCTTAATCTCCATTTTTCTCCACTTTTTCTCCACTTTTTCTCCACTTTTTTCTCCACTTATTCTCCACTTTTTCTCCTCTTATTCTCCACTTTTTCTCCACTTTTTCTCCATTTTTTTCTCCACTTTTTCTCCACTTTTTCTCCACTTTTTCTCCACTTTTTTCTCCACTCTTTCTCCACTTTTTCTCCTCTTATGCTCCACTTTTTCTCCACTTTTTCTCCACTTTTTCTCCACTTTTTTCTCCACTTTTTCTCCACTTTTTCTCCTCTTATGCTCCACTTTTTCTCCACTTTTTCTCCACTTTTTTCTCCACTTTTTCTCCACTTTTTCTCCACTTTTTTCTCCACTTTTTCTCCACTTTTTCTCCTCTTATGCTCCACTTTTTCTCCACTTTTTCTCCTCTTAATCTCCACTTTTTCTCCACTTTTTCTCCACTTTTTCTCCACTTTTTGCTCCACTTTTTTCTCCACTTTTTCTCCACTTTTTCTCCACTTTTTCTCCACTTTTTCTCCACTTTTTTCTCCACTTTTTCTCCACTTTTTCTCCACTTTTTCTCCTCTTATGCTCCACTTTTTCTCCACTTTTTCTCCACTTTTTCTCCACTTTTTCTCCACTTTTTTCTCCACTTTTTCTCCTCTTATGCTCCACTTTTTCTCCACTTTTTCTCCACTTTTTCTCCACTTTTTCTTCACTTTTTTCTCCACTTTTTCTCCACTTTTTCTCCTCTTATGCTCCACTTTTTCTCCACTTTTTCTCCACTTTTTTCTCCACTTTTTCTCCACTTTTTCTCCACTTTTTTCTCCACTTTTTCTCCACTTTTTCTCCTCTTATGCTCAACTTTTTCTCCACTTTTTCTCCTCTTAATCTCCACTTTTTCTCCACTTTTTCTCCACTTTTTCTCCACTTTTTTCTCCACTTTTTTCTCCACTTTTTCTCCACTTTTTCTCCTCTTATGCTCCACTTTTTCTCCACTTTTTCTCCACTTTTTCTCCACTTTTTCTCCACTTTTTTCTCCACTTTTTCTCCACTTTTTCTTTACTTTTTCTCCACTTTTTCTCCTCTTATGCTCCACTTTTTCTCCACTTTTTCTCCACTTTTTCTCCACTTTTTCTCCACTTTTTTCTCCACTTTTTCTCCTCTTATGCTCCACTTTTTCTCCACTTTTTCTCCACTTTTTCTCCACTTTTTCTTCACTTTTTTCTCCACTTTTTCTCCACTTTTTCTCCTCTTATGCTCCACTTTTTCTCCACTTTTTCTCCCCTTTTTCTTCACTTTTTCTCCACTTTTTTCTCCACTTTTTCTCCACTTTTTCTCCTCTTATGCTCCACTTTTTCTCCACTTTTTCTCCACTTTTTCTCCACTTTTTTCTCCACTTTTTCTCCACTTTTTCTCCACTTTTTTCTCCACTTTTTCTCCACTTTTTCTCCTCTTATGCTCCACTTTTTCTCCACTTTTTCTCCTCTTAATCTCCACTTTTTCTCCACTTTTTCTCCACTTTTTCTCTACTTTTTTCTCCACTTTTTCTCCTCTTATGATCCACTTTTTCTCCACTTTTTCTCCACTTTTTCTCCACTTTTTCTCCACTTTTTTCTCCACTTTTTCTCCACTTTTTCTCCACTTTTTCTCCACTTTTTCTCCTCTTATGCTCCACTTTTTCTCCACTTTTCTCCACTTTTTCTCCACTTTTTTCTCCACTTTTTCTCCACTTTTTCTCCACTTTTTCTCCACTTTTTCTCCACTTTTTCTCCTCTTATGCTTCACTTTTTCTCCACTTTTTCTCCACTTTTTCTCCACTTATTTTCCACTTTTTCTCCATTTTTTCTCCACTCTTTCTCCACTTTTTTCTCCACTTTTTCTCCTCTTATGCTCCACTTTTTCTCCACTTTTTCTCCACTTTTTCTCCACTTTTTCTCCACTTTTTCTCCTCTTATGCTCCACTTTTTCTCCACTTTTTCTCCTCTTAATCTCCACTTTTTCTCCACTTTTTCTCCACTTTTTCTCCTCTTATGCTCCACTTTTTCTCCACTTTTTCTCCTCTTAATCTCCACTTTTTCTCCACTTTTTCTCCACTTTTTCTCCTCTTATGCTCCCCTTTTTCTCCACTTTTTCTCCACTTTTTCTCGACTTTTTCTCCACTTTTTCTCCACTCTTTCTCCACTTTTTTCTCCACTTTTTCTCCTCTTATGCTCCACTTTTTCTCCACTTTTTCTCCACTTTTTCTCCACTTTTTCTCCACTTATGCTCCACTTTTTCTCCACTTTTTCTCCTCTTAATCTCCACTTTTTCTCCACTTTTTCTCCACTTTTTCTCCACTTTTTCTCCACTTTTTCTCCTCTTATGCTCCACTTTTTCTCCACTTTTTCTCCTCTTAATCTCCACTTTTTCTCCACTTTTTCTCCACTTTTTCTCCACTTTTTCTCCTCTTATGCTCCACTTTTTCTCCACGTTTTCTCCACTTTTTCTCCTCTTATGCTCCACTTTTTCTCCACTTCTTCTCCACTTTTTCTCCACTTTTTCTCCACTTTTTCTCCACTTATTTTCCACTTTTTCTCCACTTTTTTCTCCACTTTTTCTCCACTTTTTCTCCTCTTATGCTCCACTTTTTCTCCTCTTAATCTCCACTTTTTCTCCACTTTTTCTCCTCTTATGCTCCACTTTTTCCTCCTCTTAATCTCCACTTTTTCTCCACTTTTTCTCCACTTTTTCTCCACTCTTTCTCCACTTTTTTCTCCACTTTTTCTCCTCTTATGCTCCACTTTTTCTCCACTTTTTCTCCACTTTTTCTCCACTTTTTCTCCTCTTATGCTCCACTTTTTCTCCACTTTTTCTCCTCTTAATCTCCACTTTTTCTCCACTTTTTCTCCACTTTTTCTCCACTTTTTCTCCTCTTATGCTCCACTTTTTCTCCACTTTTTCTTCTCTTAATCTCCACTTTTTCTCCACTTTTTCTCCACTTTTTTCTCCACTTTTTCTCCACTTTTTCTCCTCTTATGCTCCACTTTTTCTCCACTTTTTTCTCCACTTTTTCTCCACTTTTTCTCCTCTTATGCTCCACTTTTTCTCCACTTTTTCTCCACTTTTTCTCCACTTTTTCTCCACTTTTTTCTCCACTTTTTCTCCTCTTAATCTCCATTTTTCTCCACTTTTTCTCCACTTTTTCTCCACTTTTTTCTCCACTTATTCTCCACTTTTTCTCCTCTTATTCTCCACTTTTTCTCCACTTTTTCTCCATTTTTTTCTCCACTTTTTCTCCACTTTTTCTCCACTTTTTCTCCACTTTTTTCTCCACTCTTTCTCCACTTTTTCTCCTCTTATGCTCCACTTTTTCTCCACTTTTTCTCCACTTTTTCTCCACTTTTTTCTCCACTTTTTCTCCACTTTTTCTCCTCTTATGCTCCACTTTTTCTCCACTTTTTCTCCACTTTTTTCTCCACTTTTTCTCCACTTTTTCTCCACTTTTTTCTCCACTTTTTCTCCACTTTTTCTCCTCTTATGCTCCACTTTTTCTCCACTTTTTCTCCTCTTAATCTCCACTTTTTCTCCACTTTTTCTCCACTTTTTGCTCCACTTTTTTCTCCACTTTTTCTCCACTTTTTCTCCACTTTTTCTCCACTTTTTCTCCACTTTTTTCTCCACTTTTTCTCCACTTTTTCTCCACTTTTTCTCCTCTTATGCTCCACTTTTTCTCCACTTTTTCTCCACTTTTTCTCCACTTTTTCTCCACTTTTTCTCCACTTTTTTCTCCACTTTTTCTCCTCTTATGCTCCACTTTTTCTCCACTTTTTCTCCACTTTTTCTCCACTTTTTCTTCACTTTTTTCTCCACTTTTTCTCCACTTTTTCTCCTCTTATGCTCCACTTTTTCTCCACTTTTTCTCCACTTTTTTCTCCACTTTTTCTCCACTTTTTTCTCCACTTTTTCTCCACTTTTTCTCCTCTTATGCTCAACTTTTTCTCCACTTTTTCTCCTCTTAATCTCCACTTTTTCTCCACTTTTTCTCCACTTTTTCTCCACTTTTTTCTCCACTTTTTTCTCCACTTTTTCTCCACTTTTTCTCCTCTTATGCTCCACTTTTTCTCCACTTTTTCTCCACTTTTTCTCCACTTTTTCTCCACTTTTTTCTCCACTTTTTCTCCACTTTTTCTTTACTTTTTCTCCACTTTTTCTCCTCTTATGCTCCACTTTTTCTCCACTTTTTCTCCACTTTTTCTCCACTTTTTCTCCACTTTTTTCTCCACTTTTTCTCCTCTTATGCTCCACTTTTTCTCCACTTTTTCTCCACTTTTTCTCCACTTTTTCTTCACTTTTTTCTCCACTTTTTCTCCACTTTTTCTCCTCTTATGCTCCACTTTTTCTCCACTTTTTCTCCCCTTTTTCTTCACTTTTTCTCCACTTTTTTCTCCACTTTTTCTCCACTTTTTCTCCTCTTATGCTCCACTTTTTCTCCACTTTTTCTCCACTTTTTCTCCACTTTTTTCTCCACTTTTTCTCCACTTTTTCTCCTCTTAATCTCCACTTTTTCTCCACTTTTTCTCCACTTTTTCTCCACTTTTTCTCCACTTTTTTCTCCACTTATTCTCCACTTTTTCTCCTCTTATTCTCCACTTTTTCTCCACTTTTTCTCCATTTTTTTCTCCACTTTTTCTCCACTTTTTCTCCACTTTTTCTCCACTTTTTTCTCCACTTTTTCTTTACTTTTTCTCCTCTTATGCTCTACTTTTTCTCCACTTTTTCTCCACTTTTTCTCCACTTTTTTCTCCACTTTTTTCTCCACTTTTTCTCCACTTTTTCTCCTCTTATGCTCCACTTTTTCTCCACTTTTTCTCCACTTTTTTCTCCACTTTTTCTCCACTTTTTCTCCTCTTATGCTCCACTTTTTCTCCACTTTTTCTCCACTTTTTCTCCACTTTTTTCTCCACTTTTTTCTCCACTTTTTCTCCACTTTTTCTCCACTTTTTTCTCCACTTTTTCTTTACTTTTTCTCCACTTATGCTCCACTTTTTCTCCACTTTTTCTCCACTTTTTCTTCACTTTTTCTCCACTTTTTTCTCCACTTTTTCTCCACTTTTTCTCCTCTTATGCTCCACTTCTTCTCCACTTTTTCTCCACTTTTTCTCCACTTTTTTCTCCACTTTTTCTCCACTTTTTCTCCTCTTAATCTCCACTTTTTCTCCACTTTTTCTCCACTTTTTCTCCACTTTTTCTCCACTTTTTTCTCCACTTATTCTCCACTTTTTCTCCTCTTATTCTCCACTTTTTCTCCACTTTTTCTCCATTTTTTTCTCCACTTTTTCTCCACTTTTTCTCCACTTTTTCTCCACTTTTTATCCACTTTTTTCTCCACTTTTTTCTCCACTTTTTCTCCACTTTTTCTCCTCTTATGCTCCACTTTTTCTCCACTTTTTCTCCACTTTTTTCTCCACTTTTTCTCCACTTTTTCTCCTCTTATGCTCCACTTTTTCTCCACTTTTTCTCCACTTTTTCTCCACTTTTTTCTCCACTTTTTTCTCCACTTTTTCTCCCCTTTTTCTCCACTTTTTTCTCCACTTTTTCTTTACTTTTTCTCCTCTTATGCTCCACTTTTTCTCCACTTTTTCTCCACTTTTTTCTCCACTTTTTCTCCACTTTTTCTCCACTTTTTTCTCCACTTTTTCTCCACTTTTTCTCCTCTTATGCTCAACTTTTTCTCCACTTTTTCTCCTCTTAATCTCCACTTTTTCTCCACTTTTTCTCCACTTTTTCTCCACTTTTTTCTCCACTTTTTTCTCCACTTTTTCTCCACTTTTTCTCCTCTTATGCTCCACTTTTTCTCCACTTTTTCTCCACTTTTTCTCCACTTTTTCTCCACTTTTTTCTCCACTTTTTCTCCACTTTTTCTTTACTTTTTCTCCACTTTTTCTCCTCTTATGCTCCACTTTTTCTCCACTTTTTCTCCACTTTTTCTCCACTTTTTCTCCACTTTTTTCTCCACTTTTTCTCCTCTTATGCTCCACTTTTTCTCCACTTTTTCTCCACTTTTTCTCCACTTTTTCTTCACTTTTTTCTCCACTTTTTCTCCACTTTTTCTCCTCTTATGCTCCACTTTTTCTCCACTTTTTCTCCCCTTTTTCTTCACTTTTTCTCCACTTTTTTCTCCACTTTTTCTCCACTTTTTCTCCTCTTATGCTCCACTTTTTCTCCACTTTTTCTCCACTTTTTCTCCACTTTTTTCTCCACTTTTTCTCCACTTTTTCTCCTCTTAATCTCCACTTTTTCTCCACTTTTTCTCCACTTTTTCTCCACTTTTTCTCCACTTTTTTCTCCACTTATTCTCCACTTTTTCTCCTCTTATTCTCCACTTTTTCTCCACTTTTTCTCCATTTTTTTCTCCACTTTTTCTCCACTTTTTCTCCACTTTTTCTCCACTTTTTTCTCCACTTTTTCTTTACTTTTTCTCCTCTTATGCTCTACTTTTTCTCCACTTTTTCTCCACTTTTTCTCCACTTTTTTCTCCACTTTTTTCTCCACTTTTTCTCCACTTTTTCTCCTCTTATGCTCCACTTTTTCTCCACTTTTTCTCCACTTTTTTCTCCACTTTTTCTCCACTTTTTCTCCTCTTATGCTCCACTTTTTCTCCACTTTTTCTCCACTTTTTCTCCACTTTTTTCTCCACTTTTTTCTCCACTTTTTCTCCACTTTTTCTCCACTTTTTTCTCCACTTTTTCTTTACTTTTTCTCCACTTATGCTCCACTTTTTCTCCACTTTTTCTCCACTTTTTCTTCACTTTTTCTCCACTTTTTTCTCCACTTTTTCTCCACTTTTTCTCCTCTTATGCTCCACTTTTTCTCCACTTTTTCTCCACTTTTTCTCCACTTTTTTCTCCACTTTTTCTCCACTTTTTCTCCTCTTAATCTCCACTTTTTCTCCACTTTTTCTCCACTTTTTCTCCACTTTTTCTCCACTTTTTTCTCCACTTATTCTCCACTTTTTCTCCTCTTATTCTCCACTTTTTCTCCACTTTTTCTCCATTTTTTTCTCCACTTTTTCTCCACTTTTTCTCCACTTTTTCTCCACTTTTTATCCACTTTTTTCTCCACTTTTTTCTCCACTTTTTCTCCACTTTTTCTCCTCTTATGCTCCACTTTTTCTCCACTTTTTCTCCACTTTTTTCTCCACTTTTTCTCCACTTTTTCTCCTCTTATGCTCCACTTTTTCTCCACTTTTTCTCCACTTTTTCTCCACTTTTTTCTCCACTTTTTTCTCCACTTTTTCTCCCCTTTTTCTCCACTTTTTTCTCCACTTTTTCTTTACTTTTTCTCCTCTTATGCTCCACTTTTTCTCCACTTTTTCTCCACTTTTTCTCCACTTTTTTCTCCACTTTTTTCTCCACTTTTTCTCCACTTTTTCTCCTCTTATGCTCCACTTTTTCTCCACTTTTTCTCCACTTTTTCTCCACTTTTTCTCCACTTTTTCTCCACTTTTTTCTCCGCTTTTTCTCCACTTTTTCTCCACTTTTTCTCCTCTTATGCTCCACTTTTTCTCCACTTTTTCTCCACTTTTTCTCCACTTTTTCTCCACTTTTTTCTCCACTTTTTCTCCACTTTTTCTCCTCTTATGCTCCACTTATTTTCCACTTTTTCTCCACTTTTTTCTCCACTTTTTCTCCACTTTTTCTCCACTTTTTCTCCACTTTTTCTCCACTTTTTTCTCCACTTTTTCTCCACTTTTTCTCCACTTTTTCTCCACTTTTTCTCCTCTTATGCTCCACTTTTTCTCCACTTTTTCTCCACTTTTTCTCCACTTTTTCTCCACTTTTTTCTCCACTTTTTCTCCACTTTTTCTCCACTTATTCTCCACTTTTTCTCCACTTTTTTCTCCACTTTTTCTCCACTTTTTCTCCTCTTATGCTCCACTTTTTCTCCACTTTTTCTCCACTTTTTCTCCACTTTTTCTCCACTTTTCCCCTTTTATGCCCCACTTTTTCTCCACTTTTTCTCCACTTATTTTCCACTTTTTCTCCATTAATTCTCCACTTTTTCTCCGTTCTTTTTCTATGGTCGGTCTACCCTTTAGCTCTGCCATGCATACTGTAGCTCTACACCTACTGCACATGTTACTTTATGATTGACATCTCTTTCGTACCAGAGCTGTCTAAGTCTACTCTGACCCCATATTTGTCATTACTATATTGTCCTTGTACTGTATTATGACATTTGTATCATTTGTTTCATTTCTTGCTGTGTTGCAATTTTTTTTCTGCATCCCAATTGTACCTCTACATTGTTCGAGTTTGTTATTGTTCTCTCACTCTTATGTGATACTGATTATTGTCATTTTTCATGATTACATGCAGATAAGTCCAATCTGACGAAGGCTCAGGCCGAAACGTCATTTGTAACTTGTTTTGGACAAAAACATATATGCTTATGAAAATTTTTTTTTTCTTAATACGGACCAATAAAGAGTGATTTTGCATTACTATCCATTGTGACTTACTGACTTAGTCTGGGAGATTTAGAGTGCCGAGGTTACTCACTAATTTTATCTATTATTACCTCTGAGCACCTATATACCAGTGAGCAGAGCTTCCTCTACAGTAGTTCTCCTGATTAGGCATGCCCTTACCTCATGAGCAGGGCATTGCAGCTTTGGTAGCAACCATTACGACATGGACTCTGCTGCTGTGGACCCGGGGAGAGTGAGTGCAGATTCATTGCACCCACACTCCTCACATGAAGGGTCCGCACTCCTAGAAAATGGGGGATACGTTCCCTGAGTGTCTCCCCCCCATATTCTAGACGGTCCAGAGTCGTCGTGGGACCCCTTTATTTTTTTTCTTACAATAAATTGGTGAAAGAGGAAATGTTTTGGGGACTGTTTTTTCAAATAAATTTCTTTTGTCGATTTTTTTTTTTGTTAGTACTGACAGTTTATGATGTTGGGTATCTAATAGATGCCATGACATCACAAACTGCTGGGCTTGATCTCAGGTGACTTTACAGCTAGTATCAACCCGATTTATTACCCCGTTTGCCACTGCACCAGGGCACGGGATGAGCTGGGGTGAAGCGCCAGGATTGGCGCATCTAGTGGATGCGCCACATCTGGGGTGCCTGCGGCCTGCTATTTTTAGGCTGTGAAGGCCCAATAACTATGGACCTTTCCACCCTGAGAATACCAGACCACAGCTGTCCGCTTTACCTTGGCTGGTGATCCAATTTGGGGGGGACCCTACTTTTATTGTCTAATTATTAATATTTATAAAATAATTATAAAAAAGAGCCTGAGGGGACCTCCACATTGGATCCCCAACCACGGTAAAGCTGCCAGCTGTGGTTTTCAGGCTACAGCCGTCTGCTTTACCCTAGCTGGCTATCAAAAATGGGGGGACCCAACGTCATTTTTTTTTTTTTTTAACTATTTTTTAAATAGAAAAAATTAATGGGCTTCCCTGTATTTTGATTGCCAACCAAGGTAACGGCAGGCAGATGGGGGTGGCAACCCATAGCTGTCTGCTTTATCTGCGCTGAGAATCAAAAATACTGCGGAGCGCTACGTCATTTTTTTAAAGATTTATTTTTACAGCACTGTGATGTCCAGCAATCAAAATACAGGGAAGCCCATTTTATTTTTAGTTATTTAAATAAATAATTAAAAGAAATATATATGGGCTCCTGCTGCATTTTTTGTATTGCTAGCTAAGTGTAATCCAAGCAGCTACTGGCTGCTAACCCCCACTGCTTGGTGTTACCTTCACTGGCAATGGAAAATCCAGGGAAGCATTTTTTATTTTTTTTGCCAAAAAACTACAAAAAAAGGACGTGAGCTTCGCCATATTTTTGTATGCTAGCCAGGTATAGCGGCAGGTGCTGGAAGAGTTGGATACAGCGCTAGAATATGGCGCTTCTATGAAAATGCCATTTTCTGAGGCGGCTGCAGACTGCAATTCGCAGCAGAAAGCCCAGAAAGCTCAGCAGAAAGCCCAGAAAGTCTATCTGTATGGAGAAGAGCAGACAGCAGCTGCAGAACTACAAGGCTCAGCATACTCCATCCAGGACTGTATGCAGAATTTTTTTGCCCGCCAAAAAAATGACGTGGGCTTCGCCATATTTTTGTATGCTAGCCAGGTACAGCAGGCAGCCACGGGCTGCCTCCAACCCCCAGTTGCCTATTTGTACCCGGCTGGGAACCAAAAATATAGGGAAGCCCGTTTTTTTTAATTATTTCACTTATTTCATGAAATAATTAAAAAACAAATGACGTGGGCTTCGCCCCATTTTTGTGTCCAGCCGGGTACAACTAGGCAGCTGGGGATTGGAATCCGCAGCACAGGTTAGCCCGAGGTTTCTGGGCGCCTCTACTGCGGATTTCAGTCCGCAGCCGTCCCAGAAAATGGCGCTCTCATAGAAGCGCCATCATCTGGCGCTGTATCCAACTCTTCCAACAGCCCTGGAGCCGGGTGGCTTGTTGGGTAATCATGAGTTAATACTGGCTTTGTTTTACTAGCCAGTATTAAGCCAGAGATTCTTAATGTCAGGCACGTTTGACCCGGCCATTAAGAATCTCCAATAAAGGGTTAAAAAAAACACCACACAGAGAAAAAATACTTTAATAGAAAAAAATACACAGACACATTAGAGACTCCATCTTTATTACCCCCTGTCAGCCCTCCACGATCTTGCTCTTCTGTCTTCTTTCTTTCTAGTGTAGTAGTAGTGACGATTGTAGTGAGGATGAGGTTCACAAGCTCATCACTTGGGGCTGGGGAACCTCCATCCTCACTACAATCCTCACTAGTGTAGTAGTAGTGATGATTGTAGTGAGGATGAGGTGCACCAGCTCATCACTTGGGGCTGGGGAACCTCCATCCTCACTACAATCCTCACTAGTGTAGTAGTAGTGATGATTGTAGTGAGGATGAGGTGCACCAGCTCATCACTTGGGGCTGGGGAACCTCCATCCTCACTACAATCCTCACTAGTGTAGTAGTAGTGACGATTGTAGTGAGGATGAGGTGCACCAGCTCATCACTTGGGGCTGGGGAACCTCCATCCTCACTACAATCCTCACTAGTGTAGTAGTAGTGACGATTGTAGTGAGGATGAGGTGCACCAGCCCATCACTTGGGGCTGGGGAACCTCCATCCTCACTACAATCCTCACTAGTGTAGTAGTAGTGATGATTGTAGTGAGGATGAGGTGCACCAGCTCATCACTTGGGGCTGGGGAACCTCCATCCTCACTACAATCCTCACTAGTGTAGTAGTAGTGCCGATTGTAGTGAGGATGAGGTGCACCAGCTCATCACTTGGGGCTGGGGAACCTCCATCCTCACTACAATCCTCACTAGTGTAGTAGTAGTGACGATTGTAGTGAGGATGAGGTGCACCAGCCCATCACTTGGGGCTGGGGAACCTCCATCCTCACTACAATCCTCACTAGTGTAGTAGTAGTGACGATTGTAGTGAGGAAGGATGAGGTGCACCAGCTCATCACTTGGGGCTGGGGAACCTCCATCCTCACTACAATCCTCACTACAATCGTGAACCAGCGTGCAGCCTTCACTCCTTGAGTGATCAGTGCTGGCTGTCAGCGGTAACAGCGGTAACGCTGACAGACGCGTTACCATAGCAACGGTGCTCTCGGAGCCGCGGTTAGCTCCGTTGCTATGGCAACGGTGATCTCCGTTAATGACCGGCTGTGTCAGCCGGTCCCTAACGGAACGGGGAGTCGACCGTGTGCTAGAGCATGTCGCCGGTACACGGCGATACACATATGTGCACCGTGTACCGGAGAGATGCACTCGCAGGTCCTACATGACGCGTCATAGTCATGTGACCAGTCTGTAGCCAATGAGATAATAGCCACGTGACTGGTCACATGGCTATTTTGACGTCACGATAGGTCCTGCATCTCTGCTGGCAGTGCAGGTCACCGGGAGGATTAAGCGATCATCGGATGGAATAGCGGCAGGAAACAGAGTGCAGAAGGGATCGCGGGGACCGGTAAGTGTTATGGCAATGTTTATTAACTGTTTGTGTACATTTATAATGCATTTTTATGTGTTTGTGATTGCCTCCCATTATAGCCTATACGTTCGAGTTTGGTTCGTCGAACGTTCGACGAGCCGAACTCGAACGGGACCCCCGTTCGGCGAATCGGCCTCGAGCCGAACCGGGACCGGTTCGCTCATCTCTATTCCTTACCCAGTTTCTTATAGTTTCCCCTAGTCCTTGCTTCTGGAGCTTTAGTATAAGGCTATTATGTGGTACAGTATGAAATGCCTTTGCAAAGTCCAAATAAATCACATCAGCTGCATTACCAATATCCAGATTTGCACTTACCTCCTCATATACATCTCAACCCAGGAACATTTTTTATACACATTTAATTATGCAAATTACTATTATTAAAAGACCTATTAATTAAAATGAACTTTAAAATGTTTTTACTTACATGCTTCTCTCATCTGTTGTGAAACATTTGGGGACCCACTTTGCAGATAGCTTCCTCATGTCCAAATGTTCGTGGATAATGACACAAACACATTCAAGAGAAATGCCCATGATGTCTACTATTGCATTAGCTGAAATTTGGCGATTCTCCAGTATGAGATTGTGCACCGCATCGACGATCTCCGGAACAACAACCACTCTCGGTTGTCCAGGACGCTCCTCATCATTGGTGCTGAAGTGGCCCGTTTTAAATTTGGCAACCCAGTTGTTAACTGTGGAATATGAAGGGCATTGATCCCCCAATGTCTGCAATATATCACCATGAATACCCTTCGCAAACTTTCCTTGCAGAAACAAGAATTTTATCACTCCTCTCCTCTCAGTTGCTGTGAATATTGCATTAGAATCCGCCATTTTGTTTTCCACGTGTGTAGAACACTGTTGCCATACGCAACAAACACAAAACTTTGAAAACATATATTAGACACATAAGGCTTTCATGTGATGTTACCTTCATTAACATAGAAACAAAAAAGATCACAAAGCCAAAGACTTATCAGCAGCTGGTTTTTTTCCCTCTCTGCTCTTTATTTCCTCCTTATCACAAATTGTCTAATACCTCTGTGTTTGATTTTTGGGAGTTAGAGTTTTGGTTTCCCAATTTGTCTATTTGTGTTGGTTAAACCACTCCTATCCTGGCCCTCCCCTAGGCTGGGGAAAAGGGATATTAGAGCAAGGCTGGCCAGGAGCAAGGCTATGGTGGCAGTCCAGACCTCTTCACCATAAGAAGTACCTCTAGGATAAGGGATAGCTAGGCCCAAGCCTGAGAGCCAGTCTAGGAGCCTTGGTCCCCGCTTATCCCCTATGCTTCATGACACTGTTGCAGCGCAGTATCCATGAAATGGCCATCATTAATGGCACTGCCCATGTGCTCATGAATCCATGGTTTATAAGCAAATTAAATAAAGGACTTTTATGGATTTGTGAGTGACAACTTTTTTTTTTATGGATAATTCTTTCGGTCTAATATAGTGCAATAAGGATATTTGCTGATTTTAATTATTTGAACTTTATTGAATAGGCACTCCTATTATTACAACGCGTTTCAGCAGAATTGCTTTCATCAGGTAAAATGTTTTTACACTTTGCTCTACTAAATGTTATCCTCATCTTCCATGTGTTTGCCCATGAAAACATCTTATTTACATTGTTTTGTAATATCATGTAGTAAAACTTGTTTTTCAATGTTCTACATAGATTTATGTCATGAGCAAAGACTGACACTTTACTCTCAATTCCATCCATGAAGTAATTAAGAAACAGATTGAAAATAAATTGTTCTAAACACAGAACCTTTTGCCGCCCCACACCATTACTGACCCACTGTCAAAACGATCATGCTGAAGGATGTTGCAGGCAGCAGATCACTCTCCACAGCATCTCCAGATGCTGTCATGTCTGTTACATGTGCTCAGTGTGAACCTGCTTTCATCTGTGAAGAGCACAGGGCACCAGTGGCAAATTTTCCAATGCTGGTATTCTGTGGCAAATGCCAAGCGTCCTGCACGGCATCCTTATGGAGTCGTTTTCTAACCATTTGTGCAGATACATGCACATTTGTGGCCTGCTGGGCTCTGGCAGTCCTTCTGTAACTCCTTGCACATAGGCAGAGGTAGCGGTCCTGTTGCTGGGTTACTGCCCTCCTATTGCCCCCTCCATGTCTTCTGTTATACTGGCCTGTCTACTGGTAGCGTCTCCATCCTCTAGACACTATGCTGACAGACACAGCAAACCTTCTTGCCACAGCTTGCATTGATGTGCCATCCTGAATGAGCTGCACTACTGTGCCACTTGTGTGGGTTGTAGAGTCCGTCTCATGCTACCACAAGTGTGAAAGCACAACCCACATTCAAAAGTGCCCAAAACATCAGCCAGAAAGCATTGGTACTGATATGTGATCTGTGGTTCCCACCTGCAGAAACATTCCTTTATTGAGCATGTCTTGATAATTGCCAATAATTTCCATCTTATGTCTATTCCATTTACACAACAGGATGTGAAGTTGATTGTCAATCAGTGTTGCTTCCTAAGTGGACAGTTTGATTTCACATAAGTTTGATTAACTTGGTGTTATATTCAGTTAGTAAAGTGTTCCCTTTAATTTTTTGAGCAGTGTATTATTCTCTGCAATATATTTTTGCAGGTTATCTGTTATAATGCCTTCAAAAATTTTGCACACTCCTGATGTCACACTTACCAGATGGTAGTTGCCTGGATCCACCCTCTTACCTTTCTTAAATATCTGTACTATGTCAGCCATCTTTCAATCTTGTGGCACCAACAATGTTACAATAGAGTCAAAGAAGATGTAAGTTACTGAGCTCAACTCCCTCAATATCAGTAGATGAATATTATCCAGTCCAGGGACTTTGTCAAATGTTAATTTGCTCAGACGCAGCAATACATCTGCTTGTGGTAACTTCATTATATTGGGTGGTGAACTTTAAATTCTGTCTTAATAAATGATACCTGACGCAGACGATTATATCAATCAAAGAAGGATGATATGACATTGCATAGGATTTCCAATAATGCCTTGCAGCTGTCACATCTCATGGTGCAATACCATGTCATAACTCACATAAAAGCAGCAGCAGGAGATTCAGTAGTCATTTTATCATGAATCTGCATAGTTAGAGGATATCACAGCTTAGTTAAAGAGATATTAATTTCTAATAAACATACGTAAGATACTGGCACACATAGGGCATTAACCTACAACACAGAAAATCAGCAAGTAGGGAGATAGTTGAGCTGCAAATCTTATGGTGTCGTCTTAGATGCATGACAACCCAGATGGAGTATCAATCATATCAGGGGATGCCGCAGCCTTGAGTCTCACCAGGTTTCAGATGGAATGACAGAACACATGCCAGCAAAGATGCACATACACTGAAATGTTAAAATGAAAGACTTCTTTATGTCTTTCTAGTAGCATCTCATTTTGAAGCCAGTCTGATTCCTTCATCAGGCACATATTAAAAAACACATGGTATGTCTAGAAGCAAAACACTCCACAGCATGATTTAGGGACTGAGCAAGGAGAAAAACTGGGGAAAGCTTACACGACAAGAAAAGAAAATATACATTATCAGTTCTGAGAAGTATAGAGGTAGAAGCAGTATTATAAAAATGATCAGAGATTATTAGGAACAATATATGGTTACATAGTTGACTGACTCAGAGGCTCTAAAGAAGAAGTGCATTTTTACTTAGGCAAGTGTCTTATAGCAATCTCAACATGGAGAAAAGGGAAAAGATAACAAATTCATTTGTCACTAGACAGCTACAAAATCTATGATATAAATGAAGATTCCAATATGAGAGAAACGACAGCAGCTTTGTCTGAGATACAGGCACCAAATGAAAACTGCATCGGAAGTTAAAGTTCCTGTGGAATTGAAGTAAGTATAACAAGCCATACAGAATTGGAGAAAAGCCATAAAACACTGAAGGAACAATAAGGCTGCATTTACATTTTGTAGTGGCATTGTGTTTTTCTACCGCAAATTTAAAAACACTATGGTTTTATCGCCATCACAGCAAAAAAGTGCAATACGACCACAGCGTGTGAACACAAAATAGCGATATCCATGTTGATTAAAACATATGTGCCCCTCTAAAGAGATGTAAAATCAGAAGGTCAAAAAGTATACTCCATATACAGATACAAAAACAGGAGAAATGGAGTAATAGTGCTGCAAAATATTTATTGAAAATAGAAATACTGTGACAATTAAAAACAATTATGGCCAAAGAAAAATGCAAGAGAATACACAGGGAAATAACCTACTGACAGAGTAAAACATCAGTGCATAGATTCACATTAGCACGGTATTACAATAAGCCCAAATAGGAGAATAAGGCTATGTGCGCATGCTGCGTTTTTTACCGTGTTTTTCTGATGTGTTTTTGTGCGTTTTTGGTATCAAAACTGCATGACTTTGCTTCCCCAGCAAAGCCTATGAGATTTCATTTTTGTTGTCTGCACAGTACAGTTTTGTTTGGCTGCATTTTTGAGCTAAAAAAAATGAACATGTCAATTCTTCTCTGCATTTTTTCTGCGTTTTTCCACCCATGCAATGCATTGGAAAAATGCAGCAAACAAAAACGCAGCAAAACGCAGCCAAAAATGCGGTAAAATGCGGTGCGTTTTAACCGCTGCATTTTTGCCACGGGTGCGTTTTTTTGCGGCCAAAAACGTAGCATAAAAAAATGCAGCGTGCGAACATAGTTTAAAGCCTGCTTTACACCTTACGATCCAGCATACGATATCGTATGCGATCGTAACCGCCCCCATCGTATGTGCGTCACGTTCAATTTGTTGAATGTGCCGCACAAACGATTATTTTCTGTCACACGTACTAACCCGTCCATATGACCTTGATGTGGGCGGCGAACGTCCACTTCCTGGAGTGGGAGGGATGTTCGGCATCACAGCAACGTCACGCGGCAGCCGGCCAAACGAAGCGGAGGGGCGGAGCTGAGCGGGGCGTAAACATCCCACCCACCTCCTTCCTTCCGCATTACCGGCCGGGAGCCGCAGGACGCAGGTAAGATCTGTTCATCGTTCCCGAGGTGTCACACACTGCGATGTGTGCTACCCCGGGTACGATGAACAATCTGACGTTCAATTCTAGAGAAAGGTACAATGTGTATGCGATGAACGTTTTACCATTCAATCGCATGTACCTGTCACACACTGCAATGTACCTTACGATGCCGGATGTGCGTCACTTACGACGTGACCCCGCCGACACATTGTAAGATACATTGCAGCATGTAAAGCGGGCTTAAAGTGCAAAGATGGATTGGAAAAGAATTCCAAAAGTGCCTGTGCAAATAAATAGGGTAAACTAGTTTACCCTATTTATATGCACAAGCATTTGCACAAGCACTTTTGGAATTCTTTTGTAATTCCTCTTTGCACCTTTATTTTTCTATATGGGCTTATTGTAATACCCTGTTAATGTGAATCTATGCACTGATGTTTTACTCTGTCAGTAGGTTATTTCTCTGTATTCTCTTGCATTTTTCTTTCTGACCATAATTGTTTTTAATTGCCACAGTATTTCTATTTTCAATAAACATTTTGCAGCACTATTACTCCTTTTCGCCTGTTTTTGTAGCGTGTGAACACAGCCTAATTATCATGTGTGTGGCATTATAACAGTGAGAAATATTAGTCTATAAGGAAGTACCATCCAAAATTATATTGTGGTACAGTGTTACCCAGAAAAATCAGTGTAAATTATTATACCCCCAAAAAAGGACATATTCTAGGAGTCATACCTTTATTGGCTAATCAGAAAAAAATGTATTTGCAAACTTTTCGAGCACAAAGGATGTTTAACAAGAGATGTTAAGGCAGGACATTTGTGCATGGGGTGGATGGGGTGATATCACCTAATGATAAGCTATGGAAATCAAATGAAGGTTTTTGTTAAAAGTGAAGATGCGGTGGGAGTGATGGCTTAGTGATCTGAGGTGGGTCTGGATACAGTATGGCAAATTTAAAAGTCCTAATACTAAAAGGTCCATTTAAGGACGATGGAGAAAAATCTGGGAATTCAAGCTGATATGAACACTGAAGTCTTTAACAATGTGACTCAATCTAATATCTGGATTTATGACTTGTGACATGGACACATTTACACCTCTATCAGGCCCACCTCAGATCACTAAGCCATCACACCCATCTCATCCGCACTTGTAATAAAAAACCATTAATTTGATATCCTTGATATATGTTTAGGAGGCATCAGCCCATCTTTCCCATGCACAGATGTCCTGATATACTGTAATATCTCTTAAATGATGTGTTCTTGTTTCAGTCATTCATTTGTAAAGCAGCCTGACGAAGGAGCGTTTGTGCTCTGAAAGCTTGTAAAGATAATTTTTTAGGTTAGCCAATAAAGGTATCACTCCTAGGATACTTTTGTCATTTTTGGGGCTTTTTGTTGTTATGTAACCAGTTAACCGTTTAGCTTAATGGTCTTCAATGTTCTCAATAGGTTCATTCTTTATAATGACTTGCACAATTATTAATTCAACAGTCATTACTGTTACAGTCTTTAACATTAGTCTAATGAGAAAAAAAAGAATCCTTTTGCAGCTCAATGATACTAGACATAATATTACATCCTTTGCTACACTGCAAGCATTATGTTCCATTTACACTGCACAATTTTTGTAAATGAGCGTTTGACGGCCCATGCAGTTTAAACTTGCTGTAATTCACCTAACACATAAGCAGATACACATTAATTGGATGAAATGATCTTTTGGGTTGAACAAACAACAATCAGTCTTTGCACTACATCGTATTGTGTAAATGGGACCTGTGCCACTGAGAAGCATAGCAACTAGGGATGATCGAATCCTTCGATTTTTCGGCTTCGCGAATATTTTCCGAATACCTCGCCACTATTTGACTATTCGTGAAAGTGTATAGGAAACCCGAATAACAACTATTCGGTACTATTCGGGCTTCCCATAGACTTACATTGTGCATCGAATAGTCGAATAGCGGCGAGGTATTCGGAAAATATTTGCAAAACTGAATATTTAAGGTATTCGATCATCCCTAATAGCAACCAATTGGCGCTAATTATCATCAGTGCTCATTTAAAGTATGGTCTGCCTGCAGGAATGAGATATTAATGGACTGCTGATCAGCAAACAAATAGCTGATTTGCGCTATTGATTGGCCACTGGTTGATTAGCACCAGTGGCTTATATGGCAAAAAGACAGAAAAATAAAAAAGTTACGGCTCTCAGAAGAAAAGGAGGAAAAAAACCCCAAAAAATGGAAAATTGCCCGGGGGTCAAGGGGTTAGGTTTCTTAAGGCTACTAGTAAAGACAGTAAATAGTGCAAAAAAAAAATAAAAAAATAAAAAAACACAAGTTAAAATCACCTCCCTTTAAAAAAAAAAAACAATTACAAAAAAACAAAAACACATTTTTGAAATGCCAAACCTATCAAAATATAAAACAAATGAATCCTATCGGTAAAGGGCAAAATGAGAAAAAAAATCAAAAAGCCAGAATTCCATTTTTTTGGTCACCGCAGCATTGCAATAAAATGTAATAGGAGGCGATTAAAACATCGTATCTACCTAAAAATGGTATAATTGAAAACATCAGCTCAAGACACAAAAATCAACCATTACACAGCCAAAGAGCCCTAAAAATAATAACTCTACGGGTCTTGGAAAATGACAACAAAAGTGCAATTCTTTTTTTTTTTTTTGACAAATCTATAAAAAAAAAAAATCACCATTTAAATTAAAAAAAAACCTATACATGATTGGCATCTACAAACTCATAATAATCTGGAGAATCATACTGCCCTATCAGATTTACCATACAAATGTGGTAAATAAAAAGCCCCCCAAAAATTATGGAATTGGTCTTTTTTTGTAAGTTTTACCGCACTTGGAATTTTTTATTGCATTTTTAATACAATATGTAGAAGAATGAATGGAGTCATTAAAAATTACAACTCATCCCACAAAAAACAAGCCCCCGTATGGTTGGATTGACATAAAAATAAAAAAGTAATGGTTCTTTAAAGAAAGGGAGGAAAAAGCTAAATGAATAATGGAAGATCACCTGGTGGTGAAAGGGTTAAGTACCACACCACATCTTTTAACCATGGAATGAACAAATTGTTGTCAAATTGCATAATCTTTTTTTCCATTTTAACTCTTTTATAATATGGATGTTGGATGGAGAATGATGCTAAACTTCAAAAATCTTCATAGGTGTTTGGGTTCGGTTCAGATCAGGTGACATACTTAGCCACTGAGTCACTTCCTCTTATTTTTCAGAAATTCAACAGATGTGTCTTCTGGGTCATTGTCATGTTGAAAAAGTGCATGTCTACTAAGAGCAGAGAGTGATTGTATCAGTCAGTATAGACCAGTACATCTTTGACTTTATGATACATCAATGAAATTTAGCTCAAGGCAGCAGAAACACTCATGCAGCCTTACATAAGGACACTGCCACCACTATGTTTTACTGTAGGCACCACATATTTAGAAAAAATGCACATCTACAAAGGGCACAGGGTGATGGTAGAATCGTGTCTTTCAACATAAAATAATATTCAACTCCCTATCACTAGCAGCACCAGCTCCATATAATATCACTGCCACTGACTATGATTCAACAATTGCCACCATATATTTTTCTAAATTCATTTTGCAAAATATATGGTGCCTAAAAAGAAATATGGTGATGGCAGATTCCTTTTGTGAGGCTGAATAAGTGCTCCTAGTCATTCTTGTAGAATGTAAAAAAATGCAGGGTGCAAAATGTCGCCAACATGTTTATTCCATTGCTAGAAGGCTTGATGCTTTTACGAAAAAATCATGGCGGTCATACAAAATAGTAGATGTAGTAGTTTTTGATGTTGGGTATATTCATTTTTGCATCAATTAATTTGAGTAAAGCTGGAGATTTTGCAATAAAAGTTATAATATTAACTTTACTTTCTTTTTATGGGTTAAAATTGTTCTATGAAATTCAGTCATGTCAAAATTTTGCAAATTGCTCTTATATTTAGAGATATTTTTAAAATTCCATCTTTTCAAAAGTAGTGTACTCATTTATGTTGAGCACTGTATGTATACCGTAAAGCAATAGTGTGATGTAAGCCTATCCTTAGAAAGGGAAGTATAACCTTGGCATTTTTCATGTTACACAGTTGACCCCCTCAAAAAAGTGTTAGTGTTTAGATGCTTCTATCTTTTATTAGAATATCTATTATTGTATACAGCCTTCTATACACAAGATTGTTGGAAATTCTCCTTTCTGAAATATAACGTCCTTGTAGTTCCTCTATTTTAAATCTTATTAAAGGATATATGAAAACATATTGTTTTTATCAATATTACCCAAGTAACCCCCTAACCCATATATGATATTTGGTTTGGCCTATTGGTTAACATTAGGTTCAGCAGTGCCCCCTTCTTGTTGGGTCCTGAACCAATTATGTAAGGTAATTTGATGTCTTTTATTATTGTCAAAAACCTGTTTCTTCTGCTGGACGGGCAAGTTTCTGCTCCCCAATTTACTTCAGGGTACTTAAAGTCCCCAATAATAAAGACTTCTTCCTGATTTGCTGCCTCATCTATTGGCTTCATGAGGCTATGTCCTATTCTATTCTGTATAATAATATTGGTACCAACTACCATGTGTCCCCGAAAATAAGACCTACCCAAAAAATAAGACCTAGCAGGAGTTTTCAGCAAGGCTTAAAGACAAGACCTACCCTGAAAATAATACCTAGTCGCGGTTAAATAATGAGGTGTCCATGCAGCTCACAATTTTAAAGAATACTGCAGGACACTTCATTACAGAAAAAAGAAGCTCCCAAAAGAAAGAAGAAAGAAGACAGAAGACTCCTCAATTATACTCACCAGATTCCGACTGGGAGCAGTGGAATGCATCAAGGACCTGCGGCGGAACACACACCCACACACGTCAGATCACACACACATATGAGTTCCCACATCAGATCGCACACACACACTCACCACATCCAGCGATATTGATTGATTCTGGGCGGCATAAGGACCTGTGATGCTGTGCAGTGAAGTGCCAGGACCTGCGTGGGGAATGCATGGAGGACCCAGTGGTGGAATGCATCAGAGAGAGACAAGAGTGCAGCGAGTCCCCTGCTGGCTGTAAGCAAGTGGTATCAATGGATGTGGTGAGTGTGTGTGCGCGCGAATGTATGGGCGATCTCAAGAGTGTGTGTGTGTGTGTATCAGTGTGTGTGTCTATGAATGTGTGTATGTGGTCTGATGTGTGAGCGTTTGCCAGCAGCAGGGAAGGACGGCATGGAGCATACCTGCTGGGAGTGCCTACCAGAAATCGCAGGAGGACCTGGGAGCCACGCAGAGACCCAGGGTCTGATAAGTATGACGATCCTGGGAAGGGGATCTGAATTTTTTTGGGGGAAGGTAAACGTTTCCCCAATCATGTTATCATGTTTCCCTGAGAATAAGCCCCCCCCCCAAAAAAAATAATAAAACCTAGTAGTTTTTTCAGGGCAAACAAAATATATGACTGTCTTATTTTCAGTGAAAAAGGGTATTGATATTCATGCTGTAGGCAAATTTATTACTGCTCACTTTATAAATAAGTTGTTACATGGTTGCTCCTTTTTCATGGAGTGGCTGCCTTCTATATATTCAGTAGATGGTGATTAGTACAAATATGAAACAATCTCCATATTTAGCAGTAAAGTAAAACAAATTAGAAAGCATTGAGATTTTCTCACCATTATATAGACTTTAAAAAAATGTCTTCAGAGATCAGTTTAATCTTTCGTCTGTATGGAGACTTTTTTATTTTTTATTTTTATTTTTTATTTACGTTTTCTGATTGCGAACCCTAAGTACATATTTATGTATCCTAGATTATTTTTCTGTATTTTGTGATATAGATGTAAATAAGCATTTCTTCACCACTGCCTAACCAATTCACAGTGATTATTTGAACATAGGGAGAAACATTGAAACTAATTTCCATATATTGTACACAACAGCCTCCAGCATGTGCGGGCATGTATAAGTAATGTTATTTATGACTATCAATCAAGAGCCTAACGCACCATAAAAGGTCACACATCAGGCAGCTGAATAAGAGATTTCGGAAGTATAAATCCATGGACTTCTGAACGGGCTATTTTATTGTAATATTTAATGCTTTGCTATAAAATTATTTAATAAGGTTTTTGTATGCTATTTTTGCATTAGTTATTGGCCAATAATGTTGATATTTTATGGTGAAGTTTGTATATAAAATAGAAAATGTAAACATTTTCTTTTATTTGTTGTTTTTTCCCCCCTAAAGATCTTGTTACGCTGATTTTAGCTCACCATGAGTTGTTTATTGTAAAAAAAAAATAATATTTTTAAAACATTTGCAATTTATTTTTTATTTTCGTTGGAATTATCTTTATTAATTGGCGAGATTTAAATAGGGTAATACTTGCTGTTCTGTAGTCATCTCATCATCACAGGCAGTATTACAATGAAAATAATAAAGTTGTGTATTGCATATTCTTATGATGATAAAATTTTATCTTATTTGAATTGAGGAAGGGGCCCCCATAAAATAGGTCCTAAAATGCACCCATGTTATGCTCATATTAAAAAGTGTGGATTTACTAGAAATGTCAAAGTCTGAATACCCTTTTATACAGCATAACTTTTGTTTATTGCTTTACTTTAATCGCACAGTAGTCGAAATTTAGTTCTAATGAAATTATTGTGTTATGTACTCCTTGACACTTGCTATTGCAGAAATAAAATCAGCAATATACTAATGATATTCAATGCAGAACTCTCTAGTTAATATTCTTGAGCAGTGTCAGATTGGGATACTAAGGGCCCACCAGTAGCTTTGATTCTGGGTGCTATTCGTCCTCTAAATGGACAAGGATGGAGGAGGCTATGTGGATTGCTATTGCTTTCCCATGTAATTTCAGCCTTTGCTTTCATAAAATTATACTATGCGTTTGTTAAATAAATGAGATGCTGCCATTGTCTGCATATCGTGCCGCTTGTGATCTGTACCAAGCACTGTTCTTGCGGGAAGGCCATTGCTGCACATGGGCCGCCCGAGAAATTCACGTGTTCCTCCTTGGACCAGTCCAAGGAGGTTATCGAGGAATATTGTTGGTTAAAATAGCCTATTTTCCTGAAATCCCAGCTTAATGAATTATAATTAGGGATAATTGAATACCTCAAATATTCGGCTTCGCGAATATTTTCTGAATAGGTCGCCGCTATTCGACTATCCGCGAATATTCAAAGCGCAATGTAAGTTTATGAGAAACCTGAATATCAACTATTTGGAACTATTCGGGTTTCCCATAGACTTACATTGTGCATCGAATATTCGCATAGCGGCGATTTATTTGTCGAATATTTGGGAAGCCGAATATTTGAGGTATTCGATCATCCCTACTTATAATCCTAACCTCCATATATTACCCCAGAGAAAGCTTCAACCAATTAATACATTGAAATGTACTGTAAGTGTCAAGTCAGTAGCAACACCTTGAGTAACAGCAGTTATTAGGATTTCCCTTGTGCTATTTGCTACTGTGACATGTTAAATAAGTACACTTGACATTAGACATACACTATCTAAAAAGACATATATGCATGTATTTCTCACTATCTGGCTTGAAATCAGAATAAACATTTCCCTTTTTATTTCAATTAGGATCATTAAACTTATTTATATTTGCCAAATGCCAGAATAATGAGAGAAAGATTGTTTTACGGCATTTTTATTACTTTCTGCAAAGTCAAAAGTTTACATACATTTCATTAGTATTTGATACCGTTGCCCATTAAACTGTACAACTTGGGTCAAACATTTTGGATGTTCTTCCACAAGCTTTTCACAATAGTTGGTGGGAAATTGGGCCCATTCCTCCTGCCAGAACTGATGCAACTGAGCCAAGTATATAGGTCACATTGCTTGCACCTGCCTTTTCAGTTTGTTTCAACTGTAGAAGTTAAATGAAAATCCAAACTTCCAATAAAGTCATAACATTTTTTTTCCCAGTCCTAGAGCACTACAGCCAATACTTACAATGATTCTCAGAAAATAGAATCCACTTTTTTTTTTACTTAATAAATAGTGATGGGCATACTTGCAGATAACCGGGATTGGCGGGACAAACCAAGTTTAACCCCCCCCAATTCAGGCCTGGAATTGATCTCAGATATCTGGCCAGATGCTGATCCCCATATATGCTTATGTGGATCCAAAACAGGAGCTCAAAAATGGTGGTAGAAGGGATAGAGTGATTAGAGCAGGTGCTTTATACTTACCAGTCGCCGTGCTGCTCTAACGAGACTTCCAGAGCCACTTGTTAACCCCTTCAGCCCCAGGGCACTTTCCATTTTTGCGTTTTATTTTTTGCTCCACTTCTTCTGAGAGCAGTAACTTTTTTATTTGTCCATCAGTCTTGCCATATAAGGGCTTGTGTTTTGCGGGACAAGTTATACTTTTAAATGAAACCATAAGTTTTACCATATGGTGTACTGGAAAATAGCAAAAAAACTCCAAGTGTGGAAAAACTGAAAAAAAGTGTGATGGCACAATATTTTTTGGGATGTTTCATTCATGGTGTTCACTATATGGTAAAACTGATGCATGAGTATGATGCCTGAGGTTGGTGCGAGTTTGTAGACACCAAACATGTATAGGTTTAGTTGTATCTAAGGGGTTAAAAAAATTCACAAGCTTGTCTAATAAAAGTGGCGTACATTTTGCGCCATTTTCCAAAACCCATAGCGTTCTCATTTTTCGGGATCTATGGCTTATTTTTTGCGTCTCTACCTGACGTTTCTAACGGTACCATCTTTGTGCAGATGTTACGTTTTGATCACCTGTTATTGCATTTTGCATAAAACTTGCAGCGACTAAAAAATGTAACTTTGGCGTTTGGAATTTTTTTGCCAGTACACCATTTACTGATAAGATTAATTGATTTTATATTTTGATAGATCGGGCATTTCTGAACGTGGCGATACCAAATATGTGTATATTTTTTTTAACCCTTTAATTTTCAATGTGGTGAAAGGGGAGTGATTTGAACTTTTAGGGGTTTTTTTTAAATTTTTTAAAACTTTTTCTTTACTTTTTTTTATTTTACTAGTCCCCCTAGGGGGCTATAGCGATCAGCAATCCGATCGCTCTGATCTATCTGCTGATCACAGCTATACAGCTGTAAACAGCAGATACGGTCACTTCCTGCTTCACTGGCCTCCAGGCCGAGTGAAAACGAAAGTGAAACGTCATAGCTGCAGGCGTCATCACATGACCCTGTGCTACCATGGCAACCACCGAAAGTCATGTGATCACTCACGTGACTTCCGATGGGGTGGCGGTAAGTGAAAATCTTCACCGCGCGTGTATACATCTCGCTGCCAGACTTTGGCAGCGAGATGTAAGGGGTTAATGTTACGGGTGGAATGTGATTCCACTCGTAACATGCAGGCACACATGTCAGCTGTTGAAAACAGCTAATATGTGCGCCGATCGCCGCACCCTGCCCGCAGCAGGGGGCGGGGCTTAACGGCACACGATCCATGACGAATATATCCGTCCATGGTCGTGAAGGGGTTAATCTTATGCATATGCAATGCTTCCCCTGTCCAGTGGCAGTCCTTGTGACAGCATGTCTGACTGATTTCAAACAGAGACGCTGTCTGTGTGTCTCTATTGCTGTAAAATTAAAGGGATAAAAATATTGGCGTAGGGTCCCCCAATATTATGATACCCAGCACAGATAAAGCATACTGCTACAGGCTGCAACCCCCAGCCATGCACTTATCTTGGCTGTGTATCAAAGTAAGAGAGACCACATTTTAAAATTATTTAAATAAATAATTTTAAAAAATGGTCTCCCCAATTTTGATATCCAGCCATGACAAAGCTGGCGGCTGGTATTCTCAGGCTGGGGAGACTCATGCTTTTTGCTCTCCTAAGCCAAAAATGGAAGCCTTCAGCCATTCAAGATTGTTGCATCCAATAGATGAGACAATCCTGTAACTTTACCCGGCTTATCTCAATTGCCCTGATGCAGTGGCAATTGGGGTAATAAGGAGTTAATAACAGCTCACAGCTGCAACTAAGACCTAGAATAGTAATGGGAGGCACCTATGAGACCCCCATTACTAATCTGTAAGTGAAAAGAAATAAACACAAACACCAATAAAATACAACCCCCCCTCTTTCCTCCTTATTAAGCCCAAAACACCCAGGTCCGATATAATCCACATAAGGTCCCATGACAATTTTGGCTCTGCTACATTACAGAAGGCGCAGCATGCAGGCATAGAACATGACCAGCCGCTGTGAACTTTAGGCAAAGGCTGAGCCACAGCAATGAGCGGTGATGTCACTGAGGTTATTTGCGGTCACAGCTGGAGGTTCCAATGGTCTACCACCTGTTAACGTAAGTAACCTGACCTCATGTGACTTCATTGAACTGATTGACCTCACTTCAGGTGAGGTCACTAAGTTCACAGACCTGCATCTCCTAACAGAAAAGCATTTTTTTGCCAAGAGATACAGATTTGGTGCTGAAATTTCTACACCATATTTCTGCACCAAATCAACACCTCCTGGCAAAAACACCATAAGGGATTGATGCGATAGTGATGCATTTTTTTGCCACCAGATGTAGATTTGGTGCCGAAATATGGTGTAATCAATTGGATAAAAATTGCACAAAAATGGTTTTCACGCCGTTTTAGGTTTTAGTGAAATTTTCTGCAAGGAGGTGCAAATTTGGTGCTAAAATTTGGTGCAACAAATTTTTAGGCTAGGGGGCCCAATAAGCATTGGTCTCTCCAGTCTGAGAATACCAGCCCCCAGCTGTTGGCTTTATCATGGCCTAATATCAAAATTAGGGGTGATTGCATAATGTTTTTTAAAATTATTATTTAATAGTAATTGAAAAAAAATCTGTATGCAGCCCCTCACAGCCAAGATAAGTGCATGGCTGGGGGATGCTGCCTGTAGCCGCATGTTTTATCTGGGCTGGGTATTACCGTATAACATAAGGGACCATATGCCATTTTTTGTATTTATTTTTACAGCAACATAGACACACACAGGCAGCGTCTCTGATTGAAAACAGTCCGACACGCTGTCACAAAGGGTGGGGGCGCATCTGACCTCAAACAATTAGAGACACGGAGACTGCTGGTGAGCGGGGAAAGCAGTGCATATGCACGAGGTAAATGAGCAGTCCCAGAAGTAATATGAGCAGCTCTTGAAGCAGTGTAGAGCACAGGAGACTCAGTAAGCATAACGCGTATGCATTTCCAATTTTTTCTTTATTTTTTTAATTACCTAAGTTGCTGGACCCGGAACATTACCTGGATTTCCCTGAGAATTGCAGGCCTCGGGTCATTGCTTGGGTACTTTTGAACCTGCATGAATCCTGACTATTACAGTCCTGTCTTCCCATCACTAATAATAAACAGTTTCCAAATAAATTGCTCCCCAATAGTATCCATTTTGCAATATGATGTAACCCATATTTTGCTTAATATTGATAAGACGCAGAAGTGTAAGTTCTTTATTGTTATTCTTACAGACACGAGAACAAGCCCTTCCTTTTATTCATGTCATACATTCAAGTGCACACAGCTCTTTATGCTTCTGCTGAATTTAGAGGTAAAAGCAAACATGGAATTTATGGGGATGCTGTTGAAGAAGTAGACTGGAGTATAGGTGAGTTAATATTTACTTAGCAGTATAAAACTTACATATACATTTAGGTCCAGAAATATTTATATAGTAGCAAAAGTTAAGGCATTTTGGCTATTTGCCAGAAAATATTTAGATGCTGTTATATAATCAATTTTGGTATAAAGTGCATACTCAGCTGTAATTTGAAATTGTCCACTTCTTAATTGGAGTAAAGGATTAGGAATTACAGTTTTTTTTAATATACAGTTGCCTCTTTTTCAAGAGACCAAAGTAATTAGACAATTATCTTAAAAGATCTTTAATAGGTTACAGGGCTATTCAGTCAATAAATCATCAATTATTCAGGTAAAAGGTGTTGCTGGAGTTGATTCCAGTTGTGGCATTTGGATTTGAAAGTTTTTGCTGTAAACACACAACATGCGGTCAAAGGAGCTCTCATTGGTAGAGAAACAGACCATTATTATCTCAGGAGCCACTGATGGAGATCTAAGGAAGGCTTCCTGCAGTTTTTTGCCTGATATATGAATTTGTATTTGAATCTTATTGATATATACTGCATATAGCAGCACTGCTATTGGAGCCTTTCATTATGGATCTCTGGTAGGCACCTTCTCTGTGATTCAGAATCTGCAGAATTGTAATTCAGCATGATCAGAGCCAGAAGAGGCAAATATCATCATGGGATCATCAGAAGGTGAGTTTCAAGTGCATCTCAATAATTTAGAATATCTGCAAAAAGTTAATTTATTTCAGTAATTCAATACAAAAAGGTATCTCAGAAAATTAGAATAATTATCTTACAACACCTGCAAAGGCTTCCTAAGCATTTAAAATGGTCCCTTAGTCTGGTTCAGAAGGCTACACAATCATGGGGAAGACTGTTGACTTGACAGATATCCAGAAGGCAGTCATTGACACACTCCACATAGAGGGAGAACCACAAAAGGTCATTACTAAAGAAGTGCTGTATCCAAGTATATTACTGGAAAGTTGAGTGTAAGGAAAAAGTGTGGTAGGAAAAGGTGCACAACCAACCGGGATAACCACAGCCTTAATAGAATTGTTAAGAAAAGGGCCATTCAAAAATTTGGGGGAAATTCACAAGGAGTTGACTGCTGCTGATGTCAGTGCTTCAAGAGCCACCACGCACAGACATATCCAGGACATGGGCTACAACTTTCACATTCCTTGTGTCAAGGCACTCATGAGCAATAGACAACACCAGTAGTGTCTTTCCTGTACCAAGGAGAGAAAGAACTGGACTGTTGCTCAGTGGTGCAAGGAGCTGTTTTCAGATGAAAATAAATGTTGCATTTCATTTGGAAATCAAGGTCCCAGAGTCTGAAGGAAGAGTGGAGAGACCACAATCCAAGCTGTTTGAGGTCTAGTGTGACGTTTTCACAATCAGTGATGGTTTGGGAAGCCATGCCATGTGCTGGTATAGATCCGCTGTGTTTTATCAAGACTAAAGTCAGTGCAGCCATCTATCAGGAAATTTTAAAGCACTTCATGGCTCCCTCTGCCGACAGGCTTTTTGGAGATGAAAATTTAATTTTCCAGCAGGACTTGGCACCTGTCCACACTGTCAAAAGTAACAATATCTGTATGAATAACCACATTATTTTTGTGCCTGATTGGCCAGCAAACTCCCCTGACCTAAACCTCAAAGAAAATATATGTGGTACTGTCAAGAGGAAGATGAGAGACACCAGACCTAATAACGCAGATGAGATGAAGGCTGCTATCAAAGCAACCTGGGCTTTTATAACACCTCAGCAGTGCCACAGGCTGATTGCCTACATGCCACACCTTATTGATGCAGTAATTCATGCAAAAGGAGCCCTGACCAAGTATTGAGTGCATTTACTGTACATAATTTTCAGTAAGCACCAACATTTCTGAGTTTAAAATAATTTTTTAAGTTGGTCTTATGTAATATTCTAATTTTCTGAGATAATGACTTTTCGGTTTTCATTGGCTGTAAGCCATAATAATGAACATTAACAGAAATAAACACTTGAAATAGATCACTCTGTTTGTAATGATTCTATATAATATATGAATTTCCTTTTTGTATTGAATTACTGAAATAAGTTAACTTTTTAATGATATTCTAATGTATTAAGATGCACTTGTTATATACTAAAGATATATTAAAATGTATTCATATTTATTTTTATTAACACGGTGTATAATGAATTTGAAGTGGAATTGGGGGGAGGAAAATGGGAGTGAATAATCAATTAGGAGGGGAAAGTAGGCACCTACAGAGAATAAATGAATGTATGAAAAAGACTCAGATAAGATTTCAGTGGCAAGTCATTGTATGAAAATATTTATTCTTTATTTACTCTGCATGGTCTGCATGTGGGAAGCATCATTCCCTGCTGCCGGAAAATACCCAGTCTTAATGACCTACAACAAAGTTGACCCCCAGACTAAAAGAAGGCTATTACTGTGTATAGGGGTGCTGTGTGTGGGCCCCTACTGTATATAGGGGAGTGTCAGCATACTTAATTATGCTCAATATTAAGTAATATAATACAAATAATAACATTATAATTATAATTAATAACTTAATATTAAAATTGAACAAAATTAATGTCATACTTTTGGTTAAGCTGTCCCCAACAGTCACGTGGTTCCTCAGAAAAAATAATTTCTTACCCCTGCTCTGTTATTAACAACAAAAGAAAAAATGTGCAATCAGACATCCTTAATGCAAAAATGTATTAATATGATGGTATAAAAAGTTTGGAACGAAAAGTGCATACAACAATATGTGCCAATGGGGGCGCACATACATGATATAATTTAACAACACTCCAGATATAAGTATTATAATATATAGCAGAAAAAATGACATATTAAATACATACAATATAAATAATAGTACAATCACATATAGAAAAAGGATGGGCATCCAAAACGGAGTTCACAACCAATATGAACCTCTGTGAATTGAATAAGGGTACTTTCACACTTGCGATTTTTTCCTTCCGTCACAATACGCCCTTTTGGAAAACAGCAGAATCCTTTAACGGATTCCGCTGTTTCCCATAGACTTGTATGGATGACGGATTGTGCCAAAAGTACCTGCGTTGCTTCCGCTTGCCGACGCTGCGTTGCTTCCGCTGGACGGAAGGAATGCAGCATGTAACTTTTTTTGAGCAGCGGAATCCTTAGGATTTTACTGCGCATGCTCTCTCTGGCTCCCTGCACCCGTAACCAGGATACACGTGGTAACCAAGAAAAGTGCTTTGCCTAGTTACCCGATATTTACCCTGGCTACGTGTGCAAGGAGCCAGTGCAAAGCGGTGTATGCTGGTAACCAAGGTACATATCGGGTAACCAAGCAAAGTGCTTTGCATAGTTACCCGATATTTACCCTGGCTACGTGTGCAGCGAGCCCGACACTTCCCCGCTTGGGCCGCCCCCTCCCGCACTCCACTCCACATTTACACACATGTACACACACGCAGGCATACACACACACACACACACACGCGCGCGTACACGCTCACACACGCGTACAAGCGTGCACGCACGCGCACACACACTCACCTGTCCTCAGCGTCATGGCCCCGCTCAGCTCCATCCACCCCGCACTCCACCCCCACCCCCCCACACATTCTCGACGGCCGAACGATCAGCTGATCACCAGGTGACCAGCTGCTGTGAGCGATCAGCTGATCCCCGGCGACCAGCTGCTGTGAGCGATCAGCTGAGCACCCGGCAGCCGGGTGATCAGCTGATCGTTCACAATAGTCTGCTGCCAGTAAAACTGTAAAAAAAAAAACTGATTCCGTTGTTTTGTACAATCCGTTGCATCCATTGTGCCACTATATGCAACTCATCCGTTACATCCGTCACACAACGCAATGCAACGGATGCCGTTCAACGCAAGTGTGAAACTAGCCTTAACAGGAGTTCCACACACTATATAAATGAATGAAGGGTAGGCAATAATAATAACAACCACGTGTCCTAAGGGAACCTCACACATACTATGTCTCCTTAGGGTATAAACATTCAGCCTACCCAGAAAGGAGGTACCAAGAGATAGAGTGAGTGAGTGAGTGAGTCAGCTCACATAGTATGACTATAGCCCTGGATTAGCTTAATAATGCCCACAAAAAGTCAATGCTGAAATAAATAACTTACCATAGTGCTATATTGTGCTGAAGTGTTGTAGAATGGGTGCTATTAATATATTTCACATTTTGCATTAAGGATGTCTGATGTCTATTTTCTTTTGTTGTTGGTTTGCTGGTGGTACAATACTTTCATATATTATTCTATGATTTTTTGATACAATGCAAATGTATAAGTTGAAGTTTTACCCTGCTCTGTTATGTATAGTGCTATGTTATGTTGTACACAAGGGAACAAAATTGTGTTTCAGTAAGCCGGCAGCTAGGTGATCCCGAGTGCCCACTATTAAAGAGAATGAATATTTACTGCTCCCCCTGCCCCTAAATCTTGCCCACCTCTCAGTGCTTTCTACAGTGCTGAGAGGAAGGCAGGATTATGAACTTGTGGGCAGTGAATATTAATTTGCTTTATTAGCGGGCACACCGTTAGCACCAGCGCTGACTCTTGCCTCCTGTGACCCTTCTCCTGCCTCCTTGGACTCGCTCCTCCATAGCCCCCTACCCCCACAGCCACAGGCAGTTACATCCAGTCTATAAAATGTACCCCCAATTTAACACCAAACTTTTCAGGAAAAAAATGCACCTTATAGCCCAAAAATAATGGTTCTATTTACTAAACATGTCTTTTTGCATATGTGACGCCCTGGACTAGCCAGGTAGTCACAGGTAGGTCCTTGCATAACACCCGTCACCCTAATAAGGTAACAGCAGCCAACCTAAAAAACCCTGAGTGACCCCTCTTAGGTTTTGACGTTCACACCCGGGGGCGGAGCCAGGCGGTTGGCCACGCCCACCGATGAATTCGGATAACCTGAGGCGGGAAAAGCACAAACAGATCAGTTTTGGAGGTGAAAGAGAGTAGTGGTCAAGCGTAAACGTCTGTCAGGGATCTGGGTCGTAGCCCAGATACCCTGTGGCCAGGAGGCAGATGGTGGTTGCCGCCTGCAGGAGACGGGAAGAAGGCTGGTGGAAGTGTAAGGGACTGGGACAGGGTAGTGGTCCACTGGTACCGAACCGGGGAACCAACTGGAAACCGGAGCACCAGGAAGGGTACTCAGACTCAGAACGAGGTCCAGAAGCCACTGGACCACGTCGAATGTACTGATTGAGGCCTGGACCTTAGGTCTTTTCCTGTCCCAAGACCCAAAAGATGGCAACAGCCCACCGAGGGGGATAGAAAGCCACTGCACAGGCAGAGAGATCCCACGGGCCAGCGCCTGGGGGCAAACGGACTCTCCCGACACATACACACCGGGGAGCGGACTCCCGTCGCTGAAGCATAGGCAGTTAGAATCTACAAAAGAGGTGCAGTAGAAAGGCGGGGACCACCAACCTGGTGGGGGACCAGACGCAGTCGGCTGCGGGCACCGACCACCATCCCTTTTGGTTTACCAGAGACTCCAGTGTATCTGTCATAGTGAGTACAACAGTGCCATCCGGCCGTGTGCCGCCCTGCATCGCCCAGCCACTACACGCTTCCCAAACGGGTCCTGGGGCCACCATCCCTGCCCACGGAGGGGGTAACATCTTGCTGCATGACCATCTCCCCCGGTGCCCCGTAATTGCAGCGGTGGTGTCTACACTTTCACCACGTCCCGTGGGTGGCATCACGAACTCAAAACACGGCTCCGGCCGTAAACCCACTTAACCACCATCCCCATCGAGATCGCCAGCAACCCCTTGCAGAGCGACGTGACACCCAGGTCCGGAGGCGCTCTAGCCACCCACCGAACGAACACAGATCCGAGCGGCTCGGCTGCAGCCGAGCGCGGGGCAGTACAAATATATTTAACTTCTTGCAATATTTCCATACCAAGAGTTAACTGTATTGCTCTTGCTGCAATTTTTTAGTGCGACACATCTGATTCAGTATAACAAGTTTGCAAACATGGCTTGAGGTGCATTGTCTCCAAACAATGCTATGACTTGAGCTGGGCATATTACTTTGAATGGAATTGAATTCTGCTCAAATTTTACAAAAATCTGTATTCTCCAAAATCCATGTTTCTTGTAATTCACTACGTGGAAATTCAGAAAAATGGTGACTGTCTAAAGGTTAAAAAAATGAAATAATCATCTCACCACTTACCTGTTTTGTCATGTCCACGGCTTTCTATCCCCATACGGTTCTTGTCACCTCTTCTTACCATTGGCACTTGCTGAAACCCCAGGCCTTGTCACACTAGCATATGTGCATCATGAGGTCACAGAGGACTGTTTGCAGTAGTAGGTGAGCAGTGATACTTCAAGCAGTGGTGAAATTTTTGAGATGTCAATGCTGCTATTTCTAGAGGTTTATCAGGTGTATATTTCATTGTTGTATCACAGATCTTGTGCAACATCTGTTGATTGTCAGTAGCTCATTGACATTCTGTCAGAGAGGATGTTCGCTCCCATGTAATATTATAGGCTACAGCCAACTAACAGTTTCTGATTAGCTGCAATAGACCCTGTAACACAACTAATTCAGAAGACCGTGCCGGTATAGCAGTGCTGACATTTAAAGAATGTCGGTACTTTTATTATTTTTTTTAATGGGGTCCTGAACTGATTAGGCTGGGGTTGTTTTATATTCATGAATGAGTGATATACATGGTCTGAATTAAAAAAAAATAGGAATTATTTTGCATTGAATAAATGGCAGTATTTGAACCTGTTGGGGGTGGGATGTACACACAGACCTCTACACAAAGCTACTTATGTCTTCAATTTGCACACATGACTGCTCCTATTTTACCAATATAATTTTAATTAATCCTTAAGGGTGCTTTATACGCTGCGACATCGCTAGCGATTGCTAGCGATGTCGTGCGTGATAGCACTCGTCCCCGTCATTCATGTGACATTTGGTGATCGCTGCCATAGCGAACATTATCGCTACGGCGGCGTCACCCGCACATACCTTTTCAGCGACATTGCTGTGACCGCTGAACAATCCCTCCTTCAAGGGGGAGGTGCGTTCGGCATCATAGCGACATCACTGCAGCGTCACTAAGCGGCCGTCCAATAGCAGAGGAGGGGCGGAGATGAGCGGTCGGAACATGCCGCCCACCTTCTTCCTTCCTCATTGCCGGTGGACGCAGGTAAGGAGATTTTCGTCGTTCCTGCGGTGTCACACATAGCGATGTGTGATGCCGCAGGAACGACGAACAACCAGCTGCATGCTCCACCAACGATATTATGAAAAGGAGCGACGTGTCAACGATCAATGATTTTTGACGCTTTTGCGATCATTGATCGTCGCTCCTAGGGTTTACACGCTGCGATGTCACTATCTACGCCAGCTTCAGACATCCTCACTCCAGAATTTTAACAAAAGATAGGCAGCAACCAACTGGCCCATCTGGAGCACCAGCACCAAGGCAGCTAAAGATGACTATAATTTCTATTTTATAATATGTCTTGCACTTAGCTTTAAATAGGTTGTGTAAAAGTTTTAAAAATGAAACTATTTTTTACAATCTTTAAGTTTACTGTTGTGCCAGAAATTGTATGCTACAGGGCCTATTTTTCCTTAAACAAAAAATATTTTCTTTCAAGGAGTTTTGCAGACAGACCTAGGAGAATGTGTTTAAAAGTGCATTTGTTAACTGCTAGACAAGTCAAATTATTGAACTGTGATATGGGAAAAATGAAACCATACATTTGACCTTGTCAAAAACTGAAAGCAGATGATACAGGTGATAATACAGGAAAGAATGAGTGAACACGTGAATCAGAAGAAATATATCTAACCTTGTCTGCTTGACTGACATGTCACCAAATTGGATTGCTTAGTGACATGTTGATGCAGAAAAAAAATGAGATAATTTGGTCTGGTGGCAACAGAGATGCTTTATTGTATACCTATGAGTAATTGTGATGCATAGGCAGATGTGCAAAGCTATCAGAGCTTTTATGTGAACTATTATTTACATAGTAATTGGCTGAAGAGGGTTAAATTGTAAGGATGGATTCATCATTCTTCCATTACTTTGCAGAGAAAACATAACACATAGTGAATTATGATGATATTAGCTATCTCTAAACTTGGCAGTGAAATACTTACACTCAAGTATTATGGTCTTTGAAATAGTAAATCCCGTAAAAATATAACCAAATAACCCCTCAATACCCAGGCATATTTGGGATTTAAAGCATTTAAAGACCATTTCTTCAGCTCTTCATTGTTATGTTCAAAGAACCATAAATGTTTTCATTTACATATTTTTTTCAGAAAAAAAACAGACTCTTTGAGTACAAGCACCCTTTTGAGCTAGTACAGTCATGAGTCTATTTGGGAATGTTGCAACAAGTTTTTCACACCTTAATTTGGGCATCCTCTGCCATTCTTCCTTGCAGATCCTCTCCAGTTCCGTCAGGTTGGATGGTGAACGTTAGTTGACAGCCATTTTCAGGTTTCTCCAGAGATGCTAAATTGGTTTTAGGTCAGGGCTCTGGCTGGGCCATTCAAGAATGGTCACAGAGTTATTCTAAAGCCACTTATTTGGTTTTTTTTTTAGCTGAGTGCTTAGGGTCATTGTCTTGTTGGATGGCGAATCTTTGGCCAAGTCTGAGGTTCAGCGCACACTGGAAGAGGTTTTATTCCAGGATATCTCTGTACTTTGCCATCTTCATCTTTTCTTCATTTGCAATCAGTCCTCCTGTCCCTGCAGCTGACAAACACCCTGATGATATGATGCTGCCACCACCATGTTTCACTGTTGGGATTATATTGGGCAGGTGTTGAGTAGTGCTTGATTTTCTCCACACATACTGCTTAGAATTATCCCCAAATAGTTCTATCTTTGACTCATCAGACCAGAGAATCTTATTTCTCATAGTCTGGGAGTGCTTCATGTGCTTTTTTGCAAATTCTATGCGGGTTTTCCTATGTCCTGCACTGAAGAGAGGCTTCTGTTGGGCCACTCTGCCATAAAGGCCTTACTGGTGGAGGGCTGTAGTGATAGTTGACTTTGTGGAACTTTTAATTAAACTCAGCTGAACTCCAATTATTATTATTATTATTATTATTATTATTTATTATTATAGCGCCATTTATTCCATGGCACTTTACAAGTGAAAGAGGGTATACGTACAACAATCATTAACAGTACAAGACAGACTGGTATAGGAGGAGAGAGGACGCTGCCCGCGAGGGCTCACAGTCTACAGGGAATGGGTGATGGTACAATAGGTGAGGACAAAGCTGGTTGTGCAGTGGTCTACTGGACTGAGGGCTATTGTAGGTTGTAGGCTTGTTGGAAAAGGTGGGTCTTAAGGTTCCTCTTGAAGCTTTCCACGGTAGTGGAGAGTCTGATGTGCTGAGGTAGAGCGTTCCAGAGTATGGGGGATGCACGGGAGAAATCTTGTACACGATTGTGGGAAGAGGAGATAAGAGAGGAGCAGAGAAGGAGATCTTGTGAGGATCTAAGGTTGCATGCAGGTAGGTACCGGGAGACTAGGTCACAGATGTAGGGAGGAGACAGGTTGTGCATGGCTTTGTATGTCATGTCATGGTTAATGTTTTGAACTGGAGTCGTTGGGCGATGGGAAGCCAGTGAAGGGATTGGCAGAGTGGCAAGGCTGGGGAGTAGCGAGGGGAGAGGTGGATTAAGTGGGCTGCAGAGTTTAGGATAGATTGGAGGGGTGCAAGAGTGTTGGAAGGTAGGCCAGAGAGCAGGAGGTTGCAGTAGTCGAGGTGGGAGATGATGAGGGCATGCACTAATGTTTTTGCAGATTCTTGGTTAAGGAAAGCACGGATCCGGGAGATATTTTTGAGTTGTAATCGGCATGAGTTGAAGAGGGCTTGGATGTGTGGCTTGAAGGATAGAGCAGAGTCAAGGGTCACTCCAGGGCAACGAGCTTGTGAGACTGGGGTGAGTGAGCAACCATCAAGTTTGATGGAAAGGCTTGTTGGAGGAGATGAGTGAGGAGGAGGAAAGACAATAAACTCTGTTTTGTCCATGTTAAGTTTTAGGAATGAAATGAAATGAAATGAGCAATGAAAGAATAGTTTCATATCAAGGAGGATCACAAGGAAATGGACAGCACGTGACTTAAATATGAGTGTCTGAGAAAAGGATCTGAATACTTATGACCATGTAATATTTCAGTTTTTCTTGTTTAATAAATTTGCTAAGTTGTCTACATTTCTGTTTTTTCTGTCAAAATGGAGTGCAAAGTGTACATTAATGACAAAAATGAACCAGAAGGTTGAACCAGACTTGTGCAAGTCCACCATTCTCTTCCTGAGAAGTTGGCTTATTTCTTTTGACTTTCCCATGATGCTGCACAAAGAAGCAGTGTGTGTCAGGTGTGCATTAAAATACTGTATATCCACAGGTGTGTCTCTAATTAATTCAGATGTTGCCAATAAACATATCAGAAAGACATGACACCATCATATGGGCTATTCCATATTCTTTAAAGGCATAGTACTTGTAGTGTATGGAAACTTTTGACTTTGCATAAAGTAATAAAAATGCCTTAAAACAATATCTCTAGCTCTTTATTCTAGCATTTGACAAATATAAATAGTTTTAGTAAACCTAATTGACCTAAAACGGGATAGGTTTATTCTCATTTCATGTCAGATCGTGAGAAAAACACGCACAGGTGTCTTTTTAGAGTGTATATAAACTTCTAGTTCCAACTGTATTGTTGAGCAAACTTTAACCTCACTTCAGCATGTTTTGTTTTGCAGTGGAGTTTTGCATGGCAAGTGTGCATACAGGCTATAGAGGTTGAGTGCATTACTTATTATATTTGAAACAATTGTACCCATTGATTCCAGGTCTTTCTGTAGCTCTCCACATGTGGCTATTAGCTGTTGGACAACTCTTCTGATAATTCTTTTCACACCTCTGTCTGAAATCTTGTAGGGAGCCCCTGCTCGTAGCCAATTTATGGTGAAATGATGTTCTTTCTACTTCTGGATTATAACCCTATTAGTTCCATTTGTAACCTTTAGTAGTTTAGAATTTTTTTATGAAAGCAATGCCATCAGTATGTTTTACAACTATAAGGATGTGAAGGTCTTGAGACAGCTCACTAGTTTAACCCATTATGAGATGTTTCTTGTGTGGCACCTTGATAATGAGACACCTTTTTATAGGCCATCAGTTGAACTAAGTGATGCTATTTTTCATTAAGTGGCAGGATTGCTTTCTAATTACTGATAACTTTCAGCTGGTGTCATGACTTATGGATTTTTGAACCTCACTCTCTTTATCTGTTCAATAATTTTTCCCCGTGTGTCATTTCTCTTTATTACACATAGCTTAATTTATGGACATCTATGGTGTAATTTCTTTACATGTGTGGATTGCATGTTTTTTTACTGGCATCTGGTGAGAAATCTATGTCAATAGCATCTTTAAAAATATATTTACTTAAAAAATTGGTGACACATTCAATACTTATTTTACCTGCTGTACATCATAGATTTGTATGATAAAGATGTATAGGCCTTAGTGATTCTTGCAGAACTGCAGCTGTAGGTCATGGCAAAAGTACAGCAGGTATTACAATTGTTGGTGGAAAATTGTACTTTTGGATGAAAAACGTATGGACATCATGCACATTAGCAAGCCATATACACTTTGCTACAGTGCTTATCATCTGTGGCTTCTGTGAAGCTCCATATTCTTACCTAAAAGCAATGCTCCCAGGTACATTATCAAGCCGAAACATGCTTCACTTTTTCTAATAGGTACATGCAGGATTTTTCAGAACATATCACTATAATTATTTTTTTCAAGTCCAATTGTAATCAGTGTCCTACATAGCATCTATTATTCCCATGGTAAAATGAATGGAAATTTTCAGTGGTTGTTTTTGAAGTGGTTTAAGTGGATTGAGTGTTATCTTGAATACAATAATTCTAGGACTTCACTACATCATGAGTTTGCCTACAGTTATTATTTTTTTCTATTTTTTTAATGTCGCTCATTGTAAGCATGCATTTAGAAAATGTTATATTTCCCCATAGATATTTAACAGTGAATAACAGATGCTGGCTCTGCATCCCTATGATATCTACCATGAAGACATCAAACATATTTCCTGTATGTCATCTAAGATGACGACTGGCTACATTATAAATGGCCAGTATGTATCCCAGAGGTGGGTGTCCTCTGGAATATGAATCTGGAATGGCTATTTTGATACACCTGTAGTGCCAAAAGTTTTGTTAAGGCATTCACAAGGGTCAGGTCTATGGATAGCTGGAGAGATGAGTGGGTCTGATTATCCATATACCTCCACCCAAGGGTATGTCTCATGTGTCTTAGTGAGATTCTTTATTGTCACATGGTATTCAATGTGAAAAGTGTGTTTGTTAAGCCTCTGGAAAGAATCCTCTGTGTGAAGAGTAGATTGGTAAGTCCTGAAAGGGACCATGTGTAGAGGTTTGATGCCTCTGGAAGGAAACGTCCGAGGGAAGTGAGAGTTCACTTTATCTGACTGGTGTCAGTTAGTGTAACCAGACATAGCTCCAGTAGAGTACTGGAGAAGTGTTTTTGAATCTAAGCGGACATACCAAAAGTGAGGAAAACGGACTCTATACCACAAATGTATGTTTCTTTAAAGCTCAAGGAAGGATTTTGTTTTCTTTAATCTGTGGTTCATCTGCTGTATAATAAACCATCTGAATTTTTAAATAGAACGTGCTTTCTATTGCTACCTTCTGGCCCAAGCAAAGTGAGTAATCCCACATAATAGTGAGTAAACTTTCACAATCATTTATTATTTAAAGGCCATTTCCAACTGAAAAATAGTTGTTGCACCTTATTCACTAATTTCATCATATTTATGGTTTGTGTAAGGCCTCCTTCACACGTTTGTGAAACACGTGTGTGTTTGGTCCGTTTCCGTATGTACCGGAGACACGGCCAAACATGCACCATTGTTAATCTATGTTTGAGGTCACACGTGCGTTATTTCATAATGTCCGTGTGTCCGTGTCCGTGATCCGTATGTGTTTCCGTTTTGCACGGAAGCATGTCTGTTTTCTGCACTGAACACGCATACGCGGACACCATGAAAGTCAATGGTTATGTGCGCACAATACGTGACACGGATGCATCTCTGTATGCTCCGTGTACGTTTTGTGCTTTTTTCTAGCGATGTCGGTCATTCTTTCTTTTCCTGTCTATGTCGGTCAATCTCCCTCAGTCCGTCAGTCGGTCTCTCTGTCTGTCTGTCGGTCTCTCTCTGTCTTGTCTGTCCCTCTCTCGCTGTCTGTCGGTCAGTCTCCCCCCTCTCTCATACTTACCGATCCCCGATCACCGATGCGGCGCTGCACGGCTGTTCTCTAAACTCCGGCGGCTTTTCCTCTTTTGAAAAAGCCGGCCGCTCATTAAACAATCTCGTATTCCCTGCTTTCCCTGCCCCCCGGTGCCTATGATTGAATGCAGTTAGACATGCCCCCACGCTGATTGACAGCTGTCTCACTGCAACCAATCACAGCCGCCGGGGGGTGGGACTATACTGTGCAGTTAAAAAAATAAATAAATAATTAAAAAAACGACATGCGGTCCCTCCCCATTTTGATACCAGCCAGGGTAAAGTCACACGGCTGAAGGCTGGTATTCTCAGAATGAGGAGCTCCACATTATGGGGAGACCCCAAGCCTAACAATATCAGCCAGCAGTCGCCCAGAATGGCCGCATTGGATCCAGCGGTGGCCGTGATTAACCTCAGTGACAGCTCAGCTGATTGTGCAACTCACCTAATTTGCTGCGTGGAGCTGACAGGAGCGACGGTGTATTCTGCTGCTCCTGTCACCTTCATGCAGCAGAGCTGGATGCGACGCTGGAGGTCCGTGGATTACGCCGGACATGGAGGGCTTTGTTGGGGTTAATAAATTGGTGACGAGGGAATTTGTTAGTGTTTTTTATTTCTAATAAAGGATTTTTCGGGTGTGTCTGGTTTTTAACTGTAACCTACAGATTAATCATGGAAGGTATCTCGGGGAGACGCCTGACATGATTAATCTAGGATTTAGTGGCAGCTATGGGCTGCCATTAACTCCTTATTGCCCCGATTGCCAATGCACCAGGGCCAATCGGGAAGAGCTGGGTAGAGTCCCAGAACAGTTGCATCCAATGGATGTGGCCATTCTGGGCGGCTGCTGGCTGATATTGTAAGGCCAGGGGGGGCTCCCCATATTGTGGAGCTCCCCATCCTGAGAATACCAGCCTTCAGCCATGTGACTTTACCCTGGCTGGTATCAAAATGGGGTTGGACCGCACGTCGTTTTTTTTTAATTATTTATTTATTTTTTTAACTGCACAGTATAGACCCACCTTTGATTGGTTGCAGTGAGACAGCTGTCAATCAGCGTGGGGGAGTGTCTAACTGCAACCAATCATAGGCGCCGGTGGGAGGCGAAAGCAGGGAATACGAGATTGTTTAATGAGCGGCCGGCTTTTTCAAAAGAGGAAAAGCCGCCGGAGTTTAGAGAACAGCCGTGCAGCGCCGCGCCGGTGAGTATGCGAGAGGGGTACTCCATTCAGTCACTCTGGTGATTAGCTGTCACCAGTGAGTCCTTCACGGGTGACTGCTAATCAGGACGCGAAACAGACAGAGCCGCGGTATGACAATGAAGTCGGGTGAAGTTCACTCCAGTTCATTCTCTACGCACGACTCTGTCTGCTGTCTGCGGTATGTATCTACGACATTGTGCATCACAAACACGCATAAATTCACACGGACAACACATACACATGTCAGTTATTTCTCTCACGCATAAACGGACAACCAACACGCACACACGGCTAGCATACGGCATTCACACAGATGGCACACGGACACAAAAATAGGACGCAAAAATGGAAAACGGACCCGAAAAACGGACGTAACATACGTGTGTGTTTTTTCACGGACATGTGAAGGGGGCCTTAAGAAGTATTTCCGTCCTATAAAAAAATGGGAACTTATTAATATGCTATCTCTTAACCTCCTAGACATTACCAGATCCTGAGTAAAAAGGGCGAAGGGCCAAAATGATGAATCATTAGCATCTCTTTCATAGGCCCCATCTATACAGATTCATTCAACCTAACAGGACTGGCCACAATTTCCTGCACATCTAGTTGGCCTGAAATGCCTACATGTGGATAATAACAGTGAAGGGCTTCATCATCCTCTGGACCCCTCCTTCAAAGGATTAATGAGGATCAAAGAGGTTGTACATCCAAACATAAAAAAACCCTGTACTTTCAACAAACTTTACATAAATCAATAGGACAGGCGATGATAAGAAACTTCATATTCTATCTTACAAGTTTAGAAAGTTTCTGTCCTCACTTATCAGACACTTCTTCACTGCACCTGCTTCCCCCCTCCCATCCTCCAGAACTTGACATCCAATATGAAAGATTATCTTCGGTTTGTCTTGCACAGAGGAGACTGTGCCATGTAACACAGCCCATTTTCTTCTATGGAGAGTGGAGGAGCGAGGAAAAATGAGGGGCAAGGATGCAAACAGGTAAAAGAAAAAAGAAAAACACAATGCAGGAGTTTCTTACAATTTTTTTCCTCACATAAGATTCGGATCAAGACAGCTCAGCTGTGTAATTTACTCCATGTTGCTGCCATTTATGTCAGTCATCTAAAAAATGATTAAATAATCAATATTCTGTGCTGCGTTATATATTGTGTTTCAAATTATTAAGAAAATTCTATTTTTCATGAATTTTCCTAAAAAGGGAATTCAAAGTCAGCATAGTATTCAAATCATGAACTGTTAGGTGGGCTTTGCACCCTACGACATCGCAGGTGCGATGTCGGTGGGGTCAAATTGAAAATGACGTACTTCCGGCATTGCATGCGACATCGTAGTGTGTAAAGGCTCGATGATACGATTAACGAGCGCAAAAGCGTCATAATCGTATAATCGGTGCAGCGTCAGCGTAATCCATAATTACGCTGACGCGACGGTCCGATGTTCCTTGCTCCTGCAGCAGCACACATCGCTGTGTGGGAAGCCGCAGGAGCGAGGAACATCTCCTACCGGCGTCACCGCGGCTTCCGTAGAATATGCGGAAGCAAGGAGGTGGGCGGGATGTTTACATCTCACTCATCTCCGCCTCTCCGCTCAGATTGGCCGCCTGCCGTGTGACGCCGCACGACCCGCTCCCTTAATAAGGAGGCGGGTCGCCGGCCAGAGCAATGGTCGCAGGGCAGGTGAGTGCATGTGAAGCCGGCGTAGCGATAATTTTTGCTACGCCAGCTTTCACAAGATATTGTACCTGCGACGGGGGCAGGGACTATCGCGTGCGACATCGCAGCATCGGCTTGCGATGTCACAACGTGCAAAGCCCACCTTAGAGTATGTATCAAATTTTATTGGATAAACCCTCCAATGATAATAGGATTTAAAAAAAAAAAAAAAAAACTCAAAATTCACTGATGTAATTTACTATGCACACTAGAGTTTCCAAACATTTCATAGGTTGTAAAGAACACTGCATCCTGTCACCATTTCTCATCAATTTATTTGCAGAAGCTATTTTCAGGAAGGCTGGACTTGCCAAAAAAGAAGGAATTAAAAATTGCTGGATGAATCATCAACAATCTTAAATAGACAGATGATACAACATTGATTACATAAAGCATAGATGTAATTATGACTTATTACTGAGTGTCAAGATGGAAGGCTCAAGCATGGGACTCCTACTCAAATCAAAGAAGACTAAGATATGACTAGGACACATTTCAGATTGATGGTTATGAACTACAAGTTGCAAAGGACTTCAACCTCCGCAGATCAATGACCACTCAAAATGCAGTGATGACACCGGAAGTCAATTGGAGAACAGTGTGCTGCCCCTGCAGCGGAACGAACCGCTCGGATCTGGGGGTGGTGATTACTCGTGGCTCGAGGGTCTCCGGACCTGGGGGCTAGGGGCCACACTCAAATTGAAAAGAGGGATATTTACAGGAGAGAGATATAGTTTGTGTTGCCAGCCGTGGTGTATGGTAATTGGGAGTACCGCCGCTGCCGTTGGGAGTACCCGGGGTGATGGAGTGGGGCAGCAAGATAACGTTACACTCCACGGGTAGTGGAAGGCCCCGGGACTCTGGCTGGTGCTATGGGATGCAGGGAGAGCACAGGCTCGCTGGTTACATGGGTCAGTCGGGTACTCACTCAGCAATGAAGCAGACGCTGACAACAGGGTAAACCAAGTCTCTGACTGCCGTTGCCTCTAGAGGGGAGCTTGTCCGGGTCCCATCTCCTGCAGCACTGCCTGGTGGTCCATGACCTGCTTCCTGCCACAAATTTAGAGTGTCCTTTGTGGCATGTTAGCTTGGAGCTTTCCAGGCCCCGCTCCCCACTATGGCTAAGTGAGGAAGCCTGCTCTCAGGGGCTCCCGCTTGGGATGTTAGTGGGCCGCTTGTTTGGAAAGCCCTATTTCCCTCGTTGCTCTAGTGCCCTCAATCTCTCAGCTTGGTGGGAACAGTCCATATAGGCCATGTCCTCAGCAAGTTAACTGTCGGGTCGCCTGAAGCTTCTCCCTTACCTAGGGTCCATGTACCCCAACATGTGTCTGGTCCCGGACTGGTGCTTAGGCCCAGGCTGTTGACCGTCCTCCAGGACAGGTCCCAGGCACCTAGCCTCAATGCCCTGCGACCGGGGGTCCGACTCCTCTAGGTCCAGACCACAGTCTGCGACCTATTCTGCTTCTCCCCTGGGAGCTACAACTCCCAGCTTCCTCAGAGCTCCTCACAACTCGAGGGCTACCACTCAACTGACTTGACACCTCCCACCTCCCTGTCTGACCCCTAGGTGGGCGGCCCTATTCCTACTTAAGCATCCCACTGGTGTGCCTGACAGGTGTGGTGCAAGGTGTAGCTAGGATTTGTGAATGCTGATGGAGGCAGTACTGTAGGATGCAGGAGACTCAGAACTTTGGGGGGTTGAATCCTGCACTAAGAAAAAGAGTGTGCAGAACCCTGTGACGACCTGAATAGTCCAGGGCATCACAACAGCTATCAACAATGAAGTCACTGGACAAGGCCCTCAAATTGAGGAACATTCCACTGGTGACAAAAAAACAGCTTATACATAGTGTGGTCTTTTCTGTAGTCACCTATGGATGGAAAATCTGAAGAATAAAGAAACAAGACAGTAGTAGAATCAACGCCTTTAAAAGGTGGTGCTTGAGAATAATGTTATCAATACTATGGATTGCAAAAAAAATAAACAAATTAATTTTGGAACGAATCAAGCAAGTCACTTGAAGCCAAGATCACCAAGCTATTGTGATGCCCTGGACTAGCCAGGTTGTCACAGGTAGTCCCATACATACACACGCCCCCCCCCCTTAGTAAGGTGACAGCAGCCAAACTACAGAAACCCTTGTCACTCCCTCCGGGTTTGATGTTCACACCAGGGGGGTGGAGCCAGGCGGTTGGCTCCGCCCACCAAGGAGTACACAGGCTCCGAGGTGGAAAAACAGTAGGAGAGGAGAGTCTAGCTTTGACAGTGAAGTGGAGTGGAGAGAAGTTCAAGGGCAGACTCGTGTCTAGGTCTTCCATAGGCTACATCAGGTGTCTGGATTGGAGCCCAGTCACCTCTGGCAAGGAGGCAGATGGTGGCGGCCGCCTGCAGGAGCTGGGATTACAGTCGGTGGAACCGTAGGGACCGGGGACGGGCGGTGGCCCGCCGGTACCGAACCGGGGAGCGGATTGAAAACAGGAGCACCAGGAGGGGTACTCAGACCCATTACGAGGCCCAGAAACAACCGGGCTGAGTCAAATCAACTAATTGAGAACTGGACTTTAGGACTTTTCCCGCATAAGACCCGACTGAAGACAACAGCCCAACCATAGGGGTAAAGCCACTGCCCAGGCATAGAAACCTGAGGGGCCAGCGTCTGCGGGCAAAGAGGGCTCTCCCGACACATATCAAACCGGGGAGCGGACTACCGTTGCTCAGGCATAGGAGTCGTGATTTCTACATAAGTGAGGTGCAAGAGAAAGGCGGAAACCACCAACCTGATAAGGATAAAGCTGCAGCCGGCTGCGGGCACCATTCACCATCTTGGTTGGTTTACCAGAGACTTCAGCGTGTTTGTCATAGTGAGTACAACAGTGCCTTTGGGCCACGCACCGCGCCGCACCGCACCAACACCCCAGCACGCATCCATCCCCTCGCCTCAGCATTTCCCTCGTGCCCCTGGGACCATCATCCCCCAACCCACAGAGGGGTCAACACCAAGCTGCGCAACACCATCCCCGGGAGCCTAGTCAATGGCAGCGAAGGTGTCCATCCATTCACTACAACCCGTGGATGGCGTCATGAACTTAAATCCCCTACAAACAACAGCGGCTCCGGCCGTGGACCTCCCCACCGAAATCCCTACGTGTAGCATCAACCCCCTTTCAGAGCGACATGACCCCCGGGTCCGTGAAGAGCTCGAGCCACCCACCGGTGAGCACGGATCCGAGCGGCTCGGCAGCCGGCCGAGCCCCGGGGCGGTAATCTATGACTTGCCTACTTTGGACACATCATACGAAGAGAGCAGTCACTGGGGAAAAACATCATGATTGGAAAAATAGAAGGAACAAGGCAAAGAGGAAGACCAGCTACCCAATGACTTGATACTATTGAGATAACGGTGGAGATGAACGTGGTGGACATATCTAGGTGTGACGCCCTGGACTAGCCAGGTAGTCACAAACACAACATCACACACACCCCCTCCCGAAGGTTAGGTTAGGCAACAACAGTCAAACAAAATCCTTGTTACCTCCTCCAGGGTCTGATGTCTACACCAGGTGGGGTGGAGCCAGGCAGTTGGCCCCGCCCATTGAGAAGTTCACAGGCCTGGAGGCGGGAAAAGTAGTTAGTTTAAGTTTGGAGTTGAAAGTGACAGGAGAAAAACTGTTGGTGTCTGGGTAGGAGCCCAGGCACATACAGCAAGGTCAGCAGACGGTGGTGGCCGTCTGTAGGAGTGGTGCAGGTCAGCGGAACCGTAGGACTGGGGACGGGCGGTGGCCCGCCGGTAACGAGCCGGGGAGCAGATCTGGACCAAGCACAAAGGCTGGGCCATCAGACCCCGACCAGGCTAGGAGCCGCCGAAAAGGTCAAATCCGATAGTGACGGGGACCCCAGGGGTTCACACTCACACCCAAGACCCGACAGAAGGCAACCATCCACACAGTGAGGATAAAAAGCCACCGCCAGAGGCTAGAGATCCAAGGGCCAGAGCCTGTGGGCAAAATGGGCTCCCTCAGTACATACACGCTGGGGAGCGGACTACCAGTGGGAAACCATCGGAGTCAATACATTCACAGCGGTGCAGGGAAAGACAGCCACCATCAACCTGTCCGGGGAGAGCAAAGACACTGCAGCCGGCTGCAGGACCCGTCCATCCAGCCGTTTGGTTTACCAGAGACTCTGTGAATCTGTGCCTGAGTGAGTACAACAGTGCCATCTAGCACCGCGCCGCGCTGCCCCCGCAACCCTGCACCCCATCCTTCCAGCCTCCCCGTCCACTACCGGGCCCCGGGATCACCAACCCACACCCATGGAGGGGTTAACACCTAGCTGCTCCCCGCCATCGCTCCTGGGAGACCCGTCACCAGCAGCGGTGGTGCCCACCATCACCACGACCCATGGGTGGCGTCATGAACTATCTCCCCAAAAACCACCCAACACCCCCTTTTCACTCGGGGGCGAGGAGCGCTGCACGAGTCCCCGGGTCCGGCCCACCGCTCGAGCCACCGAGCAGCAGCAGCCCCGGACCCGAGCGTAGCGAGTGCGGCCCCTCCGCCCGCGACATAGGCTTTCTAAAGATCAATATTCCTACAGAGCGTTCATCCATCAAGACACAATGGCTCAAGCTTGAGCTGAAGGCCATAAACAGAAAAGAAGAAAGAAATGAAATGGTCATTTATTGCATTTGTAGCATTAATAAGTCACATTTATTGAAATAAAAAGCCTTTTCTATCAAAAACATCTTAACAGGCCAAGTTATATAGGACCCCATCTTTGATACTACCTTCACAATTCTTGCATCTATTGGATTTGTGAATTTTTGGATAGTTTTTACTTGATATTTTTTATTTGCAGGATGTCATAATAGCCTCCCTGAGCTGTTGTATTCTTGTGAACTGCCTGCTATCCTCATAGATCTTTTGCTTGAGAATACTACAACATTCTCAATAGGGTTGGATCAGGGGAAGCCAGTGACCACATGTGCATTTTTTTTCCGTTTTACTTTTATGCCTATAGCCGCTAATGATCCAGAGGTATTCTTTGCAACATGAGATGGTGCATTGTCATGCATGACGATGATTTGTACTATGGAAGAAAGTGGTCAGTCCAAAACTCTAAATACTTTGCCAGCTTTCTTTTCATTATTTCGGTCCAAAACATGACTCTGCCACCTCTTTGCTGATGTTGCAACCTTGTTGGAACATTGTGGCAATCCACCATTCACCCACTACTCCCTCCATCTGGACCATCCAGGGATGCATAGCACTCATTAGTAAAGAAAGTTGTTTTAAAATTAAGGGTGCTTTACATGCTACAATATATCTTACGATGTGTCGGCGGGGTCACGTCGTAAGTGACGCACATCCGGCATCGTAAGTTACATTATAGCATGTAACAGCTATGTGCGATTGCGATTGAACGGTAAAACGTTCATCGCATGCACGTCGTTCAATTCCTAAAAATTAAACGTTAGGTTGTTCATCGTACCCGGGGTAGCACACATAGCTCCGTGTGACACTCCAGGAACGATGAACTGCAGCTTACCTGCATCCTGCGGCTCCCGCCGGCAATGCGGAAGGAAGGAGCTGGGCGGGTTCTTTACGTCATCTCCACCCCTCTGCTTCTATTGGCCGGCTGCTGCATGACGTAAATGTGATGCTGAATGTCCCTTCCACTCCAGGAAGTGGATGTTCACCACCCACATCGAGGTCGTATGGATGGGTAAGTACTAGTGATGAGCGAGTACTAAAAAGCTCGGGTGCTCGAAGCTCGGGCCGAGCCTCCCAAGATACTCGTGTACTCGGGCCGAGCAACGAGCCCAATGTTATCCTATGGGAGACCCGAGTATTTTTGTGAAATGACCCCCCGGCAGCATGGAGAAACCCTAAAAATGTCACAAAAGTCTCAGAAGAGTGCTCAAATGACATGGCAACAGCATGGGGAAGACCCCTTGAAGCATTTATCACTCAAAAGTCACAGCTGTGAACAATTTTGTCCGCGTTTCACGCCATTTTTACGGACTCACCAGAAAACCTTCCAAAATGACCCCAAAATGATTTTTCATGGCAGAAATGTTAAGGGCACATACGCAATAGTGAGATAGAGCTGGTGTATGTTACTTTTTGAGATTAATACATGAAAGATTTTACGTGAAAATATTGTGTGGCACTCCGATGTCCCTGAGAAGAGACGTACATGAAGGCCTCTTGAGTCTAATGTGCCCATTTTGAGGAAGTGAGTCTTTGTAGTATTTTCCTTTGCCAGGGCAGTCCAAAATTGTGAGGTTCACCAATGCCCCTGCATACAGACGTGCATGAGGGCCTGTAAACCTGAAGTGCCCATTGTAAGGAAGTGGGTCTATTTTAGTATAGCCCTTTGCCAGGGCAGCCAAAAATTGGGAGGCTCCACGTTGTCCCTGGATAGAGACGTGCATGATGGCCTGTAAACCTGAAGTGCCCATTGTAAGGAAGTGGGTCTATTGTAGTATAGCCCTTAGGCAGGGCAGCCAAAAATTGGGAGGCTCCACATTGTCCCTGGATAGAGACGTGCATGATGGCCTGTAAACCTGAAGTGCCCATTGTAAGGAAGTGGGTCTATTTTAGTATAGCCCTTTGCCAGGGCAGCCAAAAATTGGGAGGCTCCACGTTGTCCCTGGATAGAGACGTGCATGATGGCCTGTAAACCTGAAGTGCCCATTGTAAGGAAGTGGGTCTATTGTAGTATAGCCCTTAGGCAGGGCAGCCAAAAATTGGGAGGCTCCACATTGTCCCTGGATAGAGACGTGCATGATGGCCTGTAAACCTGAAGTGCCCATTGTAAGGAAGTGGGTCTATTTTAGTATAGCCCTTTGCCAGGGCAGCCAAAAATTGGGAGGCTCCACGTTGTCCCTGGATAGAGACGTGCATGATGGCCTGTAAACCTGAAGTGCCCATTGTAAGGAAGTGGGTCTATTGTAGTATAGCCCTTAGGCAGGGCAGCCAAAAATTGGGAGGCTCCACATTGTCCCTGGATAGAGACGTGCATGATGGCCTGTAAACCTGAAGTGCCCATTGTAAGGAAGTGGGTGTATTATAGTATAGCCCTTAGGCAGGGCAGCCAAAAATTGGGAGGCTCCACATTGTCCCTGGATAGAGACGTTCATGATGGCCTGTAAACCTGAAGTGCCCATTGTAAGGAAGTGGGTCTATTGTAGTATAGCCCTTAGGCAGGGCAGCCAAAAATTGGGAGGCTCCACATTGTCCCTGGATAGAGACGTGCATGATGGCCTGTAAACCTGAAGTGCCCATTGTAAGGAAGTGGGTCTATTTTAGTATAGCCCTTTGCCAGGGCAGCCAAAAATTGGGAGGCTCCACGTTGTCCCTGGGTAGAGACGTGCATGAGGGCCTCAAAACATTAAGTGTCCATTGTCAGGAAGTGGGTGTATTATAGTATAGCCCTTAGGCAGGGCAGCCAAAAATTGGGAGGCTCCACGTTGTCCCTGGGTAGAGACGTGCATGAGGGCCTCAAAACATTGTTCCCATTGCAAAGGAGCGGGTCTCCTGTCGTTGTAATGTCCATTCTGCAAAGAATGGGCGAAAAAATTTACCACTGGGGGTATACCTGAAACAAAGGCCTAAGTATTGCAATTTGTAACGGTCATCATCATGGTGGCGCATGAGGAGAAGGAGGAGCAGTCCAGCGATTATCCAAAGTCCAGAAGTGTGTACCCATGGGTGAGTGGAGGTACATGGCAAACTTTAAATTCCGCTCTCATTTGCTGGTGGTGTGGTGAAGTCTGGCCCAATCCAACCCTTGTTCATCTTGATCAGAGTCAGCCTGTCAGCATTTTCAGTTGACAGGCGGGTGCGTTTATCTGTAATGATTCCACCTGCGGCACTAAAAACACGCTCTGACAAAACGCTAGCAGCAGGGCAGGCCAGGACTTCCAAGGCGTAGAGAGCCAATTCATGCCACGTGTCCAGCTTGGATACCCAATAATTGTAAGGCACAGAGGAATGTCGGAGTACAGTTGTTCGATCTGCAAGGTACTCCTTCAGCATCTGGGCAAACTTAGGATTTCTTGTGGCACTACCCCGCACCTCAGGGGCTGTGGTACGTGAGGGGCTGAGAAAACTGTCCCACATCTTAAAGACTGTTCCCCTACCTCTGGCGGATTGGACTTGTGCCTCTCTCGGCTGTACGCCTCGGTTGTCCACTGATTCCTGACCTATGCCGCTAGCGTTTTGTGAGGGGAATGCTTTGCCTACTTCCGTGACTATGGCCTTCCGGAACTGCTGCATTTTGGTTGACCTCTCCTCCACGGGAATAAGAGACAAAAAGTTCTCCTTGTAGCGTGGGTCTAACAGTGTTACCAACCAGTAATGATTGTCGGCCAAGATGTTCTTAACGCGAGGGTCACGAGACAGGCAGCTTACCATAAAGTCAGCCATGTGCGCCAGACTCTTAACAGCAAGGACTTCAGTAGCCTGACCAACAAGATGACTGAACATGCTGTCCTCCTCCTCCTCCTCCTCCTCATCTACCCTGTCCTCTGGCCAGCCACGCTGAACCGAGGATATGACTGGTGTGCATGTCATATCCTCAATTTGGCCGGAGAGTTGCTCCATGTCTTCATCCTCCTCCTCGTCATAGTCCTCCACTGCACGTTGTGATAAGACGAGGCTGGGCTGTGTGTTATCACCCACACCCACTACTGTTTCTTGCTGCAACTCATCGCGCTCCGCCTGCAATGCATCATGTTTGTTTTTCAGCAGAGAACGTTTTAGAAGGCAGAGTAGCAGTATGGTGACGCTAATAATGGCGTCATCACCACTCACCATCTTGGTGGAGTCCTCAAAGTTTTGGAGGATGGTACATAGGTCTGACATCCATCTCCACTCCTCAGGTGTTATGTGTGGAGTTTGACCCATTTCCCAACGGCTTAGGTGATGCAGGTACTCAACAACTGCCCTCTTCTGCTCACATATCCTGACCAACATGTGCAGAGTTGAATTCCAACGCGTGGGGACATCACACACCAGTCTGTGAGCCGGAAGATGCAAACTGCGCTGAAAGCCGGCAAGGCCGGCTGAAGCAGTAGGTGACTTTCGAAAATGTGCAGACAGGCGGCGAACTTTTACCAGCAGATCAGACAGCTCTGGGTATGACTTTAGAAACCGCTGAACCACGAGGTTGAGCACATGGGCCACGCATGGAACATGTGTCAGCTGGCCTCGCCTCAAAGCCGCCACCAGGTTCCGGCCATTGTCACACACGACCTTTCCTGGCTTTAGGTTCAGAGGTGTGAGCCAGTGATCTGCCTGCTGTTTCAGAGCTGTCCACAGCTCTTCTGCATTGTGGGGTTTGTCACCTATGCAGATTAGCTTCAGCACAGCCTGTTGCCGCTTTGCCGAGGCAGTGCTGCAGTGCTTCCAGCTTGTGACTGGTGTGGAGGGTACAGTGGATGAGGATGCGCAGGAGGAGGAGGAGGCTGAAGAGCATGACATTCCGGAGCTGTAGAGTGTGGGTGAAACACTGACTGAGGTAGGGCCTGCAAACCTTGGTGTGGGAAGGACGTGTTCTGTCCCTCGCTCAGACTGGGTCCCAGCTTCCACAATATTAACCCAGTGTGCCGTCAACGAGATGTAGCGGCCTTGCCCACAAGCACTTGTCCACGTGTCTGTGGTTAGGTGGACCTTGGGTGAAACAGCGTTGTTCAGGGCACGTGTGATGTTTTGTGACACGTGGTTATGCAATGCGGGGACGGCACACCGGGAGAAATAGTGGCGGCTGGGGACCGAGTAACGTGGGACAGCTGCCGCCATCAGGTCACGGAATGCTTCTGTCTCCACCAGCCTAAAAGGCAACATTTCCAGCGCAAGCAGTCGCGAAATGTTAGCATTTAGAACTGTGGCATGTGGGGTGTTGGCAGTGTATTTGCGCCTGCGTTCAAAGGTTTGCTGAATGGATAACTGAACGCTACGCTGGGACAAGGACGTGCTTGATGATGGTGTTCTTTCTGCGTAGGCAACTGCAGGTGCAGGAGTGGAGGAGGCTTGTTCGCAGGCAGCATGGACAGGGGATTGGCTCGCATGCACAACCAGCGAAGACGTAGCAGTGACATCAGCAAGCACTGCTCCTCGACTCTGTTGTACTTCCCACAAAGTCGGGTGCTTGGCTGACATGTGCCTGATCATGCTGGTGGTGGTCAGGCTGCTAGTTTTGGTACCCCTGCTGATGCTGGCACGGCAGGTGTTGCAAATGGCCTTTTTTGAATCATCTGGATCCAACTTAAAAAACTGCCAGACTCGGGAAGACCTAACATTTGTACAGGCACCTTGTGTCGTCGTGTTGTTCCGGGGAACGGTTGCCTGACTTCTGCCTGGGGCCACCACCCTGCTTCTTACTGCCTGTTGTGATGCTACGCCTCCCTCCCCCTGTGCACTGCTGTCCTCGCTCTGCATATCCTCCTGCCAGGTTGGGTCAGTTACTGGATCATCCACCACGTCGTCTTCCTCTTCCGCACCCTGCTCCTCCTCCTGACTTCCTGACAATTGTGTCTCATCATCGTCCACCACTTGTTGAGACACGTTGCCAACTTCGTGAGAATGTGGCTGCTCAAATATTTGGCCATCTGTACAGACGATCTCCTCATGACCCACTTCAATATGAGCTGGCGAGAGGCCAGAATGTGTGAATGGAAACGTGAACAGCTCTTCCGAGTGTCCAAGTGTGGGATCATTAATGTCCGAGGAGGACGTGTACTCAGCCTGGTGGTAGGAAGGAGGATCAGGTTCAGAAATGTGCGGTGCAGTATCACGGCTACTGACACTTGACCGTGTGGAAGACAGAGTGTTTGTGGTGGTGCCAATCTGACTGGAAGCATTATCTGCTATCCAACTAACAACCTGTTGACACTGGTCTTGGTTCAAGAGCGGTGTACTGCTGCGGTCCCCAAGAATTTGGGACAGGACGTGCGAGCGACTAGATGTGGCCCTTTGTTGTGGCGAAATTAGAGCTTGCCCACGACCTCGGCCTCTGCCTGCACCACCATCACGTCCACTTCCTTGTTCCTTGCCAATGCCCTTGCGCATTTTGCAATGCTGTGCACTGCTGACGTGTATATTCACTACTTGTGCGTTATATCAAAGTTTCTGGAAATTGCACACAAGTGCACCTGTACGCTGCCACCAACAGGCACACACGTGCGGTTTTAAAAACCAAGCACGGACGCAATAAGAACCTAACAGGTTTTTTTGGGGAGCGACAATTACAGACAAGTCAGACACTATCTGGACTGTTTTACACTGTGTACACCAGCCCCAGATATGATGAAGGCTGGTATACGGTCACCACTACCCTGCCTGCCTGCCTGCCTGTATACTGGTACAATAGTCCTGACAAGGACTCTTTTGGTCATTAGCCTGTATTCAGACCTGGCTATACCCTGCCTGTATATAGCAACAATAGTCCTGAGAAGGACTCTGCTACTGTACTCCGACCTGGCTATACCCTGCCTGCCTGTATACAACTAGAATAGTCCTGAGAAGGACTTTTGGTCACACTGTTTGCAGCCCTGCAACTGAAAAAGCTATAAAGGGCCGCAAAGCTTTCCCTGAATCAGCGACACTCTCCCTGCACTGACAGTCTGGATAGCTGTGAGCAGAGCACAGCGCGCCGGCCGATATAAAGGCTCGGTCACGCTGTGCAGGCCGGCCAATCACTGCAATTCCACAACTAACAGGGCTGTGGCATTGCAGTGGTCTGCCAGCCAATCCCTGCATGAGAGCTGGCTCTCAAAAGAGCGCCAACATGCAGAAATGAAGACCACGAGTACAGCACGAGTATCGCGAGATTTCTCGGTCCCCGCCGAGCAGCCCGAGTACAGCGATACTCGTGCGAGTACCGAGTAGTTACAAGCATGCTCGCTCATCACTAGTAAGTACGTGTGTGACGGGGGGTTACTCGTTTGTGCGAGACGTTCAACAAATTGAACGTGCCGCTCATACGATGGGGGCGGGTATGATCGCATATGATATCGTATGCTGGATCGTATGGTGTAAAGCAGGCTTTAGTCTTCATGTATGTTTGGGCACACTGCAACCATATCTGCTTTAGAGCACTGTTTAGGAGTGGCCAAGCAGTAGGTTTATACAACACTGCAAGCCTCTGGAGGAAGCTATAACCTTGAAATTTGTGAGACTCCTGAAGCATCAGAAGCTTTAAATACTTTTTTGCTGCTTTATTATTGTATATTATCACCTGGTCTCTTAAACTGATTGATTTGTCTGTCAGAAATCTTCCTCTTTATATCTTTATCCGCTAGAATCCATCTGTTTTGTGTATCAGCCACAAATATCTTCCCAGTGCGATGATACTGTTTAGGTTTTGCTGAAATAGCTATTTTTTTTTACCTTGTCCAAGACATTGCACTATTTTAAGGTTTTTAGCAGTAGAGAGATCCCCCCCCCCACATTCCCTGAAACCCATGGCATTCTTAACAATGTGAAACTTCTTTTTAGCCCTCCTTTACACATCCATGTCTCTAGTACGTGTGACGTCCATTTTCACACGTACTGGAGACACGGGCACACGTAAAATCAATTAAAATTAATGGGTTTGTGCACACATGCGTGTTTTGTCATGGATCGTGTGTCCGTGTGGAGCATACGTGTGTCTGTGTGCTCCACACGTTGACATGTTTGTTTTTTCTCTGTCAGCACGGGTCTCACACGGCCTGCATGGATGTGATCCGTGTAACATCAGTGTGATACGTACGGGACAAAACACACGGGTCTATGAAATAAAATGAATTTCTATACTCACCTTCTCCAGCCATGCTGTCTCTGCCACTGCTGTCACTTGCTTCTGACCCCTGCACATTACACTCATCGCATCTGCACGACACAGAAGACTGGAACCAGCAGCGGGGAGTCGGCAGGGCTGGAGACCATTGATCAGCACCACGGACAGCAACGCCAGGGACAGGTGAGCATAAAGTTCCTGTTCTCCGTGGATTATCACGGATAGCACACGGAGAACACACGTGTGCCAAAATCACGGCACACGGAGGGCAATACGCAGCTTTTACACGTCCGTGCAAAACATGTGTGAAAGAGGCCTTATATAGTTTTCCTTTAATTTGGCACACCTGGTGAAATAATAACTAAAAGTGTTTGAGATTTATTTTAGTAATCCAAAAAGCCCTGAGACACAATATCATCCAGAGGTTTACTTCAAAATGAAAAAATTAAATCTTTATTACAGTACATTTAAATCCAATTTAGAAATAGTGCAAAGAGCACTTAAAACTGATGAGAATGCTCAATATATGACCCATAATGGTCAGAAATGGTGTTACTGTGACTCCGCAGATACACACTAGAGACTTTGTTCTGAAAAGTTAGATTAAAGGCTCACTCACATTGCCATAGATTCTCTCATGTGAAAGAATCGGGCTGCTTATGCTAATGTCACTCAGACCAAACTCTGAGAGATTAATTCAAGTGTTGCCTCAATTTGAGAGAATCAGAGCACAGGTGTGGAAAAGACGGAGAACCTAATTTCTCCATCTTCTCCATTCCTTGTGACTGTGGTAATCGAACTGCACTTGGATGACATCCAAGTGCAGTCAGATGTTTTACACATGCCCATTGACTTGTATAGGTGCGTATGAGCCAAATATCAGAGCCACTCTCAGTATGCTGCATTTTTTTTCTCATGCTGAATTAGTATGACAAAAAAATCACTTAGTAAATCATTGATCCGAGTGCTGTCTGATAAAACATCGAATAGCACTAAGCTGTGTTTTGCTCTCATGTTAGCATACCCCAAAGCAAAGTTATTTTTTAAATAACAAGATAGCATATAGATAATTTATATTTTCTTTTTCATTTTATTAGTTGGGATACTTCTTTGGGTTATTTATTTTTATAAAAAAAATAGAATGCAAAATTGTTAAGAGTAAAACAAAGTCTGAATAATATTTTAATACATTGAAAGTAATTTTAGCGTATTTTACTTTTAGGCTCCCGGTCTGGCCCTTATCTACAAGACACAAATATATAAAAAAAAACAAAAACAAAATAGGAACTACACACTTTTAGTGTTAAATTAATGTACGGATGCACAAATTTGCTATGTGGACAATATATTATTTGGCGCAACGACAAGTCAGGCAGCAGCTGCAAAAGCAAACAAGATTTTAGGGTGTATAAAAAGAGAGATTAGATCCCGTGATCCCAACGTATTGTTACCCCTCTATAAAATCTCTTGTAAGGCCACATCTGGAATATGGGATCCAGTTTTGGCCTCCATATTTTAAAAAGGACATTCAGAAGTCAGAGTCAGTTCAAAGCGGGTAACTAGACTACTACAAGGAATGGAAGGCCTCCCATATGATGACAGGTTGAAAAAGTTAGATTTGTTTAGCTTAGAAAAAAGACGTCTCAGAGGAGATCTCATTTATATGTATAAATACATGTGTGGTCAATATAAAGGACTGGCACATGACTTATTCCTTCCAAAGACAATACTAAGGACCAGGGGGCATACACTGCGAATGGAAGAAAAGCGATTTCAGCAGCTAAATAGGAAAGGGTTCTTTACAGTTAGAGCAGTCACACTGTGGAATACCCTACCACAAGAGGTAGTAATGGCATACACTATAACAATTTTTGAAAAAAGGGCTGGATGATTTCCTCAGTACACACAACATTGTTAGTTATAAATGATTTAGTGACAAAATATATAATTCGTGGAGGAAGGTTGAACTAGATGGATCTCTTTTTTCAACCTATGTAACTACAGTAAGTATGATATGAGTGATACGGTCCATCCATATTTATGTACACCTTGACGTGGTTGGATGGCTTTTGGTCTTTTTGATAAAAAAAATGCTAAGTACCTTACATTATTAGCATTTGCAGCAATAGCGGAGTTGGAGTTCATGAATTTATCAATCGCAGTGTGCTGATGCAAACTGTATATACAAATATTTTAAGCTCTATAAAACAGGCAAAAAAATAAATAAATTTTCTTTTTCAATTTGATTAGCATTGTTCCCATGTTATTACTCATAACTGCAGTATTAAGTTTGCTTTGCTCAAAGTGTGATTCCTTTGAGAGCCAGTCACAGCATGACCTAGATTTTCATCAGCAATAAAAAAGTGAATATTTCTTTATCGGTTGTCTCTCTCTAGTGAGGCCAAGTATGCTGTAGGTGTTACAGTAAATGTCATATAGTATTAGCAAAATCAAATCTTTTGGGATTTTACAAGTTAGAAAAAATATTGTCATTACAGGAGAATGCCCATAATAACCAAATTAGTAAAACACTGATAACTGAGAATTAGGAAAGTTAGTATAAAAAGTAATGTATTCTACAAATATGTATTTTAACCACATATTGTTTAATCTTCATTATACTTGTAGAAAGACACTAGAAATTTGAAAACCAGGCCAAGAACTGCAGAATAAAAAGTATTTGGAATATGAGTAGCTGCCAGTTACCATCATTTTAGGCCCTGTGCGCATGCTGCGGATTTACCGTGGATTTTGCCTCGAATTTGAAGCGGATTTGCTGCAGAAAATGTGTCTAACATGCTGGAGAATGACTGCATCAAATCCTATGCGTTTTAAGAAATGCTGTGCGCACACTGCGTTTTTTTATACCCGCGGATTTACCCGCGGATCTTCCGCTGTGGATTTAATGAGCATGTCACTTCTTTTCCGCAGGTGCCTGCGGTTTTTGCCATAGATAATGGTAAAAACCGTGGGGACCAACTTGTGGAAAATCTGCGTTAAATCCGTGGTAAATCCGTGGCAAACTGCGGCAAATCGCGGCAGAAACGCGGGTGCGGTTTTACCACGGTTTCAGAGGGTCCATTTTTTTTCTTAAGAAAATGGCACTTTCTAGTGAACATATAACCTAAGTGCTAAGTCCTGTAATGCACATTCTTTTCCTGAATTAGTTTGTACAAGGTCCAGTCTTATCTTCTCTCTTGGCTAGATGTATCCCATGATGTGTAGCTTACAATGACCAGATACAACGAGAATCTTTCACCTGATTCATGCTGCCCAAACTGCGGCCAGCATGAGTCCAATCCTTACTGCATGATTGAAGCCAGGAATATTTTTCAGTGAAATTCTCTGGCATTTCAGAAAAATTAGGCTTTACAGATCCAGCATTGGATTATAGCCAGAAATGAAACAAGTCTCCAGTCCCCAGTCAGTGTTACATGTCCCACTCCAGGTGGTTGACATGTCTTTTACTATGAACATACATGAGAGGGACCTGGGAAGAGGTGGCTCAGACAAAATCGGTCTAGTCTCATCTCCGGCCATGGCTCCCAGTCATATCTTTAAAGTATATTTTCTCTGAAAGGCTAAAGTGTTTTAAAGAAGGATATATTTGGCTGCTGTAATTTGAACATCATGAATCAATTAACAACATGATTTCATTATTTCTTTAAAGGAAGATTTTGTTAAAAATTCAGGTTCAGGTTGAGAATTACAGAATTATTGTGACACAATACTGTTAGGAATACGCTGAACTCATTTTCCCATTTTTAGAACTAGTTTAACATAAAGTGTGCTTTGTGATGAATGGGATGATGGGATGGGATAATGAATAAACTATACCCATTAAAAGCTGCAGTAATATTTATTGTGATACAGAATGTATGAACTCTAAAATAGCCTATCAGGAAGGGTTATGCTTATCCTAGCCAAATTAGTTTGGATTCTATTAAGTTATAACTAGCAATTTTATAGACAATAAATGGAATGGTGGTGTGCATGGTCAACCTCTGCTCCATGTAGATGTGTCTTAGCAAATCACCGGGTTTTTTAAATCAGTCAAGATCCCAATGCTTGTGCCTCAAGAGATCAGTCAGTTCATGGATATGTAGCACACCTGAGGTCTCAGGTGCCCCAAAATGTGAACTGTGGAAACCCAAACCCCGGAATATCCGTGAGAGTCAACACACCAGCACCCCAAGGCCACATACATAACTTCAATTCCAGACTGGGAGACTGCCTAGCAACAGGTAAAAGTGATGGGCACTTATTGGCTAATCGCCACCTAATCTGTAGGGAAAGACCCAGCAAGGGGAGGGGCCAGTGATCAGTTGGGAAGTTGGTGGGAGGAAGTGAAGAGGAGAGTTAGAAGTGAAGGAGTGAGGGAGTGAGGAGTGAAGTAAAGAAGGAAATGTGTAAAGACCTAAAGTCAGAATGGGATGCTGTAAAGGAGACAAGGACTGTGGAGTAAGGAACTGGGACTCCAGGAACCGTGAGTTACCTGTGGAAGTATAAGACTCCAGGAACCGCGGGTGCCTGTGGAAGTATGGAACCAAGGCTCACAGGACTCAGCACAAGGCGGGGTGCAGACCCTAGGACAGCGAGACACTTTATGGTCAACTGTTAAATCTGCCAGGTGAGGGAATCTCCAGGGTCCCTCACCAATTAAAGAGTCTGAAGCATCAGCAGCAAAGAGTGGACCTGGGAACAGGGACAGAAGTCCACCCATTAAATAGTCCAGGCTGTCTGCAATAGAACCAAGACTGAAACGGATGGGCTCCCCCAGAAGCTCTAGGCCACGGGAGCTCAATACAAACAAGTGTGCATGGAGGACAGCTATCCCAGGTCACAGCTGGCACAGAAAACAAGGGGAACGGGAACTGCATTACCGATGTTTCCTTCCCGCCTCCGTAGACATACACTGACTGTCCCCTACTATAGCCCTCCCTCATCATACACTGCTGGGGCCTAGCCCTGCTTGCAGAGGGCCCAAAACACCTTAGTTGCATTACTCCACCAGTCCCAGCATGACCCTGCAGTGGCGGCTTTAATAACCTGGCCGCACACCGCAAGTGGTGTAGTCGAAAACTCTTTTATTTTATTTTTCTTTATTTTTCACCCTTTTTATCAGAGTGACCGCCAGGGTCACAGAACCAGGCATCAACCATGACCACAACTGTTCCCCCTTTGCACCACACGTGCGGGACCGAGTACCCCACAGCTCTGGGACATCAAGGAAACAATAGTTGATAACATACTAAATTGAAACAAATCCTTTAAATGCTATGGACTATATGATTGGCTTAGAATAAATGCTCTTTGAATGGTACAGTCATCTCTTGCTCTGTTGATTGTGTGATATGGGAGAAGGACCCCATCACAACCATACATGCATCAAAGGAAATAAAAACTCATTTAATATTAAGAGTCTTGGAGCACTGTGAGATTTGACATCTGGACCTGTCACAAGTCTCTTAATGCTGTGAGACCATTATGACAACTGTCCCCATTGGGGCTCACAATCTAAATTCTTTATTAGGATGTCTTTGGATTGTGGTAGGAAACCAGAGTACCCAGAGGAAACCCACACAAACACAGGGCAAACATACAAACTGATTGCAGATGTTGTCCTTGGTGGGATTTGAACCCAGGACTTCAGCACTAAAGCACTGTAGTGCTAACCACTGAACCACCATGTTGTCTTACTACCAGCTTAAATATGTGGTATCTGTCACTAACAGCACCAGCCATAGAAAAAATACAGTCACTTCTGTTAAACATTTAGATGACCATATCAGTAGTTGGGCATCATGAATTATATGACAGGTCTACTTTAAAACATACAAATTCAAAATAAAAGAAAATATAAGTATATTTTGCATTATATTGTGGTAAAAAAATGGGTCTATCAAGATACAAAATTAATGAACCCATGCTCTGTAATTAATGAGATCTGTAAAGCTAAAAAGATCAAAATGCAAAAATTGAGGGGGATGGGATCACCAGACGCTTATTAGAGAGTTTTATTCAAAACTACACCTGGTCCCACAAAAAGGAGCACTGATATCGTGATAAGTTGATGAAAAAATAAACCTTATCTCTTTTGGAAGAAGGGAAATAGGCTGCAATGACAATGGGTTAAACAAATTAAGGAATATTTATTCAGAAATCAAATACATTCCCCGGCTTTACATCCTTTCCTTTTTTTTAGGAAATATTATCAATGAGTTGTACAAAAATAAATTACACAATAATACATTGATATATTTTACATCTGATAATGGAGCACATCTAGAGGAAGTCTCATCTTCTGGTGAAATTCATGGAGGATACAATGGAATCTTCAAAGGTAATACAGTCCAGAGAAGATACTGCAGCTGTCAATTATATTGATAATCCTGACATAACATTATACAAACACTATTACTATTATTGTGTTAAGCGTCTAGAACTAAATTGGTTTTTGGAATAAAAAAAAACCTTTTGAATGGATAACAATATCCAGCTTTATTTATTTACCACTACTGTAAATGTATATTTCATGGAGGTTTTCTAGCCTATTTTTCTTTCTTAGTACTTTAAATGCATAACATAAAGGGATTTTTTAAGTACTCAGGCAACCCCTTCTCAATAACTATATTCCCACATTTAAAATAAAAAGAGATTAGGTTAACCTCCACTACTGGCAGCATTTATTTAGGATCTCCTCTGGCTCATGTGACATTTTCTCATCTGAGCCCTGCAGCCTATCAGAGGCCACTAATGGGCGACTTCACTCTCATTTTGTTAGGACGAAATTGCCAACTGGGAGGGAAACAGATCTGCTGCTGTTCTATAACTTCTTCTAGATGTCAGTTTCATCCAAAGGAAGAGAGAAGTTAACGGCCAAATAGTGATAAGAAAGCGCTAGCACAATAAGTGAGTACAGGCTGTTTCGTTTTACATGGGGAACATAGCAATTGAGAAAGAGTTGTCCAAATAGTAGACAACAACATTAATATCAAACCATTTTATAAATAATTCATTATTGCTTGGCTTATTATGTCATGTATTAGTCTCATGAATTTCTAGTTTTTTAATTGAATACATACATGTTTTGCTAAACAAAAGACTTGAGTAATATACCTGCTTTGAGGGCTTTTTGACCTTACAGTCAATTGTTGTCAATCTCGTAATAGCTGAGCTTCAGTTGTTACAGCAAGGGATGATCTCCACACCCCCCTTCGATATTCTCTCTGGTTTAATTGCATCAAAATTCAAAGTTTAAAAATTGCAAAATTTTGGATATTTTTATAAATTAACGCCAAAATTATCGTCCTAAATTTACCACTATCATGAGCTACAATATGTCCCATTCTCAGAATCACTAGGATCTGTTGGAGCGTTTCAGAGTAGTTACCTCATGAAGTGAAACTGGTTAGAAGTAAAAAAAATTGGCTTGTTTAGGAAAGGGAAAACAGGCTCGGGAGTGAAGGGGTTACATTTCTGAAAACAATTTTTTTTTACTGTCTTTAAAGGAGGAAAAGCAACTAACTGGGAAGGAGGGATACGTGTACCTGGACTTCTATGTTGGCCTGGAGTTATAGAACCTGGAACAGTTATTAATGAACCAACAAGTAACATGGACATATTCCCAACAGTTGTAAAGCTGAGTGGTGCAGATATTCCACAGGACAGGTAATTATGGCTGATATTGTAATATTTATAGATAATTCATGTAACTTAATTTGTCCTTTCGGCCACTTTCACATGTCAGTGAAAAAACATACGTTATTCACTGACATGATAAAGGTACGTATGTCTCTCGTGTGCCGTGATTTTGGCACACGTGTGTTCTCCCTGTGCTATCCATGATAATACACGGATATCAAGCACTTATTCTCACCTGTCCACATCGCTGCTGTCTGTGGTGCTGAAATCTCCTGCGATACTGTGTCTGGCCGCTGCTATTTCCTCACTGCAGCTACTTTTGGGCCAGCTGTGCAGTACATATTCATGAGCATAATTAGCCGGCCTGGAAGCAGGAGATAGCAGCAGCTGAAGACAGCATCACTGGAGACGGGTGAGTTTAATTAGCTTTTTATTTTAAATGCATGTGATTTTTCTGGTAAATGTTTCACGGATCACACCACTCTGTGTTCTGTGGGACATCAGTAATGCCAGAAAAAAACAGACTTGTCTCCATGCGGAACACACAGACACCCGCGTGTGCCACACGGAAACACTTCAGTGAGAAGTCACTGATGTGTGCGCAGACCCATTGATTTTAACGGGTCTACGTATGTCCAAGATTCTGATACATATAAAAACTGCAACATACTTACCAGAATCACTGACATGTGAAGAAGGAGGCCTTATTCTGACTCTTGTGTTATAAATAGTCTAGCAATTTCTATTGCTTGGGCGCTCATCTCGAGTAATGAGCATAGTGAAAGTCAATGAGAAAGTCAAGCAATTTCCCAGCAGATGCCCCGGATGGTCTGAGGGTGGCCAGGAAATCACTGAAATGGATGCAAACAATGCTACCATGGGAACAGCATGGGAAAGATAACTGGGCTCATCTCTGACTTCCAAGTTGCAGCTGAACAGAATATTGACAGAGTAGTATGACACTTTATTGGACTGGCAAGAAAACGTACAAGAACTGATGAAAAAATAGATTTTAACAGACAAAATGGAAACATTCTTTCATGTAAAATGACATGTTTCTAAGGCAAATCTAACTAGAGAGAAAAACTGCTCCACCCCTTTGGCTATATTCACACTAAAGGGTGCTTTACATGCTGCGACATCGCTAGCGATTGCTAGGGATGTCGAGCGCGATAGCACCCGCCCCCGTTGTTCGTGCGACATTTGGTGCTCGCTGCCGTAGCGAACATTATCACTACGGCAGCGTCACACGCACATACCTTGTCAGCGACGTTGCTGTGACCGCCGAACAATCCCTTCCTCAAGGCGTCATAGCGACGTCACTGCGGCATCACTAAGCGGCCGGCCAATAGAAGCGGAGGGGTGGAGATGAGTGGGATGTAAAATCCTGCCCACCTCCTTCCTTCTGCATTGCCAGTGGACGCAGGTAAGGAGATGTTTGTCGTTCCTGCGGTGTCACACATAGCGATGTGTGATGTCGCAGGAACGATGAACAACATCGTACCTGCCGCAGCAATGACATTAATGAAAGGAGCGACGTGTCAACGATCAATGACCCTGACGATATATCGTTAGCGATGTCGCAGCATGTAAAGTACCCTTTAGAGTATGTGCGCACATTGTTTATTTGGTTGCAGAGACTTCTGCATCATTTCTTCATCTCTTAGTAGAAAAACAACAGAGCAGAAACACATTTTTTATGCTTTAAATAGTGAAAAATGCAGGCAGAAATGCTGAAAGAATTGACATGCTGCAGGTTATTTTCTGCACTAAACCTCCAAGGAAAAAACTCAACATAAGGATTTTTTTGCAGTTTTCTGACCAAACTGCATTAAAAAACGCATCAAAAAACGAGATACAAATGCACTGTATGCACACAGCTTTAGCGTTCTTGCAAAAACGCAGCAGTTTCACATTTTAGTCAGGCAAAATAAGAAATGTGCATTAGCTTTATAAAATCTCAACTAGAGATGAGCAAACCCAAGCTTCGATGTTCAATGACACAGACTTTACAAAACAACGAAAGTTCAAATTCAGAGTTTGATTGCTTTATGAACACCACTCGTGCAAGCATCATTGTGCTCAGCTACGCTCGGTTCTTAGCCCAGGGGTAACAATAGCATGATTGGATGTAGTGTGCACCCTCCCAAAAAATGGAAAAACTCTCTCCACCCACTCCCAGAAGTGCTCTTTTTATGGCTGGCTGCATGAGGATGGAGACCCAAACTGCCCAATTAGTGATTTCCATTGGAGTTCTGGTAAGTCCGGGTCCCAAACCTAAATGAATTTAGTCTTCGGCTACACCAACTAAACCAAACTTCCACAGGTCCGCTCATCTCTAATCTCAACCCTTTTGCTGGGATTGTAAAACCATGTTTTAATTTGAATAAAACTCATCTAAAAACACTGCCAAAAAAAGCTGTAAAAATGCAACATTTAAACATAGTCTTTAGAGCTGCCCCACTGCTCGCCGTTCTTCCCCGTTGCGTTTGACTACATTAGATAGCATAGTATAGGGCAGGGATGTTAAACTCAAATGCACATAACGCAAAAATAAAGCAATTGAACAAAGTCGCAAGCCAACCTAGTCACCGGCCCCACATAGTCCTTGAAACAAAATAATGGGCCCCACATAGCCATCCAAAAAGAATAATGTGCCCCACATAGCCTTCCAAACAGAAATATGTGTTTCTGGATGGGCTACTTGATTCCCTTTCTTTGGCAACTGCACCTCGGTACAATTTGTAGATGTGGCCCAGAAAGAGCATGCACTACATTGGATGGCAAGTACTGCATCAAGTTGCCTCTCTTCCTCTTCCTCCACCTCAACATCATACACAGTACAGTTCTCAGAGGTGGCACCCCACTTACTCTTGTTTTCTCCTGTGTCACAGCTCTCCAACTGCCAAACTGACTTTGGGTGAGTCTGCAGAGCTGTTCACACATTCCATTCCATGGGCATCAGAGCTCTGCTGCAAAAATTCACAGACTCAAGAGGAGGAAAGCATCTGCACCGATGCTCAAAATCTTGTCAGTTTGATCTGGAGCCGGATAAAGTAGGGTCTGATCAAAATCCATACCCTTGTCAGCAGACATTAACCTCCAGAGGTGGAGGATATCATGATGAGACTCAGATACCCTAGCCACATGCGTACTGTACTGGACTGTCAGGACATGAAGAAGAGGAGGGTGACTCTCAGGATGAGGAGTGGGACAACAAATAGAATGATAATGAGGTTCTAGATCCCACTTGGTGTGAACCAAGAGGCATGGAGCTGAGTAGTTCAGCATTGGATGTGGAGGAGATGGAAGATGAGGAGTTTACATTGTGGCTTCCCACACAGACATGGAGTGATGCAACCACAACAAGCACTTCACCCTCAGCCATAACTCTGCATTTGCAGGTCTGCAGTTTGCATGAATGACAAGGTTTGCCTAGTCTGGGCATTGGTCAACATTGGTTAACTTTGTAAAAAAACGACTCCGTAGAGGCAGAAAATCCAAAATTTGACTACTAGATGCATGCAACATGCGTTATTCTGGGAATCTTACTGCGCTAAAATGTTGGACCCGCCACCACTGGCCATCCCATGAACTGCTTCTGCTGCTTCTTACTATTCCATCACCATGGCAAGTGTTCTCACACAGGTCTCTGGCCACAGAACCTCACTTCTTATCCAGCTACAGTTTGAGTGAGTAAGAACCCATCAGTTGTATGGAAGTGGACATGCCTGCTGGTTTTGACCAATCTTACACCAAGCACACCACATATTTCTCAATCCAACATAACATCTCTGCCTTCACCTCCCTCATAGTCCACCAGTTTGTTGTGTACAACCTACTCTACCCTTTCTCAGCTGCTCTGCCCCCCAAAGAGTAGAATTCCACCATATATAGGGTATCAGTGTACTCAGGAGAAATTGTGCAACAAATTTTATTTTCCACTTTCTCCTGTGAACCTTAAAAAATACAAAATTTGAGGCTAAAGCAATATTTTTCTGGGGAAAAATAGCATTTATTTTTTTTTCCTTCCACATTCCTTTAATTCTTGTGAAGCACCTAAAGGGTTAATAAATAGGGTTTTCAGCACTTTGAGGGTGCAGTTTTTAAAATGATGTCACTTTTGTATATTTTCTGTCACATAGGCCTCTCAAAGTCACTTCAAATGTGAGGTGGTCGGTAAACAAAAATTGTTTTGTAAATTTTGTTGTAAAAATGAGAAATTCCTGATAATCCTAACAAAAAACATTTGTTACATAACTCTTTGGTTTAAAGTCATAAAAATTAAAAGTTTGAAAATTGCAAAGTTTACAAAATTTTCACCAAAATTCTGATATTTTCCCAAATAAACGTAATAAAATTCATCCTAAATTTACCACAAACATGAAACACAATGTGTTAAAAAAATCGTCTCAGAATCACTTAGATCCATTGAAGCATTCCAGAGTTAATACCACATATATTTACACTGGTCAGATATATAAAATTATGCCTCATCGGGAAAGTAAAAACAGGCTTCAGCGATAGGGGGTTAATATCTATCTATCTATCTATCTATCTATCTATCTATCTATGTTCAAAAGTTTGGGGTCACCCAGACAATTTTATGTTTTCCATGAAAAATCATACTTTTATTTATCAGTTACGTAATGAGTAGAAAATATAGTCCAGACATTGACTAGGTTAGAAATAAGGATCTTACTTGAAATAATAATTTTCTCCTTAAAACTTTGCTTTCGTCAAAGAATGCTCCCTTTGCAGCAATTCCAGTTTTGCAGACCTTTCGCATTCTAGCTGTTAATTTGCTGAGTTAATCTCTTAACTTTCACCCCATGCTTCCAGAAGCCCCTCCCACAAGTTCGATTGGCTTAATGGGCACTTTTTGCGTACCATATGGTCATGCTGCTCCCACAACAGCTCAATAGGGTTGAGATCGGGTGACTGGGCTGGCCACTCCATTACAGATAGAATACCAGTTGCCTGCTTCTTCCCTAAATAGTTGATGCATAATTTGGAGGTGTGCTTTGGGTCATTGTCCTGTTGTAGGATGAAATTGGCTCCAATCAAGTACTGTCCACAGGGTATGCCATGGTGTTGCAAAATGGAGTGATAGCCTTCCTTATTCAAAATCCCTTTTACATTGTACAAATCTCCCACTTTACCAGCACCAAAGCAACCCCAGACCATCATATTACCGCCACCATGCTTAACAGATGGCGTCAGGCACTCTTCCAGCATCTTTTAAGTCATTCTGTGTCTCACAAATGTTCTTCTGCGTGATCCAAACACTTCAAACTTCGATTGGTCTGTCCATAACACTTTTTTTCCAATCTTCCTCTGTCCAACATCTGTGTTCTTTTGCCCAGGTTAATCTTTTCCTTTTATTAGTCAGTCTCAAATATGGCTTTTTCTTTGCCACTCTGCCCTGAAGGCCAGCATCCCGGAGTCGCCTCTTCACTGTTGACGGTGACACTGGCATTTTGTGGGTACTATTTAAAGAAGCTGCCAGTTGAGGACCTGTGAGGCATCAATTTCTCAAACTAGAAATTGTAATGTACTTGTCTTGTTGCTCAGATGTGCAGCGGGGCCTCCCACTTCTCTTTCTACTCTTGTTAGAGCCTGTGTGTGCTCTCCTCTGAAGGGAGTAGTAAACACCGTTGTATGAAATCTTTAGTTTCTTGGCAATTTCTCGCATGGCATATCCTTTATTTCTAAGAACAAGAATAGACTGTCGAGTTTCACATGAAAGTTCTCTTTTTCTGGACATTTTGAGAGTTTAATGCAACCAACAAATGTAAAGCCTGCTTTACATGTTACGATTCTGCATACGATATCATATGCGATCGTAACTACCTCCATCGTATGTGCGGCACTTTCAATTTGTTGAATGTGCTGCACATACGAGTAACCCCCCGTCACACGTACTTACCCGTCCATACGACCTCGATGTGGGCGGCGAACGTCCACTTCCTGGAGTGGGAGGGACGTTTGGCGTCACAGCTGACCAATAGAAGCGGAGGGGCGGAGCTGAGCGGGATGTAAACATCCCGCCCACCTCCTTCCTTCCGCATTGCTGGCTGGGAGCCGCAGGACGCAGGTAAGATCTGTTCATCATTCCCGGGGTGTCACACACTGCGATGTGTGCTACCCTGGGTACGATAAACAACCTAATGTTCAATTCATGAGAAATGAACGACGTGCGTGCGATGAACGTTTTACCGTTCAATCGCAATCCCACGTAGCTGTTACACACTGCAATGTACGTTACGATGCCGGATGTGCGTCACTTACGACGTGACCCCGCTGACACATTGTAAGATATATAGCGTGTAAAGCGGACTTAATGCTCCAGATTCTTGACTAGCTCAAAGCAAGGTCAGTTTTATAGCTTCTCTAATCATCAAAACTGTTTTCAGCTGTGTTGACATACTTGCACAAGGGTTTACAAGGGCTTTCTAAACATATATTAGCCTTTTAACACAGTTAACAAACACAGTGTACCATTAGAACACTGGAGTGGTGGTTGTTGGAAATGGGCCTCTTTATACCTATGTAGATATGCATTAAAAACCAGACGTTTGCAGCTAGAATAGTCATTTACCACATCAACAATGTATAGAGTGTATTTCTGTTTAATTTAGTCTAGGTTAATTGAAAAAAATGTGCTTTTTTCTTCAAAAATAAGGAAATATCTGTGACCCTAAACTTTTGAACTGTAGTGTATATATATATATACTACAGCTCAAACGTTTATGTGTATATATATGTACACATATATATCCAATTTAAGCTATTTATAATATTTCAATATTATACCTTGCGTAAATTAGTTTTTTTAGACATTTATTATTTCCTAGATCCATACATAACTCGTCCATGTATAACATCCAAACAATAAAAACTGTATATTTGTTTATGTAAGAAAAAAAATCACAAGTAAATTGAAAGCCATGTATTAACTCAGCCTGGCAAAGAAAATTAAGATCTTTCTAGTGATAAGAAACGCTGGGAGGTGATTTATTTAGTCTATTGTTCCATATAAAGATCATTCTATTAAGTATCTAATTAAAATGTGTATAATTATATCGTGCATTACAGAAATTTTAATCTGAAAGTATGCACTGTAAAAAGCATGGCATGCGCGAAACACCAGTGAGGCGACTTGTCTGACTTTTTATCACTTAGGATCTGTACAAATGCATTTTCAGAAAACATTGCTCGATAGCACTATATTTTCAGACGTGAAGCTTCATTTAAATTGCAGAACATTTGCAACAAAGGTATAAATCAATTACTTATTTAAAAGTTGTTTAAGTGTAAGAGCAACTTTTGTAACTTTCTAATCTATGTCTTCCTCTCAGCCAAGTGGTAAAAGAAAGCCAAGCACTTTAAAACTTGACCTGCTTTACCCTCCCAATTTAAAGTTAAGTTAATTTGTAGTTGAATTAGTTCATCAAAGTGCATTAGAGCATTTTCTTAGCATTCTAAATGTTAAGTTGCTATCAACAGCAGGGTCACTTTTAATTTTGTGCAGGAGGATTGGAGCACCATCTGACAGACAGTTACTTCTGCCCAAGTGCGATGAAGAGGCACTCCAAAGTTTATGATTTATTGAATGCTTTTAGGAAAGTCGATGCAAAGGAACAGCACTAAGCACATTATTTAGAATATTTTTTAAAGAAATGCTGCTGGAAATTTCCAGACAAATTTAAAGGCAAATATTTTTTTTTTTTCATTTAAAATTTGATTAAATGTTTTAATTTTTTCAGCCCTTTATTATTTTTTATTTTTTTTTTGCTTTAAAATTTGCGCTATACACTGTGTTTGTATTTCATAATCATTTATGCCATACAATTATTGTGATATTAAATGCATTATATGGACATTAGTATTGGCGAAAAACATCTTAATCATTAAATTCAGGTTTTCGTTCAGTTCTGTTGCTGCTGGTATATAAAATCAAGCCCTTAGCCATGTAGACTTCTTTTACAAACATGTTGGAAAGATTAGGTCATTCTAAAGAGCTCAGTGAATTTTAATGTGTAGTACGATGCTTCAGTTATAACAAGTCAGATAATTGAGATTACTCCCCTGTCACTAAATATGCCATGATCAAATGTGAGTGGTATTACTGAAAAGTGGAAATGCTTACAAACCAAAGCAATCCAACCATGAAATGACAGTCCACATAAAGTTACACAGTGGAGTCAACGAAAGTAGCGGTACATAATACATACAGTGAAAGTTGCCAATGCTTTACTGAATCAAACCTCTTTTGTCATTAACATCAGCATAAAAATGTGTTCTAGAGCTTCCATTGCCAAGTATCTGCATGCAATTCTTACATTTCCTAGGACAATGCCATGTGTTAGATGGAGTAAATTAAAGCATGCCGCCAATGTAATTTAAAGCCCCCTTCACAAATCAGTGATTTTGGTACGTATGCTGTAGTTTTTATACGTATCAGAATCATGGACATACACAGACCCATTAAAATCAAGGGGTTGGCACACACATCAGTGATTTTTCATTGACCGTGTTTCCGTGCAGCGCACATGTGTACCGTCCCCGTGGAAGCAGCCGAGCTGCTCAGATCCGGGTTCACTGTGGCTCGAGGGTCTCTGGACCCAGGGGTCGTGTGGCCACTCGAATGAAAAGGGGGGTATTTACAGGGGAGTTATAGTTTGTGACGCCACCCGTGGTGTGTGAGTATCACCACTGCTGTTGGGAGTGCCCGGGGATGATGGAATGGGGCAGCAAGGTGTTGGAACCCTCCACGGGTAGGGGATGCCCCGGGACTCAGTGAAAGGAGGGAAGTGCCGTGGAGATTTTTGGGTCACTCTCATACTCACTCAGTTCATAAGCAGACACCAAAAACCGGGCAAACCAAGTCTCTGGGTACCGCTGCCACTGAGGGGAGCTTGTTTGGGTCCCATCCCCAATGGTGCTGCCTGGTGACCTGCCTCCTGGCACTTAGTTTAGATTTCAACTTGATGGCCCGGTAGCTTGGAACTAGCCGGTCCCCACTCCCTACTATAAGGGAGCTTGCTCTCAGGGCTCACGTTTGGGATTTTCTGGACCGTTTTTGGTTGGAAAGTCCTATCCCCCTCGTTGCGCTAATGCCCCGATTCTGGAGTGGGTGGGAACGGATCGTGAAGACTCCATTCTCCTCAGGTGTATTGTCGGGTTGTCTGAAGCTACTCCCCGACCTAGGGTCCGTGTACCCCGTCGTGCCTTCGGTCCCGGACCGGTGATAGGGCCAGGCTGCCGGCTGTCCTCCTTGACGGGTCTGAGCACCTTGCCACGATCCCCTGCGACCGGGGGTCCGACTTCTCTAGGCCTAGACCACCGTCTGCAACTTAGGCAGTTCCTTCGGGAGACCCACTCTCGACTTCCTCCTTCACCCACTCACTGACTCAACTCAACCCAACTCAACTGACTACACTTCCTCACCTCCCCTCCCTGACCCCCCAGGTGGGCGACTCTATTCCTCTCAATCCATCCACTGGTGTGTCAGGTGGGTGGGGTGCAGGGTGTCTCTAGGATTTTGAATCGCTGATGGAGGCAACACCACTTAAGTAGGGATCCAGAACCAAAAGGGAGGCAGAATACTGCACGGAAAGGCAGCTTGTGCAGTACCCTGTGACAACCTGATAGTCCAGGGGCATCACACATGCGTGTCTGTGTGTTCCGCACAGAGACAAGTCCGTTTTTCTCTGGCATCACTGATGTCCCGTGGACCACACAGTGGTGTGATTAATATCATACATGCCAGAGAAAACGTGTCTAAAAAAATGATTTTCTATACTCACCTTCTCCAGTGATGCTGTCTTTGCCTCCGCTCTCTGTTGCTTCCAGGTCGGCTAATTATGCTCATGAATATGCACTGCACCACTACCTGGAAGTAACAGCAGCAGTGAGAGACAGCGTGGGACACAGCAACGAGGGAGATATCAGCACCAGGGAAAGCAGGAGCGTGGACAGGTGAGTAGATCTTCGTGTACTATGCGAATAGCACATGGAGAACACATGTGTGCCCAAGGAGGGCCGTATGTGTCTTAAAACGTCAGTAAAAAACGTGTGTTTTTGACTGATGTGCGAAGAAGGCCTGAGGCAGAGTAAATATGATGTGAAAGGTCACACTTTTATATCTTCCAGTCTGATGGATGAGTCTGAGATTGACAAATACAAGAACGATACCTGCCTAACTTCAAGAAGGCTCTTTTCTGTATCAGTGTGCAAGGGTAGTCAATGGTTGCATGAGTTGTGGTGTGGAAGATCTGGACTGATCCCGCATGAAGCCCTGAGCTCAACCCCATTGATTAATTTTTGAAAGCGCTAAAAATCAGCTACTGAACCAGACCCCATGGTTCAACATCAGTGTTTTACTTTACAAATTTATATTTTAGATGAATAAGCAAACATACACACTCCAAAATCTTGAAGAAATCTTTCAAGAATGGTAGCTGCAAAGCGGCATCATATCCATATTAATTACTATGGTTTTAAAAGGGGATGTTATAAAAGCTTCTGTAGATATAATTCAGGTGTTTCAATACATTTGTCAATATAATGTTTGTGCAGGCTTTTTAATTTTTTTTTGCATAAAAATACCACACTAAATAGGAAAAAGAATTTGCTGCTCTATTTCAAGCCAGATGTAATGTAGATGCTTTTTTTGGGTCTAGACAAGTCATAATTTCTAACAAAACTATTTAAAACATCTGAAAAAATCTGTACACTTAAATTATTAACTTTAATTTTAATTATATAAGCTATAAAATATATTATAACAATATTAAGCCTGCTTTACATGTTACGATTTCGCATACGATATTGTATGCGATCGTAACCGCCCCATCGTATGTGCGGCACGTTCAATTTTGTTGAATGTGCCGCACAAACGATTAACCCCTGTCACACGTACTTACCCGTCCATACGACCTCGATGTGGGCGGCGAACGTCCACTTCCTGGAGTGGGAGGGACGTTCGGCGTCACATCGATGTCACGCGGCAGCTGGCCAATAGAAGCGGAGGGGCAGAGATGAGCGGGACGTAAACATCCCGCCCGCCTCCTTCCTTCCGCATTGCCGGCTGGAGCCGCGGGAGGCAGGTAATATCTGTTCAATGTTCCCGGGGTGTCACACACTGCGATGTGTGCTTCCTCGGGAACATTGAACAACCCGACATGCAATTCGTCAGGATTCAACGACGTGCGTGCGATGAACGTTTTACTGTTCATTCGCAATCGCATGTAGCTGTTACACACTACAATGTACCTTACAATGCCGGATGTGCGTCACTTACGACGTGACCCTGCCGACACATCGTAAGATATATTGTAGTGTGTAAAGCGGGCTTAAAGCTGGCTTTACATGCTGCAATGTATCTTACGATGCGTCAGCGGGGTCACGTCGTAAGTGACGCACATCCGGCATTGAAAGGTACATTGCAGTATGGGACAGGTAAGTGCGATTGCGATTGAACGGTAAAACATTCATCGCACGCACGTCGTTCATTCCTCATGGATTGAACGTCAGATTGTTAATCGTACCCGGGGTAGCACACATCGCAGTGTGTGACACCCCGGGAATGATGAACAGATCTTACCTGCGTCCTGCGGCTCCTGGCCGGTAATGCGGAAGGAAACAGGTGGGCGGGATGTTTACTTCCCGCTCAGCTCTGCCCCTCCGCATCTATTGGTCGGCTGCCGCTTGACGACGATGTGATGCCGAACGTTCCTCCCACTCCAGGAAGTGAACGTTCGCCGCCCACATCGAGGTCGTATGGAAGGTAAGTATGTGTGACGGGGGTTAATCGTCTGTGCGGCATGTTCAACAAATTGAACGTGCCGCACATACGATGGGGACGTTGCAATTCGCATACGATATCGTATGCGAAATTGCAACGTGTAAAGCTGGCTTAAGAACAAGAATCTTTCAATAACTTGCATGAATAAAAAACAGCAATTCACATGCTCAAGGGGCTGATTTTTTTCCACATGATTATTTTAACATGGCAAAAAGCAGCATGTCAATCCTCTATCAGGTATTTATGCATGGAAAAACACTCCAAATAGTAGTGGTAACTACAGTAAATCAATGAAAGTCAAAAAAATGTCAAAAAACATTCCAAAATGCAACTAATTTTGTTAAAAAAAAACCTATCGGGCAGAGGCTTGGCTAGCAGGTCAGCTCGGGTGTCATGTGTGTGTGTGGTGGTGGGGGGGTCAAATATACAAAATATCTAAGTGGACCCCTAGTCAGTAACCCTTGGTGCAACTATGGTGGTGCACCCTAATGACCATGCTGTTACTGAAAATAACTCTCTACACAAAAAACACTAATATTTTTGCTATGCAGTGACCGTATAGTGATAGATACTAGTCCTGCAGGACATGTCAGAGATTACAGTACAGATATACATAAGGACTTACAGCTACATTCTTTTTTTATTGAGTTGTTCATTTTTCCCATCTTTTCCTTTTGGCTCAGACCGACAGGACAATTTCTTCCAGCAACAAGTCATCTACTGAAATTACAAGAAACACACATTTGACTTCTCACATATCCCGCACCATCCCATCTGTATTTTAATACATTGCTATTTATCAACATTTTAGGCTTTTACAGTTATGATTAAGAATGTTTTACGTAGCTTGATCCTCCATTCCCTTCCCCCTCCTCTCCTCCCTTATTAAAGTTCTTCCCATTTCCCTTCCCTCCTTCCATTCCCACCCACTTCCCTTCAAGAATTTGATATTGGAAAAATGTATTTTAACTGATAATTCCTTTTCTTTCCTGTATTATCCTGCCCCTTTAAAATTAATAAAAATTTCTGGAACACAAATCTACACAAGTACTCAACCCAATGATGAGCCACTACTGCCGTATGTTTCCCCTTTACTGCTTCTGTTGATTGGCGCAAAAATAAAGCGCTTCTTACTTCCTCACATAGTAATGCCCACCACTGCGCTCTTTACATAGTAATAATACCTCTTTTGTGCCCTCTAGATGGTAAAATTTCCATTGCCCCCTAGAATATTTTAATGATCTATGCAAATGCATAGAAAATAGTGTCCACATGTTGCACTTAGAAAGTAATAACGTCCCGCTGCACCTTTGACACTCACAATACCCTTAAGGCTACTTTACACACTGCGATATCGGTCCCGATATCGCTAGTGTGCGTACCCGCCCCCATCTGTTGCGCGACATGGGCATATCGCTGCCCGTGCCGCACAACATCGCCCAGAGCCGTCACACATACTTACCTGTCCGGCGACGTCGCTGTGACCGGCGAACCGCCTCCTTTCTAAGGGGGCGGTCCGTGCGGCGTCACAGCGACGTCACTGAACCGCCGCCCAATCGCAGCGGAGGGGCGGAGATGAGCGGGACGTAACATCCCGCCCACCTCCTTCCTTCCGCATAGCGGCCGGGAGGCAGGTAGGGAGACGTTCCTCGCTCCTGCGGCGTCACACGCAGCGATGTGTGATGCCGCAGGAACGAGGAACAACCTCGTTACTGCTGAAGTAACGATTTTTGGGAATTAGGACCCGTGTAGCCGATTAGCGATAAATCACGCTTTTGCGACGATTTTACATCGCTGAACGCTGTTACACAAAGCTATATCGCTAACGATTGCGGAAGTGCGTCACCAAAACCGTGACCCCAACGACAAAATTCAGGCAATATCGCAGTGTGTAAAGCCCGCTTTAGTGTAGCATTGCTATGTATAGTACAAGCGAACAGATGATCGCAACTTCATGTCCACTAAGGGGACTAATAAATTCAGTAATAAGTGAGAAAAAGGTTTAGGTAGTGTTTCTGCTGGAAAATGGAAAATATTTTATAGTGTCACTGTACCTGCTGGTGCAACATTAAACCAACAGTCCTTTTCAGCATTAATTCTATAATAACACCACTCTTAGGGGGGCTTTACACGTTGCGACATCGCTACCGATATATTGTCACGTCGTTAGTGACGCACATCTGGCGCCAGTAGCTACATCGCAACGTGTAAATCCTAGTTGTGACGATGAACGAGCACAGAAGCGTACAATATCGCTGATCTGTATAACGTCGTTCATTTCAAAAATGTCGGTTCAACCACAGGTACGATGTTGTTTGTCATTCCTGCAGCTCCACACATCACTGTGTGTAAACCCGCAGGAGCGACAAACATCTCCTTACCTGCGTCCCGACGGCAATGCGGAAGGGAGAAGGTGGGCGGGATGTTATGTCCCGCTCATCTCTGCCCCTCCGCTTCTATTGGCCGGCCGATTAGTGACGTTACGGTGACGTCGCTCTGACACCGAACGCACCTCCCCCTTGAAAGAGGGATTGTTCGGCAGTCACAGCGACATCGCCGAGCAGGTATGTGCGTGTGAAGCTGCCGTAGCGATAATGTTTGCTACGGCAGCAATCACCACATATTGCATGTGCCACGGGGGCGGGTGCTATCGCGCTGGACATCACTAGCAATTGCTAGCGATGTCGCAATGTGTAAAGCCCGCCTTAGCTGCATTTAGTGTAGGGTGCGTTTCATGAGAAGGGACAGTGTATTCGAGGCATGTAGGCAGGAATTCTCTTCTTACAGATCTTGCTTGTGCTACTTAAAAAAATCTATTTTATTCTCTAATAATACTACTCTTAGCTGCATTTAGTTTTCGATAAGCTGCTGGAGAAGAGATATTGTATTAGAGGCATGTAGACTGAGATTTTAGCCTTGCAGCTTGTGCTGCTATGTAAAAATTCTATTCTATTCATTAATTATACTGTTCTTAGCTGCATTTAGGGTAGTAAAAACTGCTGGAGAAGGATAGTGTATTGGAGGCATGTAGGCAGGTATTCTAGCTTCAGAGACCTTGCTGCTGCAGCCTAAAACCAAAGTCATTTTCAGGCCCACATCACTTCTATTCCCTAATAATAATGTTACTAGCTGCGTTTAGTTTAGGGATAACTGCTAGAGGAGTTATACTTTTGGATTAAAGCATATAGACAAGGTATATAGCTTTACAGTTCTTCTATAGATTTACTGCTGCTGCAACCTAACTGCATTGGTCAGGGCATGGATAATGCTTTGGGACACATGCTGGTCTAAGGTAGGGACAGCACACTGGGAAATATATTGGCAGCTGAAGACCGAGTATGGCTGCCATCATCAGGTTGTGGAAGATCCTCATAGTCCACAAGCCTAAGCAGCAACATTTCCAGGGCAAGCAGTCAGGATATGCAAGCATGTAGCACCGTGTGTACTTTCAGCATCTCCACCTGGTCCATATTCAAAGCGTCCTTATTAATTGTGAGCAACGAATGTTTGAGTAGACATTTAAGTGGGATGGTTATGCTGCTTTTGGTATCATCGCTGCTTATCATCTCGGTTGATTACTCAGCGTTTTGTCAGTTGAGTGAGGGCCACTTATGGCCCTAAAAAAAATTCTAGAGAGGGCCGCATGATCACAATGTTTATATAGCAGAGGAAGAGAAGTACAAGAAAAATAATAAACTATGAACTGTATACTCTTTTTTTGGTGGAAAGGGGTTCATGGTAATACACTGGAAAAAAAGGAACAACTAACCCTTGCCCTGGGAACGTGCTGTGTGTGGGTGCTATGGGAAACAGTTGTCCACTTTCACATGAAGTTTTGCAAAAACTTTGCCTATTGTCACGGCGGTGTTGGGCTCTGTTCAGAGTACAGATTCTGACACTCCACCCAATGTTTTCTCTAGTGTCTGGGATCAACAAAGACAGACTCGGGCATCGACCTGCTATGTGCTGATTCATAGGCAGGATAGCAAAAGTTAATCTCTGCTTGTCTGCTTGCTGCTTTGATCACATGTTGTGTGGAGGCCTATCACATGTGCTAACCCTTTATTTATGCTGGTTGAATCTTTCCACCCATGCCAGCTATAGTTTGTCTTTGCTGGTCATGTAAGGTGTGGTGTCCCACACTTTCTGGCGAATGTTGTGCTTATTGCTTGGTGTGGCTGTGGAATTTACCCCTGTTGTAAGCAGCCAGACTCTTGGCTGTTGAGACTGGACTGTGCAGAAGACAGGGTGGTGCAGGGAAACAAACTGGAAGCCGACCACCTGTTTGCACTGTTCTAGCTTCAAGAGTGTTGTAATTTTTGGGGAGTGCCGTTCACTGGCCCTAAAGGAATTATGAGTGCGGGCCGATTTCTGGCCATCTTAAAAAAATTTACGGGCCACCTCCTGGCCCTCTAACTTTTATGAGTGAGGGCCGCCTGCTGACTCCCTAAAAATTATGAGTGAGAGCAGCTGCTGGCCCTCTAAAAATTATGGGAAAGTGCCAGCTGTGGGCCCTCAAAAAATTGATTGAAAATTTGTAGTGAGGGTTGCATGATAAGCTTCTTTATATTGTGTAGGAGGATATCCCTGCCTCTGTTGGACCTAGTGTGCGTCTCCCTCATCGCTATTCCTTAGTTGCCAGGTTTGAATTTGATACAAATTGTTCAACCAGAACCTTCTAGTATTTTACTAGTACTCTCCACCTTAAGAAGGAGAGATGAAAAGTTTTCTTTGTAGTATGGGTTGAGAAAGGTGAACAAGTAATCAGTGTTTTTCAAAATGCAAATAACATAAGGGTCACAGAAACAGCTGCAGGACATAAATGAGTGCACACTGGCTGTACATTTACAAGGAGCTCAGGAAAATCTGGCTAGGGTTTCAGAAAGTGCTGACTCACTAAGATAATAATATTTATTCATTTACATAGCACTATTAATTCCATAGCGCTTTACATACATCAGCAACACTGTTTGTAGTGTGGGAGGAAACCCACACAAACACAGGGATAACATACAAACTCCTTGCTGATGGTGTTCTTGGTGGGATTTGAACCCAGGACCCCAGCGCTGCAAGACTGCAATGCTAACCACTGAGCCACCGTGAAGTTGTGCATGTTAGCCAGACCTGGTATATATGTGAGCTTTCCAAGCTTCAAAGCCTTCACCAGATTACTGCTATTATCATACACAACCATACCTGTTTGTAGATCAAGCATCAAGAGTAACAGTTCTGTATGGTCTGTTATATTTTTTAACAATTCTGTGGCACTGTGCTGTTTGTTGCCGAAAGAAATTAGTTTCAATATAGCCTGTTGCTGCTTCTCTGAGGCAGTGCTATAGTGCATATTAGCTTTCATCTAATATGAATGAGGTGCAAGGAGATGACAATTCAGAGATGGTGGAGGAGTTCAACTGGTGTGGGAGGTGGGGGAAACACTAATGGAACTAAAGCTTGCAATCCTTGGCATTGTACCATGTGTGCTGTCCCAAGATCATATTCTGTCCTGGCATCCAAAAGGTTCACCCAGGGTGCCTGCAAATGTAGTGTTCCTGTCCACAAGCACTTGTCCACCTGGTGGTGGTTAAGTGGACCTTCCCAGTAGCTGCATTGGTGATGGCACAGATGCACTATGGGACACATGCTGGTTTAGGACAGGCACGGCTGCCTCTTTGAGGTTACACAAAGCATCAGTGTCAACAAGCCTGGATTTATGGCATATATTCAGCAGCGTAGTAACAGTTCCACATCTACTTTGTTCCAAATCTTCTTCGGCTTTTTTAGCACAAGGACTCTGCAGCAGCTGACTACATGCTTTAATTCTGGTTGTGTGACACACAACTCCATAATGTGAGCACATTCCCTTATTATTCTTATATGTTTTTTGGGTAAAACCCCATTGCGCTTTTTCCCTTCAGCTTTTAACAAGCCTAAATAGCAACCTTTCCAGGATAAGAAGTCTGGAAGTGTGCCCATTTACTGTTTGGGCCTGTGTGTGTCGCCCTGGGCAAGCCAGGGGACACAGATAACAACACACACGCACCCCACATTCCCTGTAGGTACACCAGCTAACCCATAAATCCTTGTTGCCTTCCTCCAGAGGTTGATGATGCACACCAGGGGGTGGGCCAGGCGGTTGGCTCCGCCCACCGAGGAGCTCACAACACTGGAGGCAGGAAGTAACCAGGCAGATAGCTCAGGGACGAGCTTGAGTGAACAGCAGATTAGCCCAGGGAGGGCAAGTGTGAGGAGCTAAGTGGAGGAGTTAAGAAAGTGAAAGTGAAAGTAGTAAAGGAGACAAGCAAGTAAAGTGACAGAAAGCCTGAAGTTGGTCTGTGGCTGTGTGCCCGGACGGAGTCAGCAAGGTCAGCAGACAGCGGTGAAGATCTGAAGTGGGACTGTCTGGAGGTTGCTGGAAGGGCCGCGGAGGCTGTGTGTATCCAGGGCCTGGAGCAGTATACAAAGGGCAGTCAGTACCAGAGCAGGGACTTTCGGATCCCAGCAAGGCTAGGAGTCGCTGTAAATTGCTAAATCCGTTAGTGAAGGGGACGTAGATCTCCCAACAAGCAAGTCCTGATTGAGGGCAAAGGTCCAACCACAACGGGGAAACACCGCCACCGCCAAGGCACCAGTTTCCCAGGGCCGGCGCCTGCGGGCAAAGTGTGGAGCTCCTCCGGCACAGATTGCAGTCGGGGAGCGGGTAACCGGTGGGAATCCACCGCTACCAAACAGACATTTCGAAGGTGCAGGGAAGAGACCGTCACCGCTAACTGCAGGGAACCGCAGCACCGTGAACCGTCCGAGGGACCCGTCCAACCAGCCGTTTGTTTACCGAGAACTGTGTCGTGTTTACTGGCTGAGTGAGTACCTCAGTGCCGCAAGGCACAGCGCTGCCCCTGCGCCCCTGCACCCCACTGGGCCCCGGGATCACCAACCCCTACCCACGGAGGGGTAACACAACACCTGGCTGCTCCCATCACCATCCCCGGGATCCCCATCCAAAGCAGCGGTGGTGCAATCACCACAACCGTGGGTGGCGTCACGAACTATAACCCCAACAAACATCCCCTTTTCACTCACGGGCGAGGAGTGTCGCTCGAGACACCCCGGGATCCGGCCCGCAGCTCGAGCCACCAGGAGCAACTGCCGGACCCGAGCAGAAGGGGTGAGCGCGGTGTGCCGACACCCTCCTCCCCGCCCGCGACAACTTGGCGTCACGAACAGGATCTTACCGCTCTGCCGTCAGGTAGAGGTGCGCCTTGTTACCGCCGGAGGCATCCGGCAGAAAAATTTCAGAAGCAGCCATCTTTGGCGCGAAAAGTTCCCGCTCGAGCGTCTTCTCGAGCAGTAGAGGCGCGAAGGCCAAAACCCCGCCCCGAGAGAGGGGGGGCCAAAAAGAGCTAAGGGGGACGCGATGGCGGCTGGTGGCATGTAGTCGCCGCTATAAAAGCAGGGACGCCAGGACCTTGCCAGAATACCGTTCCTGGAAGCAAACAGTGGAGATACCATGTGGATGCCGTCCCGAAACACCGTGGCCCCCGCTCCGGGAACCGCAGCGTGGGTGGAGATCCGGACCGCGCAGCTCCATCTAAGGCTGCAGGTCAAAATGCAGCTCCTCCTGGAGGAGTGGGAGACCGACATGGCGGACGTTTTGGCGGCCGTGCGGAGACGCGAGGAGGAAGCGGAGGAAGGGAGGGTGAGTGACCCACGCCCCTATGTCCCGGAGGGACCGGTCGCTGCAGCTGAGGGACCCGGTCCAAGCCCTCTCCCCCCGTTGCCTCCTTCGCCACCCGTCTCGGAGGCCGTGACCCCGCCACTAGGCCCGCTGCCACCACAACCGGTAGCGATACCCAGCCTGTCCGCCCCAGCGGACCGACCTGTAGCCGGAGCCCGAAGCAAACCGGAGGCATTGCCATGGAAGGCCCCGAAGATAGTGCCAGAGACAGTCCCCGAGCAGCTTCCCGAGCCGGAGCCGATGACCCGCTCCGAGCCGAAGGCCCAACTGCGGAAAGCCCCTGTGCCCATCCCCCACACCTCGGCTGAGGTGGCGCCGGGTTGTTGCTGCAAGGCAGCGCCCAAGGCCATGACACCGCGGGATACGCTTCCCACCTTCCTGACAGTGGGTAACGTGCTGGATGTCCCGCGGGGCTCAACCCGTGCGCCGGAGCCATACTGGGACAGGGAGCCGACCAAGCTGGGCCTGGAGATCGCGGAGAGGGAGCGATGGAAAGCCGAGCTGGTGGCCCGAGCCATTCGGGAAAAAGAAAACCTGCGGCAAGCGACCTTCCGTGTCCGGGGCCCGTTCTACGAGGGGCAGGTGAGGCGATTTGATATCCGCCGGGGCTACGGATTCATATACGAACCGGGCCTGGAGGCCGAGGTGTTTGTAGCCCGGCGGGATGTGCATGCTCACCTGCCCGAAGAGCATCCTGGCCGCAATCTTCTACCAGGGGACATGGTGCATTACACCCGGCACTGCGGAGAGAGGGGATGGTTTGCCCTGGACGTAAAGCTGAAGGGCAGCCCGGAGAGCAAGGTGAGCTCTGCACCCCCTCCCTCGGATGAAGCAGCAGCAGGACCGGAGTAGGGCAGCGGATGCCCGTTGCACCGTCCCCCGTTGGGACCACCGTTTGTTAAGTTTGAAAGTTTGAAATGATGAAAATGAAAATGACCGAAGTTTACCTGATTGTCTGCTTGATTGAACCGGCTGGAGCTGGCACCGTTGTCCCCGTGGGGACCGTTCAAAGTTTATTGCATGGGAACTATCCATGGACAAGCCCGTGAACTCTGCAGGGCAACCACAAACGTTAAGTGGCATGTAAATATGTTGGGTACCGTTACCGTTTCCGCAATGCCGCCTCCGGAGAGGCAGGTTGGAGGGAGGGCCCTGAGCAGAGCAGGCCAGGCCCCAGCCACCAAAGGAACCGGTGGCCACCCTCTGGAGGGGAAGGACAGATCCCGCTCGGGTAACTTGTGCTGGACTGTGGGTCAAGGGGTGCTGCCTGGGTTTTAGGGGCAGCATCAGGGCCAGGTTGCTTGGGTGGGGGAGAGCGGAAACCGTGACCGTACACCGTTGCAACGTTTAAGAAATTGTGCCTCCCGTCTTGGGAAGAGTTTTTGATTAAAAATGTATATTATTTACCGTTAATAATGTTATACCGTTTTACATTTTCAGAAAACAAAAAGGAAAATAAAACCGGTGTTGGACGGGCAGCCCGAGGACGGTCTGCGTTTTGCTAAGGGGGAATGTGTCGCCCTGGGCAAGCCAGGGGACACAGATAACAACACACACGCACCCCACATTCCCTGTAGGTACACCAGCTAACCCATAAATCCTTGTTGCCTTCCTCCAGAGGTTGATGATGCACACCAGGGGGTGGGCCAGGCGGTTTGCTCCGCCCACCGAGGAGCTCACAACACTGGAGGCAGGAAGTAACCAGGCAGATAGCTCAGGGACGAGCTTGAGTGAACAGCAGAGTAGCCCAGGGAGGGCAAGTGTGAGGAGCTAAGTGGAGGAGTTAAGAAAGTGAAAGTGAAAGTAGTAAAGGAGACAAGCAAGTAAAGTGACAGAAAGCCTGAAGTTGGTCTGTGGCTGTGTGCCCGGACGGAGTCAGCAAGGTCAGCAGACAGCGGTGAAGATCTGCAGTGGGACTGTCTGGAGGTTGCTGGAAGGGCCGCGGAGGCTGTGTGTATCCAGGGCCTGGAGCAGTATACAAAGGGCAGTCAGTACCAGAGCAGGGACTTTCGGATCCCAGCAAGGCTAGGAGTCGCTGTAAATTGCTAAATCCGTTAGTGAAGGGGACGTAGATCTCCCAACAAGCAAGTCCTGATTGAGGGCAAAGGTCCAACCACAACGGGGAAACACCGCCACCGCCAAGGCACCAGTTTCCCAGGGCCGGCGCCTGCGGGCAAAGTGTGGAGCTCCTCCGGCACAGATTGCAGTCGGGGAGCGGGTAACCGGTGGGAATCCACCGCTACCAAACAGACATTTCGAAGGTGCAGGGAAGAGACCGTCACCGCTAACTGCAGGGAACCGCAGCACTGTGAACCGTCCGAGGGACCCGTCCAACCAGCCGTTTGTTTACCGAGAACTGTGTCGTGTTTACTGGCTGAGTGAGTACCTCAGTGCCGCAAGGCACAGCGCTGCCCCTGCGCCCCTGCACCCCACTGGGCCCCGGGATCACCAACCCCTACCCACGGAGGGGTAACACAACACCTGGCTGCTCCCATCACCATCCCCGGGATCCCCATCCAAAGCAGCGGTGGTGCAATCACCACAACCGTGGGTGGCGTCACGAACTATAACCCCAACAAACATCCCCTTTTCACTCACGGGCGAGGAGTGTCGCTCGAGACACCCCGGGATCCGGCCCGCAGCTCGAGCCACCAGGAGCAACTGCCGGACCCGAGCAGAAGGGGTGAGCGCGGTGTGCCGACACCCTCCTCCCCGCCCGCGACATGTGCATAGGTGGGTGGCTGGGTATTTACATCATGTGCTTCCAAGGCATGTGGTAAAGACAGCTGAACACTGGGATAAAGAATCGGAGAAAGTTGCTCATGGTACTAGCGAATGTTCAATGGCTCATGCAGGATGCAGGGCAGAAGACATCCATGCCTACACCCTGAACAGGGTATTGGGAAGCACGTAGCACAGGCACCTCCAACATTAGGGGTAACCTTGAGTTTAGGGATAGCCTCGGGTCTCCTAGCATGAGGGAAAGCATAGGAGCCTCCTGTCCCTCACTATCCTCTTGTCACATTGTGACAATTAGCCTGTCAGCATTTTTAGTTGACAAGCGAATGCACTGACCGCCTGCCAGCCACAGATTTGCCTTAAATCCATGTAAAAAAAAAAAAAATAAAGACATGTTCATACAGTGGGAGAAAAGACCAAATGCACCTCTTATGTGAATAAATGGAAAAAAAGGCTTGTGGTATTCTTTCCCCAGGATGGGTTGGAAAAGTTCCCCCACTTGGCTCATTAATTCTAATTGGCAGAAGTCTTGAAGGAGGTTAAAAAAAAAATTCAATCCCCTTCTCCAATCTATTTGAAGCCCTGGAGCTGTCTGATGCCCAGAGCTAGTACAGGAAAAACTGCTGCCCACCTTGGTTGCAGCCAAATCACTCGGATGCTTGAAGGTCAAGTATTATGCCATTTGTACCCTGAGTATTGGCCTCAAATGCGGGACACCTTGTTGTTGGCTAAAGAAGTCCCACTCCTTTTAACTGTATTCTGAAGCCTTACTCTACATGTGTTCCAGGGTGTATTGGAGTGTCTCCTTATAATTTTTTGGCAGAACTTGAACATGGAGGTGTGCAGCTCAGGAAACAAGAGTGGATGTGGTGTTATCTGTTTTACTCATATATGTGATAACACTAATACTACCATAGAATAATTACTGCAAAAAAAAATACTGACATGAAAATACTTTATTAAAGCAGTTTTTTATTGTTTATTAAGAATAAATTAATAAATAATTCCCCATCTTTTTTCTCATTATCACTTATGCTTTTTACATTTTCTCTTTGTTTTAGGATCATTGATGGATTGGACCTCATGCCCTTAATTCAAAAGAAAAGTGTCATATATGAACATGAATTCCTCTTTCATTACTGTAATGCATATTTAAATGCAGTAAGGTGGAATCAAAGAAACAGTAAGTTGACTTTTATGCTTCTAAATAAAATATTTATATCTTAAGTATATAAAATGGTCATGCTTTAAAAAATAAGAAAAATGCTGCTCTACCTTAGGTTAAATTTTCAAAACCTCACTGTTAGTTTCATAGTTAACATGGTTTCAAAATATCCCGTTTGGTTTGTTGTGGGTTAGCTGCTCATGACTGGACACTTCTGTTTAGCATAATGTTCCACTTACATTGTGTGTGTATATATATATATATATGTACACACACTTATTTATTACATTGATGTCTCTCTCCCAGATTGGTTTACTGTGGGACGTGATAAGTTTAAGGTTTTCCATGGAGCTTGAAACTTTATTTCAAGCTTCATCTATGTTCTTCGGGGGTAAGGAACAATGGGTAGGGATGATCTCTTTCATGCAAGGGGATCCTCTATCCTGGGCCTTTTCCCTTCTTTCATCTCTCAGTCACTATGATTGGTAGATGTTTTTTTTCAGCTCTGGGCCTCATGTATGATGATCCTGACCATGTCTATCTTGCTGAGTCAAAATTATGCAAGCTCCAGCAGGGGGGCCGGCCCGCAGATGAGATTTGTTCATGGTTCCATCATCTGGTGTCCAATTTGTGGATGAATATCTCAATGACATTTTTATTTACTCTCCCGATCTTAAGATACATCAGGTACATGTCATGCAGGTATTGCAGATATTATGGACTTATAAACTGTATGCCAGACTTGAAAGCTGTGTATTTGCCATACAAGAGGTTACATTTTTAGGTTTTATGGCATCATCTGTGGAGTTCCGGATTGATCCTGATTGGTGGTGCAGTTGTTTAATGGGAATTTCTGGAAAATCTGAAAGCCTTAAGCTATGTTCACACAAGGCTTATTTGGTAATTTTTTTTCCTGACTAAAACCTGATCTTGTGGCAGGAACTCTCCTTTGAGTCATCTGCATTTTTGGTGCGTTTTTGGTGCGTTTTTCATGCATTTTTTAGTGCCGTTTTTGATGAAGATTTGATTCGGATTTGCTATGGATTTGCTGCTTTTTTTCTACAAAATAGGCTGTATCAATGAAATAATGCAGCAAATCTGCAGCAAAGAATTGACATGCTCATTCTTTAAAAACCTGACCAAAACCGCAGGTAATTGCCAAAACAGTCAGGAAAAAAACCTGATGTGTTTGTGTGTGTGTGCATGAGATTTCAGAAATCTCAAAGACTTTGCTAGGACTGTAAAAGCAGCTTTTTATTAGCATGAATTTGCATAAAACCAAGGCAAATCTGCAGCTAAAAACCGCAGCAAAAACTTACTAAAAAAGCCCTGTGTGAACATAGCATAACACTTTCTGGCGTTTGACAGCTATTATCGAAAGTTTATCTGGAACTTGTCATCTATTGTCAAACCTCTCATGCACATGACAAGGAAAGGTACAGACTTTTCAAAGTGGTCTGACCCTACATGCCTCACATTTTCTTCCTTGAAGAAATGCTTTAATACAGCACCTATGCTCATTCAGCCTGATTTCTTTCTACTTGTTGAGGTTAACGCATCCAAGGTAGGGGTCAGTGCCGTGTTCTCTCAAGGGCTGTCTCCTAGTAAATGGTATCCAGCTCCTTTTTCTTCCCAAAAATTTTTTCAGACAAAAGGAACTCATATTGGTAGTAGAAAACATTTGGCCATCAATTTGGCTTTTCAGGAGTGGCATAATTTTTTTGAGGGGGCATCTCACCCTGTCATGGTGATTACTAACCATAAAAATCTGTTGTATCTTAAATCTGCTAAATATCTCAATCCTAGGCAAGCTAAGTGTTTTGTTGTGTTTTTTTTGTTTTTTTTACCAGGTTTAATTTCTTCTGTCACTTACCAAACAGGGGTAAAGAGTGTCAAAACTGATGCTTTGTCCCAGATTATCCTTAGGGAGGTCTTTCTGAGGACTCTGTTTCTACTACAAGAGTTGGTGGTCATTTCCTCAATGAGATCAGACCTTGAGGGTGAGGGGGATGCCCATGCTGCTTGTCCTTCAGGGAAATTATCTGTGCCTCTGTATTTGCGATTCAAAACTTTAGGATAACAGCATAAATTGTTTCTTGCAGATCGCCCAGGTAGTAAAGTGACCATTGACTAACTTGCTGTTTTTCATGGCCAAGTTTTCATCAGGATGTGGTCTATTTTGTGTCTGCGTGTAATGTTTATGCACATTATAAGACCTCTCATACTAACCCGCCAGGGTCTCTGCTTTGGCTAACAGACCTTGGCCACATTTATCCATGAATTTTGTTGACAACCTTCCACCATTTGCTGGAAAAACAGTGGTAAGGGATAGGTGGTAAGGGATAGGTTTAGCAAAATGGCACACTTCATTACCCTACCCTTGCACCCTAATGCAAAAAATTAGTTCAAGTATTTGTCAGTGAAATTGAGAAGCTTCACAAGGGTTCCCTCCAATGTAGTGTCAGATTAGGGACCCAATTTTTATCTATATTTTGGAAGGCTTATAATGTGGTTGGCATTATTAACTTTGTGGCTTGTCACTAAAAGTCACCACATGCACCTAGAATTCACAATACATTTTACAGATCGTTGCCCAAGAAATATGCTGTATCGTCTGAACTATGACCTTTCCAGCCACATCCAGTAATTGTTAACTGTAATTTAGAATTTAATGTGGCTAGGATTGTTGATTCCCATTTTGTTTCCCGCTCTCTCCAATACTTGGTACACTGGGAGGGTTATGGCTCAAAAAAAAGGTTGTGGCAGCCAGCATTTCAAATTAATGACAGTAGGTTGGTGCATTCCTTCCATGCATCTCATTCGGAAAAACCTGACGACTTATAGGAGGGGCGTACTGTCATGACTGTGTCACAGCTTGAGGTGAACTCAGGGGTATTTGGGATCCAAAGGTCACAGCGTTTAGTTGATTGCAGATCCTCTTTAGTGTTCATCGTTTCCCCTGATTAGGAGCTTATTTAATTCCATTTGATGCTGAAGGAGTTAAGGATCCTTTCTGTCCTGTTGTGAATGACATGTATTTGGTAATTTCAGTTGCAACCACTGCATTCCACTATATAAACCCACTCCTTAAGGGTGCTTTACACGCTGTGACATCGCCACCGATATATCGTCGGGGTCACGTCGTTAGTGACGCACATCCGGTGCCGGTAGCGACATCGCAGCGTGTGACACCAAGGAGCGACGTTCAACGATTGCAAAATTGCTCAAAAACGGTGATCGTTGACACGTCGCTCCTTTCCTTAATATCGCTGCAGCCACATGTACGATGTTATTCGTCGTTCCTGTGGCATCACACATCACTATGTGTGACACCGCAGGAATGACAAACATCTCCTTACCTGCCTCCACCGGCAATGAGGAAGGAAGGTGGTGGGCGGGATGTTACGTCCCGCTCCTCTCCGCCCCTCCGCTTCTATTGGCCAGTCGCTTAGTGACGCCGCAGTGACGTCGCTATGACGCCAAACGCACCGACCTCTTAGAGGGAGGGATTGTTCGGCGGTCACAGTGACGTCGCTGACAAGGTATGTGCATGTGACACTGCCGTAGCGATAATGTTCACTACGGCAGCGAGCACCAAATGTCACACGAACGATGGGGGCTGGTGCTATCACTCTCGACATCGCTAGCAATCGCTAGCGATGTTGCAGCATGTAAAGCACCCTTTACTCTCTCCTATGCTCGCTATAGTTGAGTCTTTGATGACATGTGAAGCAGCTATCTCTGAAGAAATCTGTGGTGATCTTACTAGTGGATGCAATGGCGTTCCTATCATGGTGCCAAAACTTTTCTCTGGAGGAAAAAATAGAGTTTTTGTTTTATCTGTCTCCATTGTTTGTCTCCATTTCCTTGTGTTATCTTTATGCTACTAGTAAGACAAGTGTGTTGCTGGCCTGCACACTAGTCAGGGCTAGTCCAGGGTCAGCCAGATCCTTAGCTAGTGATTGCGCATGGGGGAATGTACCCATCTAGAGATGTTAGGGAGTTCAGGGATCAGCCACAAGTCAGTTAGGTGGTGACTCTTTTCCCCTCTCCCTATCATGAGGGCCTTCCTTTACATCCTCCATGGTTTACCCCTTCTCCTGTGCCACACGCACTGCATTGCCTCCTATGGTGCGACAGAAGAAAACTGTTTTGTACAGGAGCTGGATACAAACTTTTTTCTTCTCAAATTCATTCTGATCATTTAGGAACCAGCCCAGGATTTTTTCCTTTCCCCACAAACCTCTTATCCCAACGATCTGGACTTGGTGACCTGATGATTACTTATGTATGCTCTGATAGGGCTACTGCTTGAAAGACTATGTTCACATCACATTTTACCCTTTGGTCAGTGGCTCTATTGAGAATAACATCTGAACACATGAAGAACAGATTTTACGCATATGTGATGGTGGGGCCATTAACTGTAATGATGCAGACGGAGTCACTACATAGTTAAACAGACATCATATCTAGTGATATACACCTTTTTAAACTGTGCATCAAAACGCAGTCGATCACTTCTTGGATTTCTGTTAAAAAAAAAAAAAAATAATCATTTTTTTCACTCTAACCACCATTGTCATCCCTATCTCTGCAAGTCTTTTATTCCTTTGTTTCATGCATAATATACTTATTTTTTATTTTATGTTATTTAATTTACATAGGCTAGTTCAAATGAATAATAATAAAGAGACATTTTTAGCAGGTTTTTGCTATTTAATCTGTGAGCACCATAAAATAATGCAAAGTAGCCTGTTTTCCAGGAATGTATCACTAAAGGCCACGTCTCACTAAGCGACATCGCTAGCAACATCGCTGCTGAGTCACGGTTTTTGTGACGCAACAGCGATCTTGCTAGCAATGTCACTGTGTATGACATCCAGCAACAACCTGGCCCCTGCTGTGAGGTCGCCGGTTGTTGCTGAATGTACTTGACCATTTCTTAGTTGTTTCTCTCCCGCTGTGAAGCACACATCACTGTGTGTGACAGCGAGAGAGCAACAAACTGAATGTGCAGGGAGCAGGGAGCCGGCTTCTGACAGCCTGCGGTGAGCTGTAACCAAGGTAAATATCGGGTAACCAAGCGAAGCGCTTTGCTTGGTTACCCGATATTTACCTTGGTTACTAGTGTCCGCCGTCCTCAGGCTGTCAGTGCCGGCGCCCTGCTCCCTGCACTCATAGCCAGAGTACACATCGGATAAATAAGCAAAGCGGTTTGCTTATTAACTCGATGTGTACTTTGGCTACGAGTGCAGGGAGCCAGCGCTAAGCGGTGTGCACTGGTAACCAAGGTAAATATCGGGTAACCAAGCGCTTGGTTACCCGATATTTACCTTAGTTACCAAGAGCAGCATTGCTTCCATTCGTCGCTGGTGGCTGGGGGCTGGTCACTGGTCGCTGGTGAGATCTGCCTGTTTGACAGCTCACCAGCGACCATGTAGCGACGCTCCAGCGATCCTTGCCAGGTCAGATCGCTGGTGGGATCGCTGGAGCGTCGCTTAGTGTGACGGTACCTTTACTAGACTGAGTACTGTAGTTTTACTGCAATCAGTGCTTCAATGCTTTATCAGCAGGAGATTATCACCAAAGGATTAAGTTTTGTGCATGCCAGTTCAGCTAACCTGTGTAACCCTGGCCCCACCACTGATTAGCAGCTTGTTCATAATTCACAGTGTGCACAGAAAGCTGCTTGTCATGTTGTGGGAGAGGTTATGCACAGCTCAGCATTCTGACCACTGTTACATCTAAAACAGAAATAATAGGGATTCTATCAAAACTACACCAAACAATCCAGTAAGTGATACATTGCTGGTATAAGGGTCTCTGCCTCTACATGATGCTGTATGTAGATACCAAACATGGATAGTTAATTTATTAATGTAAGGGTTGAATATAAAGTCAGAAATTTGTAAAAAAAAAAAAAAAAAAAGTGTTTTGCTTTTTGCACCATTTTCCTACAACTATAATACTTTTATTTTTTGATTTTTTGGATCTGGGCTAAGTGATGGATTATTTTTTGTGCCCTGATCTGATCTTTTCATGGATACCATTTTTGGGTAGATATAATGTTTTACTCTGCCCTTATTGAATTGTACTGAAATGTTGCGGCAGCCAAAAAAACGTAATTCTCGCATTATTATATTTTTTTCCATTAAACTTTATTAATCAAATTTAATTTGTTTAACATTTTAAAAGATTGAAAATGTATGACGCCATATCTATTTCTTTTTAAATTGCATTATATTCAGTGTAAAAAGGGGGGTTTGAACTTTTTTGCTTTTTAAAATTTTTCATATTTTTAAAAACTTTTTAAATTTGTTTTACTGTTTTTACTAGTGTCCTTAGAAGACTTGAAGCAATGATTGTCTGATTGCTTTAGGTATAAACAATAGTGATGATCGAGTATGCTTGTTACTACTCGGTACTCGCACGAGTATCAATGTACTCGGGCTACTCGGCGGGGACCGAGTAATCTCGCGATACTCGTGCTGTACTCGTGGTCTTCATGTTGGCGCTCTTTTTACAGCCATCCCTTATGCAGGGATTGGCTGGCAGACCACTGCAATGCCACAGCCCTGTTACTTGTTGAATTGCAGTGATTGGCCGGCCCGCACAGCATGACCGTGCCTTTAGCCCGACACTTCCCCGCTCGGCTACGGCCCCTCCCGCACTCCACTCCGCGTGTATATATATATGCACGCTTACACACACACGCACGTTTTTTTTTTTAATTTACAGTTTTATGGTTTCTACATGCTGCCGGGGGTCATTTCAGAATAATACTCGGGTCTCCCATAGGATAACATTGGGCTCGGTGCTCGGGCCGAGTACACGAGTATTTTGAGATGCTCGGCCCGAGCCTCGAGCTCCCGAGCATTTTAGTACTCGCTCATCACTAATAAACAACTGTGCATCAGCACTGTTCTGTATAGCAAAAATCACAATCTCCTATTAACTTTGGCTCGCAGCCGGCATTCACAGAAAAATCATAATGACAGACACAGGAGCCACTAGCGGACCCCTGGCTGTCATGACAACCAATCAGTGTTCCGCAATAAAATCATGTGTATGGCAATGGGAACAGGGCATTGAATTATGTGCCCCCCTTCCGGCTCTCGTTAAATCTCTCTGTGAGAGATTGACAGCGGGATTTAACTGGCTACCAGCTGCAGCCGGATCTTTGATCTACCCGCAACTGTTGGAGGCACATGATGACTGATTGAATCAGAAAGATGTTGGCTCGCATGTGACGTAAATATATGTCATGAAGGGGTTAATATTCAAAATGTTGCTGTATGCGTAACAGTTACTATTGATTTTATTGCTAGTCAAAAGTTACCACAAATAAGTCTTAAGGCCGCTTTACACGCAGCGACATCGCTAACGAGATATCGTTGGGGGTCACAGAATTCGTGATGTGCATCCGGCCTCATTAGTGATGTCGTTGCATGTGACACTTACCAGCGACCACTAACGATCCGAAAAGTGCCAAAAATCATTGGTTATTGACACATCGTTCGTTTCCCAAAAATCGTTGCTCGTTTGGTACGCAGGTTGTTCATCGTTCCTGAGGCAGTACGCATCGCTATGTGTGACACCCCGGGAACGATGAACAACAGTGTACCTGCCTCCTCCAGCAACGATGTGGGAGTGACGTTCATGCAGGTGCTCTCCGCCCCTCCGCTTCTATTGGTGGCCCGCTGAGTTATATCGCTGTGACGCCGCACGAACCTCCCCCTTAAAAAAGAGGTTGTTCGCCGGCCTCAGCGACGTTGTTAGGAAGGTAAGTTCGTGTGACGCGTACCAGCGATATTGTTCGCCACGGGCAGCGATTTGCCCATGATGCAAAAACGACGGGAGCGGGTGCGATCACTAGCGACATTGCTAGCGATGTTGCAGCATGTAAAGCGGCCTTTACTCTATTTTGCCCCTTTAATTTATCCAAAATTTCCACATGCATATCCCCAAGTCCATTTTTAGGTTTCTCTTTTTACTTTTCTTATTTTTATTTACAGTATCTCAGTTAATGAATACAAGTCTTAATGAGAATATAACATTTTTAAAATGTTATGAATATTCATAGATAATATTTATTTGGCTATTATGCTTCCCATTAGCTTGCAACATAACAATATAATGACACGTTACAATATTTATTACATACATTGCTAGATTGCAATACACTCGTATCCGTCACTATAAAGCTATAACTTTCTAAAATGTTTATTCTGTTCTTTGATCCAATTTTGCTGTCTAAAATATTGTGCTTTCAAGCCATTCAGAAGTGTATTTTTTCTACTTTTTATTCACTGGTGACAGTGAGTGTTTAGGCCACTGACCTTTCCAAAACTGAGATATATAAATATCGTTATGTGGAAAAAAACAAGAACAATCACAATTTCCTGACTGTCATATGGATTAAAGATGGACAAACTTTGCAAACACTATTGCTGTGTAGTTCTCTTTTATAAAGCAGTAATTACACCTTGATGAATGGTTTCTATTTAAGATCTTAGATGCTATTTAAGAGTTATTTAGCAAAAAAATATATAACCTTTATATTATGTCAATATTAATATTGTAACAGAAAATAAAATCAAACAAAATACAAATACATAGAGTAATTATAAAAATTCTATAATAAGTTGGAAGATATACAATGTATATGTTTGAATTTGCATTGAATTGTATAAAATTATTAAATAGAGATGATCGATCTTTGATCTGAAATTTGAATTTGCAGATTTTGCTAAATCTTTGACAAGTAATAGATTTGTGAGACCTATATTTGAATGAATCTGCATACCTGAAAGCCTGTAATTGCTGTAAAAACACACGGGGAGAGAGTGAAAGGGAAAGATGACAATAATTGCCAGAAGAGCTTACACGCTACAAAATAAAACCTGAAGGGAAAAAGCACTATAGGGTCTTACTCAATGGACATATGTGTAATAAAGCTATGTGCTCACTTTATGGGGTTTTATGTCACACAACCAGAAATAAAGCATGTAGTCAGCTGTTGCAGAGTCCACGTGCTAAAAAAAAGCCCAAGCAGGTCAGGAACAAAGTAGATGTGGAACTGTTACTACGCTGTTGAAGATATGCCATAAATCCAGCAAAATTGAATGAGGGTGGTTTTATTGAACGCATTTTTAAGTGTCACCCATTTCTTCAAAAGAAGAAGTGGATTCCCTGATGAAGTGGGGTGACACTTTGAAACACGTTGAATGAAACCACCTTCATTAAATCTTCCTGGATTTATGGCATATCTTCAGCAGCACAGTAACTGTTCCATATTAACTTTGTTCATGATCTACACTCTACAAGAGAGAGAGATGTGTTGTGAATGTCATCCGAGTGGGTGCTGGTATGGAGCTCCCTTTGGTGGATAGGAATGGTAATGAAGCTGAGTCTGAATCTGTGACTCAGACAGGTGTTGGAGTTAATTGGGAATTCAGGAAGTCCTATTGCAGATCAGCCTAGTGTATTTAGAAGAGCATTTTCTGCCTGACGGCCATCGGTGATGTATGTTTTCTGGCTGCTTCTGAAGATAGCTGGGAGTTTTCCCTTCAGTTTCTCCCATTTATTCTGTGCCTGAATCTACTCCAAATAAGTTTGCTAGTTTTTGTGCATAATTGCTGAAATTGCACTTAAGGGTGTTTCTGCTTATTCCATCTGGCTCTGTGTTTGATTTCTTGTATGTGAGAACCTGTCTCTCTGCTTTTGTGAGCAGGGTAGTTCCTCCAGCAAGAAAGGGAGCTTGCTCCCTCTTCATGTTTAGATTATTTGCACTTTAGAATATTGTTTGTTCTGTGATTTGGTTTCTTCCCATTATATCTGCAGTTCACTTTAAAGTGTCTCGCAGAAGAGTGCCTGATATAGCGGGGGAAGACCCAGTGGTCTTAGTATTTTTTTCTTATCAGGAGTTTGATATTTTTTGCAGGGATTTTTGCTGGCCACAATCAGTTATCTGTCCTGTCCTGTCATATCTTTCCTTTGCTAATCTATATTTTCTATCTGTGTATTGTGTTTTCTTACATCACCGTTGTTGCATGTTGGGGGCTTGCTATTTCTTTAGGGCCTGCCCCAAGGCACGTTAGGATTCCTCAGTTCTATCTTTGAGGTGTAGTAAGTTTCTCTGGCAGTGACGAGGTGTCTAGGTGTGTTAGAAACATCCCACTGCTACTTCTAGTGTTGTCTGATAGGGGATTGTGGTCAGCTTAATTTCCAACTACTCTTGTGGTTTTGTTTTTCCTGATTTATGGGATTTTTTGTGATTGTCCACGGTTACCAGATCATAACAGAGATGTCCTCTCTGACTATAAGAGCTTACACTCAACAGGAGACAGAAAGAGAGAGAGAGAGAGAGAGAAAGAGTACCTCACTCTAAAGATAAAAAACATCTGTGATGTACAATCTATTTGGAATTGCTGATATGTGGTGGTTCATGTAATTACCACTACTGGTCAAGCAATGGCATAGCTGTAGGGCACTATGGGAAACCTGCATGGCTTTGCAAAATAACGTTAGCTCACTCTCTGATGCTTCAGCAATGTGGGTACTGGTGCCATGCAAGTTTTTTTTTCTTCAAAATGTTTGCCTTCACATGAAACTGCAAATTTGATGCAAACTCGATTCTCCACAGATTGATCTGCCCATCTTTAATATTAAAGTTATGTAGAATGTAAAAAATAATTAGGCCCTTGTGGAGTTAAGATACCATAGATATATTAAACAGTATATCACAAAAATGAATCCCTTACATTTTTGTAAATATTTTACATCTTTTCATGGGACAACACTGAAGATATGACACTTTGATCCAATGTTAAGTAGCCAGTGTACAGCTTGTATAACAGTATACATTTGGTGCCCTCTAAATAACTCAACATATAGCCATAAAGGTATACACTGCTTGCAACAAAAATGAACACCCCCTAAGTGAAAATGGCCAAATTGTGTCCAAAGTGCCATTATTTTGTATGGTCATCATTATTTTCAAGCACTGCCTTAACTCTCTTGGGCATTGAGTTCACTAAAGCTTCACTGGAGATACTGTACAGTGCCTACAAGTAGTATTCAACCCCCTGCAGATTTAGCAGGTTTACACATTCGGAATTAACTAGGCATTGTGACATTTGGACTGTAGATCAGCCTGGAAGTGTGAAATGCACTGCAGCAAAAAAGAATGTTATTTCTTTTTTTATTTATTTTTTTTAAATTGTGAAAAGTTTATTCAGAGGGTCATTTATTATTCAACCCCTCAAACCACAAGAATTCTGTCTGGTTCCCCTAAAGTATTAAGAAGTATTTCAGGCACAAAGAACAATGAGCTTCACATGTTTGGATTAATTATCTCTTTTTCCAGCCTTTTCTGACTAATTAAGACCCTCCCAGAACTTGTGAACAGCACTCATACTTGGTCAACATGGGAAAGACAAAGGAGCATTCCAAGGCCATCAGAGACAAGATCGTGGAGGGTCACAAGGCTGGCAAGTGGTACAAAACCCTTTCCAAGGAGTTGGGCCTACCTGTCTCCACTGTTGGGAGCATCATCCGGAAGTGGAAGGCTTATGGAACTACTGTTAGCCTTCCACGGCCTGGACAGCCTTTGAAAGTTTACACCCGTGCCGAGGCCAGGCTTGTCCGAAGAGTCAAGGCTAACCCAAGGACAACAAGCAAGGAGCTCCGGGAAGATCTCATGGCAGTGGGGACATTGGTTTCAGTCAATACCATAAGTAACGTACTCCACCGCAATGGTCTCCGTTCCAGACGAGCCCGTAAGGTACCTTTACTTTCAAAGCGTCATGTCAAGGCTCATCTACAGTTTGCTCGATCACTTGGAGGACTGGAGGACTCTGAGACAGACTGGTTCAAGGTTCTCTGGTCTGATGAGACCAAGATTGAGATCTTTGGTGCCAACCACACACGTGACGTTTGGAGACTGGATGGCACTGCATACAACCCCAAAAATACCATCCCTACAGTCAAGCATGGTGGTGGCAGCATCATGCTGTGGGGCTGTTTCTCAGCCAAGGGGCCTGGCCATCTGGTCCGCATCCATGGGAAGATGGATAGCACGGCCTACCTGGAGATTTTGGCTAAGAACCTCCGCTTCTCCATCAAGGATCTTAAGATGGGTCATCATTTCATCTTCCAACAAGACAACGACCCAAAGCACACATCCAAGAAAACCAAGGCCTGGTTCAAGAGGGAAAAAATCAAAGTGTTGCAGTGGCCTAGTCAGTCTCCTGACCTTTACCCAATTGAAAACTTGTGGAAGGAGCTCACGATTAAAGTCCACATGAGACACCCAAAGAACCTAGGTAACTTGGAGAAGATCTGCATGGAGGAGTGGGCCAAGATAACTCTAGAGACCTGTGCCGGCCTGATCAGGTCTTATAAAAGACGATTATTAGCTGTAATTGCAAACAAGGGTTATTCCACAAAATATTAAACCTAGGGGTTGAATAATAATTGACCCACACTTTTATGTTGAAAATTTATTAAAATTTAAATGAGCAACATAACTTGTTGGTTTGTAAGATTTATGCATCTGTTAATAAATCCTTGTTTGAAGTTTGCAGGCTCTAACTTATTTGCATCTTATCAAACATGCTAAATCTGCAGGGGGTTGAATACTACTTGTAGGCACTGTATACCCTTCTACTCCTCCATGACGAAATCCAAAAGCTGGTGGACATTAGAGACTCTGCATTCCTCCACCTTCCGATTTTGGGTATGCCCCACAGAAGCTCAATAGGTTTTATATCTTGAACCTTTACCATAAGTTTCCTTTAGCAAGGCAGTGGTTATCTTGGAGGTGTGTTTGGGGTTGTTATCATGTTGGAATACTGCCCTACAACCCAGTTCTCTAAGGAAGCATCATGCTCTGTTTCAGTATGTCAAAGTACACTATTCTGTATAGCAGAAATTATAACCTTCTATAAAAGCCAGCTCCCATCCAACATTAAAAGTTACATAATTACATAGGTTGCAAAAGACCTAGGTCCATCTAGTTCAACCTTCCTCCACCAATTATACATTTTGTCACTAAATCCTTTTTAACTACAATGTCGTGTGTATGTTGATAGGAAGATCACCATGACAGACACCAGAAGGATTAGCTGACCTCTGGCTGTCATGACAACCCATCGTCTCCCTGTGATCAGACATATAAAGCAGTATTCAACTGGTTAACTGCCTCGTGCAGATCTCCGATCCACCCATGGTTGTTAGAAGCACATGACTGCTGATCAGATTAGCCATCATGTGTAGGGAAAGATGAAGTCTCAGGGTCTGAGCACACATCAAAGGAAGGGACATGACCTTTGACATAAATATATGTCGAAGGTTGGGAAGGAGTTAAAGGGATTATGTCACCACTAACTTAATCTTCAAACTAACCACATAGTCTTGTAAGATATGGAACAACAATACAAATAATATTCTTTTTGTTTTTAATTTGTACCTCCCTTGCCCAAAGCACAACATTATAGTAACATGCAAATTAAGGTTCTCAATGTACCCTTTTTGTATCTAACTGTCACAGTGCATCATTGCATTAACTTATTTCAATTATTGACACTCCTATATATTGATTGACAGTGTTATCTTGCCCAAAGCTAGCCTTTGTTATGTGACCTCTGTGGCTCTGCAGTAGAGATCACACAAATCACCCTCTACTCTCTTCTGACATTATTCATCTCCTCTCTTATTACTTAAATGTAGAAGAAGTCACATAGAGGGCACTGGTTCCTAGATCAATTTTTGCTCTCGCCATCTCATGGAAATCTTGTGCATGCGCACAACTCATTTTGGCCGCATCAGTGCACCTTTGAAGCTTGGTGTACACTTCCCGGCTTGATTAGGTGCACTGCACATGACTGGAAGTTCTGAAGACATGTGTGTAAGCCATCTTCTGAACTTTCCTCAATTGCAGTGTGCCTAATGTAGCCGGGAAGCATACACCTGACAGATTTCCTTTAAAATAGTGTTGCTCGCAAGGAAAAATGCAGAATAGCCAAATTACATACCTCAATAAATCTGTGAATCTCATCTCTTTTTTAAAGACTATCAAATTCAGCACTAAATAAAAAAGTCTATATATTTAAAACCATATGGTGAATTTTCAAATAACAAGGAGGCAGGAGGAATACAAAAGCAAAAACTGTCCACTTTGGCCTGGTTACAAGTTATCATAAATCACTCTCTCCTAGATAATTACATCCCTGTATACCTATGTAGCAATGCTTTCTGTGAGGAGGGAGAGATGTGTGAACTCTCCAGCTGTGAAGGGAAAACAGAGGAGAAGAACATTGTCAGAAGCGAGGAGGGAGTGGTCTGTGTGCTCACTCCTGAACTGAAGTGATAGAAGGGAAGAAGAGCCATGTCAAAAGCGAGGAGGGAGTGGTCTGTGTGCTCACTCCTGCACTGAAGTGATAGAAGGGAAGAAGAGCAATGTCCAAAGCGAGAAGGGAGTGGTCTGTGTGCTCACTCCTGCACTGAAGTGATAGAAGGGGAGAAGAGCAATGTCAGAAGCGAGGAAGGATTGGTCTGTGTGCTCACTCCTGCACTGAAGTGATAGAAGAGGAGAAGAGTAATGTCCGAAGTGAGGAGGGAGTGGTCTGTGTGCTCACTCCTGCACTGAAGTGATAGAAGGGGAGAAGAGTAATGTCTGAAGTGAGGAGGGAGTGGTCTGTGTGCTCACTCCTGCACTGAAGTGATAGAAGGGGAGAAGAGTAATGTCTGAAGTGAGGAGGGAGTGGTCTGTGTGCTCACTACTGCACTGAAGTGATAGAAGGGGAGAAGAGTAATGTCTGAAGTGAGGAGGGAGTGGTCTGTGTGCTCACTCCTGCACTGAAGTGATAGAAGGGGAGAAGAGTAATGTCCGAAGCAAGAAGGGAGTTGTCTGTGTGCTCACTCCTGCACTGAAGTGATAGAAGTGGAGAAGAGCAATGTCAGAAGCGAGGAGGGATTGGTCTGTGTGCTCACTCCTGCACTAAAGTGATAGAGGTGGAAAAGAGCAATGTCAGAAAGGTTAAGGTGATCACATATAAACATAATATGCTCCGCTGGATAAGGGAGATATTCTACTTAGAAAGAATAATAATTAGGGATGAGCGAATGTATTCGATGTATTCGCCACTATTCGGTATCCGACGGATAACAGGCTATTTGTGGCATTTGGTATCCGTCGAATAAAACAACATCCACTCCGATACTTTCATTTTCATTTCTGACTTCCTGGTGCCTGTTTTCCAGCCAATGGATTGATCTTGCTGACACTGATATGCCCTGAGCTTGCAGGACAACTTGAATTTTTTTGGAACTTGATTAGGGCCATTATCCACTATCTGGACTATCTGGCAATGCAACCGTTAATCAATTTTTCTCTGTAGTCCACATCTAGGAAAATTAGCTACAGTACCGTGGATTGGAAATGTCTTGATTATGTTATGCACTGTGGACAAAGGAACATCAGATATCTGGAGATGGACTTGTATCCTTGATATTGTTAATATTTTTTAACAATTTTGGTTCTCACGTGCTTAGGCAGTTCTGTTTTCCTTTTAATTTTCTCCATGCTTATTATGGCTCACACAGACAAAAAATGCAAAGATTTAGTCAACTTTTCACTTCTAATCTGGATTCAGGTGTGATTTTTGTATTACCCACAGCTGTTACTTGTCACAAGTAAGTTTGAATAAGCATCCTATGCTAGAAAGAAAGTTGTTTACCTACAATGTTGGAAAGGTGCCAACAATTTTGTGTGGCCCATTTTGGGAGTTTTATGCAAAATAATGTCTAATCTGCCTTTTTTCCTGTGTTTTTTTTTTGTCTTGTTCCAATACACGCAAACCAAATAAACATGTATATAACAAAACATGTGTAATCGCAATAGTTTTCTGGGAGAAATACTTCCTTTTCTGGAACAATTTTCAGGGTGCCAACAATAGCTGTAGTATCTGGCATTGCCCAGGATAGTTATTAGGTGTCTATATGTCTCTCTCACTCTCCCCATCTTTCTGTCTCCCTCTCTGTCTGTCTCTCTGTCTCTCTCTGTCTCTCTCCCTGTGTTTCTCTCTCCCTGTCTTCCTGTCTCTCTCTGTCTCGTTGTCTGTCTATTTTCCTGTCTGTGTCTTTGTCTCTGTTTCTCTCTGTCTTTCTGCCTCTCTCTGTCTGTCTCCCTGTTTCTCGCTCTGTCTCTCTCTGTCTCTTTCTATCCATCTTTCTCTGTCTCCCTCTATCTGTTCCTCTCTGTCTCTCTCTGCCTGTCTTTCTCCCTGTCTCTGTCTCTTTCTATCTCTCTGTCTCTCTGACTCATTGTCTGTCTCTCTGTTTCTCTCTCTCTATCCATCTCTCTCTCTGTCTCTCTCTATGCGTCTCGCTCTATCTTTCTCTGTCTCTCCCTGTTTCTGTCTGTCTCTCTGTCTCTGTCTATCTCTCCCTATCTCTCTGTTTCTCTGTATCTCTGTCTCTATCCATATCTCTCTGTTTCTCTCTGTCTCTCTCCCTGTCTCTGTTTGTCTCTCTATCTCTGTCTCTCTCTGTCTGCCTCTCTGTCTTTCTCTCTCTGTCTCTCTGTCTCTCTCTGTCTCTTTCTGTCTCTGTCTGTCTCTCTCTGTCTCTCTTTCTGTCTCTCTATCAATTCAATTCAATTCAAAATAGCTTTATTGATAGGTACAAGTATATTTTGGCATTTCCAAAGCAAGATGCAAGCTCTCTATCTATCTATCTGTCTCTCTTTTTCTCTCTCTCTGTCTCTCTCTCCCTTTCTCCCTCTCTCTCTCTCACCACCGATATCATATTACCTAACACATAAGTTTATACTAAGAATTTCCTTTGTTGCCTTAGCAACCTATCTGAGCTGATATTAATGACCTGTAGCTCTCAGCTCCATTGACTTTAAGTTGAGCAGTGTTTTTTGGTGAATAACTATAAATGGTTACATTTTCCCCTCTAAACATAGTCTATGACAATCCCTGAGTCAAATGAGATGGCTATGCAAAACTTTGTGATTGTAAATGCGACGGTGCGGATTCCTTTAGTGGACATACACACACATACGCATACATACGCATACATACATACACTCAGCTTTATAAATTAGATTAGCTGTAGTACCCGGCGTTGCCTGGGATAACAACTAAGTGTTTCTTTGTCTGTCTCCCTCTCTGTCTGTCTCTCTCTGTTTCTGTCTGTCTTTGTCTGTCTATTACCTGTCCGTATCTTTCCCTGTCTGTCTCTTTCCCTCTCTGTATCTGTCTCTTTCCCTGCCTGTTTCTGTCTGTATGTTTCTTTTCCTTTCTGTCTGTCTGTCTCTTTCCCTGTTTGCTTTTTTCTATGTCTGTCTCTTTCCCTGTCTGCCTTTCTCTTTCCCTGTCTGCCTCTGTCTGTCTCTTTCCCTTTCTGTCTGTTTCTTTCCCTGTCTGCCTCTTTTTCTGTCTGTCTCTTTCCCTGTCTGTCTCTGTCTGTTTCTCTCTATATATGTCTCTCTCTCTGTCTGCCTGCCTCTTTCCCTGTCTGTCTTTCTCAGTCTGTCTGCCTCTTTCCCTGTCTGTCTCTGTCTCTTTCCCTATCTGCGTCTCTGTATCTGTCTCTGTCTGTGTCTCTCTCTGGCTGGCTGTCTCTTTCCCTGACTGTCTTTTTTCCTTTCTGTTTGTCTCTGTCTGTCTTTTTCCCTATTCTCCACTGTCTGTCTGTCTCTGTCTGCCTCTTTCCCTGTCTGTCTCTGTCTATCTGCCTCTTTCCCTGTCTAACTCTGTTTTTCTCTGTCCCGTTCCCTGTGTGCCTCTCTCTGTCTCTTTCCCTGTCTGCCTCTGTCTGTCTCTTTCCCTTTATGTCTGTCTCTTTCCCTGTTTGTCTCTTTCCCTGTCTGTCTGTAGTCTGTCTGCCTCAGTATGTCGGTCTCAGTCTGTCTGAGTTTGTCTCTGCCTGTATTTCTCTGTCTCAGTCTGTCTTAGTTTGTCTGTGTGTCTCTATCTCTCAGTCTGCCTGTCCCTGTCTGTCTTTCTGTCTCTCTCTGTCTCAGTCTGTCTGTGTGTCTCTGACTGTCTCTGTCTGTCTCTCTATTTCTCTCTGTCTGCATCTGTCTAGCTCTCTGTCTCTCTTAATTGATATTACATTACCTAACACATAAGCTTCTTATACTAAGAATGTCCTTTGTTGCCTATAGCAACCAATCACAGCTCCTATTAATGACGTGTAGCTCCCAGCTCCATTGACTTTTATGTAAGGAGATTTTTTTGATGAAGAACTGTAAAGCGTGTGGTTAAATTTTCCCCTCAAAAGATAGTCTATGATGTTCCTTGAGTCACATGAGTTTATGCAAAATTACATGCATGTAAATGCGATGGTGCAGATTCCTTTAGCAGACATACACACACACGTGCACACACACACACACACACACACACACACACACACGCATACACTCAGCTTTATACATTCTATATTCTCAGGGGTAACTTCTTTATTTGTGGAAAGTGATATGCCTGGCATGCAAGTGTAAAATGGCTTAGAAGCCATTCAATGCTTCTCTGGGAAATAAAATACACATATTGCTTACCAGAGAGGAGGAGGACTTGAACTTTTGGAAAAAGCCAGTATTATGTTTTACTAAGCTTAAACTAAATTCAGTTTAAACTAGCACCTTTTTAGTATTAAGGATTTAACTGCTGATAAAAGCCATTGAAAAGCATGCTAGAAGGCAAAGTGATTCCGGCTTTTACAGATAATTATTTTGAGTTCAGCCTACACTGATAAGTACTTGGGTAATTTATATTTTTCACGTCTCGACCAAGTTTTCTTTATCCCCAGAAAACCCCTTTAGATATGTAAGAAATCACTTTATGGTACATTGCCTTATATGTGGAAACCAACAGATGTTCCTACCTGAATCATTAGGCAAACAAAGCTGTTTTTTAGGTAGTTTGAAAATAGCTGTGGATGTGTGTTGCTCTGATGTATCATCGTTTAATTAACTTGTCAATGATTCGGTTCCCGTAGCTTAATACAGAGATTTGTTAGTAACGGTTTAACAGATTGGTTTAGACCTGAATACTTACATTTCCATTTAAACAGCTCAAAAGCTTGTTCTGGATTAAAGTGCATGCCTTGCAGTGTGAAAGACTTGACATTGTGGGTAATATATTGTTAGGTATTAGCAGTACCTATACGTGGGTGTTTTTCATCTGTGCTGCTAGTTTCTCATTCTTATATATAGATAATAGCATAGTAGTAAATACATTAGGGGAGTTCTATTATAACCACATTCTTGCATCAATAAATAAAAAAACAACACTAAAATTGTATTTTCTTATGTTAAAAAACCTCTGGTCTCTTTATTAAGTGTTCATAACTACCTAAAGCTAATATATATTAGTAGGTGTATAAAATATGCTGTCATTTTCTTTTTAATCCTTTAGTCTATATTTAAATGGGAATTATTTTCTAATGCCTGAAAAATGAAGAAAAAGAACATATACATTTACCTATAACACTTGAATTCATAACAATGCCTTGACCAACGTTCCCAGCTAGGTTTCTTAACTAGAATTGCTTGTTATTTTTAGAAAATAGAAAACAAACTGATATCGGCATACTCAAAATTACTTTTAAAAAATACTTTTTTTCTGAGCCCAGTTGAAGTAGTGACAAGGAGTTATAGAATAACTCTATAAAAAAAAGAAACCAAATCTGATAAAATTGGAATTGGGAAGATTTGCTGTAATTCGATTTGATTTGCTGTAATTTTCAATCAAATTTGTTGAATGAAAATTGGATGGGACATGAGGTTAAAAAATATAAAAAATATTATAATCACTTTGCCCTTCACCTCTTTAGTTGCAACCACAGACACCGGTTGGGCACTCTGCTGGCTCTCTCCTTTTGGCTTAAATCTTTTTTCTTTAGTCTTCACTCTTGCATGCCTCCTTCATTGACAATTTCTCACTCAAGAATACTAAAGAAAAAAATATGGAGTCAGGCCCCTTTACACGTCAGTAAAAAACACCCATGTTTTTCACTGACATGATACAGATGCATATGTCTTTCCATGTGCCATGATTTTGGCACACATGTGAACACCGTGTGCTATCCGTGTTAGAACATGGAGATTAGGGACTTCTATACTCACCTGTCCATGACACTGCTGTCTGTGGTGTTGAAGTGTCCCACGATACTGTGTCCAGCTGCTGCTGTCTCTTGGCTGCTGCTATTTCTGGGTCGACTATGCAGTGAATATGCATGAGAATAATTAGCTGGTCTGGAAGTAGGAGACAGCAGCAGCTGAAGACAGCATAGCTGGAGATGGGTATGTTTAAATAGCTTTTTATTTTAAATGTACATGTTTTTTTTCTGGGAAGTGTTACACGGATCACACCACTGTGTGTTCCTTGTGTCATCAGTGATAGCCAGAGAAAAATGGACTTGTCTTCATGCGGAACACACGGACACGCGTGTGCACCACACAGAAACACAGTCAGTGAAAAATCACTGATGTGTGCGCAGACCCATTGATTTTAATATGTATGTCCGTGATTTTGGTGCGTATAAAAACAGTAACATACGTACCAGAATCACTGATGTGTGAAGGGGGCCTCAGAGAGAGGGAAACAGCAGAGGATATGGTGGTACTCTTTGCAGTGTGGCAAGTGAGGTTGGAGGTATCATTGAATATGATATATATTTCTTATATTTAAGGCCTTCCTGGCCCTTAAATGTATCCAGAAAAATGTTTGAAAGCTGCAATTGTGTTGGAATCAAAAAGAAAAAAAAAAAACAACTCTTGGAATTCAATTTTTTTGTGTGAAATTTGTAGCCAACTTTCTATAGTATAAACCCTTCATTTTAGGATTATAGCATCCAGTCTTTGTGGACATGGCTTTTTTAGCTTTAAACAATGAACACATTTATTTTCACTTTTTGCACATTTATTTGGTCTAACACATTTTTAACACACAATGAGTATCAATACCTAACAGTCATTAAATAGAAATCCTCACTGTTTTTTTGCATTGCTAGACCTTAGTCCTGGTTACTAGAGAATGCAAAGATAAAAATTGATATATTATAAATTAACTAAAATGATCGTAATGCAATTCTTAACGTTTACTTACAGATACTGCATAAATAACAACTCTTACTTTGCTACATTGATATTATTATCTATATTCCATTTTAATGTAGAATTGGTTTCAAGTATACAGGTTTCATTTATCATCCATGTACCCGTTTCCTTGCAGTCTATAGCAGATTTCTCTACATTGTATCCATGTGTTTGCATTTATTTAAAGAACTCCCTGTTAAGACTGTGCTTTCTATACATATAGATTATTTTTGATAATGTATACTGTATGGCTTATAATCGCTTTATAGCCAAAATACCTAATTTTTATTGCATTTCGTTTGAACCTTTCAGTTTTCTTCTAAAAAATACCACTTGTTCTATAGATAAGCAATATCTAATATATAAGAAGACTGTCTTTTTAGGCAAATTTCACAAAATGCCAAAGTCAGTCGAACATAACTATGGCTTAAAGTTCTGATAATATATTGTAAGATTGGGTCATCAGACGGCTGATGGAGTTGGAACTTGGTACTATGAGTGGAGAAATTGGTAAGCACAAGAATCTGGATCATATATGAGTAGAATTTCCTGAAATTCACGGGTTTTTACAAATATTCAAACACTTTGAGATTCAGATTGCAATCTGCAAAAAAAATTCCTAGCACCATTTCCAATTCTTGTGAAACATCTGTGAGTGAGCTATGGCAATTTCACATCCCAGATTCTAAATCAGGTTTTAGTACCTTGTATAGTGGTGGTAAGTACTCAACTGAGATCAGCAGTTCCCAGTAGAGCACAGTTGGATGTGTCGTTCCCCGGAGCAGCTGAGCTGCTCGGATTCGGGCGGTCCATGGCTCAAGGGGTCCCGGACCCGGGGGCACCGTCGAACAGTTTTTAAATGAAAAGTAAATAAAATAATAAAAATAGTCCGACTACGACACTCGCGGTGCGCGGCCAGGGATAGTAGGGCCGCCACTGCCAGTCTTCCCTGGGGGTCATGGATGAGGCAGTGTGGATGGTGGAGCCCTCCGCAAGCAGTGCTTTTCCCCAGGGGTAGGTGAGGGTTAACATGGAGGCGTCCAGACAGGGGAGTACAGTTTGGTTGCTTTTACTTACAGCTGGGTTTGCACCCTGGAGACGTGCTGGATCCCAGGTGGGCCCAAGTCCACTATAGCTGTGCCAGCCAACCTCGTGCCACTCTCCCAGCAATGCACTCTGGTGTGTTTGTCAGTCCTTCCTGGCGTGGAGATCCTGGAGGTCTGTCTTGTGTCTGGGTCCTGCCGCAGCAGCTTGGACTATTTAAGGGAATATGTCCTGGTCCTCCCTTTGCTGCTAATGCCTCAGACATTAGTGGTGGCAGATGAGTCCTTGAAACCCACCCATCTGACAGAGTTAACAGATGGTTTGAAGTCCCGGTCTGTTCTGGGATCTGCACCCCGTGTGTGTAAAGTACTGGGAGCCCTGGAAGTCCACCCAACAGGATCCCTCTGTCCTTGGAGCTTGTTCTCTCACTCTCCAGCTACTTTCTCCCCTGAGGTGGCTCTTGTTTCTCCTCAGGTCCTTGCGGTGTCTTTCTACTCCTACTCCTCTTTCTCTGTGTCTCAAGATTCTTTTGTCTGTCTTGACACCTTTACTGACAACTCTCTCCTTCTTACTCCTCTCACTTCACTCACTTTTTCCAAACTGACTGTTCCGCTGTCTACCCACACCTCCCAGGCCACCCGCTCCTACCTCAGGTTTGATCTCTCCCTCCCCAGTTGGCTGCTTGTTAGCTCACAGTGCCCAGCCCCATCACATGTTTCTATGGGAGTCTCCCGCCCTGGTTTTTGGAGTGTATGTGTGCTGGTGTGTGTATTGACCAGCACACTTATGCAGGACTCAAGCTGTTGCTCTGGTGTTAGCTTATTTTGTGACACCTGGTTACTGCAGGGGCATCACAGATGCATGACTGGTAGTATGTATAGCACAGTTGCATTCCTTCTTCAGATTCACCAGGTAAGTGGAGTAGTCATATCATATTAAAACAAAATGTTTAGTGCTCGCGCTCTCCACCTTCCATTCTAATTATCCATGTTGTCCAGTACTGAAATCTGCAAGACTTTATTTGCTTCACATCAAACCTTTGGGAAAACACTGGAGATTCCAGCAAATTCAAATATCAAATGATCCGCTCGTCTCAAGTATATGATTAAAGTAACAATAAAATGTGGCCATTTATACTGCATCTTAATGAAGCAGCTAAAGGATTGTGATGATCTGTTTTTATAGACTCAATATGTTAAAAGGAATCTATCAGCAGGTTTTTGCTATCTCATCTGAGAACAGCATGATGTAGGCAAAGAGATCCTGAATCAAATGATGTATCACTTAGATTACTGGGTGCTACCATTTTGACACAATCAGAATTTTTAGATTTAGTCTAAACCACCCGGCTCCCTATAGAGATAACTTACTGTTAATGTACTATCAATCAAAGCAGGGAGCATGTCAATTTGCCCTGCCGGTTACATTGTGTCAAAGCAATTATAAGGTCTTTGTGCTTAAACAAACAGTAAATAAACAAAAGATTGAAATGTGAAAAGCTAGGCAGGCCTGAACTTTTTGTGTTAACCCTTGCAGTATGCTGGTTTTAGCTTACATAGCGAAAACCTGCTGACAGATTGATTTTAAATATAATATTTGGTAGACTACTTTAAACATGGATCTCATAAATTAACAGTGCATATATGCATGTGACATCTTAGTCACCAGTCACAGTATGACTTAAGAGAAGGGGGACATCAAGATAAAGCTTAAAGAACTTTCAAACCAAATAACCTTACAAAATAATTGTATATTTTAAATGAGGTGGCAGGGAATGCTATAAGGCAAATGACTGAGCTTTGAAAAAATGATTCAAACTGTGACTACCATGAGAAGTTTTTAGAACATTTGATTTTGGTTTGGATTAGATAGAGATGTGAAAAATTATTCAACTGGAAATCCATTTTACTAATGTTATACAAAAATCTGCAGTTTGTGCAGGCAGCTGTGGGAGACATAACCAGAGTTGTGAAGTTGTGACATAACAAAGATGTTCAAGACCAGATCTTCAGGAAATATTCAGAAGTTCCCCAATATCTTCTATTATACTCGGTACACAAGTCAAGTCTGTCTGAGCATCCAAATGCTTCTTACGAGTACCCAGCGCCCGAGCATGGCATTGCTTACTCATTACTACTTCTAACTTCGAAGTACAGAGTTTGGACTTCAACATTGAAATTGCAGCATCAAGAAGGAAAAGTTGTGGAATATTGAAAATCACAGGATAGATAGATATGTTAATGATATGCAAAAAATGGAAAATGGAAACAAATTTTTCAACATATTTTTAATTAATCAGTAATGAGTATGAGCATGATGCACAGACATAAATGCCTTGGCATGTTATGAATGAAGCTACTAATGGTTGTCTAAAGATGTTCTACCATTGGCAAAAATCATCAAAAATCTATTGCTGGCAGCTTCATTTGCTATTTACGACCAATGATGTCCCAAATATGCTTGAAGGGAGATGAGTCTAGAGATGCTGCAGGCTATGTTTGCATGTCAAGGCTATGCAGGCTGCTCACAACATTGTCTCACGAAGGCAAATTTCTGGCATACCCATGTGGTCTTATCATATTCAAAGAATGGTTTTTAATGATCCACTATGAACTGCAAGTGAAATTTATCATTACACACAAAGTGTAAGGTGTCAAATTATACCTAAACAAAATATCAGAAGGCATTTGTATGACATTGAGCTATGAGCAAAACGTCCAGCTTCATGTGTTTTATTGACCTCACACTACATTTCTCAATCTTTGTTAAAGCAAGATGCCAATGGAGGGTGGAATTGAGGTCTATCTTTTTTAGTGGTGGATCCCTCTTTTGTCTTGAATGCAATGATAGCCATATCTTAGTCTCAAGAACACATGGGCAATGCTACAAAAAGGCCTTCATGAGGAAATATAAAAGTACAGCACAAGCGGTTTTTCAACATGACAATATGAAACCACGTTTTGTTGATGCTACTGTAGGCAGCCTGTTAGGATTAAACGTGTAGAGCAGTGGTCCCCAACTTTTCTGACCTTGAGAGCCACATTCAGTTCTGAGAGAGGGTTGCAAGCTACGTTCAGCTCCTACCCCTCACAGTAGTGACACCTAGAGCCCCTATTACCAGTATAATGAAAGCCAAAGCTTTCCACAGAAATCATCACACCAAGAAAATATACCAATATCCAGAGGTTCCTACCACAATTCAGATCTGCACTTCTGTGTGGAGCTACTCACAAATATCACCATCTAGAGACCTGCTCGTCAAAGCTGTTTGCAAGACCTGGTGCAAATGCAACAAGCTGGTGGACAAACACAAGCCACACATCATGGGCCCACGAGCAACATTTGGCTCCTGAGCTACAGGTTGGGGCCCCCTGGTGTAGAGAGTGTCACCGGAATGATTTTCCATGAAGCACCTCAAGGAGGTCATTGGTTGGCAATTGCAAAGGCAGCTGCTAGGAGCATATCTTGAAGATTGATGTGCTCAAGTGTATTCAGCATGTCAGATTATATTCATCAGGCAATCATTAATATATTAATTTATAGCATGCCAAGTCATGTAAGTGTGTGCATTTTTGTGACTGGCGTTTATAAGATACTTAAATTAAAATGTTTTGTAAATTTTGGTTCCATTTTTTCATCCTTTGCATATCATTGATGGGTCGATCAAGCCTGTAATTTCCATAATTTCATGATTTTTCTCTTTTGGTGCTTCAATTTCAATGTTGAGGACTGTAAATTATGTTATAAGTAGAAGGCATTTCAGATTACATTAAATCCACTGTACTTAGTTTGCTATAAATAATTTTTGAAGTTTAAAACTAATATGGGGCAGAATTTTTTTTTCTGTCTCTTTAAGAAAATGTATAAAGCTGTGGACAAAGAAGCGCAAATAGGGTATTACCCCAATAATATGGGGTGAGGGAAGGGGAGTGAATACTCACCAGATGGAGTTGTGCAAGTCACAACCCCTTTGACAGCATGTAAATCGTTAATCCAGGCAGCAGCCACCCGACGGCAGATAACAGAGAACAGTAGAGATAGGTGATAATGCCGCGCCACAGATCACTTCAGGAACAGTAAGATTAACGTATCTTTATTGGCATAGGTCTACGCGTTTCAGGAGCCACGCTCCCTTCCTCAGGACCGTAAGGAACCAAGAGACATCAAATCTGATGTCTCTTGGTTCCTTACGGTCCTGAGGAAGGGAGCGTGGCTCCTGAAACGCGTAGACCTATGCCAATAAAGATACGTTAATCTTACTGTTCCTGAAGTGATCTGTGGCGCGGCATTATCACCTATCTCTACTGTTCTCTGTTTAAGAGAATGTAAACTTTGATGTAAGAACGAAAGGATGTAATAACTAGAGTTGAGCGCGGTTCGTGGTTCGTGGTTCTCCAGTTCGCGGCTCGAGTGATTTTGGGGCATGTTCTAGATCGAACTAGAACTCGAGCTTTTTGCAAAAGCTCGATAGTTCTAGAAACGTTCGAGAACGGTTCTAGCAGCCAAAAAACAGCTAAATCCTAGCTTGGTTTCTGCTGTAATAGTGTAAGTCACTCTGTGAATCAAACTATTATCACATTTCAGTGTATAGTGTGCGTGAACAGCGCCTTCAGATCACTGCTGTTTCTATAATGACGATCGCCATTTTTTTTTTTTTTTTCTTGTCTTCCTTCCCTAAGCGCGCGCGTCTTGTGGGGCGGGCCAGCATGTCAGCCAATCACAGACACACACACACCTAAGTGGACTTTGAGCCAGAGAAGCAACGGCATGTGTGATAGGATCTGCATGTCACATGTCCCTGCATTATAAAACCGGACATTTTCTTCACGAACGCCATTATCTGCCTTCTGCGTCTTTGGTGTCAGACATCAGTGTCGCAGCTCCGTCCTCCTGAGTCGTATAGCCGATACAGCTGTATGCGCTGCATACACAGCGTTAGACAGCTTAGGGAGAGCACATTCTAGCAGTCCTTTTAAGGGCTCAAAGCGGCAGGGTCAGAGAGCCATAAGTGACAGGTCCTGCAAACAGCAACAGCGTCTGTGTAGCCCAGGTCAGGGATTTCCTCCCTGCATTTCACCATTAGGAGGGAATAGAAAGGCAGGCTTCCATTCCTCTACCCAGAGCACCACAATCCTGCCACTGTACCCTCTTGTCCTCTGCACACTCCAACTCATTCTAAGTAAGCCATTATACTAGCAAACACTCAGTGTACCTAGTGGCATCCTAAACGTGGCTATTGGACTTTGCTATAGTCCCACTAGTGCAAAGACATTAGCAGAGCACATCTGCCTGCATTGCACACTCCAAGTTTTTTAAACTAAGCAATTTTACTAGCAAACACTCAGTGTACCTAGTGGCATCCTATACGTGGCTATTGGACTTTGCTATAGTCCCACTAGTGCAAAGACATTTGCAGAGCACGTCTGCCTGCGTTGCACACTACAACTTTTTTAAACTAAGCAATTTTACTAGCAAACACTCAGTGTACCTAGTGGCATCCTATACGTGGCTATTGGACTTTGCTATAGTCCCACTAGTGCAAAGACATTTGCAGAGCACGTCTGCCTGCATTGCACACTACAACTTTTTTAAACTAAGCAATTTTACTAGCAAACACTCAGTGTACCTAGTGGCATCCTATACGTGGCTATTGGACTTTGCTATAGTCCCACTAGTGCAAAGACATTTGCAGAGCACGTCTGCCTGCATTGCACACTACAACTTTTTTAAACTAAGCAATTTTACTAGCAAACACTCAGTGTACCTAGTGGCATCCTATACGTGGCTATTGGACTTTGCTATAGTCCCACTAGTGCCAAGACATTTGCAGAGCGCATCTGCCTGCGTTGCACACTCCAACTAATTATAACGAAGCCATTATACTAGCAAACACTCAGTGTACCTAGTGGCATCCTATACGTGGCTATTGGACTTTGCTATAGTCCCACTAGTGCAAAGACATTAGCAGAGCACATCTGCCTGCATTGCACACTCCAAGTTTTTTAAACTAAGCAATTTTACTAGCAAACACTCAGTGTACCTAGTGGCATCCTATACGTGGCTATTGGACTTTGCTATAGTCCCACTAGTGCAAAGACATTTGCAGGACATCTGCCTGCCTTGCACACTCAAACTTTTTTAAACTCAGCCATTATACTAGCAAACACTCACTGTACCTAGTTGTATCCTAAACGTGGCTATTGTACTTTTGTCAATTCACAGTATTGGAACGTTATTAGCAGCACGTCTGCCTGCCTTGCACACTCAAACTTTTTTTAAACTCAGCCATTATACTAGCAAACACTCACTGTACCTAGTTGTATCCTAAACGTGGCTATTGTACTTTTGTCAATTCACAGTATTGGAACGTTATTTGCAGGACATCTGCCTGCCTTGCACACTCAAACTTTTTTAAACTCAGCCATTATACTAGCAAACACTCACTGTACCTAGTTGTATCCTAAACGTGGCTATTGTACTTTTGTCAATTCACAGTATTGGAACGTTATTTGCAGCACGTCTGCCTGCATTGCACACTCAAACTTTTTTAAACTCAGCCATTATACTAGCAAACACTCACTGTACCTAGTTGTATCCTAAACGTGGCTATTGTACTTTTGTCAATTCACAGTATTGGAACGTTATTTGCAGCACGTCTGCCTGCATTGCACACTCAAACTTTTTTAAACTCAGCCATTATACTAGCAAACACTCACTGTACCTAGTTGTATCCTAAACGTGGCTATTGTACTTTTGTCAATTCACAGTATTGGAACGTTATTTGCAGGACGTCTGCCTGCATTGCACACTCAAACTTTTTTAAACTCAGCCATTATACTAGCAAACACTCACTGTACTTAGTTGTATCCTAAACGTGGCTATTGTACTTTTGTCAATTCACAGTATTGGAACGTTATTTGCAGGACATCTGCCTGCCTTGCACACTCAAACTTTTTTAAACTCAGCCATTATACTAGCAAACACTCACTGTACCTAGTTGTATCCTAAACGTGGCTATTGTACTTTTGTCAATTCACACTACTGCAAATCTATGTGCAGCACCTCTGCATGACAACCTCGTGCTCTGTTTTTAATAAGCTATAATGATAGCACAAAATACTGCCATTTTGTGGCATCATAGAACTGGCTGTTGTATTCCATTAGTGCCCCACTGGTGACAAGCTATTTCTAGCACCTCTACATCACACCCTCATGCACATTTTGCTACGCTAATGTTATAGCAAACTCATGGAATTCATTGCTGCATTTCATAATTCGGAGGGATAGAAAGTCAGGCTTCCTTTAGCTTTTCCTTCTGTTCATAGACAGCATCTCCAAGACAAATTTCCCCTCCACGTCTAAGTGTGGAGAGGCAGCTAGTGCGCATGCGTGTGCCGATGTACCCCAGCTGCAGCATAATTACAGTGTTTCGCCTAGTGAGTATGCTCAGCCTGACTGTGCCATTCCTGACGCTAAGTTTTCATTTCGGGATACAGCGCATGCTCCCACACTAAGTGTGAAAAGCCTCTTTGCACAGGTGCTTGCATTCCGTGCCGGGTATAAGTCCTGTTTTGGGCATAGACACCATGCTAAAGCTGATAGTCTTTTTTCAGAGACTGTATTTCATGCTACTGAGCATGCTCAGGCACTTCCTGCATCAGAGACTAGGTCCGGTAATGAACTCTTTGGCCCTGGCCCTGATGTGGGGGTCCCATATAGACCACAGGGCATCAGGTGTCCTCCCAAATGGCTTGCAGAGGCCCACACCTATGACTTGTCACCGCATTATTGATGCTCAGACGATGACTGGTGAGGTGTTTGGGTCATGGCAGCCATGAGGTCATCATTGAAGTTGCGTTTCCAAATAGGACGCTAGTTATGCCACTCATGACGTGTCACTCTACTTTTGTCTCCAGGAGGTGCATTGTGGTTCACCCTGGTTTGGGGCGGACCCAGGTTATAAAAGGGGCTGGAGCCAACAAGGAGGTGCGCAGTCTTCTATTATGCTCCGAAAGAGCACACCTCCATGTGTTGAACCCATTGCGGCTTTAGGCCAGAGGTAGGCAGGGATCGGGTGGTGGATGCAGGCCACCACCACAGTTGGTAACGCAGAACGGTTAAGACCAGCTCCTGTCCTAACAGTCCTGCTTGTGCAGCCCAGTGGCATTAACAGGCCTGCTGCTGCTGATGCGCCTGCTGTCCACAGGTGTGGCCCCTACGCACACGGTCAGCGTACTCAATGGCCCCTGTGTTGTTAACAGGGAGTTCCTGGGCTGGGTGGGCATGTGGACCCTGTGACGCTAACAGGGCTCACAGTCTCCAGATCCGAATGGCGTCTAACTCGGTTCAGGCTACTATTAGTTTCATAGCCACACAGCTCTGTATCCTCCACCAAACCTTCAAGTTGCCAACCTCTCCTTTTCCAACTGGGAGCACGGTGGACACTGACTGCTGATGGGGATATATACCTTTCTCTTTCTTTTCTTATTAATTTTCGTTATATAGCGGTCACAGATTATATACCACTTTATCCAAATCTGCCAGTCCCACTGTAACAGATGTTGTTTCTTCAGCAAATGTTACAGTTGCTTAACCACCAAATCCACGGACCAAAACTTTTTTCCCCTTTCCAACACACCTGTTCCCCTTTCCAACAGCATCTGTCCTTTTTCAACTCATTTTGGGATATGACCAAAAGTGCAACTGTGCAGGGACACCGTACTCAACGCCATCTCAGCACAGCAGCCATCCCTCGGTCCCTCCGATGTGGACAAGTAAAAGACCATTTCCTCCTATCCATGACAAAGCGTTGAGATTCACTCTGTGCAGCACTGGTGTTTAGTGGACAAGTAGATCTAAGATTGCGTACCACATTCTGCAGATACTCCTGTATACGTGCGTCTATTTCTATGGCAGGAATTAGTTCGCCAAATTTTGTCTTGTACCGGGGATCTAACAGTGTGGCAACCCAGTATTCAGGATTAGTTCAAATTCATACAATCCGAGGGTCATGTAGGTAGTGCAGCAAGAAGGCGCTCATGTGTCTTGTGCATCCAGGAGGGCCAAGTCCTTGGTGTGTTGGTGGCAGAGAGGTGAGAATCGTGCATCCTTCCTCTGCCCTCTCCCCCCAACCTCGCACAACCGAAATGTGAGCAAGCTCTCACTCATCTGCTGAGTCTTCCATGCCCATCGCCAGTTCGTCCTCCATTTCTTCATGGGCTCCTGCACTTTCATCAACACTTTTTGCTGATACTATGCGCCCTTGTTAATCCCTCTCCCTCACCATGACTGCCGCATAGGTGCCGCTGACCATCTGGACCTCGTAGATCTTGTTATCCCTTCCGCATATGACTCCTCCTGTACTTCCTCCCCTTCCTCTTGTCCCAACACCTGACTCCGAATAATAATTACAGTGTGCTCCATCATGTAGATGACCAGAATTGTCACGCTGAGAATGACATTGCCAGTGCTAAACATCTTCGTCGACATTTCAAAACTGTGTAGCAGGGTGCATAGGTCCTTGATCTGACACCACTCCAGCAGCGTGATCTGCACCACCTCTGGATCAAGTTATCCCAGGCTATATGTCTTACCGTATTTCAGCAGGGCTCTGCGGTGCTGCCACACACGCTGCAACATGTGCAGATTCCAATTCCTGCGTGTCGAAACATCGCATTTACGGCGTTTAACTGCCAGACCCTAAGACTTCCGGAGTGATGAAAGTTGTTGAGCTGCTGTGTGCGCACGATGGAAGTGAGCACATAGCGAGCGTGCCCACTGCACAAGGCCATGTAGGCCGTGATGGTGTTTTAAAAATTGCTGGCGAATTCGGTTCAACACGTGAGCCCTAAAAGGCACGTGTGTCACATTGCCCTGAGGATGGCCCGCAGCCAGGTTTGCATCATTGCCGCACACGGCTGTTAAGTCACCAACGGAGTCCGCTCCGTCAATTTGTACTCCGGTCGCCAGGTGACAACGTGTTCCTTTCATGAATAGTGCTGATGATGGGAGAGTAGTCGATGCCAGCGGCGCAGGTGGACGCAGGTTATGCTCACCCACTGGGCTGCATTACCTTGACAGATGCAGAATCTCTGGCTGAATGTAGCTGGTGGGTATCTCACAGATGAAATACCATCATTCAGCTACAACCAATGGGAAGACACCACACCCTTTTTTATGCCCATCCTGTCTGCAGACCACTGCCAGACATAGCTATGAACCTCTGGTTAATTTTACCCCCAGTTCAGTTTTATGATTTTGTGTGCTTGTTACCTGACTACTTTTCCTGCTTGCTGTTTATGTACCTTGTTGGCCGATACGCATTTCACCTCTGCTTGTTTTCTGATTCTTTCCTGGCCGTCCCATTCTGTTCCTGTTCCTCAATTAATGTTTTGACCCTGCCTGACTACTATTCTCTGTAATAGCGGTGTGACTCACATTTCCCATACATTTCAAAGTAAAACTTTGACCGCCTGATGGCATTGAGCTCTGCTGCCAGCATAGTAAGGAGGTGTGTGGTAGTCCTTGTGCGCAGTTGCAAGGAAGGGTGGCCTGACCACACAGGGTTTGCGCCAAGGTAGAGGACCCACACGAGGTTGAAGAGGCAGAAGCAGTGTATTAACTTCTACATACAGAACAAGGATTGAAACAACTCGTGGGGACGGCAAGACTTGTACAGCAGACCCTTCTCCATCTCTCACCATAGTTTGCCAGTGCCCAGTCAGTGACATGTAATGACCCTGTCTATGCTTACTGGTCCAAGTATCTGTGTTGAAATGCACCCTGTCGCACACAGATTTTCTCAAGGAAGTGGTGATGTTGTGTGCGACATGCTGGTGTAGCGCGGGCATGCTTTTCTTGGAGAAGCAGTGGTGATTGGGCATCTGGTACTGGGGCACAGCGACAGACATAAGGTCTGTAAAATCCTGTGTGTCCACTACGCGTAAAGGCAGCATTTCGGTAGCCAACAGCTTACAGAGGGATAGAGTCAACCACTTAGCTTTGTCATGGGTCGCAGTAAGTGGCCTTTTATTTGACCACATCTGAGGGACAGAGATCTGGCTGCTGTCTGTAGACGGTGTTGAGTAGGGTGTCCCTGGAAAAATGCAGGTTTGTGAGAAAAGTGCAGGCGGAGACATGATGTTGCCTTCATCTTGCCTTCAGATCTGTTCATCTTGTATCATTTTTAAAAAACACAGCAAGCAAGGGTTACTCCAAGCGGAGTCTACCTTTTTTCCCCAAATTGGGCACACAGACACCCCATCAGTGGCAGGACTTGTGCCCTAGTTGCAAACAGGATGTTTTGATTTGCATCAAGCACATTCCAAATCCACAAGCATTTACTCTCCCCAGGATGACACAGGGGTAGTAAATTCCTTCTGGATCCATGACTTGTTCATTTTGATGAACGTCAGTCTGTCCACATTGTCACTGGACAGACGCGTGCGCTTATCTGTCAGCACACACCCAGCAGCACTGAAGACACGTTCAGAGACAACGCTGGCAGCTGGACACGACAAAATCTTCAAGGCGTAACTGGAGAGCTCTTGACATTTTTCTAGATTTGAAGCACAAAAGGAGCAAGGCTCCATTTGCAAAGTCATTGCATCGATGTTCATTTGGAGATACTCCTGTATCATCCTCTCCATCCGTTGACTATGTGACACACGTGATGTCTCTGGTGGCCTTGCAAAGGAGGGTCTAAAAAAATTATGAAAAGATTCCATAAAATTGCTGTTACCAGCACCAGACACGGTCCTACTGGTACGGGTAGACTGTTGAAGATGACGAGGCCGTCCCATGTTTGTCAAGTTACAACTGGGAGAATCACTCCCTTCACCTGCACGGTTGTTTGGTGGAAAAGCCGAGCTAAGATCGAGTAACAGCTTCTGCTGATACTCCTGCATACGTGCGTCCCTTTCTATGGGTGGAATTATGTCACAAAATTTGGACTTGTCCCGGGGATCTAATAGTGTGGCAAGCCAGTAGTCATCATCACTTCTAATTTTGACAATACGAGGGTCATGTTGGAGGTAGTGCAACAAGAAGGCACTCATGTGTCTTGCGCAGCCATGCGGACCAAGTCCACGCTGTGTTTGTGGCATAGAGGTGCTAACCGTTCTTTCTTCCTCTGTCATCTCCCCCCAACCTCTTTCAACTTAAATTTGACCAAGGTCCCCCTCATCAGCTGAGTCTTCCATGTCCATGGACAGTTCGTCCTCCATATCTTCATGTCCTCCTGCACCTTCCTCAACATCTCGCCTGCTACCATGCGCCCTTGTTGATCCCTGTCCCCCATGGTCCCATGCCTGCCGCGTTGGTGATGATGAACGTCTGGACCTTGGTGATGTTGTTGTGTCTTGCGCATATGAATCCTCCTGTAGTTCCTCCCCTTCCTGTTGTCCCACCCCCTGACTCCGAATAGTGTTTAGCGTGTGCTCCAGCATGTAAATGACTGTAATCGTCATGCTGATAATGGCATTGTCAGCGCTAAACATATTCGTCGCCATGTCGAAACTGTGCAGAAGGGTGCATAGGTCCGTGATCTGAGATCACTCCATCAGGGTGATCTGCCCCACCTCTGCATCTCGTTGGCCCAGGCTATACGTCATGACGTATTGCACCAGGGCTCTGCGGTGCTGCCACAGTCGCTGTAACATGTGGAGAGTTGAATTCCAGCGTGTCGCCACATCGCATTTCAGGCGATGAACCGGCAGGCCGAAAGACTTCTGGAGCGATGCAAGTCGCTCAGCTGCGGCGCTTGAACGGCGGAAGTAAGCACTGCAGACAGTTTCCGTGCCCTGGTCAGAAGGCCATCTAGGCCGGGATAGTGTGTTAAAAATTGCTGGACAACAAGGTTCAACACGTGAGCCATACAAGGCACGTGTGTCACCTTGCCCAGGCGAAGGGCCGCACCCAGGTTTGCAGCATTGTCGCACACGGCCTTACCAGGCTGCAGGTTGAGTGGAGACAACCATTTATTAAACTCGGACCGCAGAGCTGACCACAACTCCTCAGCTGTGTGACTCTTATTCCCAAGACATGTCAAGCTAAAGACCGCCTGATGCCGTTGCGCTCTGCTGCCAGCATAGTAATGAGGGGTGCGTGATTCCTTCTGCGCAGTGAGAACGCTGGTGGCCTGACCAGGCAGGCTTGGGGCGGAGGTGGAGGACCCAGATGAGGTGGAGGATGCAGAAGCAGTGGCGGAACTTGGACAGACAGAGGATTGACACACAAGTCGTGGGGACGGCAAGACTTGTGCAGCAGACCCTTCACCATCTATCACCATAGTTACCCAGTGCCCAGTCAGCGACATGTAACGTCCCTGTCCATGCTTACTGGTCCAAGTATCGGTGCTGAAATTCACCCGTTCACACACAGAGTTTCTCAAGGAAGCGGTGATATTGTGTGCGACATGCTGGTGTAGCGCGGGCACACCTTTCTTAGAGAAGTAGTGGCGACTAGGCATCTGGTACTGGGGCACAGCGACAGATATAAGGTCTCTAAAATCCTGTGTGTCCACTAGGCGGAAAGGCAGCATTTCTGTAGCCAACAGCTTACAGAGGGATAGAGTCAACCTCTTCGCTTTGTCATGGGTCGAAGGAAGTGGCCTTTTATTTGACCACATCTGAGGGACAGAGATCTGGCTGCTGTGTGTAGACGGTGTTGAGTAGGGTGTCCCTGGAAAAATGCAGCTTTGGGAGGAAAGTGCAGGCGGAGACATGATGTTGCCTTCATCCAAAGTTGGTGCTATCGATGTCTGAGAGAGCTGTACACACTCACTTGTTTCCCCTTCCAAACCAACTGACGACCTACCAAGCAAACTGCCTGTTGCGGTTACAGTGGTGGAAGTTGTGGGTGGAAAAACAGGTGTGACAGCTGTCCCCACAGTCCTAGAAGATGACGAGCGCGCGGATGCCCTGGAAGGGGCAGGCGGTGGATGGTTGGCTCCACTAGGCCGCATTGCAGCACGGTGAGCTTCCCACCAGGCCATATGATATTTATTCATGTGACGATTCATGGAAGAAGTTGTCAAACTGCTGAGGTTTTGACCTCTACTAAGATAACCATGGCAAATGTTACAGATCACATAATTTGGCCGATCTTTTTTTATGTCAAAAAAGGACCAGGCTAGGCAAGGCTTAGAGGCCATGCGACCTGTTGATCCACCCCGAATAATGCTCAGAGGCAGAGTGGTGGCTGAGGATGCAGTTGTAGACGTGCTATTAGTGCTCCGACTGTGTCCAGGAAGGCGCCAGGTTACTTCGACGTTGGTTGCATCCTCCTCCACCGCCTCTATTGACCTCCTCGAGTGTCTGACTGTGGGTTGACAGTAGGTGGGATCTAGAACTTCATCATCAATTGTTGTGTTTGCACTCCCCTCCCCCTCAGACCGAGTTTCTTCTTGCCCTGACCGAATATTTAAGTTGTCATCCCAATCGGGTATCTGCGTCTCATCTTCATTAGTATGTTCCTCATTGCCTATAACCACAGTTGTTGGAAAGGCAGCATTTTGGTAGCCAACAGTTTGCATTTTATGAAAGTCAACCTCCAAGCCATGTCATGCCCTTCTAAAAGCATGTATAACACAGCGAGGGGACTCCAACCACAGTCTCCCTCGTTGCCACTCACTGGGCCACACACACCCCACTTGACTGGCATCGGTTGAGCCCCCTTTTGAAAAAGAAAAAGATGCTTTGCATGAAGCACTCTCAAAAATACGCGTGCCTTTCCCGTCCCCTGGCTGACCCCGGGGAAGAAAAGTCCTCTGAGAGCCATGACTTGTTCATCTTGGTTCTTTTAGAAACACAGCGAGGGGACTCCAACCACAGTCTCCCTCGTTGCCACTCACTGGGCCACACACACCCCACTTGACTGGCATCGGTTGAGCCCCCTTTTGAAAAAGAAAAAGATGCTTTGCATGAAGCACTCTCAAAAATACGCGTGCCTTTCCCGTCCCCTGGCTGACCCCGGGGAAGAAAAGTCCTCTGAGAGCCATGACTTGTTCATCTTGGTTCTTTTAGAAACACAGCGAGGGGACTCCAACCACAGTCTCCCTCGTTGCCACTCACTGGGCCACACACACCCCACTTGACTGGCATCGGTTGAGCCCCCTTTTGAAAAAGAAAAAGATGCTTTGCATGAAGCACTCTCAAAAATACGCGTGCCTTTCCCGTCCCCTGGCTGACCCCGGGGAAGAAAAGTCCTCTGAGAGCCATGACTTGTTCATCTTGGTTCTTTTAGAAACACAGCGAGGGGACTCCAACCACAGTCTCCCTCGTTGCCACTCACTGGGCCACACACACCCCACTTGACTGGCATCGGTTGAGCCCCCTTTTGAAAAAGAAAAAGATGCTTTGCATGAAGCACTCTCAAAAATACGCGTGCCTTTCCCGTCCCCTGGCTGACCCCGGGGAAGAAACGTCCTCTGAGAGCCATGACTTGTTCATCTTGGTTCTTTTAGAAACACAGCGAGGGGACTCCAACCACAGTCTCCCTCGTTGCCACTCACTGGGCCACACACACCCCACTTGACTGGCATCGGTTGAGCCCCCTTTTGAAAAAGAAAAAGATGCTTTGCATGAAGCACTCTCAAAAATACGCGTGCCTTTCCCGTCCCCTGGCTGACCCCGGGGAAGAAAAGTCCTCTGAGAGCCATGACTTGTTCATCTTGGTTCTTTTAGAAACACAGCGAGGGGACTCCAACCACAGTCTCCCTCGTTGCCACTCACTGGGCCACACACACCCCACTTGACTGGCATCGGTTGAGCCCCCTTTTGAAAAAGAAAAAGATGCTTTGCATGAAGCACTCTCAAAAATACGCGTGCCTTTCCCGTCCCCTGGCTGACCCCGGGGAAGAAAAGTCCTCTGAGAGCCATGACTTGTTCATCTTGGTTCTTTTAGAAACACAGCGAGGGGACTCCAACCACAGTCTCCCTCGTTGCCACTCACTGGGCCACACACACCCCACTTGACTGGCATCGGTTGAGCCCCCTTTTGAAAAAGAAAAAGATGCTTTGCATGAAGCACTCTCAAAAATACGCGTGCCTTTCCCGTCCCCTGGCTGACCCCGGGGAAGAAAAGTCCTCTGAGAGCCATGTCCACATTGTCAGTGGACAGACACGTGTGCTTATCTGCCAGCAGACCCACAGCAGCACTGAAGACAGGTTCCGAGAGAACGCTGGCTGCAGGACACGACAAGATCCCCAAGACGTACGTGGCGAGCTCAGGCAATTTATCAAGATTGGAAGCCAAGAATGAGCAGGGCTCAAGTTGCACAATAATGGCATGTTTCCTTGCATATACTCATATATCTGTGTGTCCTCCTCTTTTTCCTTGTCCAGCTCTTTTGTTTTCGCATGAGTATATGTCCTTGTCACTTTCCCATGTGTTGTGAGTTGTTTGTGACCTTTTGGACACCTTTGAGGGTGTTTTCTAGGTGTTTTTCTGTGTTTGTGATTGCCTTCCATTGTTTCCTATGCAGTTCGAGTTCGGTTCGTCGAACGTTCGACGAACCGAACTCGAACGGGAGGTCCGTTCGGCGAACCAACCTCGAGCCGAACCGCGACCGGTTCGCTCATCTCTAGTAATAACCTTGAAATCAGAGCTAGGTGTATTTGGTAGATTACATTTGAAGCATTACCTTTGCTATGGTATAGCGCTGCAAATTATAGGTTTAATTCAGTATTGACTTTTGTAAACATCCAACATACTTGTGCTATATTTTATACTTTAGCACTTCCACTGTGCAAAGATGGAACAATCTGACATTTGTGGGCTACTTAATTTTTTTTTCTACAGAACTATTTACAGTTTCCCATTTAGACACTGCAGATCATAAGAAAAGAAAATGCTCTGAGACTATGAGATAGACATTTTTGGATCTAAACCTATTTTATTTTTCCTTGCATGGTTACAAACTTTATTGAGTATTTATTGACAGATAATAATGCTTTGTATTATAAAGCATTTTAAACGTGATTAATAGCTTGTATTTTGAAGTATTAATATGAAAAGGTGAAAGTCTATTAAATCTGGCATTTAGGGACCCCATTAAGATGAAGGCGCTACCCACCCCATCCTAATGCTCTTTTCATGATCTCCACTTGCTCAGTCTTTAAAATATAATATTTAATATTAATTAAGAGATTCATTGATCTGTCTTTCAGGAACTTGCTCATAAAATATTCCTGTGCAGATTGCTCACCAATTTGTATGAATATTGTGCCAAGGTGCTCAATTTGCAAAGCACATTCCCTCTTATACAAAGTGGATGAGCATCACTTTATAGAAATTATTGTTTTGATAAATGCCGTAAAGTGTCATTGTGGTTCATTTAAAAACTATCTCACCTGTACCTTGGTTTATAAAAGAAAAGGGTGCATGCAACTAAAATCAGTCAAACCCCAATCTTTTTCAATATTATGTAAATATAAATGCATTATTTTCATCTGGTATACTGTTATCTAATTCCCAAATTTTCCTAATTGAATTGCATTTCCTAAAAGGGGCATCCAGTACTAGGCAAGCCCTGCTGAAATGTTCCAGGACCCCATTTATAATAGAAGCAGTGGACATTAACCTTCTGTATTTATTCCTGGTGGGTCATGTGATACTATTGTATGATGAGTCTGCTGCAGCCAATCATAAGCTACAGTGCAGCTGTAGTTCATGAATATTTCATCACAGTGGATATCAATTCTGATAACATTTAAAAAGCTGCAGCTGTGCAGTGGCCACTTATAGGCTTTAGCAGTCCTATCATTTGATCCACTGAGAATACCTATGCCAATGTCACTGTAATATCACTGTTTTTATCTAAAATAGATACCTGGACTAGTTAATTAGAAGTTGTCCATTAATGGACCAGAAGTAGTTAAGCCTTGGTTTCACTTGCATATAGGTCCGATGCAATATACTAATGATGATCCCCTTCTCAGACTCTGCTGTGAGCATGAGCTGAGTGTCACGCGATTGCGATCCGATCTTGCTATTGAATAACAGCTGTGGAAAAGAGGGTGAGAGTAGTTTCGTTCTGTCCTCCACTGCCTGTCTGTGCACATGTTGCGGACAGGGGGGAGGGGCGCCGCTGCAGGGGCTGCTCGGATCCGGGTTCGTTACTGAGGCTCGAGTGGTGACTGCGGAGAATGAAATGCAGGGATGGACCGGGGATGGATGGTGTACTCACAGCTCCAAAGAATTGCACACAAAGTCCAGTGGTAAATCAAATTGCCAGGTACCGGTTGCCTCTGGCGGGTGTATTCGGGTCCCACACCCGGGTGTAGCAAACAGAGGTCCCTTCCTCCTGCACTCAGTGTTTGTGTCTTCAATGGGACAACTCCTCTTGGAATGGGGAAGTCCACTCCCGGTACTGTGTATGTTGGGAGCTGTGGCCCGCAAAATCTGACCCTTGGGATCTCTGTGGGTTTTGACGGACACCCTATCCCCCGCGTTGGGCTTCCGTTTTGCTCTCTGGGCTTACTGTGGAACAAGGCCTGAAACCTTGTCCATGGCTGGTCAATTGACAAGGGGCTTGCAACCTTCCTCGCCCTAGGGCCAAGGCACCCTGACTGTGCACGGCCTCCGGACCGGATTCCTGCTGTCGGCACCGGCGGGCTACAACCCTGCCCTGGTCCACTTAAGGTTTCCCTTGACCGGATCTCCATCGCCTGTGGTCCTGTTTGCCATCTGCCACCTAGTTCGGTTGTCCAGGGGCCCCAACCCCTGACCCCGCTGTCACTTTGCACCTTTCCACTTCAACTGTCAGTACTTGACTACTTGGTTCCTTCCCAGAACACATCAGGACCCCTAGGTAGGCACTCCCATCCAACTGGTCCCGCCCACTGGTATGTCCCTATTGTCATGGGGGGTGACTAGGCTTTACTGGCTGGTGTTGTGCATCCGGGTGTGGGTTTGGTGTTGGACTGCCAAGGAGGATGGAGTTTTGTACCTGAGAGATTTGTACAACCTCTGTGACTACCTGGTTTTTCCAGTGCGTCACACATATATCACACTGCACTCAGATGACATCCGAGTGCAGTGCGATGTTTCACATGCACCCATAGACTTGTATGGGTGTGAGTGATCACTGCCAAACACAACATGCTAATGGATATAAAAATGTGGCATTGCACAGCAAATGATGGGAAGTAATAATCACTGAAACAGGGGTGCGAAATACCAGTCGATCATAATTGACAAGAAGAAGAAAAAGAGACCAGCATACACAAGCACTCCACTGAGTAATAAAATACAAGTAATTTTTATTGGATGCAAAAGGATATTAAAAACAATTAAAACCAATGATTGGGACAAGAGCCCATAATAAATCCAAACACCACAACAACCAAATTATATAATCAATAAGCATGGAGCAAAATGTGCATACAAATACATGTAAAATAGAAAAATCCCCTGAAACAAAAAGGATCCAGATGTACAGAAAAAAAAACCCATATGCAAGTGCTGGAATAGCCAAAGCATAAAGCTGTAAAGGAAATGGTAACCCTGGTCAGGGAAAGCAAGCCTGGACCTATCACTCTTGATTAAGGATGGACAATTGACGACCAATCTATACAGGAAGCCAATGGCTACGAATAGCCTATTGCAGTATTCAAGCTTCCACCCTCCTCATCTTAAAAAGTATCCCCACCGGACAATTTTTTCAAATTAGGCATAATTGCACGTCACAACAGGATTTTCGAATGCAAGCTAACAGACTATCGCAACGCTTTACAAGTCATGGATACCCCAAGAAGGTCATCTCGTAGGCCTACCAGAAAGCAAAGCATCACACATAGGTTTCTCTGCTACATACCAGGGTCTGCCAACAAGATACTAAAGGCCCTGTCACACACACACAGATAAATCTTTGGCAGATCTGTGGTTGCAGTGAAATCATGGACATATTGTTCCATTTGTACACAGCCACAAACCTGGCAATAATTGTCCACAATTTCACTGCAACCACAGATCTGCCGCAGATTTATCTCTGTGTGTGACAGGGCCTTTACTTAAGACTTACCATCAATTTCAACAATCAGTGGGAGGATGTGGACAAAATTCTTAAAAACCATTGAGGAATCCTCCAAATAGACCCCAGGGTAGGTCCATTGATCCCCGACCATCCACTTTTAAGGGCTAAGAAAGCACCAAACTTGGGGGACCACCTCACAAAAAGCCATTTTTCGTGACCCACCACTAGAATTGGACGTGGAATAAAGCTTATCAGCTCCTTTCCCTGCAACAATATGCAGTATATGTCCTTATATGCGTCCAGTCACAGATGTACTTGTAGATCCGGTCAACCATAATAAATACAAATTGAAACACTACATCAACTGCAGGACGTCTTGTGTCATTTATGCCATATTATGTCCGTGCAACAGATTCTTTGTCTGGGAAACTTCGCAAGAGCTGAGAAAACTCCTGCAGAAACATATTTCTACAATCAATTTGGCCAAAAGCGACGTTAATAAAGGTAAGACCTTTACCTCAGTCACCTCTCATTGATTGTCTCACCATGAAGGTAAACCCAATGGTCTACAAATTATTGGCCTTGAGAAACTCAACCGCAATATCAGAGGGGGCGACCCGCAGAAAAAACGTTTGTGCTTACAATCCAGACGGATTTTCATGTTGAATTCGGTTTCTCCCAATGGTCTTAATGAAGAATTATTATTTACAGGTTTTCTGGGTTAACCACTGTTTTGCATTTTACACTTACATGTACCTAATTTCTTTCTGTTCTTTGTTTGCTGTCCCCCCCTCTGTTTGAAGAGATTGATTCTCCGTTTTGCTAACTTTGGTTGATAAGACCACCCATTTCCTTCCCACCATCTTCATGAAGATATTGAGCCCTTGTCGAGTGTTCTGTGTATATACTTATATACATATGTTCTCTTTGGATTTTGTACTAGCAACCTGTATCTATACAATTTTGCATTTGTACACCATGTATCTTCTGGTTGTTGTTCTACTGCCATATTCTCCTTCCCTTCTTTCCCCTTCCCTCTTGTTCCCCTCCATTTGGCCTTGCTGTGTGTGCTCCCTGCGACATTTTTCCGTTGATATCATTGCCATATTTGGATATTTGAATGCACTTGTACATATGGGAACAGAAGAAAAAGGAAGATTTTTTTTCCTCACATAATACTGCACTTAAATTTTTATAACAATGCTGCATCTTATGCCTGCTTTACACACTTCAATAAATCTTTCAATCCGTCGTCGGGGTCAAGTTGTAAGTGACGCACATCCGGCATCGTTCGTGACGTATTTGCGTGTGACACCTACGTGCTATCAAGATTGAACGCAAATACGGTGATCGCATACACGTCGTTTATTCCTCATACATTGGACGTTTTGTTGCACGAACCTAGTCAATTGAAACGTGTGACATTCCTCAAACGATTTTGATGTCTGAGGCTATGTGCGCAGGTGTGCGCTCTGCACCGCAGCTTAAAAAAGGTCCGCTTCAGAGCGCAGCTGAAAAGCTGCGTTCTGAAGCGCCTCACAACATCTGTCATGCACTAATCTCTGTCAGTCGGTCACTATCTCTGTCCCTCTCTCTCTGTCCATGTCAGTCTATCCCTCTCCCCCCCTCTCTCATACTCACTGATCCCCGATCACCGGCGTGGCTCTGCACGGCGTTCACACTGCTCCGGCGGCTTTTACTGTTTTGAAAAAGCCGGCCGCCCATTAAACAATCTCGTATTCCCTGCTTACCCCGCCCACCGGCGCCTATGATTGGTTACAGTGAGACACGCCCCCCACGCTGAGTGACAGGTGTCACACTGCACCCAATCACAGCAGCCGGTGGGCGTGTCTATACTGTGTAGTGAAATAAATAATTAAATAATTAAAAAAAACGGCGTGCGGTTCCCCCCTAATTTTAAAACCAGCCAGATAAAGCCATACGACTGAAGGCTGGTATTCTCAGGATGGGGAGCTTCATGTTATGGGGAGCCCCCCAGCCTAACAATATCAGCCAACAGCCGCCCAGAATTGCCGCATACATTATATGCGACAGTTCTGGGACTGTACCCGGCTCTTCCCGATTTGCCCTGGTGCGTTGGCAAATCGGGGTAATAAGGAGTTATTGGCAGCCCATAGCTGCCAATAAGTCCTAGGTTAATCATGTTAAGCGTCTATGAGACACCCTCCATGATTAATCTGTAAATTACAGTAAATAAACACACACACCTGAAAAAAATAATTTATTTGAAATAAAAAACACAAACATATACCCTGGTTAACCACTTTAATCAGCCCCAAAAAGCCCTCCATGTCCGGCGTAATCCAGGATGCTCCAGCGTCGCTACCAGCGCTGCTGCATGGAGGTGACCGGAGCTGCAGAATACACCGCCGCTCCTGTCATCTCCACACAGCAACTGAAGACAGCTGCGCGATCAGCTGAGCTGTCACTGAGGTTACCCGCTGTCACTGGATGCAGCGGTGGCCGCGGGTAACCTCAGTGACAGCTCAGCTGATCGCGCTACTCACCTCAGTTGCTGCGTGGAGGTGACCGGAGCGGCGGTGAGTAGCGCGATCAGCTGAGCTGTCACTGAGGTTACCCGCGGCCACCGCTGCATCCACCGCTGGATCCAGTGACAGCGGGTAACCTCAGTGACAGATCAGCTGATCGCGCGGCTGTCTTCAGTTGCTGTGTGGAGTAGCGGCTGTGTCTGCTGCAGCTCCGGTCACCTCCATGCAGCAGCGCTGGATGCGACGCTGGAGCATCCTGGCTTCCGCCGGACATGGAGGGCTTTTTGGGGCTGATTAAAGTGGTTAACCAGGGTATATGTTTGTGTTTTTTATTCCTAATAAATGATTTTTTCGGGTGTGTGTGCTTATTTACTGTAATTTACAGATTTATCATGGAAGGTATCTCGGGGAGACGCCTGACATGATTAATCTAGGATTTAGTGGCAGCTATGGGCTGCCATTAACTCCTTATTACCCCGATTTGCCAACTCACCAGGGCAAATCGGGAAGAGCCGGGTACAGTCCCAGAACTGTCGCATCTAATGCATGCGGCAATTCTGGGTGGCTGTTGGCTGATATTGTTAGGCTGGGGGGCTCCCCATAACGTGGAGCTCCCCATCCTGAGAATACCAGCCTTCAGCCATATGGCTTTATCTGGCTGGTTTTAAAATTAGGGGGGACCGCACGCCGTTTTTTTAAATTATTTAATTATTTATTTCACTACACAGTATAGACACGCCCACCGGCTGCTGTGATTGGGTGCAGTGTGACACCTGTCACTCAGCGTGGGGGGCGTGTCTCACTGTAACCAATCATAGGCACCGGTGGGCGGGGTAAGCAGGGAATACGAGATTGTTTAATGGGCGGCCGGCTTTTTCAAAACAGTAAAAGCCGCCGGAGCAGTGTGAATGCCGTGCAGCGCCGGAGATCGTGGATCGGTGAGTATATGAGAGAGGGCTGCTCAATTCAGTTACTCAGGAGTTTAGCGGTCACCGGTGAGCCCTTCACAGGTGACCGCTAATCAGGATGCGACACAGACAGAACCGCAGCATGACAATGAAGTCGGGTGAGGTTCACCCGAGTTCATTCTGATCGTGCGGCTCTTTCTGTGTCTGCTGTCAACTACCATTCACCGCTGCTACATGGCTGTCTATGTCTGCTGTCAGCGGCCATGTAGCAGAGCTGAATGGCAGATGACATAGTAAAAACGCATCCCTACACATTACACACGCTTGTCAAGTCAATAAATAAAAAAAAAAAAAGGTGCCCAATGCATACATCACAGAACACATGCTCTAAAGGATCGCACACAAAATTGATCAATTTAACATAGACTACTAACGCACGTGTGACAGCAAATGAACGACCTACGTGCAATCTCATTCAATCGCATATGCGACCTGGGTGTGTCACATCGCATACAAGATCGCACACCTAATTGTAAGGTGTAAAGCTGGCTTTATGTGCATCCACTCATGATTGGTACTCCCTGTGCGTGATACATCTATAGTACTTTTTACATCTTCACAAGTTTGCATTCATTACATTTGTGAGTTTCATTATTCAGCTGTTCGATATTGCTTTATTTTCTGTATGGTTTAGTGCTGGTTGCCGTGTCCATTTGCGCATGCGTTATGGTTCTTTTTGTCTATGTTTTATAACATCTTCTTTTCATCTGCGCTA